>NC_138979.1:166959183-167601496 GCF_964341445.2 Mesoplodon mirus | reverse complement strand
GCCCTATCTGACTTGATACGGTAGAGAACATAGATAGCATCAATATAAATAACCAACTCTTAGAACCAGGTCAGAGAAAAAGACCCTTTCGTGTTTTGACCCCTGCCTATTTATCTGTCTTCATGCTCCTGTCCCTCACAAGCTTTCAGTTACACTAGCCCACTCTCTCCTTTTTGAATAGCTTGAACCATTTGCTACCTCTGGGCTTTTGCATAACCTCACCATCTACCAGGAGCGTCCTTTTCTCTATTCTTCTAGTGGATACTCATCATATTTTTGCTTTATATGTTTATTCCTCAATAAAACTTTTAGAATAGTTTCCCCCCATTATACTCATGAAGAACAATGTACATTTTCCTTCATAGTATTTACCTTGTAGGGTCATTTTTGAGGTTTAAAGGAGACAGCTCTAGAAGGTTTCTACTACACAACAGGCCCTCAATAGTTCTGTAACTGTTATTATTAACATCATCATAACCAAAACTGATCTCACTTTTTGCTGTTGGTTTCAACCCTCCTAAGGAGAAACAATCCAGATGGCATGCAGATGTAACTCAAAATGCCACCTCCTTATATCCCCAAACTGTTCTACCTCTAGCAAGTTTTGAGGGTCAACAACTGGGATGAGAGAGATGCAGTGTTGAAAGGATTTGGGCATTGAAAGACTCTTTTATTTCAGACAAAGAATCAAACATAGCCAAGACTGATCAGTCTAACCAGGGTGTTTCTACAAAATTCTTTGATAATGGAAATTTGGAAACATAAGACCTGTCTTTTAGAAATGGGGCCCAGCAGTTCTTGGGAATTTTCTAAAAGAGTCTAATCTTTAATGATCTATTCTAAATTTAGCAAAGTGAGAAGAAAAGGGTACATTCACACTGACAGGGGCATTGCTTAACAAGAGTGGAATGCTAACAATAAACTTTCAGATTTAGTAAATTCTTTCCCTAAGTATTTATGTTAATACTGCCTTAAAGAGGGAATCCCACTGCCAATTATTTTTTCCATCGCCAATTATTTAACATAAATAAAACACATTCTAATAGAATGGTATCTTATTATTTCACAAGACAATAAGGAAAAAAGAATTTTTTGCTTGGCATTTTGCTATGTGCAGTTTTGTATCTGGCAAATGGTAAAACGTGAATATGCAACTGTTGTTCCCAATTAATGGGATGTTAAGGAATGTAAAGCTCTCTGAAATCCATTTGGCACATCTTCAAATGTGCCTCTAAACGTCTCTCTTCTCTAAGAGACAAAACAATAAAGAGAGACTTGGTTAATGGTTGGGCTCTATCATATGGGAAAGCTCAAAGAACAATAGAAGGTTTTTCTGACTGTTCACTCTTCCAATCAGTCTCAAAGGAGAAACATTCCTCGTCAGCCTGTCGACTGGACAGATTCTGAACATAAGGCATAGAGAAAGGGTGTGGAGGGGAAAATGTTTTCCAGATTGCCCACTTAGAGCCTCAAGCAACCATCACACATGCTGCTCATACACTAAGAAAAAGATAAAAGAACATGTATTACTTTGAAGATTATAAATCATAATCACTACTGTTGTACACAATCAAAGGTAAGAAAAAATTTTTAGGAAAATATTTATCAGCATCAATCATAATATAAAACATTCAAAAACTTTCCCCCCTCTTCACAACCTTCAGGAAAAATGCCTTTACTTACATAAAGGGGAAGAAAGCAAGCCCTGAAGTGTCTCCTAGCCCCATCCCACCCCACCACCATTTCCTGCACTGACCTTCCAGTATTCAGGAACAGCACAACAACACCTCAACTTCCTGAACCTAGAGACATGTGTGCTCTCGGAACTGTCACTGATCTGAGGAATGGAGTTACTTTCTCTGGACATGTTGCTAGCGCTTCCCAAGGAACCACTGTTTGCCACAAATTGTCATCATTACATAGCTTGCTTCTGAGATTCAGGGCTGATGAGAATTAAGAGTTTGCTTGATTTGGTAGAATTATCTCTGTTTAATTCTGGAAGAGTTAGGCAATCCTATAAAAAGATTCAGTTCTGCAAGGAAAAAGTCATATTGGTCGCCATACCCTTTGTAGAGTTTGGTTCATTGGCCCTTGCTTGTTCCAGCCTACCCACTAGATTACTGTGTCCAGCTCTCCTGTGCATCCTGCATCTCTCCTTTTCCCTGCTGGTCCATGTTGCTCAGGCCCCTGGATGCCTCCTCCCCAGAATGATATCAGCTGGAAGCAGCAATAAAAAGTAGTACGAATTGCCCAGGACCAGGAGTCAGACAATCTGAAATACAGTTATTGTTCTGCCCCACACTGTCTGTGTGACCATGGGCAAATCACTTAACCCCTCTGGGTTCCAGCTTTGTCATCTGTAAAATAAAGGGGTTGAACTAAATGAACTCTAAGATCTCTCCCTGCTCCAAGACTTCAAAATGAAAAGCAAAGCTTTAAGCGGGTTTGACCACAGTCACTTATTTTCACAGTGGGAGCCTTTAAAAAGTTTGCCTTTTGCTTGAAGTTTCTTCCATTTTTCTGATTTTCTTTTCCTTCTGGATAACTCTGATTCTCCTCCTAAAGGTTATTCTCTATTTCTATGGTAATGTCCTACAATGTTGTGCTTTATGAAATATCTAGGCTTCTTATCAATATAAGCTATAACAGTCCCATTCCTTAGAGGATGTTCTCATTTTTTTTTCCTTTGGAAATATACATGATGAAAAATTTGAATATTAGTGAAGGGCAAGCCTTCATATTATACTATCAGTCTAAGAGCAACTCAGCAGAAAACCAAAGAAAAAATCACTCCAGGGACCTGATTGAATAGAAGTGTGTCATAACATATTGACTCTGAGAAGGTTCTCTGGATTAGTACATCCCACTATGATTCTTCAATTCTTTGTCCACTTATTACATTCTAATCTGTATCAAACAATCTAGCAATTGTATTTTTCCTCTAGCTTTTTCTATACTTTATACAGATGCATATATAACTGCTTCAAAACCTTTGTGGAATTGAGGAGATAACAGACAAGCAAATTAAAATCAACCAGCCAACGGGATAATGACTTTAGTGTTTATAACATAAAGTATATACCCCCAAATAATCTAGATTTAAATGTTCTTCTCTTTAAAGACGTTGGGTGGGAAGCAGTGGGTAGAGGGGAGGAGGTGGACTAATACTAAGGTTTTCCAGTGTTAATGACTCAGCTCTGGTACTCAAACTAAAAAGGCCACCCCTGCAGCTGCCTCTGAAATGCACCCACAGAACTCTCTCCTGAGAATATATGTGCAAAAGAGGAAGGTGGGTGTTCAGTTTCAACAACTCTGAGGTCCAGTAGGTAGTCAACTCCTACAATTTGAGTTTGTGACAAGGATCAGATAAGAGAAAGCAGGAAGCATAGGTTTTATTCATTTCACTCCATAGCTCAATTCTTTTTCTCTCTCTAATCACCACACTCTGACCAACAACAAATTATTTAACAAATCTGTATTTAACATTTAATCTATATAAGGCAATACAATATGTCCTGTAAGGAATATATCATGCTCAGAGATACGGTTCTTGACCATTTTTGAAGTTGTTTAAGACATCACACATCCTTAAGAAAAGACATATAGTCACAGACACAGCTTGTGCCAAGGGTTAAATAAGGGATGCAGTTGTGGATGTTTATTTTCTTTGTTTAATCCCTACGCTTTCATCCATGGCCTCACTCACCCACCTATCTGGGGACAGGACTCATACTCATGTCCCTTCTGGGGCTCTGACAGGGACAATAGAAAGTAGGCTATGGAAAAGCTGGACAAAGGGATAGAGTCTATGTTAGGATGAAAACGCACCCGCCATCATAGTTGGCTTAGTAGCACATCACTGACTGGCTGCTTCCCCTTTACTGTATGGCTTCCCCAATTTCTACAGGTGTTCCTTCCACCTCACAAATAAGCTACTAACACTCTACTCTGTGTCTCAGGGCCTGCTTCTGGGTGAACCCAAACTTAAACAAGCGAAACATAAAGGATTGTTTTGTACCAACTTTGAAACTCCCAGTCAGTGCCTGATCATTTAGTAGTAAGAATTTTTAGCAATGGACTACACTTTCCCACCATGAAAGACTCTAAGTGAAATGAATAATCTGTGTAATTATTAAAGGTGACCCTGGTCCTGATTACACCGTGCCACTTATTTAATCAAGCTGGGTTCTCCCTAAACCTGTATTGAATTAGGTCTGCATTCAAGATAGCACCAAGGATTGAAATGTCTGTCAAATCAGGCTCACAAGAATCAAAGGTATTCCCCAATATCGAGCTGTATTAATAATTCGAGTAATCAGAAGGCACAGGCAAGAAGGGACCAATCTAAGACCATAAGCACATAAAGACACTCTGTACCTTATATGTAACATGTGGTCTCCAAGTGATGCTTGCAAGAGCATAACATACAAAAAAAGGAGCTTGTTTCATCATAATGCATTCCCATTCTATATTCTAATTAGCTCATTTTCCAGCAAGCCATCCTCCATGAATCAATAGATTCTAGGTTTGTTTATCATAGTTGGGTTGGGTACACCATTCTAAAAGGACTCTATAGATGAGGAGCCTCCTGCTCGTGAATACCAATTATGTTTGCCTGTTTACAGAAGGATTTGACCAAATAATCATTGTTTCTTCCTGGAGGCATCACTCCGTAAAGGGAAAAAACAGACCTGCTGCTAGATCTTTCTTAACAATTAGATTAATATGTTAAAATAGAATATTTAATAGACAGTATGGAATGATCATCAAAAGGTTAACAGACAAACTGACTCACTTTGAAGAGACACCCCAGACTTTGAAAGTATCTGCTCTTAACTACCCCTGCTTTCACATAAGTAATATTTGGTAAATATTAACTATTAATGCCATTATTTTCAAAATAATTTTGAAAGACATTTCTATAATTGGTTAGCAAGACCTAGACTTTCTTATGCAATCTTTTGAAAAATATAAATGAATACAGAGGTTCTGGAAATGACATCTTAATAAGAATACTGAAGTTCAAGCCCCCAGTGAACGAATGGTGGATAATACATTACGTGGAGTTTGCTCAAGATACGAATAACTCAAGGATAAGAGATTATCAGTCTGATAGAAGTCTTCATCTGTTTTTTAACCAAAAGTTGACAGCAAATGAGAATCACAGCGTGCTGTGCCCCTCTCTTTGCAGGGAGGAAGGGAGGAAAAAGGCTGCGGAGAGTAGTAGAAGTTTTAATCATTTAGGCTGACAATGTTTTTCTGACATACTCAATTTTAGGACAGTTTCTGAAGGTAAGAATTTCTCATTCTTCATTTATTTTAAAGCAGAGAGAAACACCTGGAGAAAATAAAAATAAGAATTGGACCAAAGAATATATTATATAACTTTCTGTTTCTCCAACTATGTGTTGTTCTTTATCATATGGATTTGAGGCTCAAAGATTTAAAAACATCCTTTCTGCTTCCAACTGTAGCTATTTTTTTTATTAGTTTCTGCTTTATAACAAAGTGAATCAGTTATACATGTACATCTGTTCCCATATCCCTTCCCTCTTGCATCTCCCTCCCTCCCACCCTCCCTATCCCACCCCTCCAGGCTATTTTATTTTAAATAAGGCCAGGCCTAGGGCTAAACTGGGGCTAGATGCATAGAATCCTCTGTTTCCTCATCTTTTTTTTTTTAATTTTTTTTTATTAGTTTCTGCTTTATAACAAAGTGAATCAGTCATACATATACTCTTCTTCATTTACCGAGAAAGCAGCAGGTCACAACACAGAGGCTACTAACACCATCTCCGTTCATCCACAGGCTGACTTTCACCTCAAGATCAAGGACTGAACGTGCCCAGTAAGTTTGTGTCACCCCTCTGGAGACAGGAGTTCTCTCCAGTTCTTTGTGAAGCTTAGCATAAGGAACAAAAGAAGTTCTGAGTGGTAGGTTGTAGTTTAAGACCAAGAAAAAGTTACACCTGTGTTCAGTGAGACAACAAGGCATAAAAAGAACCATGAAAAATGGGAAGTTTATCTCCAGCATTCATAGAAGATCCTTTCCTCCAGCACTTTAGGTTTCCTGGAATTTCTATGCCTCTTACACACACTTCCAAACTACCAATGTAAGAGGGATTTGAGATCTGTTTATCTTAAAGAGGAATGAAAGATATTTTCCCTCCCCTAAGGGTATTTGTAATTTTAAGTTCCCTTTCAAATTATAAACTAAAAACTTGTGTTGACTTTTTTGTCAGAAGAGATACATATTTTTACTGCAGAAAAATACAAAATATAAAACAGTATGTGTCAGATATAAAGTGAGCATGAATATTAGGCAATTCTCCATTTTCACAATTAGAAGATCAAACTTTTGATGCTGTTATTATTTTTAGCTAAGCTAGATATTTGCTTACTAGTAATATAAATCAAATGGTCAAATGTATACCTATAATATTTAATATCTTAATTTAATTATGAATGCATACTTAAGTTACATATAGAACATAGAAAAATCTATTTTTTTCTATCTCACATTCTTTGAAGTAATATTAACTACACTCGTCACATAATCATCTAACTCAGTGTCCTGGTACATGCCATTTTCACTTCCACTAAGTAGCTTCAGGTAAAATATTTTGAGATGTTTGTGATGCTCACTAGATATTTTATCCTAAGCTAAAGCTATCCATTCACATAAATCAGGATATTTTATTTTCTTATTCCTCCCATAGGTAATATATCCACAATGTCAATAAACAAAATACCAAACCTTAATTACTCTACTATTTTTTAAAGTGTTCTTTAACTGTGTACTGTATACAATGTCATTCTACCCTGGCCATTGTCAGGTTGACCAAGAATAATTTCTAAATCTTAAGTAAATTTCTTTGCCTCCATTTCTACCAATTTTGTCAAGTGACTTCTACAAGTGTCCAAAACTAACTTTGATTGAGGTCATTTCAGGGTTATGTGCTTACCCAACATTAATTCTTTATTAAAATAAAAAAAAGGAAAGTGAATATATGTCCATGCCTCTCTCTCGCTTTGTCACAGCTTACCCTTCCCGCTCCCCATACCCTCAAGTTCATTATCTAGTAGGTCTGTGTCTTTATTCCTGTTTTACCCTGTTTTCTTCACGACATTTTTTTTTCTTAAATTTCGTATATATGTGTTAGCATACGGTATTTGCCTTTCTCTTTCTGACTTACTTCACTCTGTATGACAGACTCTAGGTCCATCTACCTCATTACAAATAGCTCAATTTCGTTTCTTTTTATGGCTGAGTAATATTCCATTGTATATATGTGCCACATCTTCTTTATCCATTCATCTGATGATGGACACTTAGGTTGTTTCCATCTACGAGCTATTGTAAATAGAGCTGCAAGAGATCAGCTCGGTGCTTTGTGACCGCCTGGAGGGGTGGGATAGGGAGGGTGGGAGGGAGGGAGACGCAAGAGGGAAGAGATATGGGAACATATGTATATGTATAACTGATTCACTTTGTTATAAAGCAGAAACTAACACACCATTGTAAAGCAATTACGCTCCAATAAAGATGTAAAAAAAAAAAAAGGAAAGTGAAAGAACATGTGTAATATGATAAACTTTATAAAGACTCCAAAATAAGGCAACTAACTCTGTATTGAGGACAATTTTCTGACAGGGACAATTCCGAATCCCAAGAAAACCACTGTTGATATCTTATGCATTTCCTCCTAGTAATAAATTATTTTACACTTTAGTTCCATGTTATAAGCAATTTTGTATCCTGCTTTTTCTTACCCATCTAAGCATTTCTCCAAATCACTAAATATTCATCTTAAATATCACTTTAATGGCTGCACAATATTCCATGCTATAGATACACCAGAATTTACTCAACATTTCCCCTCTTGATGGACGTTTAGATTATTTTCAATGCCTCATTATGAACAGTGTTTCAAAGAAAATCATTGTGCATAAAGCTCTGTCTGCATTGCTGATTATCTCATTGTGTTAGATTTCTAGAAGAGGAATTACTAGGTAAAATCATATGTACAACTTTGAGGCTTTTGAAACACAGTAATAGCTTGCACTTGCAATGGTTATACTAATTTTCCACTCTTAGCAGTGATAAGAGAGAGCTCACTTGCCATATCTTTATCAGTATTGAGCATTTTATATCTTATTTTATTAATTTGATACTTGAAAGTATTACTATTGCTTTATTTTTAAATTACAAATGAAGATAAACATTTATACACATTTACTAGTCACTTGTATTTTCTTTTTTTGTGATTTCCTACATGTTCCCTCCCATTTGTTTACTGAATATCTACTGCTTTCCTTATCAATCTGTGTGAGCTTTATATATGTTCATGACATTAACATTTTGTTAATCATGGTTGTTGAAATCATATCTCAAAATTTCTAACTAATTTTTCATAATTTTTACAATCAGAAATTTTTTAAAATCTATTTTGCTTTAACTTTTTTTATTGCCTTATATTTAAAATGTCATTCGCTATGCAAGGTCAGAAAAATATGCACCTATATTTTGCCTAGTTTTTCTTAACGGTCTAATTACTTATTTATTTGTTTATTTATTTCACATATAATTCTTTAAACCATCCATGACAGATAAACTTTAAGATGGCCCCATGATCTCTATATCCAGATAAGAACCTAGCCCTGGCTGACAACCGCTTGCAGCCTTGTTGGAAACTCAGCTAAGCCAGGCTTATAATTCCAACCTATAGAAATCATGAGATAGCAAACATTTATATAATCTATTTAAAGGCATATGGCATAAAGATATAATTCAAGAGATGCCAAGTCCTCTCTGACTCTAGGGAAATAAGTGATCTCTTTTACCTGCCTGGTAAAGGAAGGCTTCACGGAGGAGGTGAGTCATTTTATGTATTTATCTGCAGGTAAATGGAGGAAAGTGGATTAAAGATCAATGTGGAACATAGAGAAAACATGAAACATTTGGACGACAGTGCAGAGAAAGTTTAAATGAGACAAAGCATTTCTGTAAAGAAGTAATAAAGGATAGAGTGGGAAAGGGTAGATTGGGCTCAGATAGTGGAATATCTTAAATGCCAATTTAACAACCTTGAACTTTATCCTGAAGACAGGCAATGAAATGTAATTAAAACCTGATTAACAGAAGAGTTAGAGTATAAAATCCCATATCAGTTTTTGTACTTAGTCACAACCAGTTAACCACTTCTCAAGTCAGTTAAAATTTGAAACTGGGAACACGATGTAACTCAGTAGGCAAAAATGACAGCCATGCTTCCTTCTTACAGTCCATAAATTTGTCATAACATTGTTCACCATTAGAGCTAGTATGGCTAAAGCTAAGACATTCACATTCAGAGTTAGGAGACCCAGGTTCTGAAACTACCATTTGCTACCTAGTGTCACTGATTAAATCCCTTAATCTTCTTGAGACTGCATAATCTTATCTGTCAGTGAGTGATGATAGCAGTGTCTGCCTACAGACCTCACAGTGTTGTGAATAACGATAATTTGCAAACAGCCTAAATTTTAAGGGACTCAGTTCATCAAAAGGAGAATTTCTTTGATGGATTAAAGAATGAGTTGAGTCTAATTTAAAAAAAAATAAAATGGGTTAAGTCATTGAAGTCAAAGAAATATGTGCACATCGGCAAGTACCTTATGCAGAAGCAAAGAAAGAAAATCATGGAACGTTCGCACTCGCGGCTCCCACAAAAAGACAGAGAGTCAGGAAGCCAGTTGCAGTTTGACCTAATTGAGCAGAGAGTCCGACAAAGACTAAACTGTGGTCTGAGTGAGCACAGACCACTATGTTAATAATATTAGAGTGAGAAAAGGAACATGCAAATGAGCCAAACAGTAATTAGACGTGGGACAACAAGTGGTCCAGTTTCTGCCCTCTGGAGATAAAATGGGTCAGTGCTGCAAGGAAGCAAAAATCCGAGGGATCAGAGTGGATGAGTCAACATAAATACCAACAAAACAATTTATGGAACAACCCCAAAATGGAATACCATAAAATATCATGTTAGACATGAAGAAAAGTTAGTGATATTTATTGATAAATTATTAAAGGGACATTGTAAACAACATCATCACATAAATACACACATATGGGGGGAGAGAAAATATACAACAAAATATTGATGGAAAACACTGATGAAAGTTATCTCTGGGTGGTGAAATCTGGAGGTCATTTCCTTTAGTTTACATGTAATTGTAATTCCTTCAAATTGGAAAAGTACTGTGTGTAAAAACTTATAATTTTTAATTGGATGATATAATTCACAGTAAGATTCTATGTAAGTGGTAAAGTGCCATTCAGATGTGAGATATTATTAACCACCATTCTAATTTTTTCTACCCAACTGCTTCCGTGATTTCAACATAAGTCACACCAGTGGGAGGCAGATTATATGGCCTTGGGAATAACACAGAACTGGGGGTTAAATCTTAGCTTCATCTCTTGGTAGCTGGATGACCCTGGGCAAACTAGTTAACCTCGGTATATCTTTAAAGGTAAAATGGGTATGATGATAACTACATCAAAGGATTGCTGTGAGCATTAAATAAACTGATGAAAGTAAGGAGTTCACTCTCAGTGAAAATAATAATTCAGTACAGGTTAGCCACACATTATCACCACTCTATGCATTCAACGAACATTTGCTGAGTTCCTACTCAGTGCCAGGGAAGAACTCCTTGCCTTGAGGAGTTCACAGACCTGGGGAGAAAATTATTGAGGCAATCCTGTAGTATCCCTATGCCTAATACAGTAAATTTAGCACAATAACTATTGAATGAGTAGTTTTGATAAGTGTGATGATAAAGTATATGTGTAATCCTATGAGAACAGGAAAGAGGGACACATACCTATGACTAGGGGAGTGCAGAGAGGTTTCACAGTGAAGATGACACCTGAGCTCAGGCTTAAAGGATGTGTGGCTGCTTAACAGGCAAGGGAAGGAGCGTTATAGGGCGAGGAAACAGCAGACTCAAAACCAGAGGCATAAAAAGTCTTGGGTCATGTTGGGGGAACTGGAAGTGGTTTCATTGGGTTAGAAGATGCAAAAGAATACGTCATTATTCAAACATTAGCATCCCCTTGCTTTACATCAAACATGAAATTCTGAAACGCAACTGGAAGGTTCAAATGAGACCCAGTTGAATTAGTGCACAGTGGTATACAAGGAAGTGTCATTTCACAATTAAATCCATAAATTAAGCAGCAAAATCTTAGGAAGGATCAGAGGTTTTAAAATACATTTCACATATAAAATTAAGGAGAATAATTTGACCTTGGGATTAAACCAAATGTTATTTCCTCTGCTTTCATTATCATTATATATTTTTATAATTACACTTTCAAACAATATTAATATTAATGATTTATGAAACCACTCATGCCCACCCTTTTGGCCCCTAGAAGAATACACAAAGTAGACATGAAAATGTTTAGAATCAGTATTTACTTTGCCTTTAAAAAGAAACAAAATCCAACATAAGGTTTGACCACCTTGGGTGGGCATTGGAATACTTCTACTAGCTCTTTGTCTATATAACAAAGGGGAAGTTTTGGACACAAAGAATACATTAAGTGAAAGAACTTTTATAAGCGAAGCACAACTATTCTACCAGAGAAACTAAACCAGTAGACCAAAGGTAGACCACCATCTCAGCTGCCATCACTTAATCAAGTATGATATACAAGCTACCCACAAAGGGAGTAAGGGGAAAAGTGGACTTCATTTGCTTTGGATAACGAATATCCTGCATTTGAAGTAATCCACCCAATTAAGATTCATCAGTGCTTAGCAGACAGTAGAAATTATCTAATCTGGACTCTGGAAACTGTATTCAGTATCTCCTCGTACTTGATGCAAAACAAGAGAAAAGCCTTAACAACAATAACAAATAGCTCATTTCTCTTTTAAGTCACCATAGATACATTTTTTTGACAAACCATTGGAATTTCACAGAAGATAAGACTTACCATGCAATCCAGATGCATTCATCAACTCCCTAAAAGCTTGAAACAAATATAATTGCAGAATGGAGGAAGGCAGGAAGGAGTATGCTGACTGAACTGACATACACGACATTTAGAGAATGACACATGGAGATAAATAGGAGGCTTAGAAATCATCTAGCCCAAATCTTAGTCTTTCAATATGACACCAGAACCTTGTCTGTACTAGTCCAACTCTCCACTCTTAACTCTCTTACTTGTTCTAATGTCTCCTGCCACCTTGGCATTTGCACATGTGTTTCTTCTTTCTGGAATATTCTTTATTTCAATATTCACCTCCAAACTTTTACATTTTTTGCCAAAGCCTTTCTCTTAACACCTCCCCCAATATCTGTGCCACACTGTCTGCCCTATTATAGGATCTTGCTTGTACCTTCTATTTCTCCTTTCTAACACATGTCATAGTGTCATATTTATTTGTGTTTGAAGTACCTGTCTTCACCTCTAGATGGTAATCTTCATGTGGGTAGCAGCCATGTCTATTTTGTTTAGATTGTACCTCCCAGTGCCTGGCACACAGTCAGCTTTTTAAAATAAAGGGATGCAACCTTTATGCCCAACATAACAAAATATTTAAATATCCCAGATGCTTTTGCTGTTTTATACAACTGTACATATTATTCCTTCTACCTCAAACATCTTCCCTAGATTTCTCTGGATAATTTCTCCCCATCCCTCAAGATGAATTTTTTTTTTAAGATTTATTTATTTATTTTGGCTCTGCCAGGTATTTGATGCACTATGCTGGATCTTTTTTAGTTGCAGCATGCAGGATCTAGTTCCCTGACCAGGAGTCGAACCTGGGCCCCCTGCACTGGGAGCTCAGTGTCTTACCAACTGGACCACCAGAGAAGTCCCCCTCAAGATGAATCTGAATGCCTTCCTCGGAGGTACTTTCTTATCCCTAGAATAACAGGGATTAGTAACTAGAAGTCCTGTGTTCCCAAATCCTCTGTGTGTTCCCATCTAATAGCACAGATACTTTCTTTTTTTTTTTCTTTTAACAGTATAAGTCCTTTAAAATAACATCCAATGAAGTGATCAACTGGATTAACTAACCCTTTCAACTCTTCTGAAAACACACTCTTGACTAGCTGCCTGCTCTCTAACAGTCCTGCAGGCTTTCAGCCATCATCATCAATGTTCACCAAGAGCCAGGAATTCCCTAGCAGTCCAGCGGTTAGGACTCCACACATCCACCGTAGGGGGCATGGGTTCAATCCCTGGTCAGGGAGCTAAGATCCCACAGGCCACATGGCGTGGACAAAAATAAATAAATAAAATAAAATAAAATAGAGCTCTAAAAAAAATGTTCACCAAGAGCTAATTGTTTTGTTTCTACACCATTTTATGTCAGCTGCACTTCTTATTCTGTACGATTTAATTAAACTGTATGTAACTGATAAAATGTGGGTATGCAAGAGAATTTTTTCTAGAAGTTAAATATTTTGAAAAGAAAAGACAAGTTGCTAAAAATGAGTCAATCAAATTTAGTATAGTCAACACTAATTTAAAAGACTGTGGAAAAAAATCACAAAAATCTGGAATTCTGTACTCACATTACTTCACAAGTATCTAGGTTCTCTCTCCACATTAAAGAAACCAAAACTAGAAATGCTAGATGATGTATTATGGGTGTGGTTTATGTGAGAACAATGAGAGAAAACTCCAATCAGCAGTCCACATAAAAATGTCTAAACTAATACATTGGAAGCAATCCAAATGTCCACCAGTGGATGAATGGAGAAACATGCGGTATATACATACAATGGACTATTACTGAGCCTTAAAAAAGGAGATTCTGACAGAGGCTACAACATGGATGAACCTTGAAGACACTCTAAATGAAATAAGCCAGTCACAAAAGAACAAATACTATATGATTCCACTTATATTAGGTACCTGAAGAAGTTAACCACATAGAGACAGAAAATGGAATGATGATTGCAAGGGGCCAAAAAGAGGAGAATGGGGAGTTACAGCTTAATAGATACAGAGTTTCAGTTTGAGAAGATGAAAAAATTATGGAGAAGGATGGTGGTGATACACAACAATGTGAACATACTTAATGCTACTGAACTATATAGTTTAAAATGGTCAAAATAGTAAGTTTTATGTATATTCTACAATTAAAAAATAATAATGTTTAATGCATGTGGGTAGTTTTATAATTCCTCACTTTAACTAACTTAAAAATTAATCAAGTAACTATTGGTTTCCATCATTATTGATGAATAGACTTCTATTACATCAGCTTTTTTTTTATTTATGAAAGTAGATGTAAGGATCTCTTTTTTTTTTACATCTTCATTGCAGTATAATTGCTTTACAATGGTGTGTTAGTTTCTGCTTTATAACAAAGTGAATCAGTTATACATATACATGTTCCCATATCTCTTCCCTCTTGCATCCCTCTCCCTCCCACCCTCCCTATCCCACCCCTCTAGGTGGTCACATCAGCTTTTTAACTGTCTTTCATCTCCAGCAGACAAGCAGCCACAACGGGTGGGGACTATTTCTTCTATTACCTTTCACAGACTGTCTAGAACATATTACATTTCCTAGAATACAGTAAGTGATAAATAAACATATGTTGAATGAATGAATGCTGCCATTTTACTGCTAAGGAAGCAGAAGTTAAGAAAAGCTAATATCACACAGCTAGATAGTGGCATTGATGGGACAAGATTTCAAACTAACCAAAATTATATCCAATTTTTTCAATTAAAAAATAAATTAATATGTATTAAAACTGTTACATTCCAAGACTGTGTTAGGAGTTGACAATACAAAGATGAAAAATATCCAATTCCTGCTATCAACATGATTTTGTACTTTAAGACAAGAGCTTTAAACTCCCACACCCAGAATTATCTCATCTAAACCTCCAGGAGCAAGGCTGGCAGGTAAGTTGCTTGGGAAACGACTGTAAACTTAAATACAGTCTCTGCAAAGCGAACAGTCTAACACGGGTACAAGAAGCAATAATCGTGGGTCTAGTGTGCACTTCAACTCGACACCTGTAAACAATCTTCTGAGTTAAATTTCTCTGTTTAGCACCTACAGACTCTCTAGAAAGCTTAACAGTCCTTGAGAGCCTGACTTGGATTCTCAAAGCCTCAGAGGGAACATTTTGGGAAAGGGAACAAAAACAAACCATCTGAGGTCTCCAGTATCCCAATGGAAATAGCCCCAAACAATAAGCCCCCATAGTCCAGTTACATCCGGCAGGATGTTTCTTGCTTAAGTCAGTAGCTACTAATCATATGGCTAAGCTGTCACACAAAGTGATGCATGCGGAAAACAGCCTTCTGGGGAAAGAGCCAAAACTCCTCTCTTCCTAGCCAAAGAAATCAAAAGAAGTGATTGCCTCATTCAAGTCTCAGGGCCGTAGTGAGAAGGTGTTGTTTCAAGTTAAGGAAGTAAGTCTATCTTCATCTTTGCATGTTCTCAAGGACATTCCATGACTTACGAAAAAGGGCCAGAAAAATCTAGGGACACCATGAGCTCTGAGGGGTATCTCTTGCTTAATTCATCACTGCTCTTCATGGTTGAATTCAAGTCAGTCATTCCCCTAACCCCACCCCCCATCCTCATTTGTATCAAAGGACCTTAATTTATGCTTCCAAAATCCAGATATAAACCTTTATCACCAAACTAATTATTCACAAATTTCTTTAATGTTGTTATCCTGGCTGTATAGTGAGCTCCTTGAGTGCAGGTACTGTGTCTGGATTGTTTTTATTGTGTTCCCCATGACAAACTCAGTGTCTGACACAGAATTCAAAAAATGCAGTGAATAAAGAAATTGCCTATTTACCTACCTGTCTCCTCCACTGGATTATAAAATTTTTGAAGACAGAGTATGTATTTTGCTCATTTTTACATTACTGCTGCTTAACTCAGATGCTGGCTTACAGCCAAGATACCCTTGTTGAACAAATGAATGCACAGTAAAGGGCTGGCAGCACCCTACCCACACTCTACCTCCCATCTTCTGGTTGAGCAGATTTCCCTCCTGCCAGTTTATTATGAAGGTGTCCACTGAGCTTCCTTTGTACGGAAGCCTTTTACACACACATATACCAGGTTGGAAAAGTTCAGGACCTGTGTGTCATGGCATTGATGGCTAGGCAAAGGGGCATTTGCAGTCTGGGACAACTGGATACAAGTTCTTGTAATCTGGGGGTCTGCTTTAAACTTTCATGGGTTAACTTTCTCCTGTATTCTCTATGCTCCTATAGCATTCTATCTTCTCATGTAGCAGGAAGTACACTGTCCTGTAATTCAAGAATACTGAGTTCCAGTCCTAATTCTGCTACCAAACTCTGTGAGCTTGGCATGTCATTCAGGCTCACTGAGACTTAGTTCACCAATCTATAGAATAAAAGGATTAACTAGCATAACTCCAATGCTTCTTCCAGGAAACCTAACATGTTATGAAGCTGTAACACAGGTCAAGCCCACAACCATATGAATAAAATCAAACAACTCTTTTGGATCACTCCCCACTTCTTACTTCTTCTCCACAGGATCAACTACTCAGAGGCAAAGCACTGTATGTCTGGAGTTATTATTGGAGACCTGAACTCAAAAGATTTATTGATGTGCTTTCCTGTTTCTTGAAGAACCCCCTTCCTATACAGACTGCCCAAAACAGCTTGTTGTATTATAAATGAGGTCTCCAAACTCATAGTGTATACAGTGTCAGCTAAGACATACTCAGCTCTTAAAGCTGAAACCTGAGGTCTGTTGACTTCTGCTGTCGTCCAATTCAAATATTGCCCTGATGACTCCAGAAGATTTCCCACTTCTTGCCAGTAAGATTCCCTTTTGCACTGTGTGGTTCCTGGTCTGCTCCTGTTTAAGTCAGAGGTATGGCTTGTGTGCATTCTTTTGAGATTCTCTAACCATTTTTCTCTAAGAAAAGGATCCAAGTGATATACTGAAAGTACAACTAAACTCCCAGAGCCACATAACAGACCTCAGGTGAAATGAGCAACTCAACAGCATTCAAGGTAGCTCATTTTTACCTTCTATGGTAAAATCACCATCTCTGTGGTACAAAAATCACCTATTCAGTTTCAGGCCCTAATAATAGGAAAAGAAATATCCATCCAAGACAATCATCTTTGAGCCCACTGTACTATGACCCTATGCATACATCAAGAGTAAGTATATTTTAACAGAGGCCAATATCCATCTGCCACCTTTCCTGCACACACACACACACACACACACACACACACACACTTTTGTATTCAATGCACACACAAAAGGAAGAACATTATTTTGAATATTACTTTAAAAAACAAGTAGACAGAGAGGTTGCTTATCAATTCTATAGCCTTCAGATGAGAAATTGAGGTGAATATTTTTTTCCAGCATGGGCATTTCTTCAAAATATGCTCATCTCAGCAAGCAGAAATGTGAATTACACTTTTAAATATTGAACGGTAACCACCAACAGTGAAACGGGTCACTGATTCAGTTCTGAAGTTGAACGAGGAATACCACTTCTTACATTGTACAATATTTTGTAAGTGATTCTGCAGACAAACTTCAAGGTATAGGGCAAGAGCAACCAGTGTGCTGCAGGTGGGTCTCTTGCAGTAACAGTGTGTTTACTCTGTTTGAGGTTAGAATGGATACCTCATCTGAAATAGAGCCTCTTAAATTTTAACAGGCAAATGATTCACCTAGAACTCTGGTTATAATGAAGATGCTGACTCTAGGTCTGGGGTAGGGCCTGAGATTCTGTACGGCCAACAAGCTCCCAAGTGACGTTGCTGCTGCTTCTCAGACCACACTTGAGTAGCACAGATGTCAAACAGATCAATCATCCCTCTGGTTCCAGCAATGATTTTGTTTCCTTTTTATAGTGATAAGAAGTAGGAAGGATTTGGTAGATATATAAAGGCTTTTTGCTTTCTGAAAATAGACTTCAAATAAAGTACCTCTTCTATCTCTTTTCTATTCTCATTTGTTACAATTACCAGAACATTACTGGGAGATAAACCATGAGTCCCTGTGGCTATACAGTCAAAATACATGGAGGAAATATTAAGGGTTGATATATATTTAGGATCACAGACCTCAGAACAGGGAAGGACTTCACTGTTGATCTGATCAAATCCAAGTAACCCAGGTGGGGTTCCCAGAGTAGAAGAGAGTGACTCAGGGCCTCACTCTTTTGGAGACAAAGGTAAAAATAGAGCCCAATTATCCTCACAGCTACAAAGAAGGGGTTGGTTTACTTTGAGTTCATAGTATTATTAAAGTAGACAGGGCACAATAACAATTCAGGTATTTCAGCTATCGTATCTCTTTTCACTACAACTATATCCTGTCAGCATTTCTTGAGATATGGCTACAATAAACACACTTATCCCCATTTCAAAAACTGAGGAATCAAGACTGTAACAAAATAAGCAAAAAAATATGTTTGAGAAGACACATCACACACACACACACACACACACACACAGAGAGAGAAATGCCTGTACAAAGCTCCGAGTTCTTCTCAGACAGCACTCTGATCTGTCATTAAGCCATGCTCTCTCCTAGTTTTATGTTTTATATAAACAAAATGTGACAGATAAAACAATGTGCTGTGGTTTTGTTATTTTTCTCTTTGTTTCCTTTCTCTCCAAGTTTGCCCAGTGTGCAAGCATTCATCTTCTTCTCATATAATGTGATACTGCAGTTTTCTTGTTTTCATCAAAACAATTAGTCGCAGCTCAGAAGATATAATTCTACTAGCACATCACAGAAAATACTGTTTCCTGCCGGTTTTAATGAAGTCAGGCATCATGGGAAGCTGAGACAACAGGGAAAAGAATACGCTGTAAAATATAATTGCTTTCGAGAAGAAAGACCTTCCCCTGCGAATCCATTTTGGATTAAACTGTGTAGAATTTTTTTTTCTTTCTCTCTTTATTTTCTGACCCTTCTTTAAGGATATCTGGTGCAACAGCCTACACTTAGGCATAAGGTTTGTCCAGGTTTCAGGTGTGTGAATGCAGAAGATGGACTAAAATCAAAGATTAATTTTCAGCCTTTTGCCCTCCATTCCAAGACTGCTTTTCAAACACTACTTTTGCTAATGTTTTGATGTTGAATCATTAATGTTATCTTTAGGCTGTCCCCACCCCATTCTGACACATACCCAAGCCACCTCCAATGCCTACTCAAAGCTTCAGCTTTTCATTTGTTCCATACGCTCCAGCCCTACTGGCCTTCTTTGAATGTGTCAGTCGTGTTCCTGGCAGGAGGAGTTTCCTTCACTGTTCCTTCTGCCTGCGATGCTCTTCCCTTCCACACTACCCCTGCATCACTGGCTGATACCAACTCCTTAGAGAAGCTTCTCTAAACTAATCTAAAGTCACCCCCAGCCACTCTCATTCACAGTGTTCTGCTTTCATCTCTACAGAGCATGCATCACTATCTAACACTTCTGTGATTCATTTAGTTTTCTGTCTGTCAGAATAAAAACATAAGCTCTATGAGATCAGGGACCTTTTCAACTGTGATCATCACTGCACTCTCAACATTACTTGGCACATAGAAGGTGCATAATAAATGCTTGCTGAATGATTGAATGAACAAGTAAAATAAATTAATCATAAGGTGCATATCTAAAATCATAGAATCGTAGGGAAAGAATTAAAAGTTGATATAATCTAACCATTTAATCTCCAGAAGAATAAAATGAACTCCAGAAAGCAAAAAGCATTGTTGAGAAGGCTCTCAGAAGCCACTGCAGGGCAGAGATGTCATTCATTAATTCTTTCAGCAAACTTTTGTCTGGTGCCAGGCACTATCCAAGATTCTTAGGAATCAAATGGTGGGAAAGACAGATACAGTGTTTGCCATGATGGCACTCAGGCTAGAATGCAGGGAAAAGGGGGAGTAGGAACCAAGACTGGGGTAGCTAGGAGGAACTTTATTCTCCCCACCCACACAGTGAATGAATATAAAGCTTCAGAGTCTCAGACAAAAAGAAAATTATATAGCTATCTAGAACATAGAAGAATATAAATAGGAAGGAAATAGGCGGTGTCAATTATAAAACATCTATCAGAGTTCCATTGTTCTGTGACTCGGAAAAACACAAAGCTATCAAAATGGATACTAAAATAAAAATGAACTCTCAGTGCCATCTCTTGGAGAAGCTTCCTACTACCATGGTTGAGCAGGACCCTTTCTACTTACGGACTCACTACCATCATGATTGCCCCAGAATTCACAAGGGCCAGATGAAAAAACCTATCTGCAAGATAAACAACCTAGACTAGGATTTTATTCTTCTGAAAATGATTACTAAGGAGTTCCTAGGGAGAAGATAAACCAAACTGTGTGAAAGTTTTATCATTAAGAAGGTGCAGCAAACCCTCAGTCAGCGCTATTGAAGTAGCAAATTTCTAGGGACCCGTGTATAAAAAGTATTATGCAATAGATAATTACACTCCAGTGGATGTAACTTAATCATAACATAATTAGTGGCAGGAAAATAAAAAATATTTCACACAAGCATTTAAAATCTGCCAATTTAAACAAATCCTACTCATTGGCACATATCATAAGCAGAGGCTTAATCATAATACAGCCTTGATTTTGCTCCCCCTTGGAAACCACAAGCACAGTCTTCTTAATTATTATCAATGACCCAGGGGATCAAATGGGTAGGTTTGGCTGCAAACCTACTGAATATTATATATTTATAATAAATTTAGAAACTGATGGTTAATCTAGATTATTCTGGACAAATGTGCTTGACTTTTCTGAGGCTATAAATGGAGAAAGAGAAAAACGTTACTGTGTTTCAGTTACTCAAGTCTCAAGGGAATTTCTTTTCCTTATTGAAGTGTTGAAAATGTTTCATCCACCCTATAAATCCAAGAGGCATTGGCCTTGTTTTAGGGAGTTACCAATCCAAAATAAACGAAAAAGAATAGTTTCTCCTCTCTGACTGTGTCTGTCTAATAACAAACTATCAGCTTCAAAAATAATCAGCCAATTGTATGAACAAGTCAAGCTGCTTCTAGTCCTACTGAAACAAGAAATGAAGACTGAGCACATCTTTGTACTTTTCCATTAGGGTTGGGTCAAGTATACACTTTCCACAGAGTTCCTATCAACTTCAAAGGCCTAAATTATAACACCACAGGTCAACCCAGGATAGACTATTCAATTCTTTATGTTCAAAGCAGTCTTCTCTACACAATGTACTTTAAGCTCATTGGTTTCCCCACTGTTTATGCCAGGAGACGGCAAATTTCCTGTAAAGGACCAGACAGTAAATATTTTAGACTTGAGGGTCACATATGATCTCTGCCACATATTCTTCTTTTTTGTTTCTTTAGTTTGGTTTTTACAACTGTCTAAAAATTTACAAGTTATCAGTCCATCAGCCATATAAAAATACCACGGGCCAGAGTTTGCCAATCCCTGACTTACACCTAACATCAAAGTATAACATGTATGTATAGTCCAAACAAAGCATGGAAGGAATGACTTGTCTTTCACTTTGAAGATGCCTTGTTCCCTTTAAGGAAATTTTACTTGCGATTGTAGCAAGGATAATTTTTAGAAATATATTATGCCTTTCCACTCCTGCTTTATTGGTTGAAGTAACACTAGCTGATAAAAGAAATAAACCAAAAAAATCTCAAGTAGCTACTCACAAGACAAGTTTATTTTTGAACCAACAAGAGAATGGGCAGGGATCACCTACTCCATAGAGTCATGCAGGTATCCAAGCTGGCAGAGGATCAACCAGTATTAACACAAGACTCTCAAGGTCACCACTGATACTGACTTCCAGCTGGTGGGCAGGAGACAAGGGAGAGAGCACAGAGAAAGAACATCCATAATAAACAATGGCAACCTAGAAATGACATACAAAATTCCTTTCACATTTCATTGGTTAGAACCAGTCACATGGCCACACGCAGATACAAGGATAAGCAAGAAATATGGATGTGGATCCGGCATCCGCTTTCCAGCAAAAACTCAGGTAGTTGCAAACCTTGGTGGAGACAGAGTTCTCTGCCCCAACTGGGACTCCTAGCTGTTTCCAACTTCCCCAAGGATCTCTGCCCTTCAACAAATTATAGCCAAAGCATTTGCGAGTGCTTCCAAGGGTAGGCAGACAGGCCAAGCATTAAAAAGTCATTGCTTAATTTTTGTTTAATCGAAGTAGACTTCCATGGACCCATAATTAAACAACATTCCTGAAAGCAAGCCTTCAAATAAGAGAAAATAATTTCCTAAAAATTCTGAAAGCTGGATTTTCACATAATGCAATGCAAAGCATGAAGATGTGCCTGCAGAACAGATAAAGAGCAGGAAGGAAAGAGGCTCTGACCTAAAGAACGCTTTTTCCCCATAAGTAAAGTGAAAGCCCTTCCCAGCTTGGGTGATGGGGGTGGATGTGGGCTGGAGGAACCAAGGGAGCTTCAGAAGGAACAAGACAGGGTTAAATGCTGCTTCTGTATTCAAGTGGACTCTGAACCCCCTGGTTTTGGCCTAGAGTGGGGAGGCATGCCAACCTGAGGTACTCATAGAGGAAATAATTTAAAAAGTATGGAATGACAAGACAGAGGGACTGAAAAGTTTTCTCCCTATTTCTCTGTCAGCCAACTGCGTGTGACCTGCAGCAGATTCATAGCTCCCACATACCCCAATGAGGGATAAATAAGGACTAAAAATCTATTGGATGTCAGAACAAAGAAGATGCTGAGTTCATGAAATCTGATCATCTGTAGCAGCTATCAGAACACAACAGAAGCCAACAAGGAGCAGATTCATTACCATCAGTGGTCAGCCAAGGATCCAGAAGCTACTGCACTAACTAGAGATGCCTCTCCCCACCAGGATGATGGGCTATAGCTTTTCCCATCACCCAATGGCACAAAGAGAAAATAAAAAAGAGAGAAGAATAAAAGTGAGGTAGCAGAAGCCTGAAATTCTGAGTTACCCCTTAGGAGTGAAGAAGCTTCAAATCGGGCAGTGGCTGAAATAATAATGCTGGCATTGGACTGCAAATTCAACTAGATTGGACTGAATATACCAGAATGCCATAAAATAAGTTGTCTGCTCTAGGCAGCTTGACGGAACTTGAGAACAAAGTGGAGCTGAGCTGTAGAAAACTACAAAGTTACAGTTCTTCACCCCTGAGCGGTAATGTGTAAATTTATACCTGATTACTATGTTTATTTTCATTAAACTGTTGTTCCCCCTCAAGTTGAAGGCAATATGTCAAAACACTTTTACCCACTACAGGAAAGAGTTCTTTAAGTGCAATCTCAGGATGTTAGATATGGAAGAGATCTTCATAGTAATGTTAGACTTATACAGTTGTTATAAACACGAGCTTCAGCATCGGACAGACCAGGGTGCACATCCTGGCTGGGCTGCGTGCTGGCCACAGGGCCTTCCACTGCTTGCCGAGATGCTGAATGCCCTCTCCCTCCTTCATAAAACAGAAGTAACGCCTGCTCCACACAGCTGCTGCCAGGTGCATGAGGATGCGTATGTAATCCACTTACCACAGGACTTGGCATGCGATAAATGCTCAAAATATGAGAGCTGGAGCCAGTCGAGACCCACATCTTCAGATAAGGAAATACTGAGTCAACAGTTTCAGTCATCAAAAAATAACAACCAATATTAAAAGCATTAATTATACTTTTCAGGTTTAAACAGAGTATTCGTTGTCAGAGGCCTGTCTCATAATCATTTTATTTTCCCCATCAGGATCATCCCTAGAGGCAGGAAATCCAATTCATAACCAATAACTGGCAAAGAGAGGCAATTATATTATACACATCCCATGAATGTGTTTCAAGATTAATGCCAAGATAAAGCCACAACACTGTACTTGCTACAGAAGGATTTTTTTTTTTTTAGTACTTCTGTTGAAATTTTGGAAGTTTTACTGTTGATTACACTAAGTATGAACAAGCTGAACATTCAAGGCTGAATCAGCCTTCAGCCCTTGGCAAGAACTGCATATTCTCACAGGTACAGTTAAAAGAATAGCAATGGTATGTAGCGGTATACAGTGGCAGTAGTAATAGCTAACTTGCATTATCAAGCACCTGCCATGTGGCAGCACTGTGGTAAGCATTCCACCACGCATAAGCTCATTTTATTTTATTTTTTATTCTTATTTATTTATTTTTAAAATTTATTTATGTTTTGGCTGCGTTGGGTCTTCGTTGCTGCACGCGGGCTTTCTCTAGCTGCGGCGAGTGGGGGCTACTTTTTGTCGCGGTGCATGGGCTTCTCATTGTGGTGGCTTCTCTTGTTGCGGAGCACGGGCTCTGGGCATGCAGGCTTCAGTAGTTGTGGCACGTGGGCTCAGTAGTTGTGGCGCACGGGCTTAGCTGCTCCACGGCGTGTGGGGCCTTCCCAGGCCAGGGCACGAACCTGTGTCCCTTGCATTGGAAGGCGGATTCTTAACCACTGTGCCACCAGGGAAGCCCAAGCTCATTTTATACTTAATATAACTCTATGAAGGATGTCCTGTTACCGTTTCCATTTTAAGATGAGAAGGCTCTGAGAAGTGGCCAACTTACATGGCTAATTAGAAGCCAGGATTTCAACCAGGAATTGACTCAGAGCTGGTCTTGATTTCCTTTTTGTTCAGATCCTGGGTAATTTTCTCCGGATTTCTAAAGTGCAGTGAATTATGACAGTGCCCTTCCTGTTTCCACCCAAATCTTTGTTTATTGAAAGCATTTTGTTTCCTCTTCTTCAACGTATCATTCTATTTTTTATTATGCTCATTGTTGGATGAGCAAAGATGAGCTATCACCACCTATAAGGAGTAAAAACACAGCCACCCTCGTCCACAGTGACTATAAGTCCACCCTCCCCAACAAGCAGCATGGCCACAGCCACGCAGCCTGGAAATAGCAACGGAGATTGGAACCCATGCAGTCACTCTGCTTTCAAAGACCTCATGCCTACCTCATGCCTACTATACATGACCACTATTTCTCAGTCATATTAGTAGCCATAGCAACAGTGATAATAAGAGAAACTCATAGATCTCTGACATGCAATCCTAACTCTGGACTGGGGCAGTCTTCAGCAAATCAATTTCCCTGACTCTGCTTGTTCATCAGCAAAATGGGACTTTAAAACACCAGCTCACTTGAAAGTAACAAAACACGCTGTGGTAATGTTTGTGAATTGCTACGGCAGAGCAAGGATGGATTGTCCCAAAATGCCAGGGAAATACCAGACCTGATAAGATGGGTTGCCAAATGGACGTTGGAGAGGGATGGTGTTATCTCCTGATGCAGGATTTAATTCCAAAATAAGTGGCAAAATTAAAATAAGAGACTCTGGGGCTTCCCTGGTGGTGCAGTGGTTGAGAGTCCGCCTGCCAATGCAGGAGACACGGGTTCGTGCCCTGGTCCAGGAAGATCCCACATGCTGCAGAGCGGCTGGGCCCGTGAGCCATGGCAGCTGAGCCTGCGCGTCCGGAGCCTGTGCTCTGCAACGGGAGAGGCCACAACAGTGAGAGGCCTGCCTACCGCAAAAAAAATAAATAAATAAGAGACTCTTAGGTGAGAGTCTCTGTATTATAATTGACCTAGTTCTTGAAGAGCTCTTTAAACATCATTTCCTTTGTTTTCAGATCCTGGAAAATATTCTCCATGGTGACCGAGTGCAGGTAGTGATGACAGTACTCTTTGTATTCCATCAGAGCCTTTGCTTTTCATTTTCCCCTCTTCCTAATGGTATCATTTTTCTTCTTTTTTCCATTAGTTCTCTTTGTTGGTTGATGACCTTTTGTCAAAGATAAACTATAGCCATCTCTCAGCAGTAAAAATAAGACCACTCTTCTCCGTGGTGAATAAGCCTCTCATCTTCTAGAACATTTTCATCTCAGCGTCTTTCAAGTGCCTCTTCCCTTCTTAGGAGGGATAAGAAGGTTGAGGTTGAATGGGAAGAAACTAATCAGAGTTACAGACACTAAAAACTGGAAGAAGTCTTAGCTATCAACAGCCCTTATCCTCTCAACTCACATTCAGCTAACAGTGAATTTCTGACATGTACTAAGCTAGGGGTTTCATTGCATTACCTCATTTAATTTTATATAATCCTCACCAAAAACCTGTGAGATACTTTCATCCTCATTATAGAGAAAAGGAAACAAAACTTGGAGATGCTAACTGCTTGTCAAATAGCTAGCAGTAACAACACTGTGTCTGTACTGAAGGCCCTTCTCTCCCAGGTCAGGGAACCAATTTGTTTCAAATGCAGATCAATCACAGTACATCATCCATAAAATCCACAGCACATTGCCCAGAATAATGAATCAATAACAGGCTGAAACTAAATTAATACTAAGACAAAATGCTAAATGCCAAGGGTAATATCCTTTGAAAAGAAAATTCTAATTAAAAGGAAAACAACCAAAAAGAAAACCCTTTTGGTGTATATGGTTTACATAATGGTTGTGCTTCATATCTGACAGTGAAGGGTGGTGAGAAATGTTTCTCTCCAGATATTCTTAAAAGAAAATTCACCCAAAGTTGGATTTTGCTTGTTTCAATGGTACAAAAGATGTGATAGAAGAGAATGATAAATAATTTATGAACAAGAATACTTCACTGATAAGATTGGGTGATGAAACCTTATTTGAAAACCCATGAGAAACATTCTTAAGGGAAATTATTTTCACCTCTTCTGGGTTGTTGTCTTTTTTCCCCCTGCAATTATTTAGTTTGATTCTGGCTTGACGGTCACCACTGCGCAGAAATGTAGCAGAAAACACAGTGGAAAGCCTTTCCACATGATTATTTTCGAAAGTAATAAGACATGTGCGACCTGGAAAACTAGCCCTTCCAACGTGTCAGGTAAGGAGCGTGGATGATATTTTTAAAAGCAGCCTCAGCTTCACACCGCCAAGGAGCTCAGAGGCAAAAATTCCAGGCATCTAGGGTGGACGTTTGCTGCCATCTACTGGTGAATGATGGGAGAGCAACATATGCTTCTGCATTTCTTCAAATGAAGCTGAGAGAATTGAAAGTTGGGAGATGGGAGGAAACATTCTTTTTATTAGGTAAGAAAATCCCTGTGGAGAGGAATTTCTATAGCCAGTAACAGAATCATCCATATGTAACTTGTGTTAAAGAATGTTTAATAAAATTAAATTAAATTAAAAATATATATTTAATAGCAACCTTTGCTGGGGATTCTACTCCTAAGAGATGCCACTCTCCCCTCGTTTCTTCAACCATAGTATGTCTAAATACATCCAAATTCACATTCATCCTTTTGAAGCTTAAAACTGAGGAGGAATAGCATAATAGTTTGGTTACTCAATATGGGCTTTTGTTGTCAGAACAAATTCCTAACAATTATTAGCTGCCCAGAACTTCAGGCAAGTTACTAACCCCTTCAAACATGATTTTTCTTATACAGAAAATGGGAAGAAATCATTCTCACTTCATAGCGTCACTGTGCATCTTTTATTCAATGTGCACGTACTGGGAGGTTGGCATGAGGATTCAATATGATAATATGCATAAAGTTCCTTGCAAAATAGCTGACACAGGTAAACTCTCAAGAAAGGCCAGCTGTTATCCCTTAACATTACCATTGCTTACTTCACTTCACATTGCAATGGTTAATAATTCCAAATTGTGGTACTGATGGGAGAGAACTACCCAGAACAATCTCACTGGGTGATTAACTTCTCTGAGAAATTAGAAATCCAGTTTTTGTGCCTCAAGGAAGACCATGACAAGGAAGGATGGCAAGGCCAAAAGAGAAAGACGGCTTATACAGATCAGAAAATCTCTGCATTGCTTTGTTCTAGATGAACAGTAGAAAATATCCCAATTCCAGTCCAGTAATCACAACAGTCTGAAAGATGATGAAATGATTCTCTAAGACCGAGAAGTTTGAAAGAATGAATGCATGTGGAGATTTTGAATGATTATGCTCAGATCATTTGGTCACATATTTGTTTTATGAACAATACTTGTGATTTTGACAGATATGCAGATGCAGGGAAAATTGAAAGTTATGTTCTTGGAAGGGAGAGGCAAAACAGAAATAGAAAAAGGACCATTTCCTACTGAACGTCAACAGATGATATACGTAAGTATGTGATATTTTTAAGCACTTAACTTTCTTAGCCTTATAATCATCACTATGAAGAGGATTTGAGGAAATAATCATGCCATATCCATAAGTCTTCCAACATGTTCACTATAAATGTGTTTTAATAAGCTTCAGGAATCTTTTGGAAAAGGTAACAATTGTGCAAGATGCCATGTTGAATGGTCACAGAATTCAATCCTAACTCTGTAGCAAGCCCTTACCTCTCTTAAGCACTTCATTTAAATCAAAGACCACATCATGGCTTAAAAAATACACGCTAAGGGGTGGATAGAGAAACAGTATAATATAGCATCGCATTTAGCAGAGAACCATACAACAGAGTAGATTAAAGGATGAATTCTAAAACTAGGCTGCTGGAGTTCAAATTCCAGCTCTGCCATGAAATGGATGTAAGACCTTGGGCAGGCTACAAAACTTCTCAGTCCCTGTATTTCTCTCCCCTGTAAAGTGGGAGTAAAACAGTATTTTGCTTACAGAGTTGGTTTGAGGATGAAATGAATTTAATATATGTCAATCACTTAGAACAGTGCCTGGTATGTAGTTAACCACCATGTGTTAGTTATTATTATAGAAGCAAAGAATATTTGGAATGAAAAGTTTTACTAAAATAAAACCTGGTCTTTTAGAATTTTTCTTTATGCTGGTGATTTCCAAAGTTGTTATTGTTTGTTGTTGTTTTCTGTGTTTAACAGTAGAATTTTTTTTTTATTAAATAAAATCATGCCCAAGTCCCAGTATATAAAGGATAAAAGCAGAACGGAATTCACTGACAGTTGAGTGGCCACCAAGCCATCCTGAGATCCCCTGAGTGGCTCCTGCTGCACCACAGATGAACCAAGGGGACCCCCGGAAAACAACAGCGAGAAAACCATTGATGTTTGCCATTTGCGTCTCACAGCTCAAACTCTTGATCTGAGCAAATGGAACCAGAAACACCCGTGGAGAAAGACCTGTAACCTCTTCTCATGACCAGGCAGGCATCTCACAGCGTTAGGAATCTGTTCTTAGATCACAAGTGATGAACAAAGTAAACACAGACAGACTGCACTTGTGAGCACCCAAGCAAGTCGTAACGCTGGGTTCATCGGCTCCAGTACTGTGTTTAGTTGTCTGCTGTTCAGCTCACGAATCTACACACCACCAGAGGGGGATGAGACATATGGAAGGTTATCGAATGTTGTAAAATGGGAAAATGGGGCAAAACTATCCAATTCAGCACAGGTGCTATTGTAGCTGGGGCACATTCCGTTAAGTCTTGGTGTTCGATGGCCCTTAGATGCTACAACCCCAGGTAAGTCAACCAATAATAAACCAGCCAATAATATGTCTGAGGACAAAAAATTCATTTCTTCTAAATGAAATTATTTCAGCATTTGGCAAAGAATTATTTTAGCTTCAGCATGGAGATAGGAGCTCCCTTTGAGTATTCCAGTAATACATCAAATGGTTTGTCATGTATGTTTTATTCCTTAAGTTTGTAATGGTCAGAAGACATTTTTTATAATATCTGTAGAAGATCACTCCCAACCTCAGGTGTTCATTTTTTATAGTTTGTTCAATATAGGGACTATGTGGAAGTTTTAGAATATATCCCATTTTATTTGTTTTCATTGGGGCATCAATAAGTTTTTCCAGTTCTATGTGTTCTATTATACTACTTGACATAGGTGATGCTTCACCAGAAATTTTCTAATTACTCTTCCTTTATAATATTATCCTAAAGGTTGAAAATTTTTAATGCTATTTTGGTTAGAATATATTGAGTTTTTTAGGGCAAGAAACTTTTCTGTTGTCAGCCAGAATGTTTTCCATAATAATTATGAAACTCCTCTAAAAATTGTTATTTTTCCAGTGCTGATACATCAATCCAATAGCTTTCTGCTTGCTGTCTAAAAAGGGAAATGGCATATGAAATAATCTGAGAATCCCTCACAAAAGAAGATGAGGTAGAAAGATAAAATTTGGATGGTTGACTGGATAAATGTGACCTTATAAAGAAAAGACCAAGTAATACGAAGTCTAAAATCCCTCCACTATATCCAACATATGTAGATATGGATCAACAAGCCTGGGAGTTAAATATTTACTTTGATTCTCATAACGACAATCCATCACTTATTTTGGCTACTCAGCATCCGAACCCCATTTCATGGGGTTTTGAGCATTCCAAGTTTATTAGTTTTGGTGGACAGCAAAGACCACATTTAGAAACAAAAGTGCTAGCTGACTGCTTTTCTAGCATCCCTTCCTCCTAAGACTCAGATATGGAGGAGGACTCTTCCAATCAAACTCACGCAGCTGGACTCTGACCCAGTAACTAGAGATACAAGAGCGGGGAGTAAGGAGCTCTGTCTCTGCTCGTGGCAGGAGGGTTGTAATGGATGCAAGGCTGAGTGTCAAGCCCAATATTAGCAGTCACACGGATGCCAGAATCTGGTGTTTGGCAGAAAGGGTAGCAGTTTACTCAGCAGATGTGTTCTAAGCCATGCCTTGTTCAGAAACCTTATTCTAGCTTTCTAGGCCTATTCTTCTGCTCTCCCAGTTAGTTCTGTGAGCCACACGATAAACTTAAATTCCATTTTGCTCAGTCTACTAGTTTCAGTCTCCCTTGCTTACAACCAAGAACTATGAATTAATTCCTCAAGACCTTTGAACCACAGGGGTTAGCATTTACTTATATACCCACCAGAATTTTTCAAATTGATTTAGTTTTACTTAGCCAACAACACCTAGCTCCTTAGCTATTAGAACTTAGTCTTCCTTTTTTTAAATACCCCACGGCAATTAGCACAATGTCACCTATGTATAATGTGCACTAAATCAAAATTGGTCAATTGCTTTAATAATCTGTCAAAGACAAGAGGAAAACAATTCTCTGTTCTCTCTTTCTCATGTCATTCATGAGGATATTTCAGGTCCTTTGTTCTGAGGCTCCAAATCTGAGAATGAAAACACTCATATTATATCACCTACAAGTCACTAGCAGGAAAGTTCTGAAAGCAGGAGATAATCAATGACCACAGCATCTTGCAAAACAAGAAAAGGAGAAACCCCAGACTACAAAGCTTAATAAAATTTAAGTTAGCAAAAGAATTATTCTGATAATTTTTTCAAATTATTTGCTCACAATAGTCTATCACATCTTGACTCAAGAACTGGGGAGTGTGAAAGGGTCCAGTGGAAGGTGCTCAACAAATATTTGTTGAATAAATTAATTTTCAAAATACTACATAAAAAATAGTCACATATATATCAACAATATTCATTCCCTCCCTTTGAAACTCCATCAGTCATCTTGTTCCTTTCCAGCAGACATTCACACTCTTTCTCTCCACTTTCCATCCCCAAATATTTAGTTAATACATGATGTTGCAGTCCTCATGCAAATCCAGAACTGCAGTGGTCATTATCCACTGGCTTTGAAACAGGTTGCAACTTGTAAAGTGTAGATTCTCCAATATATATATTTTTTTCACCAGAAATGCTTTATTAGTTTGCCTCTGATACCTTAAATCACAGCTCTCCAATATATTTTTTTCTGTATTTTTTAAAGTTTCTCCTAGCATTGCCCTGCCTTTCAAAAATCTGTTTGCTAATGTTTCTCCTGGACTGGGGTTATCCAACCCTAGGCTCAGGGAGCTGTGAAGGCTCAGCTATGTGAACTAACTGGGTCATAGGGAAGAGAGCAAACTCCACCTCCCATGGTCAACCAATGATAAATGTTGCATTTTATTTTCCAAAGCATCGTCTTTCAGGAAAGCAGTCAAACAAGTAAAAAATGGATATCTCAGCATAAATAATACTTTATCTCCACTTGTCACTGATACTTGCTGCTGACAAATTGGTGTAAATATTTGAGATGCCAAAAAAAAAAAATTGGAGTCATTATGCTGAAACCAGTGAATACATTTCAGAAGAGATGAAATGGGGTTGGTCTTAACATGAGGAAAGAGATTCTCAATAGGGGGTTTCCTACTGAGATGGGGGTTTCCATGTCTCTCACTGTGATTCCAAATTCCTTTGGAGGAGGGGGTGCAGGAAAATAGATAACAATGTGACTGAGGTTAGAATCTAAAAGAGACATAAGGCATGGATGTCTTTACCCTCTCCCTGGGGCGAATTTCTTCCATATTAATCATTTGGACACTGCTTTAAATTAAACACCTCAAAAACAGATTTAATTTTGATTTAGTCTAACCATAAAGGGTATTGCATTAAATGCTTATTAAGGAATAAATTTTCATTGCTTTAAATAATAATTTAAAGAATACTATTTTAAATTTAAATTGCGTTAAATAATGCTTTAAAGAATACCTTTTGGTGTTTCTAAGTTGGTTAACATTAATAATAAGCCCCAGAATAGTAAGAACAAAAATTAAGGATATTATACAGAGGCAAGTGACAATACAGGTTCCTTTCAGCTTTCTTGTTCTTTTGAACCCAGTTTCTTGGATTTGGCTCCCTGGTGAAGTTCTCTTATTTGCAGAATTATAGTAAAATTCTCTGAGAAGGAACTCTTAGTAAACAGAAGAGGCTTTGTGGTCAGAAGGACCTGGGTCCTAGCCCTGCCTCTTGTACACTGTAACCATTCCATGTCTCAGTTGTCTTATCTGACAAATGGAGGGAGAAAATGATCATTCTTACCTTAAAGGCTAGTTTTAAAGAATAAATAGGATAAAACATTAAAAACCACAAAACTTGGCACACAGTAAGCACTCAGCAAATATTATCTATTGCTAATGTTATTTTTTTTATCCCTACAAAATCTGTGCCAGACTGTCCCAGGGCCGGCAGTTATTCTGCTGCTGCTTTCAGATCTGAGCCATATAAGATTTGACTCCAATTCAGCTATATATTTCCCAAATTAACCACCTTATGTAATTAGCATCTCCAAGTTTGTGTGTCTGGGGTTTTTTTGTGGGTTTTTTTATTTCCATAATTTTCTTTTCTCTTGAAAAACAATGCCACCCACATAGTTTTTCAAATTACAGCTTTCATAGCCTAAGCTTATAAAAATGCTGAAATGGCCATCTTTCTTCTTTTTCTTCTTCTTTTTAAATCACAGTACATGGAAAAAAATCCTTGGGGTGGGCAACTCTGTTCCTCCATCATGTATGAAGTTCCACCCCAGAACAGAAGGGGAAAAGAACCAGTGTGACTTTGGCTTTGCCCCATCAGTGAAATGACCCAACTCTCCTCCTCACTCCCACCTACTTCCTCAATTATCCTCAATCAGGGCTGTGAGACTGATGAAATTACTAATTTCGAAAGTCACGCTGGCCTTTAATTAAATGAAGGTGAACCACATATGCTTCCAACCCACTCACTCTCCAACCACAAACACTAAGGTCCACTAGGTACTCTGCTAGATTTAGAGACCAGTTTGGGTTGTAGAACATGAGATGCCAAAAACTCAGAAATGAATACAGCTCATTCTCCCATAACCATATGGGTTCTGGCCAGGTTCATCCTGGCAGGTGGAGCATAGAAGAAAAAGGGGAGAGGGAAGGCAAAGGGAAACTTTCTTCAAGTCAAAAATTTACAATTATAATTAGTCACAGAGCAGACCACAGTGAACACAAAATAGCACTATTTGTTTAGACTTTGTTTCTTGCATCACCCTTTCCCTTCTCTGCTTCAATCCAACTTTTTAAAGAAAATAAAATCTTAGTGCTGAAATTTACCAAGAAAATGTATTTCACTTCAAATGAAAATCAGCGAGATTGCTGGTTCTTTCATCAATTGTATAGATAACCCACAGAGTAACAAGTTTAATGGATGACACAAAAATGTTTTAGGAGATAGATTATCCTAAAACATTACTATCATCTAATGCACATTAACTTAACTTTCTCAAGCTGTGGAATTAATGAAGAGCTGGAGAGTTCGCTTTGTTTTTTTAAGATGGCCTTAAAAGAAAATTCCACATTCAGTTAGCTCTTTTCTCTTGTGTGGTATTTAGGCCTTATAATTTAGAAGCTGTTATTTTTCCCTAGCAAAAAAATAAATACATAAAATTAAAAGCTGCTCTCTCAATCTCTTGGACTGTGAGTGACCATCCACTTTGATGAAATCAACCACCATGAAAGTCAAAGTCTCCTTCTATATACTGCTGTGTACAAATTACTGAAGCCACAATTCTACCTGAAACTGGAAAATTTTAAGCGTTTCTGTTATAAAAAATTGAAATGTTTTCATAAAACATTTCCTGAGCTTCTAGCATATTATCTGGGACTGAGTAATTTTCTCATTTAATGAGCCCACAATCCTCTGATAAGGGCACTGTGATTTTTCCCCATTTTCTCAATTGAGGCATTTGAGTCTTGGGAGGTATGTCTCAATGTTAAGTAGAATGTCCCAAAAATAAATAAGGAAAACTGTAATCAGGTTTGATTCCAAAGCCCATTTGGGACACTAAGCTAAACTTAGCCCACTAAGCTAAATTTGTTGAAAGGAAAAAAATAATTACAGGCATATCTTGGAGATAACTGCAAATTTTGTTCCAGACCACCACAATGAAACAAATATAGCAATAAAGTGAGTCACACAAACTTTTTGGTTTTCCTGTGCATATAAAAGTTATGTTTACACTATAGTGTATTAAGTGTGGTATAGCATTATGTCTAAATAAACAATGTACAAACTTTAATTTAAAAATACTTTATTGCTAAAAAATATTAACCATCATTTGAGACTTTAGCGAGTCATAGTTGTAACATCAAAGATGGTCACAGGTCACCATAACAAATTTCATAATAATGAAAAAGTTTGAAATAGTTCAAGAATTACCAAAATGTGACAAAGAGACACAAAGTGAGCAAATGATGTTGGAAAAATGGCGCCTAAAGACTTGCTTGTTTCAGGGCTGCCTCAATTTGTTAAAAAAAAAAATCTGAGAAGTTCAATAAAGCAAAGTGCAATAAAACAAGGTATGCCTGTAAACATGTAGAGTTTGGCTCATTATCAGTTAAAAGACTGTATTAATAAAAATCATCTACAAATATTTTTTAGGTACAAACACTAAGGGGAGAATTAATGTGAAAGAAAAGGAATAACAGAGATGTGATGAAATGAAATCAGACAAGGATGAAGTCTATCTGTATCAACTGCCCCCATCCCTTCCTGTGTGAAGAATAACCACGAGGACTCTGTCTCCATATGCAGAAGACAAAGCATCAAGCATCTGAAGCTAGGTGTTGTAACTCTCTTCCTGCTTCCCTGCTTGAGGATCCAATGAAAACAGAAAAAGGCTGAAGTTTGTGTTTTTCTGTTACAAATAGCTATATATTATTCACTTTGATTTCTCTGGGCATAAAAACAGTTGCCTAACTTTCTTTAGCTATGGCCCAGGATCTTTGAATATGTTGGTTTATGGGCCTATTTTAATCTCATTGTATTAGAAACTATCTAGAGTCTATGTACTTTATTAAAGCCAAGCCCCTCTTGTCTACCTTTTCTGTCCAGGTGAGAACTGACACTCTTGAAACTGGAATAACCCAAATGTCTGAGCCAGAATCCCCTTTCTTTAAAAATTACTCACATGTGTCCTAAACTGTCAGTGAGCTGGTGTTGAGAGTGGCTCTTGGATTTCTTCATGTAGTTAGTCCCTGTATTCCAAGCAATTGACTTATGGGTAATGTGGTGTGAAGCTTGCTCTCCAATCAGAGCTCTCTTTTCAATTCCAAACTTAGTCAGTGATGATTGAGTGTCATCACCTATAGATTGATTTTTGATCCTACAATGCCACGAAACATTCATCTCAGAATGGTTCCAAAAAGGTGAACATCAGCATCTCAAAAACCACTACCAGCAGCATATTTCATCAATCAATATATGAAATATTTTCTTTAAAAACCTGAAATGAATCCAAGTTCTCTCAAACCTTAAGCCAAGTCCAGATGCATGGAAAATGTTAGTGATTTTTCCCCATAATTGGCTCTGCTTCATGCATACTTTGCAAAGATTTAGGTTTTTAGGTAAATAATACAGGTGGTGGTTCCATTTGGTGGCAATCAAAAAGCCAGTTTGGAAAGAAGAGAACTGTGGATGACTTTTCTCTTCCATTCGCAGATTTGTTCAAATCCAGATGATTCTGGGGTGTGGTTTTGTGGGAACAAAAAAAATGCTCAAAAAACCAGAAGAACCCAGCATTCCTGAAACTCAGTCAATTGTTATGAAGAAAGAAAAAATGGAAACTGTGATCTGAACTAAGGAGTGTCCTCCTGTAGAATAAAGTTATTAACCAAACTGAAAATGTGTAAACCAGAAGAGGATATAAGTATGAAAAGAGGGGCAGCAGCTGCAAAGGAAAGTTTACTCTTCACATAGTCATTGTGAAGAAGGCTATTCTCATATTGCTACTTGTCATTTATACTAAAACTTCAGATGATTTACAAAGAAAGGAAGGAAGAGAATTTTTAGTGTGGTATGAAATTTATGACATTCTTAGTAAAAAAGAGATTGAGATGATTTTTGCTCAGATAATCAGAAAAATTGGTTAAAAAGGAAATCATAAAAATTTATACAAACACAGATTGAGCATTTTATTTTACCTTAAACACATAAATAAACATTCATTCATTTTTTGTTAAAGGTCAAGACCCTTTTTTTGAGACTGTCTCCAATAATTAAAATGTTAGCTCACCTTTCTCATATAAATCCACATGTATTAATTATATCATCCAAAATTCCCAGTTTTAATTTCACTAAAAAGAAAATGAGAACTTAAGCAGTTAAAGAGAAATTTGAGTTCAAGATCCTTCTAGATATTTATTTTTCCCAGTCTTTTAAAAAAACTCTCACCGACACCTAATTTTTTTTTAACAATTTGCCTTTATCAAGTCTTTAAAAAGCATTCATCTTAGCTTTACAGAAACAAGTTTGTTCTCTAAGGTTGTTCACTGGTTAATATCACATAAATTACATAATCAGAATAAGGGACAAAACTGACACAAAAGTATGGAAACAAAGAAAACTGATTCTTTGTAAGTATATAACCCAACTGGTGTGAGACAATGGTGAGTTCAACTTTTCAGGAATATTCAGTATACTGAGGAATCAATCATATGTTATCTATTAGCTACTGCTATAATAATGCTTCAATAACAAACACATAACCATTTGTCTCACAATAACAAATATTTACATTTCTCACTCACAAGTTTCTGGGTCCTTTGGGGTTCAGCTGAACTGGACTCCAGGGTGTAAGATAGGATCAAGGCATGCTCTTTGTATCTCACTCTGTGTCCCAGACTGAAAGGATAGTAACTATCTAGGATCTGTCCTTTTTGTGGTGATAGGAGAAGAACAAGAGGGTTTAGCTACTCCATAAAAATGCATTTCAAGCCTCTTGTTATGTCAGAACTACTAACATCCCACTGGCTGAAATAAGTCATATGCCTAAGTTCAAAGTCATGAGGCCATGTCAAGAGAGTGGCTGCATAATTCTACAGCAGGCAAAGAATTAGGGCCAATAACTGCAATGTTCAACAGAATGAAAAAGAATGCTTAATCCAAGGAATCTACTAAGTAAAAGTCAAGAGAGATTCTATTATACTTAGTTCCAAATGAAGCAATAAATACAGTAAACTCTACATGTGTTTCTCAGTTCATTCATTCACCAGTCCATACAATCAACACAAATATATTGTTTCTTCTATGTGCTAGATACTCTGGAGAGATGGGGGAAAAAATGGGTAAAGAATTACCTTTGCCCTTAAGGACCTGATGGAATTTCTATGCTAAGAGATAAAGAATATATTAACCTAGACAGTGAAAAAGAAAAATTTGGTTCTTTGACTTTTAATGCCTTTATAAAACAATGGACTTACCTTCCTAAGTATGGTTCTGTAAGAACTAGTAATAAAATCAGCTAACATGTTCTGATTGTTGTTAGCAACAAATAATTACACATTGCCTTTTATCCCCATCCCTTTAGATTGTCACATCTGATATGTTAAGTGTGAGAAAGCAAAGAAATGTAATACATTCCCTAAGACTAGGACACTGCAGTGTTCATCAGAGGAAGACACATGGACAACACCAAATCAATAAACATCCATTTAACAGGAGAGAAAAGCTTTGACAATAAAAGAACAAGGCAATTACTGTCCTGGAGATATTTACATTTCTCTTACTACCAGCAGATAAATGTTAAGTATATTTAGGAAGGTTATATAGAGTAACTATGTAAGTATAGAGTGGAAAGAATACTGCATCATCTAAGAGTCTTCCATTTCAATTTCCTTAAAGTGGATTAAGAATTTAGACACTCAGGAAAGAGACTGACTGTAGACTTCTCATGCTTGCTTTGCTTTGCTATTAATTAGTGGTGTGGCCTTGGCAAATCAGCTAGTATTTCTAGATGTTGCCTTCCTTAGAAAGTTTATCTGATTGCATTTCCCCTCGCAAGGTTTGGATAGATGGGCCCCTTGATTCCTTTATATCTTAATCCTATCTCTATTGCCTTGCCTTTTCTTATACATTGTTTTATAATTATCGTGGATATATTTGCCTCTAGCATTACTGAGCTCCTTGAGACCAGAATCAATGTATTATGCATTTTTGTAGAATAAATCTAGGAAAGAAAACAAGACTTTTTGATAATTAGTCTAAAATACCCACAATTCTACTACAGACTCCTCTGAAATTGGGGAAAATCTGTTAAGTTTATGTTGACTGAGGACATCCCAACATTTGCCTGAGAGAACAAACCTCACTTTCTGCCAAATATAATAATTTCTACAATAGGGCCCAAGCCCAAATTCAATAGGGTAGGCTGATATTTTATTCTTCACCATTGCATTTAAATCCTGGCCTGGTTATACAACTCTGAAAATAAAACTCAGGCCTTTAACCTGCTATCTTTGGGTTGCTGACAATTAATACAAATGCACAAAGATAAAAACCTTGATGCTTCTTGGATTTGCAATAACTCTCTCGATACAACAGCCTTTTCAACAGGCCATTAGTATGACCTAAAGAAAATGCTTGAATGCAGAGAATTAAGGTTACATTTGATCTAAGATTTTTTTTAATTTTGTAGTTTGAGAAAACTGAGATCCTGAGAGGTAAAGTTACTTGCACAGGTTACTATGAGTCTCATAAATGATAGGCCCAGAACATACACCAAGGCTAGTATGTATTTATTTTTTAAAAAGTTAAAAGAAAAATTACTCAGTATCTTCCTTCTTTGCATGCCACATATATCCCTTCCTTTTATTTGCCACCCCGAAAACTCTCCACAAACATCCCTCAATCCAGAACTCTCTACTTTTATTTATGAAGAGCTATGTGATGATGGCTTAGCCATTTGACCTCTCTTGTTTCAATTCTAATAAGGAACTTGGCTTATATGATTTTCAAGAAAACTTCTAAGTACAATTTGGGCAATAGAGAGATTAGATTGGGATTTGGGAATACTTGTTATAGAAATAGGATTTAAGATATATATATATATATAAAGATATATACAAATATGTATCTTTAGTATAAAGATAACTCAGAAGGCTTAGACATTGCTGGGGAGACTTTTTTTTTTTTCCTATAATAGGACTGATTGAGATCCCAGAGTTTTGGGAACAGGATAGACATTCCTGTTGCACTCAAACTTGATTGAAGTCTGTCATTGATGTATTATAAAGGGGCTATCACAATCTGAAAGCTCTTGTAAATAGGGTGAGATAATTTAAATTATTCCAGGGAATTGAGTTTCAGAAAGAGAAAAAATGGGGAAATTTTACATATATGTATGTAAATTCATATCTTTTGTTGTTGTTAATTCATTTTCAAAACTCATGTACTGATCTTGATTTATTTTTATTATAATAGCCATTCTGGGGGAATTTGTAATGAAATGGGGAAAATATATTTCTCTTAAGAACTTAATTTGGTGGTTTTGTTCTGGTGAGATAATAAAAGTCTTATAAGTGAGTACTTTTGAACTACCTTTGAGAATTTATTCCAAAGAAAATGATTCATGTGCAAGAATATTTAGTATAGCATTGTAAGACAACTGGAAATCCTTTAAATGTCCAAAAGAAGTGGCAATAATTTAGTGGCAGAGCAACAACTATCACCAGGCCTCCTGAGTAGAGGTCTCTTCCTTATTCTATGCTGCATCCTCCCATCTGGACCATAAAGATATCCCAAGTGGAAGGGCTCTTTATCACCATCTTTCCCAACGTGTCACTTCATAAATAGAAAACTGATGACAAAGATGTTAAGTGAATCACCCACATGTACAGCCATTCACAGTCACCACAGTTTCTCCCTACAGAGCACAGGAGTGATGGTTCTCAATCTTCACGTCTGGCCCGATGGTAATCAATGTCACCATTTTTCTATCGCAGGCTTATTACTCTGGAAAGATTACTGGTTTCTACTGGCAACATTTCTCTTATTAGGTCAGTTCCCAGAAGGAAAATTAACCCCACCCAGGTATTCGAAAAATTAACCTACATTTTTGGTTGCTGATAGGTACAAAAACATGATTGCGTTGACTGGTCCACTCAGACTGTTTCCCAAAGGCCCTTGTAATTGTAATGCCTGGTAAATCTGGGTTCAGTCTGTGATTTATAAAAAACAAAATCCCTGGCTTTTCTCATAAAACAAAGTGGAAAACTTTTCTTAGCTCTGTTATACCTTGTTCTTGGTAAAAAATTAAGCATGCCTTTGAGCAGATAACATAAAATGTCCACCTCATGAACACCTACTCCATACTTCAACTCCTGAGCAGTCACATTTTCTAGGACATAGTTCCATAGAGAATTAAAGCAAATATTTTGTATGGCACCCAAAGTCATTTGCAGAGCCCAGTAATCTGTTCAGGTAATGGGAAAATAATGGAGGAAGCTCTGGAACTAAGCCACTAAATTCACCTTTTGAGGTTAACACGTGCAAATGGATTGGCTGGGTTCTGCTGCTTTTAAGGCATAGTGATTTAGATGATTGTTTAAATCTTTTTAACTACATCAGTATTTAAATTGCATTTGTAGGCCTGAAGGCCAGAAGACCTGTAACAAATCTCACAGGAAACTACTGCTAATTCATTAAGTAAGAAGGAATAGCTTTAGTAACCATAAGAACTTACAACACATGTGAGTTTGAGAACACACCACAAACATCACCAAAAGCCTGGAGCAATCTGCAATTGGCTATCCTCACTGTAGAAGGCATAAAAAACCTGTCCTCCCCCAAAGTAACTGATTCTACTTCCTAAAAGAGCTCAATAACCTATTCCACTCAACTGTCTGAAGGTCTCCTTGCCTACATCTGTTCTTTTTCCATCTGCTTTGAAAGCAGGTTAAGCCCTCTGGGTTATGTAGAATCTGTAGCATAACCTGATCACAATTTGATATAAGCCCATTACCAAAAAGTCCTCATTACGACCCTGTTTGGTCCCCCTCAAAGCCCACTGTCCATATGGAGAGGTGTTTCATAACCCTTCCTTGCTTATTACTTCTTCTCAGCATGAAAGCATGTAAGCATCCAAAAGGGATGATTTCTTTCTGGGCTGTGATCACTCATTTCAAATGCACTCCATAATTAACAACTTGGAAAGCAAAGAGGTAAATTTTGTCACATGTATTATTAAAGCAGAGTGAGATCCCCCAGGACCAAATTAGGAGCCCAATTAAAAATGTCCGTCTTAAAAGAAACAAGTAGATAGGGAGTTGTACTCTCAGCAATCCCAAATTAACACACTGCTTGAAGCCCCTGGTCAAGCCACATGGAAAAGACACAGACCTTGGGACTGCCTTGGTGAATGAGACTCAAGTGTCCCCACTTGAAAGCAGGTCACCCAGAATCAACTTCAATAGGGTCATCTGAAAGTGAGGTGATACGGGCTTGGGATGATAGACCTGATGGGTGAGTAACCACGGTGGAATGAAAAAAAAGAAGTAATAATTGAAAATTTCTTCATTCTTCAACAGATCAATTTTATTTTCAAGTACTGTGGTAGATGCTGACTTTTAGGCTTCTGGATTTTCCTGCCTTTCTTGATCTTGGCCAAGACCCCTACCACCTCCACACCTCTGTTTCCCCAAGTACAAATTGAGGGGGTGGGAAGAAGTGATTATGAAGGGAACTCTTTCATGATTTTAGGAAAAGAGTGGAAGTTTAAAATCTACCTAAACTTTTATTTTGTTGTGGGATGCAGTGTATTTTAATTTAACTACATTCAAATTCATTTCATAAAGACTTTTTAAACTCTAACTTCCTGCCAAACTTACAGAATTGGATACAACACTGTCTGAGAAGTGCTACACAGCCATCAAAAGAAAGCCAAACTAAGCATGGCAAACACTACTGTCATTTTAGGGGAAGAAAAATCCTAAATTCTGATGCCCAAGAGAGATGAAGACTACAAAACAGGCTCTTAACTTGCTGGCGATTGTGGCAGGCAAGAGAGAATTTAACGAGTTTCACAAAGCAGCTTAGTGGCACTCTGCCTGGACTCAGCTCTGTGCATCCCGCATACAGAGATGGTCCTTTGTTTAAACAGGCCCAACTCTCTGGCACTACTTCTGCCCTTTCTGTTTTCTCCTAAGGCAGTGTGTTTGGTTGACAGAAAAATTTTTCTGCAAATGAAGGCAGCTACCAGGCATACACATATCCTAAAATTCAATTTAAAAATTTTTAAAGCTAAAAAATAAAAGAAAACACACTGATGTAGTAATCCCAGAGAGACTCTACCTTAATGAGCATGCTGACTGTGGCCAAATTGCCATAAAAATCTTTCTTATATTGAAATTACATCTCTCCAGAAGGTAAAGAACAATCTATCTTTATACCCAAAGTAAATCAATTTGAAGAGAAGAATTACAAGGTGACCTTGCCTATGTCATTTTACCCTTCTGAATCTCAGCAATGAGATGAAGGTTTTGGGATCTCTTAGTACTTTGCCAGCACTAACACTGTATGATTCTGTTGTACAGGTGCTACCCAGTAATTGAAGGTTATATAAATCACACAGAAGTAAGAAGGAACCACTAAAGAAAGGCAGTTAGAAACATACATCTCAGATCTCCTTCAAAATGTTAGCCAACAGGTTTATTTTCCTTGGCTTTTTGTCTTCTTAGCTGTCAACATATACTACTACTTCTTCCCCAGGATTTTAAAAATAAAAATATCTTGGGGCTTCCCTGGTGGCGCAGTGGTTGAGAGTCCGCCTGCCGATGCAGGGGACACAGGTTCGTGCCCCGGTCCGGGAAGATCCCACATGCCGTGGAGCGGCTGGGCCCGTGAGCCATGGCCGCTGAGCCTGCGCGTCCAGAGCCTGTGCTCCACAACGGGAGAGGCCACAACAGTGAGAGGCCCACGTACAGCCAAAAAAAAAAAAAAGTATATATATATATATATATAGATATATATATAGATATATTTTTACATAATTCAAACTCTAAAGGATGGATTAAAGCTAAGAAGGTAAAAACTGCTGGTGAATAAAAGGTGAAGATAACCAGTCATTGAAGAATATGTTCTCCATGATTATTTTGTATTATAATCTGAAACCATTTTTCCTAAAGTTCCTATTTCAAGATACGGCCCATTCTAGGTTTTATCTTCACATGAAAACCTATGTTTTGCAGAATCCTCAGTTAGTGAAGTGAAGCCCCATGACATAATGTAAAGTTTAAATGACACAATGTGCAACTTAAAGCCACCATCAATGACAAGAATAATTCTAGTCTGTTCTTCTTCTAGTTATTGGTTGCATTATAATTAGTATATATATTTTCCTCATTCTTTAAAACAACTCTTGTCCATGTGGTAAAGATTTAGCTACAACATTCGAGGAAGAAGAAGGAGGAGGAGGAGGAAGAGTGGAAGGTGGAAGAGGAGAAAAAGGAGAAGGAATTGGTATGAGATCGTGGGAATAAATCCCAGCTTTGCACTAATTAGCTTTGTGCTTGATCTTAAATAAGACAGTAGATCTCTCTGAACCTCAGTGCTCCATCCGTAGAATTATTTGGCTAGATTATTAATGATTATGAATGGTGTTTACCATTTCTTCCAACTCAAACATGTGATAACTCTAAGTGACTAGAAAATAGTTATGATGTGACTACCCAATGGGAATGTGGAATAATTTAAAGTCCCAAATTGTAATCTTTTTTAAGATCAAGAAAAGTTTTGGTGGGTTTGGGGGCAGAAGAAAATTGGTTGCTTGCTTGTTTTGAAACTGCTACTAACATTATTTTTTCTCTTCACCCTGTCAGCTCAGGGGACACATTTTACCCTTAGCACCCTCTCTAAATTCTGAATTCATAATATTATGCCAGAAGATCATCAAAGTTGTCTTATTCCTTTCTTTGGGTACGCAGAAATAATTACTCAAATGTGTGCCACTTGCACCAAGCAGCAAGCAGCTCTGGAAGTGTTGAGGGAGTTAGTATAAAGCTTGTCAGTGATCCTAGATGGAGGGGTGATAGGAGTCATTGAAATGTAGATAGCAGAGAAAGAACGGTCACAAAGCACTCAAAAAGTCTAAGATGAAAAGAATTATATTAGTGCCAACGAGCATTATTCCATAAAAATTCCCATTGTGGCTGATGAGAAGGAGCTCAAACCTTCAAATAAAACATTTAATTCACACCTGACAGCAATTTTCAGAGTATGGAACAAGCCATGTTAGTAATTCCATTCTTAGCCTACGGCAAAACTGCAGCAGAATAGAGTGGCAATAAAATAAATGTCTGTGGTTCTTGAAAAAAGGAAAACTGAAGAGAAAGGCCCTCTGGCAAAAAGAGTAAACCCCATGCACTGGCCTGAATTCCTCCAACTTTCAATTAGCAGGTTAAGGGGATTACAACGCTCATGTTATTTCTGCGCTGGTCTAACTCACACACTAGCACACACACAGAGTTGACCCTTGGCATTTGCGGATTCAACATTTGTGTTGTTGATCATTCACAAGCGACTTCTAAAGGTCTTCGATTTGTGGTTGTCATTTTGCTGAAACCCCGGTATGAATAAGGCTACAGGAGGTGAGGGCGTTACAGATATGAGTCAGTTAATGATTGTACTCAATAATTACTTCTCCATGTGACTTTAACTATTCTCTATTCCTCTTTTTGTCTGCATTCATTTCCATGAAGCAATATGCAAAATGGCCCCCCAAATGGAGAAGAACTATAAGCAAATGTTGGATTCACAAATCTGGGCTTTCATGGACCTATATGTTGGGACTGAGGCTGGACAATTTCACCCCTTCCACTGCCATGTGTAACCAATTAAAAAACAGAAGACATACACAGATGAAGTATCAAAATATCTTTGGGTGCCAATAAACTGGATTAGAGAATCTGATGTTACCACATATAGGCTTCCCACTGTTTTCTTCCTAGAAGTAAGCATGCCTACCTGTCATAGCAACTAGACAATAGGCCTCTGCTCTCGGAAACTGTGGCCGTTAAGAGAAGGAAAACACTCTTGTCCTGAAATCAGGATGCTTGAAAAGAGAGGAGGCTAGGATGAAAGTTTATAAACCTTTTACCTGATGTCATCAATCAAATATGCCTCTACTTCCTGGAAAAGGAATAAGTAAAAGGTAGAAAGTAGGGCTAGAAGTATCATGTATTGAAGCATATGGAAACTTTGCTATCTGAATTCAAAAGTATTCCACACTTCCGTTTTGTTTCTGGAAGAACTCATTGAGCATGTGCTACTAATAATAGCAGGAATAGCAATAAAAATAATACTCTGAATCAGTCAGAATAGGCCAGGCTATGCTGCAATAATAAACAACCCTAAAAATCAGCGACATAAAACATCAAACATTTTACTTCTTAATCACCTTCCATGACCACAGCAAATTGGTTACGAACTAAAACCCAAGTGCATTAAAAAAAAAAAAAACAACATGAAGACAGGCATGAAAAATACAGATATTCAAAATATTTTTTTAATATGTGATTTAGTTCAAAAATATTACAATACAGTTCTTTATGGGTCTCTTGAATTTCCACCATCTTGAAAGGAAAGTACTAAAAGCTTTTGTTCTGAACTATCTTTTAAAAGATATTTATGTAGCAAACAGCCTTAGAAGAGAGTAAAAGTTCCCTTCTCTGAAGCAGCAGGAAGGTTTGCTTACTATACAGTATAATAAAAACAATATCTCCCTCCAGGGAGAAGGGGAAGATTTGCTTGCAGCCCATTGTAAAAGATTTGGGTTTCCTAAGTTGGAGATCCTTGGCTATGACATAAACTCACTGCATGTGCAGTATCCAGCTAAACTGCTCCTCATCACCTCTGTGGGACATGAAGAGCAAGGGGAACAATGCAACCATGAAACACATGCATCTTGCTATGCTGTGTTTAACAGTGTCATACTTCTGTGACCAGGAGTCTTTTGTCTTCTGTCAAGATCCATACAACTATGGCATGATACCTTGTTGGCTTGCAAATGGGGTAAAACCTTAGACCTTTCCAAGTTCGTGACAGAAATTAAACAATTAGATGAAGAATTTCAGCAGAAAGCTGGAAACTATTATAAAATGGAAACCTTGGAACTAGAAATAAAGTAATGGAAACAGAACTCAATAAACAAGTTCAAGAGCAAATTAGATACAGCTAAAGAGAGAATTAGTAAACTAGAAGATACATAAGAAAATGGCTGGCTTGAAGCTTGACAGAAAAAGAGATAAAAAATACAAAAACAACTGAAGCTTTCTGTGTATCCATTCATAATTCTATTACTCTTTCTAACCTAAAAGTAACTCTTTTTTAGATTCAATGTTTCTCATACCCATATATGTACTTATACAATGACTACAGGTATATATATGTATGTATATATTTGTATGTATACCAAACAACATAGAGCATTGCTTCTACTTTTAAAAACTTTATATAAATGATATTATAATATGCTTGCTTTTTTCTTAATATTTGAATCCTATAAAAAGCATTTTACTAAATAATTTTCACTGACTTCTCTTATTTCATATAATAAGGCAAAATGTTCTCTAACACAATAATGCATCTTTTGCACCAAAATATTGTTTTATATTATTAGTGATTCTACCAGCTTTCAAAGCAGTTCTGTATTTCCCAACTTCAGGTATAAAACAAAAACCTAGGCTAGAAAAAAAAATTGAAAGTCAAAGAATGCATTTAAAGAAAGTAAAACACACTATGAAAGAAATTTAGACTTCTTATCAGTACATGAGAGGACCTGGAGAAACATGTAGCGCTAAAGCATTCAGAAAGCTCTTTTTAAAAATCATCAGTTAGGGCTTCCCTGGTGGCACAGTGGTTGAGAGTCCGCCTGCCGATGCAGAGGACACGGGTTCGTGCCTCGGTCTGGGAAGATCCCACATGCCGCGGAGCGGCTGGGCCCGTGAGCCATGGCCGCTAAGCCTGCACATCCGGAGCCTGTGCTCCTCTACGGGAGAGGCCACAACAGCAAGAGGCCCCCATACCACAAAAAAAAAAAAAAAAAAAATCATCAATTAGAAAACTCATAAATTTCCTTAGGGAGTTGAAAAAGGCGTTAGTATGGCTGAAAACTAGTGGCAGAGTAGATAACACAAAACAATAACCATTAGCTTATAGATCCCATGCCACAAGATGATGGTGTCCATTGCAGATTGTAAGTGATAATAAGAAGTATTCAGTGACCAGATTGAACCATGATCAGATTGATTTTTCTCTGAATAATTCACATGAAGCATTATAAAATGAGTAGGGAAACATTTCAGTCCATTACAATCTTGAAAATGCACAAATTTGTTCACTGCAATTTCTCACCAAGGTAAACACTGATATATTTCTTGCAACTCAAGGAAACTAAAGAAGTAATGTCTATAGTATATGGAAATTGAAAAATATTACTGACTGAAATAGGGAAAAAGATAATTCTAGCATATGAAAGATTCATTTTACTAGAACCATTGAAACAGGGAAAGAGTTGTTCCAGTAAAAATATTCAAAAGAAAGGTTTAATGTCATATTCCTGAAACAAGTTTTCCTGTAATGAAAAGTGGTGAAGGTTAAGACAAATATTTAATAGGACACACTTCGTAATAGTATGAAAAGAAGGATTTTGAACTATTTAATTTTATTCAACTTAAGCCTACCCCAGAAAGAATGACTTGACCTCAGGCAAGAGAGCTCTTGGCAGCTGAGACAAAGCCAGTTGTAGCTGATGCCTTGAGGCTATCTGATGACTGAACTCCCTCTAGCTGGGCAGCCAGTCCTTTCTTGAAAAAAGAGAAATTCAGAACATCAGGCAGAAATGCAAGCCTAACTCTAAAGGCAGGGATATGCAGATCTTTTCCTCTTGGGGCAATCTTGTAGAGGTAAGATTCCAATTTAAATAGTCCTCTGTGCTGAGTATTGTTCTCTTTGTCCCTCCAAACCCACTATCTACCCTCAGCACCTTCACCTGTGCCCTCAAAATCTGACTTTTACTGACTGTATCAATGGGCTTTCCCACCCTTTGGTTTGCTGTCAGGTTCAGTCAATAAGAATCACCTGCAGAAGATCAAAGGGCAAGATGAGAGGAAGGTCAGAGTGTTTATTCCCCTGACTCAATGCTGCCAGGTAGTAGGTTGGCAATATTCCCCCAACAGACGTCACCACTTCTACTGTTGACCCTTCCTTACAGCTACAGATCTCCCTCCAGGTATCAGTAATGGCTCTTTCTACCTGACCCTTCAGTTAACAGATGTATGGCTTGTTATTTCTACACTTGGGAGGTACCTCACCATTCTGTATTGCTTTCCTTTAGCCTTACCTATGCCTATCCAATAATTCCCTTTACTAGGCTATCCTCAATTACACCAACTCTTCCTATTAAGACCTTGGCTAATTCACTGTAATTTGAAGTCTCTCCATGTATACACCTCAAAAGTAATAAAGAGATCAACTATAACAAATGGGGGGGGTGGAAATGGGAGAAAAAATTCTTAGGGCACAATTAATAAGGTTGACACTGATGAGAAGCAATGAGTCTTGACATTGCCAGGGAAGCTCCTTTCAATTGTGTGCCTCAGTTAACACCCTCCTTTGATTCTTTGGAGGATTTAAAAACAGTAATTGATTTGCCCAGAAAGCACTTAGCCAGGAAGCTTTCCAAAGAGGCCAGAGCCTCTTGTTCATGAGCCTGAGGAATTAGTAAACACAGTTTATGGCCAATAAAACCCCACACACAGCTTGGGCAAATAATAAGGTGAAAGCAGTTTCTTATTAAAGTTATGATTAGGTTTATCACATCTAATCATAACAGTCTCACCAGGGAGAAAAGTAAGCAAGTCTTCATTATGCACCACTACCTGCCAAAGGCAGAATTCTCTCAGGGAGAAAAAAGCTCACGTAAGCAATAGCATATTTTAGGAATACACACCTTTGCCCAAAGAATTTGGCCCAAAGTGGAACTTGCCTGGTAAGCAATTACTTGACCAGTTAGCTGAGCTGGATTGACCATGAAGCTAATGAGCTAAAGCTTCAGGGCCCCTCACTTACACAAACTCCTTCCAAGGCTCTGAGAGGAACCCTAACCATATGTTCACATCATCAGTATGTTTGTACAATTTTCCAAAATGAGAATTTTAATTACAACTTATTGAGACTGTTATCTTTTTCTACTCTGCTGTCCCCAGCATTGGACCTCCAACTGTGTTGGGTGATATTTGGGTAGCTAGGGCCTGAGCAGCAGTTCAGTTGGCGATACATTAGTTTTGGTTTATGTGATATATGGTTCTGAGTAACTTTTGCATATAGTTATTGCAAGTTCTCCCCTAGTAGGAATGGCCTCCAGGAATATCCCCACTGCCCACTGTGTCAACACATGCTGGCTTGTTATTGCTACACTAAAGGGGTACATTGCAGGACACATGCTGGACACAAAGGTGCCAGGCCAAAGTGTTTCCATCATGTGAACATGGTGCCCAAGATTGGTAGCATGAGGGGATTAGAGGAAAAACAAAGTTTGAAAGGTCTGGAGCTGGAAGTTAGTATGTGCAAAAATGTGAATAATTTTACACATCAGACATGTAAAATTATAAGTAGATTCAGTTCTCAAGGATGCATAATTAAAACAGAACTTTTCTCCCATCAAGAAAAGACTCAGTAATACACAAGACACAATTATGAACACCATACATGTCTTTTCTTTGATTGGAATCATGTAAAATAAAAATTGAACAGAATTTCTACGCTTAAAAGGGTACAAATCTGTAGCCATTCTATGGAGAAGTATATCTGTATTTTTATTATTATCAAAAATATAAACAAGTGTCAATCAACCTCTTTAGAGAAAAGACTGAATTATCTTTCTATTCTCTCAATAGAAAATGATATTATAAAATGCTATTATGTGAAGAAGCCATCAAAATGGCATGCAGGAAAAAAAGTTATGGAAAGCAAATGGCAGGCTGCTAAATAATGTAAAAAACATTATTTTTCTGTATTTTTTTTGTTTGTGATATTCATCACCTCTTTTAAAATGGCTGTGATTTCTTTGTCCAGATAAATATTCACTTCTACATCTAATTGTAGATTCATGAATTTTGATTATTTTTCTTAAAGAGGCCCCTGTATAAACTGTAGAAATTTCAAGACCATGAAACCTCGATTTCCCTGCCACTTGACCTCAAATGCAGTAATGTACATTCCAGGCTCAAGTGTTGTCTAACTCCATATACAGTTGGCCCTTGGTATCCACAGGGTATTGATTCCAGGACCCCCCTGCAGATACCAAACTCCACAGATGCTCAAGTCCCTTATATAAAATAGTAAAGTATTTGCATATAACCTATGCACATACTAGATTATTTATAATATCCAATAAATGTAAATAATTATAAATACAATTTAAATGTTATGTAAATAGTTGTTGGCACATTGAAAATTTGCTTTTTGGAACTTTCTGGAATTTATTTTTTCTCAAATGTTTTCAATCTAAGGTTGGTTGAATCTATGAATGCAGAACCCATAGCCAACTATACACAGAAGCAGATACTACCTAGGATGAAACATAAGGGGAAGTCTCAATGTTAGAAAGAATACATATCACAGATAGCATGATGGTTTCCATCTTCCCAGAAATGCAACTTAATCAATTGCCTTGAGAAGGTCTTCTAGAGATGGTAGAGTAGAAAGACCCTGAGGTTCACTTCCTCTCATGGGCACACCAAAATTACAACTATTTACAGAACAACTATCAATGAAGAAGACCAGAATCTACCAGAAGACATCTTCTACTGCTAAAGATATAAAGAAGGAGCCACAACAAGAAGGATAGGAGGGGTGGAGTCACGGTATAGTCAAGACCCATACCCCAAGTTGTGTAACCCATAAACAGGAGAATAATTACAATTATAATGGTTCTCCCCAAGGAGTGAGGGGTCTGAGCCCCACATCAGTCTCCCCAGCCTGGAGGTCCTGCACCAGAACGATGAGCCCCCAGAACACTTGGCTTGGAAGGCCAGCAGGACTTACTTTTGTGAGTCCCAGAGGGCTGTGGGAAACAAGACTCCACTCTTAAAGGATGCACACAAAACCTCACACACTCCAAGACCCAGGGAAAAAGCAGCAATTTGAAAGGATCCTGGGTTAGACCCACCTGCTGATCTTGGAGAGTCTCCCGGAGAGGCAGGAGGCAACTGGAGCTCACAATGGGGACATAAAAACTGGAAGAGCCATTTTGGGGAGCTCCTTCTACCATGTGGACACTGGTACTGGCAAAAGCCATTCTAGAATCCTCATTTAGCTTATCACCCTCAGAACCCAGCTCCACTGCCACCCACCAGCCTATAGGCACCAGTACTGGGATGTGTCAGGCCAATTAACTAACCTGTCAAGGCACAGCCCCACCTACCAGGAAACAAGCTGCTTTAAGACTGGCTTAGCCCACAGCCACCCCTGAACAAAGCCCTGCCCACCAGAGGGCCCAGAATGCAGGCCTATATACCAGTCTAATGCAGGCATTAGACCTGGGACCCCCCAGAGCACTGCAGCCAGAGAACCCAGGACCTAGCTCTGCCTACCAGCAAGACTGCTCTAGCCTCAGGACCAGCCTCACCCACCAGCAGGAAGACAGCAGTACCAGGACAACTGCAACCTCATAGCCTGCCATGGTGGACCCAGCCTACCCAATAGCTCTGAGATAGGCGGGGCCATAAACCAAGCCCCAAATACCAGCAGGCCAATACAAGCTTCAGGATACCCGGCACCCCACAGCCAGCTGTGTCAGGAACTGGACCCACCCAGCAGTTGTTCAGCACCAGCTCTTGGACCCTTGAGCCCTACAGCCCAACCCCAGGACCCAATTCTGCCCACCAGTGGGCTGGCACTAGCCCCAACACCTGACTTCACCCACAAGTGGGCAAGTACCTGTCCTGGGATCCCCTGGACCCTGATTCCACCCACCAGTAAGCCAGCACTAAACCCAGGGCCCCCTGGGGTTACACAACCAGCCACCTCATGACCAGGCCCTGCCAACTAGTGGTGGGCAGACTCCACACAAGGCTAGGCCTGGCAACCAACAAAACCAGAGGCTAACCCAGACTGCCTATAGTAGTCAACCTGCCACAAGAGGAGGACCCACACAACCCACACAGAGGGTACCCCTAGAGCACAGAGCTTTGGTGACCAGAGGGGAGTGCATTGCTGGGACACATAGGACATCTCCTACAAAAGGTTACTCCTCCAAGATCGGGAAATGCAACCACCCTACCAGATAACATAGAAATAAAAACAGCAAGTTAGGAAAAACGTCAGCAGAGGAAAATGTCCAAATGAAGGGATACAATAAAACCCCAAAAAAGGAACTAAGTGAACTAGAGATAGGTAATCTACCTGTGAAAAAGTTCAAGGTAATGAATTTAAAGATTATCAAAGAACCTGGGAGAAGAATGGATGAACAGTTAGAAGTTTTTACAACAAGTTAGAAAATATAAAGAACAACCAAAAAGACATAAAGAATATAGTAACAGAAATGAAAAGTACACTAGAAGGGATCAATAATGGTCTAAATGATATAGAGGAACAGACCAACAAGGTGGAAGACAGAGTAGTGTAAATCACTGTAGATGAACAGAAAAAAGAAAGAAAAGAGATGAGGATAGTTTAAGAGACATCTAGGACAAAATCAATCATACTAATGGTTGCATTATATAGGGGTCCCAGAAGGAGAAGACAGAGAAAAAGAGACAGAGAACATATTTGAAGACATGATAGCTGAAAACTTCTCTAACCTGGGAAAGGAAACAGACATCCAAGTTCAGGAAGCACAGAGTGCCAAACAAGATGATGGCGGTCCAGTGGTTAGGACTCCATGCTTCCACTGCAGGGGGCACGGGTTCGATACCTGGTTGGGAAACTAAGATCCCGCATGCCACACAGGGCAGCCAAAAAAAGAAAAAAATAGAAGAACTCAAAGAGGGCCACACCAAGACACACTGTAATTAAAAATGGCAAAAATTAAGGATAAAGAGAGAATATTAAAAGCAGAAAGGGAAAACAAGTTACATACAAGGGAACTCCCAAAAGGCTATTATCTGATTTTTCAGCAGAAACTCTGCAGGCCAGGAAGGAGCAACACAATATATTTAAAGTGATGAAAGAGAAAAACCTACAACTAAGAATACTCTACTTGACAAGGCTCTCATTCAGTTTTGATGGCAAGATCAAGTTTTACATTCAAGCAAAAGCTAAAAGAGTTTGGCACCACCAAACCAGGTTAACAAGAAATGTAAAAAGGACTTCTCTAAGCAAAAAAGAAAAGGCCACAACTAGAAATGAAAATTATGAAAGGAAAAATCTCATAGGTAAAGACAAATATACAGTAAAGGTAGTGAATCAACCACATACAAAGCTAGTAGGAAAGATAAAAGACAAAAGTAGTAAAATCATCTATACCCAAAAAGCAGTTAATGGATACATACACACACACACACACACACACACAAATAGATGTAAAATATGATGTCAAAAGCAGTCATTATGAGGGGAGGGGAGTAAAAATGCAGGGTTCTCAAAATGCGTTTGAAATTAAGTAATCAGTAACTTAAAATAATCATGTATATGTATATAGATTGCTATATACAAACCTCATGGTAACCACAAAACAAAACTCTATAATAGCTACACACATTAAAAAGAGAAAGGGCTCCAAACATAACATTAAAGACAGTTACCAAATCACAAAGGAAGAGAACAACGGAAGAAGAAAGGAACAAAAAGAACTACAAAAACAACCACCAAACAGTTTTTTAAATGGCAATAAGTACATCCATATCAATAATTACTTTAAATGTAAAAGAATTAATGCTCTAATCAAAAAACATAGAGTGGCTGAATGGATACAAAAATAAGATCCGTATATATGCTGCCTGAAAGAGGCTCACTTCAGATTTAAAGGCCCACAGACTGAAACTGAGGGGATGGAAAAAGGAATACCATGCAAATGGAAATCAAAAGAAAACCAGGATAGCAATATTTATATCAGACAAAATAGATTTTAAAACAGACTGTTACAAGAGACAAAGAAGGACGTTACATAATAATCAAGGGATCAATCCAAGAAGATATAACAATTTAAAATATATATACACACAAACATAGGACCACCTAAATACATATTATTAACATCATATTAATATAAGCAAATATTAACATACATGAAGGGGGAAATTAACAGTAACACAATAATAGTAGGGGACCTTAACACCCCATTTACATCAATGAACAGATGATCCAGACAGAATCTGTCTGGCCTTAAATGACACATTAGATCAGATGCACTTATTAAATACATATAGAACATTCCATGCAAAAGCTACAGTATACACATTCTTCTCAAGTGCACTTGGAACACTCTCCACATCCTAGGTCACTAGACAAGGCTCATAAAATTTAAGAAAATTGAAATCATATCAAGAATCTTTTCCAATCATAATATTTTGAGACTAGAAATCAGCTACAAGCTAAAATGCAAAACACACAAACACATAGAGGCTAAACAATACACCACTAAACAACCAATGGATCACTGAAGAAATCAAACAGGAAATCAAAAAATTACCTGGAGACAAATGAAAATGGAAACACACCAATGTAAAAATCTATGGGACACAGCAAAAGCATTTCTAACGGGGAAATTTATAGCAATACCTGTCACCTCAGGGAACAAAAAAAATCTCAGATAAACAACCTAAAGTTACACCTAAAGCAACTAAAGAAAGAACAAACAAAACCCAAAGTTAGTAGAAGGAAAGAAATCATAAAGATCAGAGTAGAAATAAATGAAATAGAGACTGAAAAAACAATAGAAAAGATCCATAAACTAAAAGCTGGTTCTTTGAAAAGATAAACAAAATTGATAAAACTTTAGCCAGATTCACCAAGGAAAAATAAGGGGGGCAGGGAGCAGGCTCAAATCAATAAAGTCAGAAATGAAAAAAAAAAGAAATTATAACCAAATTATAACCACACAAATACAAAGGATCATAAGAGTCTACTATGAACAACTATATACCAATAAAATGGACAACACATAGGAAACAGACAAATTCTTAGAAATGTACAATATCCCAAGACTGAATCAGGAAGAAATGGAAAATATAAATACACCAATTACCACTAATGAAATTGAATCAGTAATTAAAAAAACAAAAAACAAAAAAACTTCCAACAAAGAGAAGTCCTGGACCTGGTGCCTTCACAGATGAATTCTACCAAACATTTAGAGAAGACTTAACATGTAGCCTTCTGAAACTATTCCAAAAAATTGCAGAGGAAGGAATACTTCTGAACTCATTTTATGAGGCCACCATCACCCTGATACCAAAACCAGACAAAGATATAACAAAAAAGGAAAACTTCAGGCCAATATCACTGATGAACATAGATGAGAAAATCATCAACAAAATATTAGCAAACTGAATCCAACAGTACATTAAAAGGATCAAACACCATGATCAAGTGGGATTTATCCCAGGGATGAAGGATGGTTCAATAGCTGCAAATCAATCAATGTGGTACACCACATTAACAAATTGAGTAATAAAAACCACATGATCATCTCAATAGATGCAGTAAAAGCTTTTGCCAAATTCAACATCCATTTATGAGGAAAACTCTCTAGAAAGTGGGTAAAGAGGGAATATACCTCAGTGTAATAAAGGCCATATATAAGCTCACAACTAACATCAAACTCAACAGTGAAATGCTGTGGACAGTTCCTCTAAGATCATGAATAAGACATGGATGCCCATTCTCACCACTTTTATTCAATATAGTATGGAATAAGTCCTAGCCACGGCAATCAGACAAGAAAAAGAAATAAAAGTAATTCAAATTGTAAAGGAAGTAAAAAAGCTACTGTTTGTAGATGACATGATACTATACATAGAAAATCCTAAAGACACCACAAAAAAATTACTAGAACTCATTAATGAATTCAGTTAAGTTGTGGGACACAAAATAATATACAGAACTCTGTTGCATTTCTATACATTAACAATGAACTATCAGAAAGAAAATTAAGGAAACAATCCCACTTATAACTGCATCAAAAAGAATAAAATATATAGGAATAAACTTATTTAAAGAGGTAAAATACCTCTACTCGGAAAACTATAAGATACTGATGAAAGAAATTGAAAAGAACACAAACAGATGAAAAGATATACTGGGCTCATGGACTGGAAGAATTAATATTGTTAAAATGACCATAGTACCCAAGGCAATTTACAGATTTGATGCAAGCCCCATCAAATTAGCAACAGCATTTTTCACAGAACTAGAATAAATAATTTCAAAATTTGTATGGAAACACAAATGACCCTAAATAGCCAAAACAAACTCAAGAAAGAACAAAGCTGGAGAAATCATGCTCCCTAACTTCAGACTATGCTACAATGCTACAGTAATCAAAAAGTATGGTACTGGCACAAAAACAGACACATAGATCAAGAGATCAGAATAGAGAGCCCAGAAATAAAACCATGTGCTCATAATCAATTAATCTATGAAAAAAGAGGCAAGAATATACAATGGAGAAAAGACAGTCTCTTCAATAAATGGTGCTGGGAAAACTGGACAGCCTCATGTAAAAGAATGAAATTAGAACATTTTCTGACACCACATACAGAAATAAATTCAAAATAGATTAAAGTCCTAAATATAAGACCAGAAACCATAACACACCTAGAAAAAAATTAGGCAGAACACTCTTTGACATAAATTGTAGCAATATTTTTTTGGATTTGTCTCCTAAGGCAAAGGAAACAAAACAAATGAGACCTAATTAAACTTAAAAGCTTTTGCACAGCAAAGGAAACCATTGACAAAATGAAAAGACAACTTATGGGATGGGAGAAAATATTTGCAAATGATGTGACAAATTAGGGGCTAATACCCAAAATATATAAACTCAAGTCAAAAAAACAAACAACCCAACCAAAAAATGGGCAGAAGACCTGAATAGATATTTTTCCAAAGAAGACATACAGATGGCCAACAGGCACATGAAAAGATGCTCAACATTACTAATCATCAGAAAAATGCAAATCAAAACAACAAGGAGCTATCACCTCACACATATCAAAACGATTATTATGAAAAAGACCACAAATAGCAAATGATGGCAAAGATGTGGAGAAAAGTGAACCCTTGTACACTGTTGGTGGGAATGTAAACTGGTATAGCCACTGTGGAAAATATTATGAAGGTTTCTTTAAAAACTATAAATAGAACTACCATATGATCCAGCGATTCCACTTTTGGGTATACATCAGAAAAAAATAAAAACACTAATTTGAAAAGATACATGCACCCCAAGTTCATAGCATCATTATTTATAATTGCCAAGATATGGAAGCAACCTAAGTGTCCATCAACAGATGACTGGATATAAAAGAAGTGGTATATACAAAATGGAATACTACTCAGCCATAAAAAATAATTAAATTTTGCCATTTGTAAAATGTGGATGGACATGGAAAGTATTATGCTTAGTGAAATAAGTCAGAGAATAGCAAATACTGTATGTTATTGCTCATATGTGAAATCTATATATAACAAAAAAGAAACAGATTCACAGATATAGAGAACAAACTAGTCGTTACCAGTGGGGTAGGGAAGGGAGGAGGGGCAAGATAGGGATAGGGGATTAAGAGGTACAAACTATTATGTATAAAAGAAATAAGCTACAAGTATACATCATGAAGCACAGGGAATATAGTCAATATTTTATAACTATAAATGGAGTATAATCTATAAAAATTTTGACTCACTATATTGTACACCTATAACTAATATATTATATATCAACTATGCCTCAATAAAAAATAATAAATTTTAAAAATCTTAGAGTTAAAAAAAAAGTAGGTCATCTAGTGTTCACTGTCATCTAGCAAGGAGCTATTAAAGCTGGACTTCACAAAACTGCTTTCTAGTTCTATCTTTGTCCATAACATCTTCTAACGAGAAAGAAGTCAGATGATTTCTCTGTGCCTTATTTTCTTCATGCTGAAAATAGGTTGCCCTCTGGGCAAACTCTTCCTTACTATCTACACAAAATGGCTCAATCTCATTCCCACCCTCACCCCACTTACTGAGCCTTCCTAGAGAGCTCTCCACCTCATGGGCCTCTATCCCTCCAAGTTTCTACTGCACTGTGTTCTTGACTGTCCCACTTACATGTCACTCCCTGCACCTGGAGTCCTCTCTCCTCCCCACTCCTGTCTTACTTCATTCTTTTACAAAATACTTAGACAAGGATATTTTATGCAGCAGGTTTTTACTAAATATTTTGGTAATGGAGGGAGATTACAGCGCAGAGCTCAATAAAATATCATTTAGAATAAACATCACATATCACACTCTGCCTCAAAATTCATCAAACACATCTTTCCCAGAAAATATTTCACCTAAGGCCGTAAGCCCCAAGCTTCCTCTTGCTGACGTTATTCTCTCAAGAACCTTTAAGTTTGTTAAATCCTTTCTTAATCCAATTGACAAGTGAAAAATTTTTTTCTTTATTGTATAGATCATATTTAATCATTTTTGACTAAATGTATCCAAAATAGAAAACGTCCTGGTGTGGTGATATGGCTATACTTCATATGGAAATAGGTCTATTCAGGCATTTAAAACAAACAAAAAAAAGAGGTCAATTCTCTCTCGAAGAATTCATTCTGGTTTCTTCCTTGGCTAACCAACTCAAACTACATGCAGCTTTTGAAAGTAGAAATTTATCTCCAATTTTTCAAGTATTAGAAAACTCACAAGAATAAAATGGAAAACTATTGTGAAACCTTTTTAAAAGTTAAAGTTGTATACTAAGTAAGATGTTATAAAGTATGCATACATAGAATAACACGATCATTTATTACATAATTGCTAGTGGAACTGTTATTGCCACTTCAGAGTTATCATTTTGAATTTCTCTTTTTCCTGCCATTAAATCAAGTCCTGTTCCAGAAATATGCAGATTAGATAGTAACACAAGGAATCAGAGAGATAAGACAAACGTATACAGCTATTCAGACCACTTTATAGGTCACTGTTAGAAAAACCCAGCTGTATTACCTACCAGCCCAGGAAGGGCTGCACCCATTCTTCCAATGAAGGTAAAAAGTCCTACTCACATATATCAATTTGCTTACCCAGGCCTCCAATTCCTGTATATGAAACAGGGCCAAGAGATGAGAGAAAGAAACTATGTCCTCCTTAAACACAGAACTTTCCTTTAGATAAAAGAATTATAGGAGACCTTAGAGATCATTTATTCTACTAGCTCTATTTTAAAGATAAGGAAAACTGAGACCCAAAGAACCTAAATGGCAGATACAGGAACATACTAATATTTGAGGCCAAGCTGGGCACCCATCCATCTCTCCTGACCCAGGCCATTCTCATCTCTGAAACATGATCTACTTACATAAGTGTGGGATGCTAAGAAGATTTATCTTTAGGTTTTAGCTATTCAGAATATGGACTCCATGGAGCATGTACCAATGACACAGCAATTCAATATATCAGTTCTATGTTTAGTCACAACAACAACCTACTAGTTTTAAAAAATTTTTTTAAACTTAAATTCATTCAATGCTTGGCTTGTTAATATTCCTTTTTCTTTTTCCTTTCAGAAATAAAATGTTGATTTATCACTGAATACTCAATGCTATCAGCATTTAATTGCATAAAGGTTAACTGTGAAGCTAGGTGGGAGTTTTAACAAAGGGATCAATCCCTTTATTACAGGAGTAATGAGTTTCCCATGGTTCACTGGCGTACCATACCTCCTTGCCTTCCCAATGCTAGGTTAAACCCTCTGCTGCCTATCTAGGTGTTAATCACTTGTCCCTAACAGCTGATCAAGGGCATTAAAAAAAAAAAAACAGAAGAGAGAATAGGAAATAGAAAAAGAATAATGACCTAACTGTGTTAGCACTACAATAATACATCTCAAAGTCTGAATTTCTGAGGAACGATATTAGTCAAGGTTTCTTTATTGCAAATGACAGAAACTCACTTGCAGGTTAGGCAAAACAGGAAAATTAATGGAATGAGAATGAAATGTCATATAAGAGCCAGAAGAAAAGGGAGTGCAGCTGAACCTCAAGGACAACCGGAATTACCATCCATTCTCTCATCTGAGTCTCTGTGCAGTTTTATTTCATTCTCAGAAACTAACTTAAACCACAGTGGGAAGCATGACTGATAGCAATTCCCCTTCCTTATACCCCTAGCACTCAGAGGATATCCAAGCTTTGAAAGTCCCCAAGGAAGAACACAATTGGCCCAACTTGAGTAGGTATTCATTTCTAGACAACTTGCTTATGGTCAGGCAGATGGGACCTCACCAGGCAAAAATTTCACAACTGAATAAAGGAAGTGCTGCTTCCAAAGGAAAGGAGAAGTGCTTGGCAGATTAAAAATTAAAAATAATTTAATATTCACTAAAAATATTTTCAATTAGGAAAGCTATGAGTATTTCACTAGGGACAGCAGCATTACAGGCAGTGCTGGTCTCTATTTCCAAATTTAATAGCTCTGACCTCGTGCCAGTGCTGTAATCCACTAAGCTACCTTGACCTTGGTAATTAATTCATAAAATGGCAATAAATATTTTAAATTCCTGAAGGCAGAGACTAGAGCAGGCATGTGGCAGCCACAGGCACGAGCCTCACAGACTTCCTCCATGGGACGTGCACTTGACCTAGGGCCTCAGCTGCTGTGTTTTAAAATTCATTGCCTGATTTGTGCCAAGGCTGCTCCAAGACAATGACTGAGAAGGGGGTGGAGTGGAAGACTGTACAGGGAAGACCCATTCCTGGGAGACATGGTACTCTATGTCATCCAACCTTGGCTCAGTCTCCCCAGCAGCCTCGCTGCATCTCTCTCCAACTGCATGGCAGTCTACAATGCTTCAATCCAAACTTCTCACCTTCTCTCGGTCACTTGGGATCAGACTTGCATTATGGTCAGACACATCTCCCAGGTTTTTTTTTTTTTTTAACTCCCTCCCTATTTCCTTTTACCCATGCATTTCCCCTAATAAAATCCTTGCACGTTTAGTCCTACCTTCACACTGCTTCTCAGAGGACCTGGAGTAATACAAGATGGTATCAAGTTTCCTTCATGAGCTATGAGACAACTTTATGCTTGTCAGCTACGATAACAGTTTCCATGAAGGACTGAATCAACTGGGAATGTTTTTAAGTACTGATTCCATTTACCCCTCCTACACCTGCTGAAACAAAGTCTCCCAAGCTTATACCTAGAATTCTATATTTTATAATAATATAGGGTCTTGTGCTCAGTGTGGTAGTCAGAGCTCTTCAATATTTCCTCTTGCCCTCCCACCATTCAGGACACTCAATAGGACTGAACTCCTTGTCTCTCTCACTGTCAGGAAGGGAACTTATGGCTAATGTTGGCCAATCAGCTTTGAGAAGAAATGACATATTATTTCCAGGCCAAAGTATCAATATTTAATTACCAGTTTGAGAACCTCCAGATTAGTACTACCCCAAGTGTGGACTGTAAACTGGTCCTGTTTCCCAGTCCATGATAAGATAATGGAAATAAACATTTAGAAACTTTAATAGTAATTTAATATTCTGCAACATTTAAATGTGTGATCAATAATTTATCTTTATTATATTTTATAAAATTAGTCCATGACAGATTAGAAATAAAATAGATAAATAAAAATTGGGAACTGTGAACCAAGATGGCGGAGTAGAAGGATGTGCTCTCACTCCCTCTTGTGAGAACACCAGAATCACAACTAGCTGCTGGACAATCATCGACAGGAAGACACTGAAACTCACCAAAAAAGATACCCCACATCCAGGCTTCCCTGGTGGCGCAGTGGTTGACAGTCCACCTGCCAATGCAAGGGACACGGGTTCATGCCCCGGTCCGGGAAGATCCCACATGCCGCGCAGCAGCTGGGCCCGTGAGCCATGGCCGCTGGGCCTGCGCGTCCGGAGCCTGTGCTCCGCAACGGGAGAGGCCACAACACTGAGAGGCCCACATACCACAAAAAAAAGAAAAAAAAAAAAGATACCTCACATCCAAAGACAAAGGAGAAGCCACAATGAGATGGTAGGAGGGGCGCAGTCACAGCAAAATCAAATCCCATAACTGCTGGGTGGGTGACTCACAGACTGGAGAACACTTATACCACAGAAGTCCACCCACTGGAGTGAAGGTTCTGAGCCTCACGTCAGGCTTCCCAACCTGGGGGTCTGGCAACAGGATGAGGAATTCCTAGAGAATCAGACTTTGAAGGCTAGTGGGATTTGATTGCAGGACTTCGACAGGACTGGGGGAAACAAAGACTCACTCTTGGAGGGCACACACAAAGTAGTGTGCGCATCAGGATCCAGGGGAAGGAGCAGTTAACCCAGGGGAGACTGAACCAGACCTACCTGCTAGTGTTGGAGGGTCTTCTGCAGAGGCGTTGGGAGGGGGGTGTGGCTCACCATGGGGACAAGGACACTGGCAGCAGAAGTTCTGGGAAGTACTTCTTGGCGTAAGCCCTCCCAGACTTTGCCATCAGCCCCACCAAAGAGCCTAGGTAGGCTCTAGTGTTGGGCTACCTCAGGCCAAACAAGCAACAGGGAGGGAACCCAGCCCCACCCATCAGCAGTCAAGTGGATTAAAGTTTTACTGAGCTCTGCCCACCAGAGCAACATCCAGCTCTACCCACCACCAGTCCCTCCCATCAGGAAACCTGCACAAGCCTCTTAGATAGCCTCATCCACCAGAGGGCACACAGCAGAAGCAAGCAGAACTAGAATCCTGCAGCCTCTAAAACAAAAACCACATTCACAGAAAGACAGACAAGATGAAAAGGCAGAGGGCTATGTACCAGATGAAGGAACAAGATAAAACCCCAGAAAAACAACTAAATGAAGTGGACATAAGCAACGTTCCAGAAAAAGAATTCAGAATAATGATAGTGAGGATGATCCAGGACCTCAGAAAAACAATGGAGGCAAAGATCAAGAGGATGCAAGAAATGCTTAACAAAGACCCAGAAGAATTAAAGAACAAAAAACCAGAGATGAACAATACAATAACTGAAAACTACAGTAGAAGGAATCACTAGCAGAATAACTGAGTCAGAAGAACAGACAAGTGACCTGGAAGACAGAATGGTGGAATTTACCACTGCAGAGCAGAATAAAGAAAAAAGAATGAAAAGAAATGAAGACAGCCTAAGAGACCTCTGGGACAACATTAAACACAACAACATTCACATTATTGGGGTCCCAGAAGGAGAAGAGAGAGAAAGACCTGAGAAAATATTTGAAGAGATTATAGTCGAAAACTTCCCTAACATGGGAAAGGAAATAGCCACCCAAGTCCAGGAAGCACAACAAGTCCCATACAGGATAAACCCAAGAAGAAACACTATGAGACACATAGTAATCAAATTGGCAAAAATTAAAGAAAAAGAAAAATTATTGAAAGCAGCAAGGAAAGATCGACAAATAACATACAAGGGAACTCCCATAAGGTTAACAGCTGATTTCTCAGCAGAAACTCTACAAGCCAGAAGGGAGTGGCATGATATACTTAAAGTGATGAAAGGGAAGAACATACAGCCAAGATTACTCTACTCGGCAAGGATCTCATCCAGATACGATGGAGAAATCAAAAGCTTTACAGACAAGCAAAAGCTAAGAGAATTCAGCACCACCAAACCAGCTCGACAACAAATGCTAAAGGAACTTCTCTAACTGGGAAACACAAGGAGAAAAAAAGGACCCACAAAACAAACCCAAAACAATTAAGAAAATGGTATTAGGAATATACATCTCGATAATTACCTTAAACATGAATGGATTGAATGCTCCAACCAAAAGACACAGGCTTGCTGAATGGATACAAAAACAAGACCCATATATATGCTGTGTACAAGAGACCCACTTCAGACTTAGGGACACATACAGACTGAAAGTGAGGGGATGGAAAAAGATATTCCATGCAAATGGAAATCGAGAGAAAGCTGGAGTAGCAACACTCGTATCAGATAAAATAGACTTTAAAATAAAGAATGTTACAAGAGACAAGGAAGGACACTACATAATGATCAAGGGATCAATCCAAGAACAAGATATAACAATTATAAATATTTATGCACCCAACAAAGGAGCACCTCAATACATAAGGCAACTGCTAACAGCTGTAAAAGAGGAAATCGACAGTAACACAATAATAGTAGGGGACTTTAACACCTCACTTACACCAATGGACAGATCATCCAAAATGAAAATAAATAAAGAAACAGAAGCTTTAAATGACACAATAGACCAGATGGATTTAATTGATATTTATAGGACATTCCATCCAAAAACTGCAGATTACACTTTCTCCTCAAGTGCGCATGGAACATTCTCCAGGATAGACCACATCTTGGGTTACAAATCAAGCCTCAGTAAATTTAAGATAACTGAAATCATATCAAGCATCTTTTCTGACCACAACGCTATTAGATTAGAAATGAATTACAGGGGAAAAAAAGTGAAAAAAACAAACACATGGAGGCTAAACACTACGTTACTAAATAACCAAGAGATCACTGAAGAAATCAAAGAGGATATAAAAAAATACATAGAGACAAATGACAATGAAAACACGACAATCCGCAACCTGTGGGATATAGCAAAAACAGTTCTAAGAGGGAAGTTTATAGCTATACAAGCCTACCTCAAGAAAGAAGAAAAATCTCAAATAAATAATCTAACCTTACACCTAAAGGAGGCAGAGAAAGAAGAACAAACAAAACCCAAAGTTAGCAGAAGGAAAGAAATCATAAAGATCAGAGCAGAAAACACTGATATACAAACAAAGAAAACAATAGCAATAAAACTAAAAGTTTGTTCTTTGAGGAGATAAACAAAATTGATAAACAATTAGCCAGACTCATCAAGAAAAAGAGGGAGAGGACTCAAATCAATAAAATTGGAAATGAAAAAGAAGTTACAAGAGACACCGCAGAAATACAAAGCATCCTAAGAGACTACTACAAGCAACTCTATGCCAATAAAATGGACAACCTAGAAGAAATGGTCAAATTCTTAGAAAGGTATAACCTTCCAAGACTGAGCCAGAGAGAAACAGAAAATATGAACAGACCAATTACAAGTAATGAAACTGAAACTGTGACTAAAAATCGTCCAACAAACAAAAGTCCAGGACCAGATGGCTTCACAGGTGAATTCTATCAAACATTTAGAGAAAAGCTAACACTTATCCTTCTCAAACTCTTCCAAAAACTTGAGGAGAAACGAACACTCCCAAACTCATTCTACATGGCCACCATCACCCTGATACCAAAACCAGACAAACATACTACAAAAAAAGAAAATTACAAACCAATATCACTGATGAATATAGATGCACAAATCCTCAACAAAATACTCGCAAAAAGAATCCAACAACACATTAAAAGGATCATAAACCATGATCAAGTGGGATTTATCCCAGGGATACAAGGATTCTTCAATATATGCAAATCAATCAATGTGATACACCATATTAACAAATTGAATAAAAACCATATGATCATCTCAATAGATGCAGAAAAAGCTTCTCACAAAATTCAACACCGATTTATGATAAAAACTTTCCAAAAAGTGGGCATAGAGGGAACCTACCTCAACATAATAAAGGCCATATACGACAAACCCACAGCAAACATCATTCTCAATGGTGAAAAACTGAAAGCATTTTCTCTAAGATCAGGAACAAGACAAGGATGTCCACTCTCATCGCTATTATTCAACATAGTTTTGGAAGTCCTAGCCTCAACAATCAGAGAAGAAAAAGAAATAAAAGGAATACAAAATTGAAAAATAAGAAGTAAAACTGTCACTGTTTGCAGATGACATGATACTATACATAGAGATTCCTAAAGATGCCACTAGAAAACTACTAGAGCTAATCAATGAATTTGGTAAAGTTGCAGGATACAAAATTAATGCACAGAAATCTCTTGCATTCCTATACACTAATGATGAAAAATCTGAAAAAGAAATTAAGGAAACACACCCATTTACCATTGCAACAAAAAGAATAAAACACCTAGGAATAAACCTACCTAGGGAGACAAAAGACCTGTATGCAGAAAACTATAAGACACTGATGAAAGAAATTAAAGACGATACCAACAGATGGAGAGATATACCATGTTCTTGGATTGGAAGAATCAATATTGTGAAAATGACTATACTACCCAAAGCAATCTACAGATTCAATGCAATCCCTATCAGATTACCAATGGCCTTTTTTTACAGAACTGGAACAAAAAATCTTAAAATATTTATGGAGACACAAAAGACCCCGAATAGCCAAAGCAGTCTTGAGAGGAAAAAAACGGAGCTGGAAGAATCAGACTCCCTGACTTCAGACTATACTACAAAGCTACAGTAATCAAGACAGTATGGTACTGGCACAAAAACATTAACAAAGATCAATGGAACAAGATAGAAAGCCCAGAGGTAAACCCACTCACCTTTGGTCAACTAATCTATGACAAAGGAGGCAAGGATATAAAATGGACAAAAGACAGTCTCTTAAATAAGTGGTGCTGGGAAAACTGGACAGCTACATGTAAAAGAATGAAATTAGAACACTCCCTAACATCATACACAAAAATAAACTCAAAATGGATTGAAGAACTAAATGTAAGACCGGACACTATAAAACTCTTAGAGGAAAACATAGGAAAAACACTCTTTTACATAAATCACAGCAAGATCTTTTTTGATCCACCTCCTAGAGTAATGGAAATAAAACCAAAAATAAACGAATGGGACCTAATGAAACTTAAAAGCTTTTGCACAGCAAAGGAAACCATAAACAAGACGAAAAGACAACCCTCAGAATGGGAGAAAATATTTGCAAACGAATCAACGGACAAAGGATTAATCTCCAAAATATATAAACAGCTCATGCATCTCGATATTATAAAAACAATCAACCCAATCCAAAAATGGGCAGAAGACCTAAATAGACATTTCTCCAAAGAAGACATACAGATGGCCAAGAAGCACTGGAAAGCTGCTCAACATCACTAATCATTAGAGAAATGCAAATCAAAAGTACAATGAGGTATCACCTCACACCAGTTAGAATGGGCATCATCAGAAAATCTACAAACAAATGCTGGAGAGGGTGTGGAGAAAAGGGAACCCTCTTGCATTGTTGGTGGGAATGTAAACTAACATAGCCACTATGGAGAACAGTATGGAGGTTCCTTAAAAACTAAAAACAGAATTAGCATATGATCCAGCAATCCCACTACTGGGCATATACCCAGAAAAAACCATAATTCAAAAAGACACATACACCCCAATGTTCACTGCAGCACTATTTATAATAGCCAGGTTATGGAAGTAACCTAAATGCCCATCGACAAAGGAATGGATAAAGAAGATGTGGTACATATATACAATGGAATCTTTCTCAGCCATAAAAAGGAACGAAATTGGGTCATTTGTTGAGACATGGATGGATCTATAGACTTGTCATCAGAGTGAAGTAAGTCAGAAAGAGAAAAACACCGTATATTAACATATATATGTGGAACCTAGAAAAACGGTACAGGTGAACCAGTTTGCAGGGCAGGAATTGAGACCCAGATGTAGAGAACAAATTTATGGACACCAAGGGGGGAAAGCAGCAGGCGGTTGGGGGTGGTGGTGTGATGAATTGGGCGATTGGGATTGACAGGTATACACTGATGTGTACAAAATTGATGACTAATAACAATCTACTGTATAAGAAAAAAATGTGATCAAACGTATTCTATTGGAGAGAATCAAAAATAGACCATGTTTACTGTCTAAATTATATAATAATTTAATGATTAAAAAAAGAAAAACATTTAAAAAAATGGGCTTCCACCACAGATAGTTAGAGAAGTACTGCTTTAGAATTTTCATTTTTCTCTGGCACCATGAATGACAATGTTCAAGACATCGGCCATTCTAGTAACTTGGATCCAAGAGCAACTAATGAGTCCTACCCATCCTTGCCTTCAGTTGTTGATGAGATGTAACATGAATGAGCAATTTTTGTTGGGTTAAGCCACTAAGATTTGAGAGTGTTTGTTATTATAGCAAAATTTAGCTCATTTCAACTGATATAACACCATAGATTTAGGACTAACTGCAGAAGATGCAAAAAGAAAATCTACTTGATATAGTTACAGGTCAAAGAAATCCAAGGTCTCATGAGAGGGGCAAAGAATGATAGAATTTAGAATTGGAACTGATCCATGAAGAAATTTCCTCTTTAGAGAGACACACAAGATTTCCCTTAACATTTCCAGTAAGGGAAGTTAATCTTCTTAACACATTCCTTGCTCCAACTGGGGGTAAATTGTTGGTAAACATTAAGTGTCTAACACCACGCTAAGCACTTTATATGGATTACTATATTTAAATCTAATGCAAACTCATGAGGTGGGTCCTCTAACATCATTTTTACTAATAAAGAAAATGAGCTTTAGAAGGTTTAAGTAACTTGTCCAAGGTCACAAAGCTAGTAAATATAGAGTCTGATTCACTTTCAGGTAACGGTACCCAATAATCAGTATGCTACTGATGCTTACACAGAGCTAAAATATGCCTCTGTCTCTTCCATCTACTGGAGCTAGTTATTTTGAATGGAAAGATAGATTAATTTAAATCCTTCTCAGTGTGATAGGCATCCAAATATATCAGAAAAATAAAAGGGAGAGAGAAAAAAACTAATAAACACTGGGTACCTACCGTAAGTATTGTAACATTTAATCCTCATAGCGTAACTTTGTTTTACAGATAAGAAAATAATGTTCATAGATTTAAATAATTCTTCTATGACTAAAATCATAAGTGGTAGGATTAGGATTCAACTACATGGTTTTTTTCACTTCACTATATAGCCTGATTATGGACACAATAATTATTCTAAGAGTTCATCTTTCCCAGTAATTAAGTAATTATTCACTCATTCAGTCATTCATTCTTTTTTTACTTACAGTAAAAGCCAGTGCTTACTTTAGCCCATAATGTCCTGCATCTTCTGGCCCCTTGCCAATGTTATTCCGAACTCACTTCTACCTACTCTCTCCCTTATTCACTAAACTTCAGCCATTTCAGATATTCCAGTTATAATTATATTACTGCATAATAAACCATCTCAAGTCTTAGTGGTATAAAACAATATCCATGTAATATGTTCATGAATTCTGGTCAGAAACATGTCCAGAGCACAGCAGGAATGACTTGTCTTTGCTACACAATGTCTGAAGCCTCAGGTGGGAAGACTGGAAGGGTCAGGTAAGGGCTGGAGAGGGGATGACTTGATGGCCAGTGGCTAGAATCACCTGAAGGCTCACTCACTTACATGTCTAGTGGTTGATGCAGACTGCTGGGTTGGACTTAACTGGGGCTATTGGTAGAAAAGCATAGGTGGCCTTTCCATGTGGCCTGGACTTTCTCACAACATGGTGGCTGGGCTTCAAGGGTGAGTGTCGCAACAGAACAAAGCTCAAGTGCATATTTATGACCTAGCCTTAAAAGCCAAATAGCATCATTTCACCTCTATTCTCTTGTAATACACAGGTTCAATAAGAAAGAGTAGACTCACCACTCAATGGGAAGAATTTCAATATCACATTGTAAGAAGTGTACATGAGATGGATCTACTGTTGTGGCCATCACACTCGCTTTGTTGCTATTTCTTCACCCTGCCAGGCAAACCTCTGCCTTAGAGCCTGTGCTGATTCCTCCACCTGGAATGCACTTCCCCTAGGAAGCTGCTAGACTCTCTTGTGGTCTTCAAGGCTTTGCTCAAATCTTACCTTTTCAAAAAGACTTGCCCTGACCAATGACAAAGACTCTCTCCTTGACCAAACTTTATCCAGGCTCTCTGAGCCCTCTTCTTGACTAGGTCTTAATATGCATTTCTATTTGCACTGTTTTCAGTTTTCCAAAACTTATATTGTTGTCAAACAGCCTAATCAAAAACAGAGACAGAGAGGAGTGACTCAGCCAGGACACCCACTAAAATTCAAAAATCATTCACAATTTTTCCCCTATACCAACCGTAACTAATAGTCAAACTCCATTTGCTAGTTCAGGCCATTAAACCTGAGAGAACTATTTTTCTATCTTCCAACCTTTAAGCCCAAGTCTGAACTTTCTCAGGCTAATAAAAGTCTACCACTGATTTCCTAAAAGAAAAGCACTTTGTCAATCCCCAGTTTATTTTCTCTGCATAATTGTTTAAGTACCATTTTAGGCAGGCCTACCTGGCCTCTGGCAGTAGGAATGCCCAGGCAACCCTTGGAGGTAGCATAACACTTGAGTACCCTTGCCGAAACTTGATACAGCCTCTCTGTACCTGTCACCAGCAAAGCCCATTAACAATTCCCAGGAAATAAAACTAGAATCTGGGCAATAAAGTCCAACCTTTTTTTTTTTTCCTTGGTGCTTAGTCTAGTTTCACTTGCTCGTAGGGTGCAGCATGCAGACGCCTTGAACCCGGCTCTTCAGACCAGAGTTCCCAGTGCAAAACTGCTACACCTGACATTTCAGCTCAGGGACCGTTTGCAGAAGCACTGTAACTCAAGATGGTGTTGGCAGGCCATGTGCAGAGACACTGGGCCCGGCACTGCGATCTAGAGCCTGAGCAGTGCAGCTGCGCCTGCCTTGTGTGAACTCCGCCCCCTTCCCTCCCCTGCTGCTGAGACCCCTACAAAGCAGCCCCGCCCACAACCTGTCAGGAGGGCATGTGCTCTAGAGCAGGAGCTGGGGCCTCTCCATTCTCTGATCACAGATTGTTTCCTTTGCTTCTAAACCAAACTCAAGTCTCCTATTGACTCAAACACACCAGGCAGAAGGACCTTTGTTCAGGACCAACTCCAAGGGGTCGGTAACATGTCTTGTGTGTCCCCTGTCAAGGAGAGGAAATGTTATTTCAGTTTAAATATATGTGTATCTAATTTGTAGAGGAAGAAAGTAAAAAAAAGAGAGAGAATGAGAGAGATGGTGGGGAAAATATAACTAAGAAAAATGGAAAGCCAAAAAACAGCCAGCAGAAGTAACTGCTTACCTGGAACGATCCCATTTGCACCCCTGATTTACCTCCTTCTAATGATAATAATAATAGTAATAAAAAAGAAAGAACTACTTAAAAGCACAACTGATCACAGTAGTTTCTGCTCTGTACAGGAACTACAAATTACTCTGCTGTGTGCACTTGGCCTTTCCTTTAACTCAATAACTTGTTAGGCTACTTTGGTGTTAAAGGTAGACTACCAAATCACAGTTTCTAAGGAGACTATAAAACAAAGAGATAGTTAAACTGTCTAACATAAGAAATGAACAAGAATCTAAGACTGTTAGAGAAAGGAAGGTAGGTGAGGAGGAAGTTGGAGAGAAAGAGCTGAGAAATCAGGGTGGCTGGAGTCTACAGAGAAATGTCAGCCCACAGGAAATCCCTAATGACAAGGAAGCCAGTTGGAGCTGTGATCATTTAAATGATTTGCGTTGTTGGGATGTATATGTTCCTATTGTTTCTTACAGTCATAGAGCCACAGGCTGGTGATATCTCAGGGGCATGGAGTCACTGGGAACACATGTCACACAGTGTGACATCATGCCAAAAGTGAACAATACCACACTTTTTCTTTGAGGCAATCCACCCACTGAACTCACACAACAGAATCAGGAACTTCAAGTCAGCCTCAGTTTGAAGGAAACCCTAGAGCACACCCAAATGGAATATGAGTCCATTCCACTTCAGTCTCAAAGGACCGAGTAACCCTATGGGACATCTAAGCAACAATGATTATAGATAAGATTTGAGTGTGTAAAGAAACTTGGAATAAGCAAATAAGATTACTATATTTCTCCAGTGGCAAATGATGCATTGTTTAGAGCACACTTTTCTGCACCATGTGGTTCCCGGATTTTCATCACCTTTGAGCTATCTTTCAACTCTGTAAGTTGTGGAAAAGCACAATGCAACAAAAATGACTCTTGACTATGAATATGAAAATGAATTGACTGGTAAAAGGACAACCTTTTCCCTCCAAGCCAGTTTTTGACAATTTACACATTAGTCTCATTATTTCTTATAAATCACTGTTTTTTAAATCTTTTGAACCAGATATAATATCTGCCTGAACCCTGCATTAATAATGAGTTAAGTAAAATCTTTAACATATGTTCAATTTATATCCTGTGAAAATCATGATTTTACCTTTTTTAACTACATTTTTAACAAAGGTGCTTATTATAAGCCAGACATTATACTAAATCTTTTACATGTAGTACATGCATATATATCATCTTCCCAACAACTGGATTTGGATACTATTATTATCTTCATTTTATAGATCAGGGTCAACAAATGATAGCCCAGTGGGCCAAATCTGGCCTGACAAAATCATCCTGCAGCCTGATTTTGTCACTAAGGTTTAGTTAGAACACAGCACGCCCATTAGTTTATGTATTGTCTTTACTGTCTTGCCCCCCAACAGCAGAGCTAAATAGTTGCACCAGAGACCATGCGACCCACAAAGCCTATAATATTTATTATCTGTCCCTTTACAGAAAAGGTTTGCAGAACTCTGCAATAAATGAGAAAACAGGCTTTAAAATGTTATGAAAATTACTCAAATCCACACTGTTAGTGAATGGCACTGCCGAGGCTCTTAAGACTCCTTCCCTTTAAATTTCCTCAATGGTCAATGCTTCTGGGCTTTTACTTGTCCCAAACCAGATCAGCTCCTTTATGGTACAATTTTGGTGTCTTTACAGAAAGGTCTTTCCTGCCTCCATTTACATACTCATGCCTGGAATTTCTTTAGGAAGGAATCATCCTTTCATGTTGCAATAACAGATGAGGCAAAAATGAAAAATACTTGAGAAAAGAAAAAATTTAAGTTAGGTTTGTGTGAAGGTGGTAATGACTGGGAACAGACCCCATTCTCTAAGTTGAAAAGAGGTCAAGTCATTTATTTGCACCTGGAGAGAAAAAAAAAGGGGTGATGGGTCAAAGGGAGGTTGGCATAAAACAAAACTAAGGTTGCCTAAAGGAGAGTCAGGCCCCTGACTCAAATATACCTCCATGGTTTACTCTCCCTTCCCACCCCCAATCTGTTTTGCATTTTGTTGTCAAAAGCGGGAGTAAACGATTGTTATAACAGTAACCTCTTATTAGCCTGGTTGAAAATGGTGGGAGCAACTGTTGTATCTAAAGCTGTCCTGTAAAGTGGCACTTAACAAGTTTCCCTTCGGAATACTGTCATCCCTCCCTCCTTCCTTCCCCCATCTCTAGCTCCCTGCTCTCACAGGACACCAATTAGTGTGTGCATGTGTGGTGGCAGGGGCAGGGCACATGGTTTCCCTTCAAAGGAACAAGTGCGTGTAACTGTAAAATAAGGGAGGTCTGCCCAGCACTCGTGATTAATTATAATTTTTCAAAAACCCACAAAGAAGTGAAAGGGCCCAGGTGTCAATGGAAAGGCTAATCAGAAGGGCAGTGAAAACCGTGTAAATGGGATTCACTGCGGAGGGTGAAGTGTTGGAGCAATTAATTCACTAGTCATTCAGCACAAGTTAGAACAAGAGGGCTATCGTTTCTGGAATTTCCTTTCATTCCTTCCAAAAGGAGGAGAAAAAACTTTACCAAAGAACAGTACCCTCTTGCCTCAACCAAGTCTTGAGGACACAGGCAAATCTCTTCCAACAAACCAAATTCTATCCACAGAGGAGAGCTAAGAAGAGTACTGGGCTGCGTGGTGACCAGGAAGAAAACTCATCACTCTGTACCTGACAACATCCTCTGAGAGAGATAAAGCTGATTCTCCTTGTTCTCCTACTTATGTTCTCTAGTCACCGCAAACACCGAATTGGTAAATACTAAATGACTGCTCCTTGGGAAATCGAGGGGTAGGATCCTGCAAGTATTTTTCAAATGATCAATACATCACCTTGTTTTCTGTGTTTTTTTGTTTAAAGACACCTCATTTAACATATATTTTTATTCATTAACATTGAACTCAGGGTCAACAGTGCTATAACACGCCTGAAGGAAGCTTAACTAACACACGTATTTTCTCCATAAGGCGCGTCACAGCCTTCTTGCACGTAAAAAACTAGACAGCACTTCAGCATTACACTTGGGGGCCATTTTAAACAATAAAATCGCCAACAAAAAGCACAAAAGTGTGGAAAAACTAGCACTAAATAAGCCAGCAAAGGGACACTTGTTTACAGTATGAGAGCTGACACAAGAAGGCAGGGCACCACCTTGTTCCACCTCAGCGAGGAACATGTGTGTCAGGTAACTCAAATTTTTTGCCATGCGGCCCATGCATGTGTCTTTGAACAACTATAAAAACACCTTGAGTATTGATTCTGGGGTTACATATAACTTAGCAAGTAGACAAATGTGCACATACAGAACCTATGAATAATGAGGATTAACTGTATCTATTTCCCTCCAGAAACTGCATAAACAGCAAATAACACCTTGGAGATAACACAGACAGATCAGCATTGCCAGAATATATAATATAAACATTTCTTAATTCTAAAGACCTCAGGCACAAGTATCAAATACTGTGAATTCTTTAAGGGGAATGTCAAGTTGAACAGCTGGTATGAAAGATTTGTGAATGGGGAAACTGTTGACTTCATTACCTGGCAGGTATTGTGTGCACAGTGGTCATTCTTGACATCCAGAAAGCTGACATAGTAATTGATTTCCCAGTTCTCTAAAAACCTAAGCACCTAAAATCCAATCTTAATTCCATTGTGCCCTGTGTGAGGAACCCTAAGGGGTTCTTGCAGTGTCCTTCCAAAAATCCTCAAACCTTCAGCACATTAATCTTGACAATATTAAAAGTCTCTAGGAATAAAACCCTGATGTGTAATAAGTCTGTTAAAGAAAGACTTGAGTCAAGAAAATACTACCAGTTGAGAAGTCAACCAATAGTATTAGCTATTTTGTATATTGTACAAAAAAAAACAGGTTTCAGTGTAAAATCCTGCATTGTCTACATACAGCACATCTTTCCAGGTTATCAGATTCTAGCCTTTTGTTTTTCTTAGCTCTTTTGTAACCCTTTTGAGTTATAGGTAACAGATAAACAAGTAAATTCTGGCCAGTCTGGTAGAGATTTAGTTGATTTTTCTAATCTCTAGGGGGAAACGCGGTTTTTGCCATTGGCGATTCATTTCAACATTCCTTTGCTTGCCAGATAAGTTTGTGCTATCTGATTTTTCCTTTGAACCAGTTAACATCTGCCTGGTTTCCTCTGTCTTTCCCTCTACCCTCTTAGGTCCAGTGAATGGAAGAAGCCTGTGAATTAAATTAACAAAAGACAGGTTAGCAAGACAAAAGTCACACAATTTGAATATTTATGTGCACTGGAGTTCACAGAAAAGAAGTAAAACTCAAAGAAGTGATCACACTTGAGAGCTTATATACCATTTTAACAAAGGAAAGGAGGTTTGAGCTTCAACGGATAATGAATCACAGGGAAGTTACTAGGAAATATATGAGGAAATAATGGACAGTAAGGTCTTATTTTAGTCAGGCCTGTTTGTGCAAACTGATTTCGGTGTCAGTTCTCAGTCTCCAGTCATAAGTAGTCTTCTCTTCCTGGGGGTGGGGGACTGGAAGGAGGGTAGAGGGGGATGGACATCTTAAAAGGAAAATTTATGCCCTGCTTTTAGGTACATAAGGGGAAGGCAGAGAACTCTTCCTGCATCTGTCGATTCCCAATTGCCTTCAGCTCAAAATAATTCTTATGACAAAGTGGCATATTTGGGGATGATATATTCTGATCCTCTTCACCTCACAGATGAGTAAAATTAAGTTCTTGATGCATGTTCATTCATAAAATTTGTATATTTGTCATTATTTTACTTTACCTTTTTCTAAAGAGCTGTTCCCAGGGCGTTAATTCCATTGTGCCCTGTGTGAGGAACATAGGAGGGCCAAAGTCAGATGTTTGCTAAGTCTTACATATCTTAGTTCAGACACTACATACAGAGCAGGTACAGTATCAGCTCTACTCATAGTGTACAGTCTATCATTTGTGTTTGTGTCATAAGGGGTGGGATGAGGGGAAGGGACACTTTGAAGAGTATTTTTGTGCCCTGGATGGGGTTTAAAGGGGAGATATCATAATTAACAAGAGTATCAAAGGGCTGTGAACAGCTTCCTCAAAGATCTGTTGAATCTTGGGTGGCACCAAAGCTTGGTATAGTGCTCTAAATAACTTCCCATGATGACTATTTGAGAGCAACTCTGAGAAATTAGTTGGCTGAGGGACCCAAGAGGTTCTCTAGACTATTTAAATTGCTGGAACTTGAGGCATCATCTAAAGGTAGTTACTGGCCAACAAATTACCTTACTACTGACAGATAATTCTAGTATAGTCTTTTTTTTCTTTGAAAGAATGAGTATGTGTGTGTGTGTGTATTTATGCCTGTGTCAGCATCTGTGCACTCTTGTGCCTATGAAGAGAAGATAAAGAGCAAGAGAGACAGAGTGATCCTCTAATATCTAAGTAACAGTCCAGAGGAATGTTTGTTTCCACCAGAGGATTGGTGGAAACTGTTGTACTTCTCACTAAGGAGTTTCTGTAACAATTACCAGTGGAAATGCAGAAATTCATGCCTGGCAAGGACTTCAGGAAATCTGAGAGACATTCTCAGACCAAGACTAATCATAGCTACTGCATTCCTTCTACTCTCCATACTTGGAGACACTTAATCACTACCTGGAAGCTCAGCCCAAACTTCAGAGTAGCTGTCACACAGCTCTTCTGACCTAAGGAAAGAGGTTCCTAAATATACTAGCCCATTATGCCTGGATTCAGACTCAAACCAGTCCTGCTACTTAACCAACACAGATGCAATGTCTCATTTCCAATAGCTAGGCTTTAACTTTACTCCCAGTTCCCACTTCCTTGCAAATATCCCTTTTATATATAAGTGATTGGCATTTGTTCATCAGGACCATCTGGTACCCAATCTCCTCCTTCCTATTCACATCCTGATCTCCTTTATGCAAAATTCTTCTTTATAAGTATTCTTGGTGGGAAGTAGTACTTATCTCCTACCTTATAACCAAAAGGGGCCATATTACTTTCTCCCTGTTTTGGTACAGTCAGTGAGATGGCTGCATGATTTTGTGTCAGCCAACCAGGTATGTAATATGCATTTGCTTTTGAAAATATTCAATTCTACCAGATAAATAAGTGTGTAGTTTATAAAACACAGGCGAAATCTTTTAAGGTGTTTTCAGTATAGGTAAGCGACTAGTAAGCAAAAAGTTTGTTGGATATAGGTAGAGCTGATGAGGTATTGTAAGCATAAGAAGCTAGCAAGTACAGTGTGTGTGTGTGTGTGTGTGTGTGTGTGTGTGTGTGTGTGTGTGTGTGTGAAACATAGAGAAGGGTGAAAGGACCAACAGATATTCATGAAGCACCTGGGTATTAAAAACACAAGCGACTATAAATACAAGAGGCAGTAAACATTCAGGATGCCCTAACTATACATGAGCACTTAATATATATGAGGCTTTAATTCATCACCCATTGGTGACACCCATTCTGCCTTCCTGGGTTCTCTGCCCATGAAATACAAATAAAACCCATGGCTTCCCTTCAGGCTAATCGGCAAGCTCCAGCTGCGGCTAGCTGTACTGGTCCCTCTGTGTCTGCAATAGAGCAAGTGTTGTTGACCAAGAGTGCCACCCATCTGTGGGCTCATTTGCTCAAACTTAAGTTTTGGTCCTCATAACCACACCTCTGGTGCATAAGAAGACTAATGTGGCATAGAGAGATGGGATGTACAAACACTGCATATCCTAAGATTTAGATTGGGCAGCCCTTCCATTCCATGCACACGAGGTAGGTTATACCTAACTTACTCCAGCTCTTTCCCCTTGCTTCTCACTGTGTCTTAATTTGATTTAGTAACTCATGTTATTTGAGCATCTTAATTTGGTCTCTGAGCCTTTCTGTTCTATGACCTCTGGGATAGCCTGCCTGCTAGCGCCTTTGGAGGCTATCACTGCCTCAAGGTAATGCTCATTTGTCCTGGGATTTGGGGTTGAGAATGAATGACACAAAGGTGTGTTGGAGCAGCCTGAGGACCAGCCTGTGCTTGCCTTGGAATCTTGGCTATGGTGCCTGCCTCACAGTCTCCAGAGTCCTCCTGATTCCAATATTTTTCTCTTTTCTTAATATGAAAGATGACATACATAAGGGAAAGTATATAAAATATGTGTAAAATTTGACAAATAATTATAATACAGACAATCATGTAACCTCACCAAAAGGTAGGGAAATTAATAACAGATGTAGGAGTTAAGCTTGCCTAAGACTAATTCTCCTGTAAGTTGGCCTCAGAAAAAATTTTGTTTCCTGCATAGATAGCACCACAGAAATGGGCTATGGCCTGGTGTAAAGGCAATCAATCTTGGTCAACATAAGACTTGGATCATGGTCTTTTGAATACCTCAGAAGAGGGTAAATTTTGATTTTTGCAAGTCTTGTCACTTGTGTGCTATGTCATAGACCTACAACTGCCAGACTCAGACACAAGCCCATGGATTTGAAGGCATGGTGCTACTTCCAACACAAAGACTAAGCTGGCAGGGTAGGGCTGGAGCCAAGGTTCTGTCATTGTAATTAAAAAGCCCCCAAAGCCCAAGGGTTACAGTCTCTCTCTCAGAGTCATATCTCTGCCAGATATACGTGTGTTGCCCAGGGTCCTGCACATGTGTTACTGATAGTGTCAGCATGATTCTCTCCCAATGAATCCGACTCCAGTAGCAACGGTATGTGTTATGCCTGGTGACTTGTCCTCATCTGCATGATGCAAACACTCCCAGCATCCCAAACTCCATTCCCACGAACACTTCCCCAATCATAATCCTTTCCATTTTTCCTGGGAATAACTACAGTCCTGTCTTTTGTGATCATTATTTTCTTGCTTTTCTTTATAATTCTACCACCAAGAGATTCTAAACAACTCAGTTTAGTTTTGTCTCTCTTCCTATTTTGGAACTTTATATAGTATATGAGATTTTTCTACACTGCTGTGTGTAGACAAAATTTATTCATTGTTGTTGCCATGAAGTTATTTATAAATCTATTATAGATGATCATCTCAAAGTGGAATTGCTGGGTAGTTGGGTGTGTTTGCACTCAATTTTGAGAAGATACTGGCGAAGAGTTTACCATAGTGTTTGCACCAATTTATGCTCCTGCAGTGGAAGTCAGCTCTCTAGTTCTACATCCTCACCTCCACTTGGTATTGTCTGATTTTCAGTGTTTGACAATCTGGTGAGTATACAATGATTCCTCACTGTGGTTTTATTTTGCATTCTCCTTATTTCCAATGAGGCTGAGCACCTTTTCATGTGCTTATCAGCCATTTTAATTTTCTCTTTTGTTAAATGCTCATTCAAGTTCCATGTACACATTTATATTGAGTTAGATGTCATTTTCATATTTCATATTAATAGGAGCTCTGAATATATTTTGGCTCTAGACAGTTGGTTCTTAAGCATCATAAATATCATCTCCTACTCTGTAGTCTCTCTTCTCACTCTTTTTAAGGCATCTTTTGATGGATAGAGTTCTTAATTCTAATTCAGTAAAAAAAAAGAGCAATATTTTCCTTTATGGGTAGAGTTTTTTGGGTCTTATAAGAAAATCCTTCCCAATTCTGACTTCATAAAGATATGTTCCTGCACTATCTTCTTTAAAAGCTTTATAGTTTTACCTTTCACATTTTGATCTTCAAGCCACTGGGAATTGACTTTTTGGTGAATGATTCTGCTTTTTTTTCAAAGCCAGGTTCTCCAACCTCCAATCAATTTTCCAAGTCCCCAGTCACCTTATAATAAATCCTCTTTTTCCTTTAGATACCCAGCATAATAAGTTTCTCCTGCTTTCAATCAAGAGCTCTGGCTGATAAAATGGACTACTGCCTTGGCTCCCATTCCTGGAATCCTGCCTCTCAACCCCAGCCCAGTTCTATGCGCCATGACTTGATACAGATGGGTTTTTGTCTGAGCTTTGGACTATGCCCAAAGATTGCCATACTCCATGATCTTGTGTCTTACCCAGCAGACTACTTCATATTTCAGAACCTCCTGTTGGATTGGTTCCACCAGCTCCTGTCCCACTGCCCAGCTCCATTATGAGCTCAAAATCATATTCCACTTATTCTCAAGATATGAGATGAAATTGTACACCAGGCTTAGACCCCCGAGGCCCACAGAAAGAAGGTAATAGAGATAACATTCATAAACCATTGCCAATTGACGTCATCTGCTAGGCCAGACAAGTGAAAGCAGGCTTAACTCCCAGCTGGGGATTTCAGATCTTATTGCCATTCTTTGTCTCTCTTATCAGGAGACCATGCAGGAAGGTTCACACTTTACTTCTTTCCAAGTGGTTTATTGATTTGTGGATTCAGTGAAACATGCATCAGTTGAACTAACTATTCCCTTTAAGTAAGGAGTCATTCACACTGTGCTGAAATTAACAGGCACAACAGAACTGCCTATTAGAGTTCAACCAAAGCACAATAGACGCACACAATGTGAGGGCAATCTGGCGATTAAATAGCTCTACTTCATCCCTAGCCATCAGAAGCCCGTGTGCTCTTATTTCTGCTTTCTTTGACTTCCTCTTCCCTCCCCCAAGACACACAACTGCAAAGAGATTATGTACACTATTTAATAGAAAATAGATTTCTTTCCCATCCTTCCACTTTCTCTTTATACCGCTAGGTATTATTTCCCTCACTATTTCTTAAATAGATAGCAAACTTCGGATCCTTTCTTCCTAGATGACTGCTTAACTTCACATCTTCTCTGATCAAGTCACACAGGAAATAACAGCTAAGACAAGATGGCAAATATACTGCATTTAATCAGTGATTTTTCCTAATAAAAAATGTAAGCACTGTCCTCATACATCAATATAATTCCACTGACCTATCAGGGTTTTTTTTTTTCCTCTTGATAATAAATAGTCTTTCTACAGCTCCTGTGACTAATAATTATAGTATTTGGAAATTTTATACAGACTTCAAAGTCCTATGAAGTCCTCATCATCAAAACCACTAATGAAATAGGTAAGACTTATAGCATTATCTTTAGCTTCTGAGAAGGAAACTGAGGCTCAGAAGGAATTAATGAATGATCTGAGGTAAAGCCAGGACTCAATCTTGACTTTTATGACTCCTTGGCTAGTGTTTCTTCCAAGATGGCTGTCTTGTATTAAGAGGTTCTCTATGTAGCTATAGCTATTTATTTTATGCAAAATTTACCAAGAACCAAACCTGCAACACTGGCTACATTCATATCTTTTTTAACCATCTGATTCCATTCTTGGCATAAACATGCTATTATATGGACAATGGAGACATAAATTGTAATAATACTATTAAAAAGTAGCTAGTTAAAGACCTAAATGTAAGACTAGACTCATAAAACTATTAGAGAAAAACACAGGAAAAACACTCTTTGACATAAACCACAGCAAGATCTTTTTTGACCCACCTCCTAGAGTAATGAAAATAAAAACAAAAATAAACAAATGGGACTAATGAAACTTAAAAGCTTTTGCACAGCAAAGGAAACCATAAACAAGATGAAAAGACAACCCTCAGAATGGGAGAAAATATCTGCAAATGGAACAATGGACAAAGGATTAATCTCCAAAATATACAAACAGCTTATGGGGCCCAACATCAAAAAAAAACAACCCAACTAAAAAATGGGCAGAAGACCTAAATAGACATTTCTCCAAAAAAGAGATACAGATTGCCAACAAACACATGAAAGAATGCTCAACATCATTAATCATTAGAGAAATGCAAGTCAAAACTACAATGAGGTATCAGCTCACACTGGTCAGAATGGCCATTATCAAAAAATCTACAAACAATAAATGCTGGAGGGGGTGTGGAGAAAAGTGAACCCTCTTGCACTGTTGGTGGGAATGTGAATTGGTACAGCCACTATGGAGAACAGTATGGAGGTTCCTTAAAAACTAAAATAGAATTACCATATGACCCAGCAATCCCACTACTGGGCACATACCCAGAGAAACCATAATTCAAAAAGAGTCGTGTACCACAATGTTCATTGCAGCACTATTTACAATAGCCAGGACATGGAAGCAACCTAAGTGTCCATCGTTGGATGAATGGATAAATAAGATGTGGCACATATATACAATGGAATATTACTCAACCATAAAAAGAAATGAAACTGAGTTATTTGTAGTGAGGTGGATGGACCTAGAGTCTGTCATACAGAGTGAAGTAAGTCAGAAAGAGAAAAACAAACACAGTATGCTAATGCATATATATGGAATCTAAAAAAAAAACAAAAACAAAAACAAAACGGTACTGAAGAACCTAGTGGCAGGGCAGGAATAAAGATGCAGACATAGAGAATGGACTGGAGGACACAGTGGGGAGGCGGAAGCTGGGAAGAAGTGAGAGAGTGGCATGGACATATATACACTACCAAATGTAAAATAGATAGCTAGTGGGAAGCAGCCGCATAGCGCAGGGAGATCAACTCAGTGATTTGCCAGGACCTAGAGGGGTGAGATAGGGAGGGCGGGAGGGAGGCTTAAGAGGGGAGGGGATATGGGAATATACTTAGGCACATGGCTGATTCACTTTGTTGTACAACAGAAACTAACACAGAATTGTGAAGCAATTATACTCCAATAAAAATCTATTTTTTAAAAAAAGCTAATAAAAGGTTATTTACCAAAAAAAGAAAAAAAAAGTAGCTAAGATTCTGGGAGTGTTCAATGTATCAAATACAATCTAATTTGAGGTTTGGGTGTTTTTTTTGTTAGCAATTCAGATTCAAAAATTATCTTATTCATTATTGAGATTAAAAAACCAAACATATTTCAATAAAATGTGTTTAAACAAGATAGGTCAAATTTCAGACTTCCATCTTTATTAGCATACAGATTGAGTAAACAGGCTTTTTGCAAACATATTTAGGTCTTTATAACTATAGAGAAGAGGCAGGGGATAGTTGGTTTCAGGGCACAAATCTGATAACACAATCTGTCCCTTTAATTTTTTTGAATACTTAGCTGTTAATTTCAAGGCTGGGTGAAGTTCTACTGCATTAGAAATAAAGGATTTATTTAAATAGGATTACAAGAAATGAAAGAAGAATATTCAAGAAATTTTACTGTACATGTTTATTTTTAAAATCTTCTCCTCTATTCTGATGACTCTTCTGAAAGAACAAAGGGAACTATTTTTCATGCTGTTGTTTATTCAATTCATTCTTTAATTTCATCTGCTTGTTAATTCAATCTCCATTATTCATATAGTAACTACCATGTGCTCCTTGCATCAGACGGCAGGCTATCAGTGCTGAGCACAGGGAGCTAAGAGGTTCTGCAGAAAAAGAACTCATCACCACCTTGAAAATCAGGGCAAGCTTGCAAGAAGAGATGACATCTACGCTCAGAGAACTAATAGAAGCAACCCACTATATAAACCCAATTTCATAAGCTGTCGTGTGAGCATGAAAGCCTCTTTAGTTATTTAGTGGGATGTGCAACACGCAAAAGAACTAGAAGTCTATGAATTTCATGATTTCTACCCTGGGGTCTCAAATTCCTACAATTCCATAAACTAGTTCCAATATTTCAAACAACCTGATAAAAACTGAACTGCTCTTCCTCACTCTTGTTTGTTGTTTACTGGCTGCCCTGACTCTGAACTTTTATATCAGTCAGATGTAGCCTACTTCAGAAGACAGCCCTTATGGTAAGTCATATAATCTCCAATACTGTTCATAGCAATTACCCCAAACCTCCTTATTTTACTTCAAAGTCTACTCCTCTCCTGTGTTACTTAAACTATTTTTGAGTGTTGGGCTTGTTTCCCAGGCTTTCTGTGGGGGAGCTATGGAGTGGCTTCAAAAGAACTTTAGCTCCTCGTAATTTTAATCACCCTCCCCCTTTCACACATACAAGTTACCCCAAGAAAGAAGAAATCCAAAATTTAAGAAAGAAATATGTTTATTTTTATACCCAACAACATAAATAAATCGCTTGGGCTCCTTTAACCAGGATGCTGGCTGTAGCTGGTGCTGTTTGAGGTATCCCTAACAAATCCACCCTTCTGTCTTTGTTAAAAAAAAAAAACACTTTTGTGCAGGCAATGGGCAGCAAAGTGCTCAGAAAAGATGGGCCACTTCCCCTTCCCCAGAGATTGAACTCTGACTGGCCTAAGTCTACATGCCAGTGATTGGCTCAAGATCCAGTTCTATTCATTGGCATTTTAAGACAACACAGCTAGGTGCTTCTAGAAAATATTTTTCTCTATGATAAAAAAAAAAGAGATACCTTTTTTATTTCTTCCTGCCTGTGGATGTCTTTGGAAGCTTTGAGACCCCTTTGGGTAAGGATGTGATGCCATCTTGTGACCTTGAGTAGACAAGCATAAAGACAAAGCCAGCATGCTGGGTATGGTACACTAAGAAGTCAGAAAGAGCATGGATCCTATGTGACACCACTGATCCATTGTACAATCTTGGAACTGCCCTGTCTCTGAACATTTTTTTTAATACAGCAGGTTCTTATTAGTTACCTATTTTAAACATATTAGTATATATATGTCAATCCCAATCCCCCAATTCATCCCACCCCCTTTTCCCCCCCTTGGTGTCCATACCTTTGTTCTCTACATCTGTGTCTCTATTTCTGCCCTGCAAACCGGTTCATCTGTACCATTTTTCTGAACTTCTTTTTGATTGAAATATAAAATGTCCTTCTGGTTTACTCATCTTCTATGGAGAAATTGTGGAGCTACCACTGTCCTCCTGCCCCTTTGACCTGACAATGTACCTAATTTCCCTACCTTAAACTTTGCTTCTCCCTAAGGGATTTAGCTCCAACTCCCCATCCCCATCTACCACCCTGTCTGGATCTCTTTCCAATCTAATAGCACCAAGAAAACATGCAGTTAAAGCTGATGGACCCAAACTCTGACTTTGAGTTGTCTGGCCCATCCTGGTCATTTGAGAGAAGACAGGAGATGAAGAATATACTTTGATGACAAATAAGCAGAAGTCACTTATTACATGATAGTCTTACTTTTGGGCAGACAAAAGTAGCTTAAAAGATGAAGTACATAAAATTTATGAAGTACATAAAATTTTCTAATAAGAAATAGTTTGAGAATCACTATCATAATTCAGGTATTCATTTTGGCCTCATGGGAAAAATTTGGAAGAGATGAGTCTTTAAGGTCTGGTCAACTGAAACCTTTCAAAAAGTGATAGCCAATTTCGATTCTGGGTAATCACCAATAAAAAATTCCAAATCCAGAAAAATTTTAAGGCAGAAAAGCTATTTATACAGCCAAATATTAGAAACCATCTAAATAATAATCAATGGTAGACAATCAATTAAGTAGATTACAGTGTAGCCATATGATACAGTAATTAAAATAGTATTTTAGGGACTTTCCTGGTGGTCCAGTGGCTAAGACTCTGCGCTCCTAGTGCAGGGAACCCGTGTTTGATCCCTGGTCAAGGAATTAGATTCCCTGCTGCAACTAACACCTGGCACAGCCAAATAAATAAATAAATGAATATTTTCTAAAATAGTATTTTAGTATTTTATTAACATAAAAGTGCTGATTTGTTAATAAGGAAACAAAATATGGATAAGAAATTTATAATTTATTTTAAGAACCATATTTTAATAAGACCACATATAGAGAAAAGATGACAAGAAAATATTACTAAAATGAACAGTGACTTAATAATAGAAAAATGGGCAATTTTCGTCATCTTTTTATTTTTCAATACTTTCCAAATGTTCTTTTACAAACATTTATGAGCTGCTATACCCAAGGTCATTGCCACATTTGGTTTATTGGCAGCTTCCTTTCAGCCACAGCCTGACACTGGATACAGGGCTTGGCAAATGCTCCCAAGTAAATAAAGCATAATTAGTATGCATAACACCAAACCAGATGAAAACTGAAAGTTTCAAACCAAATAATCCAGATGTTCCAAATTCCCAGATGTTTGTTGGAAAGTAAACTAAATCACCAATCTTTAACTGCTTAGTTTTGTTTTCCATTAGAAGTTGTGGCTTTAAGAAGCCGGGTGTTGAAACAATAGCAGCTGAGATTTCTGAGAAAATGGAGTAGGAAGCTCTGGCAGAGAAGAACACAGACAAAAGTTTACCAAGCACCTGTCTAAACTGCATCTGTGCTAGAGCATAACTGCTGCCAAAGAAAGGTCCAGATTTTTAATAGAAGCATGTCTAGTACAGTAGTTTACAGGATGCCTCTACTGGTCTAGAGAGAAGGGAAGAAATATTGCCATTGACATAAGATGAAAGAATGGTTGCGTTCCATTAGGAATATATTATAAACCTCTAATCTTGTCTTCAAGGACTGTAAAGAGTCACTTAACCAACCACAGGGACTGGGGTTTCCCAGAATAGGCACAGATCCTCAGCTGCCTTCTAATCTCTCACTTGCCTGGAGAGGTGCCAAGGTATTAACATTTAAATCACTAAAAAGGCAATGTAGCCTCTCTCAGTTGTTTCTATCCCATTGAGGCTATTTCTCAATATAGCCTCAAACTTCCCAAGGGGATGGAAAACCTCACTTTATTAGTATCAGCATCAGCTTGCACAGAAACAGCTGCAGCATCCTGGAATAAGAATTAGATGGGGAATCTGGAAGCCTCACTTCTAATTCTAGCTGTGCTGGGAACAACTTTGACCTTAGGCAATCCACAAAAACTCTCAGATTCACAGATTCTTCATCTTTAGGAACTTGATGAGTTGATCTCTAAGGCCTCAATAATTCTATTTTCTTATCCTTAAATGTAACCACCTGGTGGATGTCTGCCACCTGCATGCTCACAGAATCCTCCCAGAGTCCCCTTTTACCTTAAAGTGTGGAAATTCTGGTGCTCTCTCCACATTTTCTGCAAGTTCTCTGGAAATATATATTCTCACAGTCACCTCTTGCTCTAATTTCCTGCATCGCTGCATTTTCAGTCACCTCATCTTAAATCCAGCCATACTTCCTTCCCTCTACACCTTTTCACCCCACAGTGTGGCACTTCCCTTTCTTTTTTATCCATCTCTCTCTGCCCTTTACTCTCCGCCCCCAAAACAGGCAAGGTAAGGTCTGGAGAAAATACAGAATTGAAAACAGAGTCAGTACCCAAAGGAAAGCAGACTGAGGAATCGGGATGTAGGCTGAACAAAATGTCCAGCCTAACAAGGGAGTCTAGGCAGGAGGATGAAAACTAGGTCCAGTTACATAAGTAAAGAATTGAATAAATAAATGTAGGAGAAGAGACAAATCTTTCTTACAGAAGCCTTCCAAATAATTTATGTAGAAACTATAAGGGAAGAAAAGCATTTTTCCCTCTACCCTCCTAAGTTTTTGGACTGGAACTCTGCAAACTAGACTGAAAAAAGACAAATTAACAAAAGAAAAACAAGAAGTTTACTAACACATGGAGAAAGCGTATACATGAAAGAAACTCAGTAATGAGTAACTCAAAGAAGTAGTTAGAATTGGGACTTATGTAGCATCTTGGCAAAGAACAATACATTTGTAGAGAAGTGACAAGACAAAGGAAAAGAGTTTAGGCTTCCAAGAGTGGCAAACCATGGTAACGTAAACACATGCGGGAATCCAGTGGGAGATGACGGTTGCTTTTGCAGGTCCATGTTGACACCAGCTTCCTGTCTTTCTCTTGGCCGTAAAATTCCCCCAGAAGAGAGAATTTATGGCCATCCTCATTTCTCAAAAGTTTCTTCTCTTAGTCAGATATAAGGGAAGCTCTGGGAAGGCTTCTTTGTGGAATCTCAAATGCCTTTAGCTCAAAATAACTCATATACCAAAGTGCTGTATTTGGGGTGGCATATTTTGATCCTATATGATACTTTCCCCTCCAAGATGTGCAGCTTAATCTCTTCCCCCCTTCTTTGAGTGTGGGTGAACCGAATCACTTACTTCTAAAGAACAGAGAATGAAAAGTAACTTTACAGTGGTTAAACCAAACAACCAGCTCAGGTGATCAAGGTCAACATCAACAGCGATAAGTCGTGTTGGTAGTATATGCACTTGATATGATGTGACAAAAAATGGTCCTTTACCTCTGTAATCTTCCTTCCAAAGACCTATAACCCCAGACTAATGATGAGAAAAACATTAGAAAATTTCAAATTGAGGAACACATTATGAAATACCTGACCAATGCTCCTCTAAACTGTCAAGGTCATCAAAAACAAGGAAAGCTGAGAAACTGTCAGTGCCAAGAGGAGCCCATGGAGACAAGATGACTACATATAATATGGTATCCTTAATGAATAAAGGGCATTATTGGGAAAACTGGTGAAATCCAAAATAACATGTGGAGTTCAGTTCATAGTAATGTACCAATGTTCATTTCTCAGTTACAGCAAGTAAACTACAGTAACTTAAGATGTAAAAAATAGGGGAAACTGAATGGGGGAATGTGGAGACTCTCTATGCTCTTTTTGCAACTTTTCTGTGAATCTAACACTATTCTAAAATTTAAAAGTTTATTTTTAAAAATTCAGGTTCATAGTCAATGGGCTGAATTTGGAGATGATCAAAGCAATCTCAGAGGTAAAATAGGAGGTGGGCCTGGAGTGGTTATAGAAAGCAACCTCCAGACCCTTTGAAGGGGACCAAGGATTTACTTAGGGATAAGGAAGAAGCTGGGAAGGCATGGTCACTAGAAATCAGAAAAAAAATTACTTATAGGTTTTTGCAAAATGATTTGCTCTTTTATGAATTCAAGGTGCAATATAAGGAACAATCCAAATGTCCAGAGAGCTGTATTTCCAATTTAGAAAGCCCAAGACAAGCCGTGTCCTCAGGAGCTAGCATTTACTTCCTTTAGCCATGCTTATAACAGAACTTTGCCCTTGAAAAGATTTTGAGGAAAACCAGACAGCCCTGAAAAAAATACCTCACTGAAACAAAGAGAAGTGACAGTGACTGAGTGGCTTGAACAATGTAAGATTAAGATCGTGCCTAAGGATAAAGTGACAGAAAAAGCCAGGTGGGAATCTGACAAAAATTGCCTTCTGTCTCAGAAAAGAGCCTGGGTAGAAACGTCACCTTTTCACTCAAGGCATTGGCTTCAGGCTCTCTTCAAGTCACACTGACTGAGCTTCTGGGCAAAAAACAGAAAAACCCAAAAAACTTTCCCAGCTATAAACCCCACGGCTCCCCATACTACTGTCTAGAGGCTGAGCTTTGCTGCCTTATTCACTGCCTTTCACATCGACTGACTGGAATGGGAGCTCTGTGGACAGAAGTGGGCCAGTTAGGCCTGAGGAACAACAATGTGAAAGGTCAGCTGCTTTTTCTCCCTTCTCTATTTCCAGGGCAGGGGCCAAATCCCTAAAAGGGGCAAAAAAAACCCATCTTATCTTTCTTAGTTAATACACCACCAGCCTAGTTACAGCAGTTGTCTGATTCACACTTCCCCTCATGCCCCAAACCTATCCCACTAGCAAATAACACCAATTTAAACGCTTGAACATTGCCTGAATCTGCCCACATGTCTGCACTTCCACTGTTACCTCCATAGTCCACCTCACCTGGACTTCTACAATAACCTTGTTTTGCCTTTGGGGTTCTCCAGCTTCCCTATATGTCTACATATGGATTTCTTTTCCTTTATTATGCTTGGGACTCACTGGCATTCCATAATCAGAAGATTGGAGCCATTCATCATTTTTGGAAAATTACAACCATATCTTCAACCAAATCCCAATGAAATTTTCTATTTATGTTTCATCCTATTTTCTCTATGATCTCCTGGAACACTGACTGGATTCATGTTGGGTCTTCTCATTCTCCTTCATGTTTCTTAAAGTCTCCTTTATATTTTCCAACTCTTTGTTGCTCTCTATGCAATTTCTTTAGCTCCATCTTTCAGTTCATTAATCTTCCCCTTCAGTTATGTCTAATCTACCATTTATATCATCTTTTGATTCTAATGTCAATTATTACCTTCTTTGATTTAAAATAGGCCCCCTGTATCCAAAGGTTTTGCATCCACAGGTCAACCAACCATGGATTGAAAATACTCAAAAAAATAAATTCCAGAAAGCTCCAAAAAGCAAAACTTAAATTTTCTGCATGCCAGCAACTATTTGTATAGTATTTACATTGTATTAGATATTATAAGTAATCTAGACACTATTTAAATCATACAGAAGGATGTGTGCAAGTTATATGCAAATACTACACCATTTTAATATCTGAGACGAGTATCCATGGATTTTGGGATCAGCAGGGGGCCCTGGAACCAATCTCCTATGGACATCTAGGGACGACTGTATAAGTTGCTGGTTCTTTTTCAAACCTACCAGATCAATGTTCATCATTTCTTCCTATTGTCCTATTTCTTTAAAAATTAAATATACTTATTGTATAATCTGTATTTAATCATTTCTACTATCTGTAGTTTATGCAATATGACTCTGTAGTTTGTTATTTCTGTTGATTCATACAAGCTTTTCTCCTATCTTTAGAATTTTGGGCTCATAACAATATTGTGAAATTTTTGAGGTTGGATTTTAAAATACACTCCTCCTGGGAGAGTTTGTATATGCATCTTCCAGAACCTTGGGAGTCTAACACTAAATTTTAGATTTCAGAGTTTCAGGGCATCCAAGCTGTTAGGAATTCAGAGACTAAGCCTGCACAAGTGTAGGCTTTGATCAGCAATTCTCAGGGTGAGGGAGACGTTTTTATTTTCAGCTGTACCCACAGCCAAAGTCAATATAGGTAAGTGTCCCATCACCCCTTCTCTGTGGGGGGCGGGGGGGGTAGGTTTTCCCTGGTTCACTCAATGAAGTCATTATCCCTTGAGACTCCTAGCTTTGTGCACAATTTGCAAATATGACCCCCTACCATGTTTTGGCTTGATTAAAATCCAAACCACTGGCTGTCAAAATGGCAGATAACACAGAACACCAGGGCCAACTACTACTCCAGAGACTGCTTACCCTGTAGATTCATATTTACTTTCTGACTTGGGAAGAATTCAATTATTTTTCCTCAAGGTCAGCCATACATTAAAGACAATGAGCCTTATTTTTTTTAATACCCAGTATTTTCAAGTATGCTATGCAAAGAAGACTTTCTATGAACGTCTAATCTGTCATAGTTTCCAACACAGAACTTGCAATAGCCTCCTAATGGGTCCCTGATTCCACTCTAACCTCATATAATCCATCTTCTACCTAGCAGCCAGAGCTATCTTCTTAAACACCCTGCCAAAGAGAGGTAATTAATAAAGATCTCACAGGCTGTTTTCAGAATCTTACTTGCAAACATCACTCTTCTCTTCCAGGTCTGCTTGAGGAAAGCCTCATGACTATGCACTACACTTTAGTGTCATATGTAACCTGACTGTCAGCCTTGGACTTTCCCATATCTTCCAGCTTGCTGAATTTCCTTGTCCTTTAGGATGGAAGTTAAAATCTGGCTTACATTTCTATCCCAGCACTAATCCTTGGGAGTCTTAGAGGACTTACTTTTCTCTTTAGTATCTCAGGGTCCACATTCCTGCACCTGTTGAGTTAACAAACTCTGCCTTTCATCTTACCTCCTGAGTGTATTCTCCCTTCTCTGTCCTCATGACCTGGTAGGACACCACCCCAATCCTGTCATTCTCTATCATATCACTGATAAGTCATTTAAAGGACATAAGCATTGAAAAGATTAGGCTGCCCATAAGCTCCTAATATTATAGATCAATAAAACCAAAATTTATTTTTGAAATGTCACAATTTACATGTATGCTGAAATAAAAAGTCTTCTTATTAAATTTTCATATTGGCAAATTCAGAATGTGTTCATGAAAATTAAACTTCTCGGTCTCTCAGCGTCTCAGAACGTCCATGTTGTGTAGCGTACCAAGTCAATGTTACGTGTAGAAGACAATCCTGTAGGCTTACGCCAGTTGGGAAGTTGAGCTGGGAAATTTATGTCACTTTTTCACAAGTATAGCCTGGCCAACAATTTAAATCTAAATAATCAACATTAATACCAGACAACACTGTTGTCAAGGTCCCTCGGCTATCCTCACTCACAGAATGGTTTTCCCGGTCACCTCTTCCTCCGCTTGCGTCTCACTTCTGCCCCATTGTTGGGCCCCAAGTTCCTCCCTGTTGAACTCCTCGTACTCCTCCTGGGGCCACTGCTCATTCCAGACACTCATAATTATCATTAACTCTGGTGAAGAGCCATTTACCCAACTCATAGCAAGTCTAGATTATGCTTGGAGGGACAAATTTTCAATATCAAACACTCCCATTACTTGGTATCCCAAAATAAAACCAGGCCTCTCCCTGAGAGGAATCCCAGCCTCAGTTGCCAACAAACAAACAACAATAACAACAACAAAAGAAAACCTTTTCTTCCTATTATGGGGGCTCAGTTGGAACCCCATAGTTAATATAAAGATTATTTTAAGCTGAAGACATCTGAGATTCAACAGATGCAGAAAGGAGTCTTCCCCGAACTTCCCTAATCTGACTAAAAGCAGCAACTTCTGAGAAATGGGGCTGCCACAAATTATCTTTTTAGGGTGGCTCCACTCCTAAGAGGAAGAAGGAGAACCTACCATAAGTCCCGCACTCTGGGGAGTTTTATAACCCTGAAGAAGACAGAAAGACCACTCGTACCTGCACAAACATCATCATAAACCTTCTTATCGCTTACTTGTTCTTCTAAGAACCCATTTCCCTCTCCTAAAGGGATCTATTCTTCCCTTAAAGGCCTTTTCTCGCCCTTCCCTTTCCCCTACTAAGCCTCTAACTTTAACCATTTAAAGAGCTACTTCTTTTGCAAGCTCCTATACACATACAAATAAATTTTTTCTCCTGTTTACCTGCTGTTTATCAGTTTAATTGGCATGCTCCAGTCACTAAACTTAGGAAGTCAGAGGAAAAGTTTTTATCACACAGGGCTAACGCCAATTTCTATATTTGGAAGCCATGGTTTTCTTTTTTTTTTTTTTTTTTTTTTTTTTGCCAGATGTGCTCTTTTTGTTTTGTTTTAACCAGCCTTACTGAGGTATAATTTACATACAATAAACTGCACACATTTAAATTATACAATTTGATGAGTTTTGACAGATATGTACACCCATGAATCTACCATTACATTCAAAGTATAGAGCATTTCCATAAGCCCCCAAACATTCCTCAAGCCATTTAGCAGTCAATCCCCTCCTCCAACCCTAGTACCCTGGCAAACAATGATCTTTCTGTCAATATAGTTTTCTATTCTTCTAATGTCTTTGTCTGGTTTTTGTATTAGGGTAGTGATGACCTCATCAAGTGAATTTGGAATTACTCTACCCTCTGCAAGCCACGGTTTTCTTTTAAACCTAATATTAGCCTAATATTAATATTAGCTTATAGCTATCACTTAGCACATACCACCTGATAGTTAGATTTGGCCCCAGAAAACATTAATTACCAGCCTCAAAATAAAACCAAAAATGCCTTCTAGGATCTCCATTCCCCCAAACACCTATATAGTTAGCAGCATTTAGCTTGGCTCTTTTGGACAATTCTTCCTTGATCTTATCAGACTGTGACCTCCTTGCAGGTGATGCCTTTTTTTAATTCACTGGTCTAAACCCAACACTAGTAAAGAAGCGGTACTCAATAAATATCTGCTGAATTGAATTGATCAGGACGTTAGTTGTAAATTTAATCTTGGCAGTAAAATGAATCCTGTGATAATCATTTTTAGACATTTTATAAATGTACTAAAAGATGCACTCACCCAAAATTAATATTTACTGATCGAATAATGCTATTTAAGTACAACTAAGGCCCTATTAACCAGGAACTGCAGGAAACAAAGTAACACAAATAGTACACTCCCTCCCACAGGTTATGGAAAACTGAAGAGCCCACCCCCAGGGCTAAGCATTTGCCTCTTCCACAGCTCAGCGTATGGAGAATGAAAAAGTGTTCTTGTAGCTTCTTCAAAAGAATAGACTTTTACAAAGAAAAAGCTTAAATCCCCCTTACTTATACCCAGCCCTTATCAAGGTGAAAAAAAGAGAATATTTGGAAATTAGTTACTTTCCTTGTATACTCCCTGCAAATTATGAATGCATCTCCTCTGATCAATTTTGCACTTTGTGAGATTTTTTTAAAATTTATTAAGTATCATATTCAAAAATATAGAATTGTTATCATCATAGTTGTTTTTTTAACCTAATTTCATCTCTGCACAAATTGGGTAAGGGACTGAGCTAAAAAGAGTCTCAAAATCTATACTTTCTCACCTTCTTTGGGACAGAAAGGAGGTCCAAAGGGAAAGGGCTGGTAAAATCTGTGTTTCAAACCCTTAATTCTATTTTTCAAATCTGCACCTACATCTATGATTCCTTAAGTGAAGCTGAAATAGAAAAATCAGGAGAGACAACTTCTAACCCTGCCCCAAATCCTCCTGTTCTGTCTACTAGAATCATGAGATAAATAGTCCATGTTATAAGCAATAAATCACACACACACACATAAAGACCCATGAAGAATGACAAAGAGGGAGGGGAAAAATGATTGTAATATTTGTCTGTTTAGCCAAAGGGCTGGAGGGAAAAAAGACACTGAACAAAGATTCTTTGAGAAGTTACTGATCTCCCACTGGAGGCTGTAGTTGCTAACTGAGCTGCTCATTCCCAGCATATCAATTCATTGTGGTAAGAGATTTGGCCCGTTTCCATAGTAAAAGGAGAAATTAAGAGCTTCACACAGCTTTTTTTTTTATTACATCTGAGATATATTTGGTTATTCTAGTCAGCCACTAAAGGCATTCACTGTTCTTCTCCCACTTAAGACTTGCAGTTGTAAAGACCCAAAAGGCTTAAACATGGGAAAAACTTCAGGGAACCTTCATGAACTTTCAGAGTCCTTAGTTTAACTCCGTAAAAGTTCCCAAAGTCCACAATAACTAGTGATAAGCAATTATTCAGGTTTAAATATTTTAGCACTAATTGATTCTCTCATTTTAATTGCAGAAGTAATTTCCCTGAAAGTTTACAATTTGTACTCATAGGGGAAAGTGGAAGAGAATGCCAAACCCGCTCAGGGACAGGACTTGAATGATTTCACCCTCAACAATTCTGCTAGTTATTTGTTTGAGGGTGACTCTAGCCTTAAGCATTGACAATTCCTTTTGATTTAGACTGTTGTTTTTGTGCTCGTGAATTTAGTCCCAGATGACTAAAATAATGAAAATTCCTTATAACGTATGATGACATATAGTTAGATTACTCTTGTAATAATGTTCAGACTTCTTGTCACAGCATAAAAGACCCTTCACCCATCACTCCCTACCTTACAGGCCCAGTTTCACTTCCCCATAAATACCACCACCTACCCTGCATCTAACTGCACTGGATCATTCAATGCTACCGAATGCTCACACGCCCTTTGGCAACTCCATATCTGTGCACAGGCTGTACCTTCTGCATGAAACGCTCTGCTCCACATTTTTTGCCAGACAAATTTATTCTTCAAAACAAAACTTAGATACCACCTCCTAGAGAAAGCCTTTTCAGATTTCTTTAGGGAGGGTTATTTGCCCCCTCTTCTGTGCTTTTGGAGTTCTATACATACCCCTCGATGTTTTACTGTCTGTCTCCTAAAACAGATCTCAACCTTTTTTAGCATAAGGTTTCTTCAAGCTCAAGACAGTGCCAGGCACATAGCAAGCATGCAAATGATCATTGAAGGCATTGTGGGTGACTCTCCCACTTGTGAAATTCTGTTAACAGCTCTCAACACTCACCGCTAAAAGAGGTGCTGTAACATTGCTTTTGTAATGTTTTCAATTAATACATGCTACCTGCCCTGTTTCAAAATGGCATTTTTAACGATTCAATTAACAACTTAAAAAATAAAAATGTCCTCCTAATTTACTCCTTCCACTTTTACTATTTTCAACTTTGCCTCTCACTTTAAGCCTGTCCTCCCTGGGCAAGTATATCGAACTTTGAACATGAATCCAATTATCTAGAAGCACAGTGGTGTTCTCACTGGGGCCCTGAGTATGACTGCACGAGGGACCCAAATACTAGGCAGTATCAGGAGACCTAGTAAATGCTTGCCTCTTCCAAGAAATTACTAGGACCTAATTAAATTTCTTTCACAAAGATAAAGCTTCCTAACATTTATTTTCAGAAAGCAAATAGAGAAGGGATTTTATTTTCATGGACGTTGGAAGTAGAGGAAAGCGACACTACGTGGATTCTCTTCTACAAAATTCTTCCATTCACGCCCAAGCAAAAAAAGTCAGGTCTCTCTTTCTATTCAATTATTCCACATTTTGCCCTTGTCTTTGTCTCATTTAAAACCAGTAGAGGGCTTCCCTGGTGGCGCAGTGGTTGAGAGTCTGCCTGCCGATGCAGGGGACACGGGTTCGTGCCCCAGTCCGGGAAGATCCCACATGCCGTGGAGCGGCTGAGCCCGTGAGCCATGGCCGCTGGGACTGCGTGTCCAGAGCCTGTGCTCCGCAACGGGAGAGGTCACAACAGTGAGAGGCCCGCGTACCGCAAAAAATAAATAAATAAATAAATAAATAAATAAATAAAACCAGTAGAAATCTGTGGGGAGCCTCCAGTTGGATGAGATAAATGACTGACCTTCAAAGAGTTTACAATCAGTGAGGAAAACCAGCATATAATGTAACTTACTCCAATATGGGATGGTGACATATGGTACACTTAACTGAAGGAAGAATCCAAAGAAGGGCATATTTAATTTTGACTATTAAGGAAGGCCTTTTAGAGAAAGTAGTGTGTCAGGACTTAAGGAGGAGAGGAATTTATGTAAGTGGTACCATGAACACAGACACAAGGCATGACATAACATTTTCAATAATAGTAAGTATTCCATTTGCAATTTCAGCTAAAGTGGGAATATATGTGAGAACATTTCTTAAAAAGCTAATTCTGGAAGGATCTTTGGAAGTCAAATATTTGAGCACTTAGATTTTATAAAGAGCACTTTGCCCATTTTTTTCCTGAAATTATTAACTGATTTTGAATAAACCTAATAGCTACTAATATATAGTCAAGTCAATGGTGGTACACAGACTACATTTAAATTGTCCCTTTTAAAATATATTCCCATTATAGTACCTCTATGGCTTTCCAGCATGCTAGTAGGAATATCAAAGGATAAATATGATCCAGTGGGGAAACACAGTTAAAATTAGGAGAGAAAAACAACAGTATTCTGAAATCCCAAATGGAATTCTTAGGGGTTTTTTGTGTTGCTGTTTTGTTTTTTTTGTTTGTTTTGTTTTTTGCGGTACGCGGGCCTCTCACCGTTGTGGCCTCTCCTGTTGCGGAGCACAGGCTCCAGACGCGCAGGCCCAGCGGCCATAGCCTACGGGCCCAGCCGCTCCGCAGCACGTGGGATCCTCCCAGACCGGGGCACGAACCCGTGTCCCCTGCATCGGCAGGCGGACTCTCAACCACTGCGCCACCAGGGAAGCCCAGTTTTTTTGTTTGTTTTTTTCAGGTAGAATTTTAATTATAGTTAAGATGCAAATTCCCTTTAATTAGAAGGAGGGGTGAGGGGGAAAATTTGGTTGAGTTATGCATATTTTTAATTGGCTTCAAAGCTTCAGTCCTTGCAGAAAGGCAACTTTCAAAATCAGAACCTGGAAATCCCTATTCCTCAAACTATTTTTCCACTCCAGTCCTAAGTTTCCTTTCTTCTATTCCTTGTCTACTTGAAAGTTGCATGGGGCCATACTGAATGATTGGGGCAATTTGCCATATTGACTGGCAAACATGCAATTTAACACAAAACCTCAGTCTCTCTCATCATTTAAAGAAACCAATAATTCATGAATTAAGTCCCATCCATAAGGAATAATTTGCACTAACTGTACTAAGTTGATAAATTATATAGGATTCAGACACAAAATCCTTGTTATGTCAATATGGAGATATTTTCCAATGTTTTGAAATGTAGAATTTTACTAGCAGGTGCTGACAACTCCACTCTGTGATGTTCTTTCCAAGAGATTAAACATTAGTCCTCAAAAGTAGTTGTGTGGCTTGGAGGTAATCAGGAGCCTTCTACAAGCAATCTGGAAGCACTGCTGTCTCTTAACTAGAACAGAATGTTACTTCCTAGATTCTGGGAGCTCCCTTGGAATTGAACAAACTCTAGCAAAACATGTCAAGCAAATTCTTCCATTAACACTCTAGGAATGGAGTAGTTTCTGGCTTTTTTTTTTTTTACCACCACCAGAAAACATTCAAAGCAGATTATTCTGCAGGCTACTAAGCAACATAGGATTGCCCTCTGAAGTACTCTGAACGTGGGTTGATTTCTTACTCAACAGAGCAGTTTTATAGTCCCTCCTGAATTTTGCCCTCTAGTAGCATAGCCACAATTTGAATAACATTTACAACTGCTCAGTTATGAGGCCCTGTCTGATCACAAAGGCCTGAGAATGGCAGCGTGAACAGTGTAGCACAGTAAAAATAATTTGGGCTTGGAACCAAGCAGAGCTAACTCTGACACTGTTGGTTTTCAGATTTGGGGCAAGACTACGACCACTGACCCTCTGTTTACTCATCCTTAAAACGGGGACAAATGATAGGATTTACTACAATTATTCTGAGTTAAATTAGATAATGCATGCAAATAATTACATGTAAATAATAACTGTTATGACATTATGCCCAGGTTATAGGAACAATCTCCTCTGGATGATAATCTACTGGATCATCCTAAGTGTGTAAATAAATACAAGTCAACACACCTAATATGCAGGGAGGGGAAGAAGTATTTCCTAGAATGAAGGACCTAGAAATCGTGTGTATCCAGCTTCTATCTGGTTAGTGAATGAATCGATTCCTTTTTTGATTGACATATATATGTATGTATGTATGTATATATGCATAAAATCCCAGTTTTAATAAAACAATAATTTATTAATCTCCATTAGGTGGGAGATATGTCCCAATGCCTAGTTTCAACACACTTATATAAATAAATACTTGCTAATCAATAAATGTAGATCAGGTTTGTATTATTTCCTACTTGGAATTCTATTTGGAAAATGTTATTTGCCAAGACATAGAGTAAGGTTTCTTCTAGTAAAATATCATATAGTGTGGTTTTATATACCCAGAAATGCTTTAAGTATTCATAAAAATATGAATTAATAACAGGATTTTAAAAAGTTAACTTGTAGACTGGTTTTACTTTGGGGAAAAGCAGGAAGCCAATCACACTGTGGAGAATTAAACATTACTTGACAAAGCAACTTAAGTTCTGGCAGGTACTGAGATTTCAGTTTCACCTACTCTCTCAAGTTCTCAGAAGAACTCTTGAGTTAACCCAAGCTGAAAATAAAATTCCAATTCCAATCTGTCATTTTCTTTTTTTTATTATAGTTCAACTTAAGGGGCATCATGGAGCTTTAGGGAAGGCAGCTGATGAGAATCCTTGAAGATATATAATTTAGAGGTGACATTTGGAAGTAAATAAAGTCCTTTGAGAGGCTGATTTAATGAAATGCAGTAGTTGTAGGACTGTCATCTAGGTGAAATAAATTTTAAAGGACATGGTTTCCTCCACCCTGAACAAAAACTCCTTACTCAGCCTCAATTTTAAAAGGTAATGGGAAACTTTTCAAAATTCCATAGTAAAGGTAATGCAAAACAGAACTTTTCAAGATAAAATTGGCAGCATGGAATAAAGTTCTGAAGAAGTATGGAAGCCAGGCTCTAGTGCACTAATGGCCAAAAAGCTCCCTATTTTTTTCTCATCTATTTATCCCCTTTGTTTCTTCTCCTAGTAAGAAGGGGATGAGAGATAATTCAAAAAGAGTCATGTACCACAATGTTCATCACAGCACTATTTACAATAGCCAGGACATGGAAGCAACCTAAGTGTCCATCGACAGACGAATGGATAAAGAAGATGTGACACATATATACAATGGAATATTACTCAGCCATAAAAAGAAATGAAATTGAATTATTTGTAGTGAGGTGGATGGACCCAGAGTCTGTCATACAGAGTGAAGTAAGTCAGAAAGAGAAAAACAAATACCGTATGCTAACACATATATATGGAATCTAAAAAAAAATAAAAATGGTTCTGAAGAAACTAGGGGCAGGACAAGAATAAAGATGCAGACGTAGAGAATGGACTTGAGGACATGGGGAGGGGGAAGGGTAAGCTGGGACGAAGTGAGAGTGTGTCATCGACACATATACACTACCAAATGTAAAATAGATAGCTAGTGGGAAGCAGCCGCATAGCACAGGGAGATCAGCTCGGTGCTTTGTGACCACCTAGAGGGGTGGGATAGGGAAGGTGGGAGGGAGACACAAGAGGGAGGAGATATGGGGATATATGTATATGTATAGCTGATTCACTTTGTTATACAGCAGAAACCAACACACCATTGTAAAGCAATTACACTCCAATAAAGATGTTAAAAAAAAAAAAGAAGGGGGTGAGAGGATGGAAAATGGCAAGAAGGGTGGAATTAAATAAAATCTTCATGATTGATTATCTCCTCATTGGTCTCCTTCAGCTCCATTAAGAAACAGGGAAAGGTGAGAGAAAGAGACTGAATATTTAAGGTTGTCTTCTTCAAATTCAGGAGGGTGACTCACTATCACTATAGGTAAAGTTTCCATTTATTCATATATTCTCAGATGGGAAAATGTCTCAGAGATACCTAGTCCTCATCCAAAGCTTAATATTTAATGATGTTCAAGCAGTGTTCCATGGAACCCTGGGATTCCTCAGTGGTACTTTAGCCCCAGTCCAACCTGAGAAGTACGTTGTTTACCTGATTTATATACTGGAATTCCTTCCAGGACATATTTTATGTGGGGTGGCGGGGGTGTCAAGAGTTACACTTACAAAAAAATAAAAATCTACTTTGAAGTCACTGAAGCCCAAGTAGTAACAGTCCCATATATGAGCACAAACACCTTCAGTGGTAAGGAGCTCACTACCTATGAGTCAGCCCATGCAAATTTTATAAAGCTAAGTTGTTAGGAAATTCATTCTTATGGAGAGAAGAAATGTTCCTTCTTATAATTTCCACTCTACTTTTGTCCTCTTAGAGCACAGAAAGAAAGTCTAAGCCTTTCAACATGGCAGTTTTTCATTATCGGAAGATGATTCAAGGGATGTCTCTATCCTCTCTCTGTTCCTCAACGAGAGATTTCCAGGTCCTTAGTGCTTGGTAGAGTTTTAGGTCTTTCCATCTTCCAAACCACTCTGCTCTGGGCACACTCAGGGTGTTGAACCCTACTCTGTGTTATTTTATGTACAATGTAAGAGAGGTGGGGTTGACTGTCAGATCTTTTTTGCCTCCTTCAGTTCCCTTCAGACAAAGACAGAAGGACAATATCGGCCAAACACTTGAGGCTCTTTGATTCGTCCATGGTCTAGCTTGTAACGTGATTGGCAATAGTGTTAACACAATGACACTTTTTTGAAGACAAATTTTGTTACCAACAGAAAACTATTTTGCTCTGGGGCAGAACAAGAAATTCCATAGAAGTATAGCTGTCCATCTCCAGACCTTTAATGAGCAAATAGGTCTCCACCTGTTCACCACACATGTTCCTTTCTCCCAGAAAATGATGAGGAGAGAGAGCCTCATAATCATTCTTATCATCTCTCATAAGTCCCAGACTTTAGCAAGTAGGCTAATCAAGAGGAACCTAGTATTACAGTGTTGTGAGGGGAAAAGATAAGGTTTGGGGGCCAGACAAAACTGGGTTCAAATTTTGTCTGTTCAATAACTTTGGTAGCTCACTCTACCCTTCTGAACTTCAGTTAACTCATCATGCTATTGAATTGTTATATTTGGAATAATGTATGTTAGAGCCTGATACTGAGTCAGGCTTTATTAGAGTGTAATTGCTTTACAATGGTGTGTTGGTTTCTGCTGTATAACAAAGTGAATCAGCTATACAAATACATATATCCCCATACCTCCTCCCTCTTGTGTCTCCCTCCCACCCTCCCTATCCCATCCCTCTACGTGGTCACAAAGCACTGAGCTGATCTCCCTGTGCTATGCAGCTGCTTTCCACTAGCTCACCTAGCACTGAGCCTGACACTTAGTAGGCTCTCAATAAATATTATTAAAATTACTGTAATTTAAAGTACTTAGATATCCTTTATTTCAATAGCACTGTTTTCAGTGGCATCTCATTTCTATGCATCAGCATCAGAGAACGGGAAATTTCCATGCAAATTTCCAGAGATTTGAAGCTTACACTTTTAGGAACAATGTATTTTAATTGTAATTTATCCTAGAAAATATTATCTCCTTTTGTGACTGTAAAAAAGAGTGATAAACAAAATTTAAGGATTTATTGATTTTTTACTGTAATACCTATATTGCAGTATTAACAGTATTATGTGGTAATACTGCGATACCTCCAAGAAAATTTGAGATGGAAAGGACCATTTCCCTCTTCACTAAAGGGTCTCTGGCTTTTACAATATTTGAGATTTTATTCTTTTTTTTTTCTCAATATGTCTAATGGTCCTGGCTAGGTCATACCTGTGACTCCTATACAGTAGCAAATGGAATTAGATGACACACTTCAGTAGTATCTGTTTACTTTATGGTTCTCCTATTTTCATGAGGCTAATCAATATTTTGTTTGGAAAAGTTTGGGGACTATGATATCTGAAGCGAGGCCTGCCCCCTGGAATCAAATTTTGTAGCTTCTTTTCCTCAGCCCTGGGAATTCTCACTACAGTGGATTTGGTCACATCCCTTGACTTATAGAATTGCATGACTATAAAATACTGTGGGTTACAGCATGGTCAGCAGCCCATGGATAGGGAGACCAATTGTTTAACTGTAATTAGTAGCTCAGAAGGTGAGAGTAGGCAGCATCAGTGACGGTCAATAGAGCAACAGCAAGCCCTGGCTAAAAGCAGAGTGTCAAGAGAAGCACTTGGAGCAGAGAAGCCAAGAGGTCCACGCAGTTGACTTCAAATGTGGCTAACTCCTCCCTCCCACCCAGCGCCACCTCAAGGGCATCGTAGAGGAAAGCAAAGAAGGAGGATGGCTGAGGTTCTGCTGTTTCACACAAGGGGCTATTGATGGAGCAGACTTAGAGGAAACTGTTTAAAATATCATGTCTAAGGTCTACCAACAAGTAAAACTTAAGTGAGACTGAGGTAATACACTCAACTCTCTTGTGATGATTTTCCCCAAACTGCTAAAAAAGCTTTCTGACCATTCTATTGTCAGAACAATTTCTTCTAGTGTTTTTCTGCCTCTGACCTTCAATGAACTCTAAAAACAAGTAAATAAGCTTTATAACATTACCTAGAACGAGTCTGCTGACACTGTATGAGCACTAGGGACTACTTTGAGTATAGCCTAGCATCTTAATTCAGAGACCACATGGCATCTGTTTTTAACTACTCAGGACAAATTTAGAGTTGGAAGAAAAGGGCAAATAAAGCCAAGATCAAACTAAACCAACTTGTCTTTCTTTGCCTCCTAAAAAGATACTAGTTCTACAATTTCACCAGGAATCTAAGAGCCATGAAAGACATCCATTATATCATTTTCAAAAATTACAACAGCCTATATTTTACAAATATACCTAGAACTATGAAAACATTTGACTTTGAAAATCAGAGAAAAATCAGCTAGGGGACTGACAGCTCTCTAAGCATTTCCAGGTCTCTTTAAGTAACACATATTCAATTTTCAGACCAATAAGCCATCATTGCAGCTTAATGGTCTCTCTAGGGTCCTATCTTCTATAATAGGGATGCTGTATAGTTGCATAACTATGATAAGATTAATTAAAAATGACAAATTTTAAAATAGATTTGAGCTGAACTGCATAAACTTCTAATATGCAACATTTAAACATTACCTGATTTCATTAAAACAGCTGGTGGGCTATAGCATAAAAAGAGACTTTAAAATATGGCATTTAAGTTTTGTGTGCATTTGAGAATGGTAATTGTTTTAGGAAGCCTCTGTCCTAAATTACTGACCCAGTGATAAAGTCATCAAATGAGGTATCAATAAAAACTTAAGTGAACATCTATTACATGAAAAGCTATTTTGCTAGGCATTGGGTAAATGAAGAGGTATGGAGTCAATCGCTAAATTAATCTCTAAATTAAATTTTATAAAGCAAGTTGTAATTCAAATATTAATATAAATTACCATCAATGCTTAATAATGATTCTTAGCTACTAGATCATCTTGAAGACCTTTGAATTTTTTTTTTTTTTTTTGCGGTACGCGGGCCTCTCACTGTTGTGGCCTCCCCCGTTGCGGGGCAACAGGCTCTGGACGCACAGGCTCAGCGTCCATGGCTCATGGGCCTAGCTGCTCCACAGCATGTGGGATCTTCCTGGACCGGGGCATGAACCCATATCCCCTGCATCGGCAGGCGGACTCTCAACCACTGCACCACCAGGGAAGCCCACCTTTGAATTTTTGACTCATAAATTTAGAAGAGAATAATTTAGAGTCCAACACTCTCTTTAAAAGTAAAAAAACTGAGGCCAGGGAAGTGAACGATTTCCAGTAAGTAATCCAGAACCTGGCTCAAAGAAGGAACGCAGAAAATACTTACTAAGCAAATGAATAAATGAAATTATTTGTACAGAGTCATTCAGTAAGAGGGAAACATATCTGACCATAGAATCCAGATGTCCTGACTCAGCCCTGTGGTTAAATGTTCTAGACTTCCACTTTGGGTCTATAACATTAAGCCACGCTTTTTTTTTTTTAATTTAAACTTTTCATTTTGGGATCATTGTCGATTCACATGCATTTGCAAAAAATAATACATAGGGATCCCATGTAAAGGTATGCTTTCTTTCCCCTTATTGTTTCCCCTTAATGGTAACATCTTGCAAAACTATAGTACAGTATCACAACTAGGATATTGAGATTGATAGCTAAGATACAGAATATTTCCATCATCACAGGACTTCTCCTATTGCACTTTCATAGCCACACCCACCTCCTTAACTCCTGGAAACCAACAATTTCTTCTGCATTTCTATAATTTTGTCATTTCAATAACATCATGTAAGTGGAATCATATAGTACATAACATTTAGGGATTGTCTTTTTCTTCATTTGGCATAATTCCTATAGAGATTCATTGAAGTTGTTTCATGTATCAGTAGTGTTGTTCCTTTTCATTGCTGGATAGCAAGCCATGGTAAAGATGTATTACAGTTTGCTTAATCATTCACTCATTATAGGATACCTGAGCTATTTCCAGTATTTGGTTATTATGCTGCTATAGACATTCATGTACAGGTTTTGATGTAAATAAAAGTCTTCATTTCTCTAGGATAAATGCCCAAGAGTGCAATTTCTGGGTTGTATGTTAGTTGCATGTTTAGTTTTTTAAGAAACTACTAAAATGTTTTCCAAAGTAGCTGTACCATTTTATATTCTCGTCAGCAATGTATGAGTAATCCAGTTTCTCCACAACCTTATCAGCTTTTGGTGTTATTACTATCACTATTCTATAGATGTATAGTAATAGCTCATTGTGGTCTTAAATTGTATCTCCTTAATAGCTAATGATGTTGAACATCTTTCCTTGTGCTTATCTGGCATCACATATCATCTCTGGTGAAATGCCTGTTCATGTCTTTTGCCTATATTCTAATCAGACTCTTTGGATTTGTGTTTTTTTCTGTCACTTAGCTCTCTTGAATGTATAGCTTTTCCAAAGTGGGGAAGTTTTCAGCCATTATTTCTTTGAGCACTTTTTCAGCCCTGCCCTCTTTCTTCTCCCCTATGAGACTCCAAAGACATAAATGTTAAATATTTTGTTACAGTACCACAGGTTCCTAAGGCTCCATTTAACTTTTTCTTTTTTAGTCTATTTTCTTTTTGCATATTGGGTCATTTCTATTGTTCTTTTAATTCACTGACTCTTTTCTCTATCCCTTCCCTTCCACTGTTGAATCTATCCAGTAAGTGTTTAATTATGGTCATTGTATTTTTTAATTCCAAAATTTCCATTTGGCTCTTTTTTAAACCTTCTATTTCTTTGCTGAGACATTTTATTTTTTTATTTGTTTCAAGCATGTTCATAACGGCTCCTTGAAGCATTTTTATGGCTGCTTTAAATTCTTTGTCAGATAATTCTAAGACCTCTGATATCTCAGTGTTGGAATCTCTTGATTGTCTTTTATCATTCAGTTTGAGATCTTCCTTGATCTTGCTATAATGAGTGAATTTCAATAAACACCTGGACATTTGGGAGTTACGCCATGACACTGAATCTTACTTGAACCTTCTTCTGGTCTACCTGGCTTCTTTTGACACCACTCTTGCTGAATGGAGGTGGGGGTTCTGGCTCGCAATAGGCCTTCACGGGTACCTCACTGGCTAGGAGTACGAGGACCACCTTACTGCTCCCCACATGTTCTCCACTAACACCACGGTGGGGAGGGGTGGCCTCATGATTGTTGAGTGGTGATAAAAGTCCAAGATCTCTACTTGGTCTTCTCTGACACTACCCCAGTGGTGGGTGTGGGGCACTCCTCATTTAAGCTTGGAGAATTTTTGAAGTCTAGGATGCCCACTTTGTTACTGAGTCCAAGCTTGTACTGCTTGCGGCACAAGCCAATAAATTGAGAGACAAAGTTTTGGGGCAAGGACTAGCAACTTTTATTCAGAAAGACAGCAAACCAAGAAGATGGCAGACTAGTGCATCAAAGACCCATCTTATCCAGGTTAGAATTCAGACTTCTTTTATACTAAAAAGGAAGAGGTGTGGCTAGTTGTTTCAGACTTCTTGGTGCCAGCCAGACCCAGGAGAGGATGTGATAATCCTTTGTTCTTGCAGCTGTCCAGGTAGTGCTTTTGACAATGTTCCTATAAAGCCCCAACAAGACAACTGTTATTTTCTGTTCTGCAACTTTTTATCTCTATGTGAATGAAAAGTGTTATAGCTTTAAGAGTCAAGCCTGGGAGGCAGAGCCCTGAGAAGGAGCTATTATGTATATTTCAGGCTATAGGCAACATTCTTTAACTGACTGATGAAAACAAGGTGCAGAGCCAGCATGACTAAGCAAGGGCGCCCAAAGGTTAGAGCTTCAATATGGAGTCAGGTTTGTTCTTCTCTGTTACAACTTGGCCTTTGTAGCTGGATAGGTGGGTGAGAGTGGGGACACAAATTTCTCTGTGATATTTGTCAGGAATAGAATCCACAGGTTGTCTACCTTTCTAGGCTTTACTTTCATGGCCCTGTAGCTAGAGAGAGTGGAATCTTATCAGTGAGGGGGGCGGGAGAGAGTGGTGGTGGTGAGGGATAAGAGGGGGGTGATGGGGGCAGAGGGAGGTCTGCACTTGTTAGCACTTCTAGGTTGCTGGCTTCTTCAGTTCCACGTCAAAACCCACCAAATCCTTACCATGATGATGTTCCTTGGGTCCTGAGGTCCCTAGCCTTTTTCTTTCCACCTCTAAGATTTTTTGATGTTTGTCCTAAGATTTTAGTTTTACTTAATGTGAGGGATAGGGAAAAGTATGTCTACTTCATGTTCCCTGAGCAGAAGTTCAGTTTCACACTTGTTTTTGTGACTTTTTTGGGAAAGCATAATTCCGCAATACCCAAATGCCAAAAATTAGACTTTTTCATATTATGGCCTGGAGTCCTAAAAAGCCATATAATTGTGCCCTCAAACAATTCCATCAGATGCAGCCACCATGAGGAACCCTCGATTGTCAAACAGAAACCCCATATCCTCACACTTGTCTTGTGCATTGCTGCTAGGAGCTGGCCACAGTCTTCACCACTCCTACCACCTGTTGTAAGAGGGTCAATGTCCATCATTGAGTGTGACCTCAGTATGTTCCAAAGCTTTCAATCATTAGTATCTCTGAGTACTGTTGAGCTCCCTAGAAATGTAACAACAGCTTCTCTCCTAATTATGCCTTGTTTTTACATTTGGACCCCAACACAATTCCATTTATTCACCAGCCAGCCTCCACCCTCTTCACTCCCCATAAGCTGGAAACCACTCAAGGTAACAAGTGAGAGCCATTTCCCATTTTACTCCTCCCACCCTGCCCTCTCAGTCTTGCTCCCAAACAAAACTCCTCCATCCTCTCTTAGACAGAAAAATGCCTTATGTATATCCACAGGCACAAATAGCTAAAGAGAGTGATTTCATTCCTTACATTATCTCTACTCACTCCTGTCCTAAGCCAGTCCAAATATTGCCAAACATTTTGCTAGCATATGAAATGCAGTAGGGGATTTTAAAAAGTATGCGACAATATTTATGACATCAAAGACCTATTAATCTAGTTTGGAGGACAAAATTCATACTTCCAAAGAAAGTCTAAATAAAATTAATTGAACTAGTATTAATATGCCAGGTGTGAGGGTCTGAAAAGAATCCTCATTTTTTTTTCTCTTAATTTTCAAAGGAAAATCTAAAAATATGAGAAACCTAACCCCAGGAAATTTAAGTGGCTTGTCCAATGTTATTTGACTAATAAATAATGATTCTGAGACTAAAACCTGGGTGTCTCTGCTCTGAGCATGAGACCATGTGAAGACACTTCTAATGAGATCAGTAAATATTTTAGCTCATACAAATAAAAATCATCTGAAGATTAAAATAGAGACTAGTAACAGGAAGAAAAGTTAGCAAAGTGACTGCTGCAACAAATTTTAACTACAAAAATAAGCAGCCTCTAGAAACGTCCACAGATAAGATTAGAGCTGTTCATTTTACAGTGGCATATATTTTTTTAAAAAAAAGAAGGAAAAAAGATCTATGTCTTCTAACAATCTAACAAGATAAAATTCTGTTTATTCTTGCTGTAATGCCTAAAGCTTTTACTGTCTGGTAGTTCCTGATTCAATAATTAGTAAGCAGTAAACAAGAGAGATTTAAAGTAGCCTAATAAAAATTTCCTTATAGCAGGCACTAAAAGTATCAAGAAGCTGTAACTAGTAAAAATGGTTTTTAAATAGTAGTCTATAAGCAAAAGCATTTGATGGGTGAAAAAAAATACATGAAAAACATTTTAAAGGCAGGGACTCATAAATTTTATTACTATATTTCCTTTGCTTAGAACAATGTATGGCACATAGTAGGAACTCATTAGATATTTGTTAAATTAATTCTAGGAAATTATTTCTGTTATTAGCAACAAAACTCTTTTAGAAACTCATATAATGTCACTTGATGTTGCTGCAGGGCAATTTTCCTGAGCCAAAAACTAACGTCTGAGCCCCTGATTACAACCTTTTTGTCCAAGCAAACAACAGGGTATAAAACTTATTAGCAACACTGACAAATATGGTTTTATCATTTATTGGAAGAAGCTGCCCTCAGTTAACCAAAGCCAAGTTCCCATATCCATGTAAGTTCTAATCCCAGTTGTGTCACTTGTTCACTGAATAACTCTGATCTTCAGGGCTTTTTAATCTGAGAAATAAGAATTTTATCTCTTAAGGTACTTGTGATGATTTTTTTTAAGATAGAAAAAAGAGCTACATTATAGATCTGCCAACACATAGTATGTCCACAATACTTGCAAAATATTTAAATCAGATGCTGAAAATTCACCCCTTTTCTATGATGCTTACCAAGAGATTTATCAGTTAACCCAGAGTAATTTTATTAAATTCTAATAGCTGAGAAATAGATGTAGGGTTATTTCCATGGACAATTTATACCTATGTAACTCTAACTTCCTCCATGTCTGCTAAATCCTGTAGCCTTTGATAGTCAGTACATGGGACAAATATCACCCTCCTAGTTATCCAAAGCTTACAGGTAAAAATTTCCAAAATATGTAAGCTATAGCAGCTTAGTAAACAATCAATATTATCACCTATTGTGTAGCTAACAACATGAAAACATGGCTTCATATCTTCCACTAAAGCTCAAATATAATCACTCTGGAAAACAATGTCTCAGGACTGGTTTATTCTGAGCTCCAGATAAATATAGCCAGAGAAGAAATGTTGTCAGTGTGGTCAGCACTGAATCTGGATGATTGGAGCTAACAAGAAAGAAAAAAGAAAAGAAAGAAAAATTATCCCTCGATCACCCTGAGTCTCCCATCATACATAGGGAACTAGATAAGACTTAAATGAGATGCCTTCAATCTTCTTTCACTGGGAGCTAGTTCTTTACCCTTATTTTCAGCATCCTTTATGTATATGAAATTGTGCAGTTACTTAAGGGTGCCCCCAAACAACAGCTGATAGATGAGTTCTAAGGGCCTCCATGCTCTGATATCCTTAGTTCTGTGAATCTCTGAATGGTAGGTGATGTGAATATCATAACAATGGCTAATATTTCTTTGCTATGTGCCAGTCATTATGCTAAGCACTTTCCTTTAATCTTCTTTAATAACCCAAGGACAAAGGTGCTACTAATACTCCTGTTTTATTAATGAGGAAACCAAGGCATAGAGAAGTTTCATCACTTTTCTAAGGTTCACAGTGAGCAAGTGCAGAGGGGAGACATGAACCTAGGCTGTCAGCTCGCAAAGTCCACACTCTTAACCAATTCCTGCCAACCAGGACATCGTTTAGAGAATTAATGAGGCAGGCTTAGAGGTCAGATAAATTCAAGGAATTATTGAGCCCAGCTTCTGGAATATGCGATGGCATAATCGTCTTACTGATCATCTTTAAAACAAAGGGAAAGGGGACGTCAAAGAGACAAATCAGAATGATTTTCTTCATGTGATTTAATAAAAGGTTCTTTCCTAACTTCCCCCTATATGCTTTCTGAGCACAGAAACAAGAGTAGAATGAAATGGGGAAGAAAGCATTGAGCCAGGGGAATGTGTTTTCCAAGCATAAAGTGCACCCAACCTCATCCCTCAAGTCACCCACAATCATGAGCAGTTTAAAAATAAAAAACATATATATACCTGTATATGTGTATATATATATATGTGTGTGTGTGTGTGTATATATATATGTATGTGTGTATGTGTGTGTGTGTGTGTGTGTGTATATATATATATATATATATATATATATATATATATTATCTTCCACTTTTGTGCATTTTGCTTTTCAGGCTTATTAAAAATAGCACTCGGGCTTCCCTGGTGGCACAGTGGTTGAGAGTCCGCCTGCCGATGCAGGGGACACAGGTTTGTGCCCCGGTCCAGGAGGATCCCACATGCCGCGGAGCGGCTGGGCCCGTGAGCCATGGCCGCTGAGCCTGCGTGTCTGGAGCCTGTGCTCCACAACGGGAGAGGCAACAGTGAGAGGCCTGCGTACCGCAAAAAAAAAAAGAAAAAAAAATAGCACCCATTAACACCAAATAGGAATTTATATCTATTGTACATAAATTAGCATATCAATTTCAACAACCTTCACTCTGTGGCGATGAAATAAAGTTAAAAAGAAAAATCAGACCAGCTTTAGTCTTTCTATTCCTTCTCTCTTCCACATTTTCATTTTATTTCTTGTCTTCTCTAACCCCATTCCCAGCTGCCAACCCCAAGCTGTAGGAGTGTCAAACCTCAAGCATAGCGTGGTATTTATCCAGAGGCTGCCTGCTATAGCTGAACAGGACTGCAACCAGTCACCCACTCCAGGTTCAGAGAAACCCATGCAAAGACCCCACTCCTGTTGCAGTCGTGCTTGTGCTCTCTCTGTGCAATGTACCCTCTGAACGCTCTCAGGGCACACATTTCAGTAATGTTCATGCAGGAGAACTTCCCAGATGCCAGGGTCCTGCATTTTTCATGTTTTTAAAAAATATTTTTGCTGTGTCTTCACTGAAAGTCCCAATTCTATTCTAGATGCAGTATCAGTATGCGTTCAAGTGGGAACTCTGTCATTTCTGGGTCTACTTTGTTAATGGATCCCTTCCACAGTAAACATGGGGAAAAGGAATTGGTCAGGAAACAAACTATTTACTTATAGTTGTGGAAATTAGTCCAAAGACTGAGTGATGAGACTGATACAAATTAGAGGCTACTTATATTTAATGTTTAGCTTTGCATACTAAATAAAATTACTTATCCTACCTTGAAAAACCTGAAAATGGGGAAAAGATGGAATGGAATGGTACTGTATCTTGAGATTTTAATTAAGTGTTTAAAAAGGCTTAGGTCCACTGTTGATTTCTTTAATGTTAAAACTTTTATAATCATTACATTTCCATAAGGAAGACAGTCATTTGTTTATTCATCTATTCATCAAGAATGAACTAAGCAACAACTAGGGAAAGTCAGAGTATTAAATGCTGTGGGTGCTACGTAACTGTCTAAGGCAGGGATGCTATTCCCAAGAGATGTGTGGTATATAATGGAGACATACAGTCAGTCCTCCTCTTTGCATGGACCACAGCAGTACTGGTTAAAGGTAAACTCAAGAGCATCTAGTCCAGTGTTTCTCAAACATTAAGATACATACAAATCACTTGAGGAGCTATTTCAAATGCAGATTCTAATGCAGCAGACCTCAGATGGTACCTGAGATTCTGTATCTCTAACAAGTACTCAAGTGATGCAAAAGCTGGTGGTTCATGGACCACACTTTAAGAAGCAGAGTTAGACAACAATCCCTGCCTATAACACCAAGGTATTTAGTTCAATGCAGCTGGAGTCAATGTGCATTAATCCTTTATATACCAATAAATATTACCCTAAAAGAGCAACCTCGTAATATCTTTACAACATAATATTCCTCAGAGAAGCATCGTATCCACATCTGTGACTCACCAGCTATTTTGCCTTTGCAAGCTATTTACCTATAAGCCTGTTTATCTGTCTAAAAGATGGGAGCAATAATGCCTAACTAAAAGAGCTGTGGAGGGGCTTCCCTGGTGGCGCAGTGGTTAAGAGTCCGCCTGCCAATGCAGGGGACACAGGTTCGTGCCCCAGTCCGGGAAGATCCCACATGCCACGGAGCGGCTGGGCCCGTGAGCCATGGCCGCTGAGCCTGCGCGTCCGGAGCCTGTGCTCCACAACGGGAGAGGCCACAACAGTGAGAGGCCCACGTACTGCAAAAAAAAAAAAAAAAAAAAAAAAAAAAAAAAAAAAGAGCTGTGGAGAGGATGAAAGAGATCATGTTAGTATAGTGCCTAGTACATAAAAGCTGGCACCCATAATAAGGAGCTTTTTTTTCTACCATTATTATGAGTTTAGGAAAATGAGTATTTCTTTTTAAATTTTAATAATTAAAATTTATCTTTTCTAGTCATAAAAGGCAATATCATTAAGAAAAGTAAACTTCAGTAGGCATTTGAGAGTTGAGTCATTTTTAAAGCATTGGTGAAGGACATGTTCCAGCATAAGCACTTGGTCAGAGGCTCCCATCAGTAATTAAGGACTGCTTGCCATCATCAGTGTGAATCTGCATTATGTAAGACATACTGATTTCTGGAAGAAGTCAACCCCAATCTCTCCCCTGCTAATAAGAAATTGGGAGGCACGAAACAACCCCAGATGGTACATGTTTGTAGTAGTGAATGAGGAATTTTAATGGTGTGAGTTAAGTTTTACTTTGCGTTTTTAACGAGAGACTCACTGCCCACGACATTTTCATTGTAAACTAGATTGCCCCATTAGGTCTTAAACTATTTTATGTTAAACATAAAATTTTGTAATCTTGTGTGGGTGATATTATTCATCCCCTGAAGCACAAGGGGATATAAAAATATTTCATAATGAGCCATGAATACATAACATAACCCCAGAAGTTTAATAATACTAACACATATTTTATTTCACCAAAAGATTCCTTCTTCCACCTGCATGAAGCCATTTTCAATAGAGAAGATTCAAAGTCGGTTTCAAAAAATATCAAGAGTTATTTTCCTGAAATTCTAAGTGAAAATAACCAAACAGGAAGTGGGATGAGATTATTTAACATTCTTTTGAAAGAATAGTCTGGATGGATAGGTAAGTCATTTACCTAAATCTCTTTTCCTTGATTACCTGAAAAGTAACATTACTTTGAGAAGACTTGTTTAATGAGATTCAGTCTCCATCTCCCAAGAACCATTTTAATTTTAAAATTCTCATCTTTTATTTGGTAGAACATTTTCTTACAACTGAAGACTTGGGGAAAGAAAGTCAGCTGGAACATTTTTAGAGCCTTTACCAGAGACGACTGTGAAAATAAGACACACCTTCAGATACACTGAGTCACTAGTACTCCATACCAAGGAAGGGAAATTAGTTTCTAGTATCTAAACATGGTTGTTTAAACTTGGGTAAGTTAATGAGTCCCTAGACCTCTCTTTCCTTGTCTGCCAAGAGTTCTTCAAAATCTGTTTGAGGATCACCTATATGCAATAGCACCTGGTGAGCTTCTTAAAACTTCCTATTCCTGAGTCACAGCAACTCCTACTGAATCAGGTTCCAAGGATTTCATTTTTCTTGACAAGTTTCCCAGGTGATTCTCATGTTCAAAAGTATGAGAACTACTGGACTAGTTTAGTTCCAAAGTCTTCTAACTTCAGTATTCTTTGCTCTGGAACACACACCCAATATGAACTACAACTCTTGATAAATCCCACCCCCAGCCCACTCCACCATTTTCCTATGATCTTGTATTTCAGTCTGCATGTAAGACTTGAGTTCTGTCATCCATTTGGCAACTATCAATTGTGTACCTACAACATGCAATCTCCTCTTCATCTCTATCCTAACTGAAATAGAGCATGTGAAGGACATTAGGGGAAGCATATGGAAGAGAGTATAGGCAACTAGCAAGAGACTAGAAACTGACTAAGATTAATAATCCAAAACTTCTTGAATTTATAATCAAATAAATCATACCTATATTAAAATATGAGAGATAAACAAGAAGCCAAAAGCAAATTGTATCAAAGTGCGTCTAATATGATCTATTTTTGTAACATAAAATCAAAAAGCCTATTTAGGGAGGTGTATATGTGTGCCATGTCTATATAGAAGCACTGATGATTTTTATATAACATATAAGCATGAGAATAAAAGGAAGTAACTACTTTTCCTGAAAGGCTGGGAGATAGGGATGATTTGTTAGAAAGAAACAGGGAGAAAGAAGAAAAAAAAGAATAGGTTAGATATAGCAGTTATGCATTTATAGAAAATTATAAATCTATGTATGTATGTATATATATATAAATACACTTTTTTTTTTTTTGGTTGCGCTGGGTCTTAGTTGCTGCAGGCAGGCTCCTTAGTTGTGGCATGCAAACTCTTAGTTGCGACATGCATGTGGGATCTAGTTCCCTGACCAGGGATTGAACCCAGCCCCCCTGCACTGGGAGCACAGAGTCTTAAGCACTGCGCCACCAGGGAAGTCCAATAAATACACTTTTAAAGTAAAATAGAATAAATTTGAATACGGAACAACTAAGTAAGCCAAAGGTTATGCAAATAACAAGTCATACATGTTTAAAATATATCACATAAAACTGGCCATCTGCACCGTTTTTCTGAATACTACGGCTCTATTCTAATTAGACATTTTCTAATTTAAAACCTAGAAATCAGGAGTTCCTTATAAAGAAGGAATTTGGCTCTGTTCAAGGCAGAGTATCAGTATCAAAGCTTTGATATGGATTAGACTAACGTTGCCAAAAATTATTTGCACAATTCTAAGCAGTCCCTGTTGTCACTCTGGTCTTCACGCAATCATTTGTAAGATGAAGAGATAGAGCTAGATTTTTTAAATTTTTTCATGATTGCTCTGCTGTCTTCCAATTCTGCCTCTGTAGGAATCTAAGTTTATTTTTCCCTTTCATCAAGTTTTGAGATTAAAAAAAAACTGCTTTGTAAAAAACTTTTAAAGTAATTTCTTTTAGTTATCTCTAAAGGGAGAGCCACTACAAATACCATAAGCTATTCAGAAGACAATGAAAAGATAAAATCCTTTCTTGCTAGGGAGAGGTGGAAGTGTAAGGGGATCCTAAAGATTTTTCTCTAAGAATTGGGCAAAGAAAGAGACGGAGAAGGAAGAAAGGGATGAGAAGAAAAGGAAGGGGTGGGGAGGGGGAAAAAAAGAGAAAAGGAAGAAAAGCTAAGCATCTGCAGTGTAAGAAGGGGTCTTTTCAACCAAGCAGGTATATGCCAGTTGAGTGTAGCCTGCAAGAAAAGTAAACTATCCCAGAGAAAGTGGCAGTCTTACATTCTTATCCTAGCCAAGATATGGGTAATAATGCTATCTGTAAGGGAGATGATGAAATATGAGGCAAAGAAAATGAGTTCATGAATTTGAGATCGAGAAAAAGAGAGAGAGAGAGAGAGAGCTCATTCAATATCTCAGAACGGCCTAAAGCTTTCTTTGAGCCAAGTTTAATTTCCTTTGTCAAGTTCAATTTGCAGATCTTATAGGACATCACCCATGGGACATCACCCTCCTCCTAGTACGTATTGTACTATTCTGTCCATCTGCAGCTCAGCAGGGTGAACATATGAAGTAATTTACCTAAAGGCTCAAATTCCTTGCTGTAATGTTGGAATTTTCAAGTCCGAGCAAGTCTGCAGAAGACATCATCAGTCAGTTTTCTGCTTAATAAAAAGCAATGATTTTCTTCACCTTGCAGTGTCTTTATTTCCCAGTTCCCAAAATAGAAGTCATTCATCTCAGATTCAAAGCAGAGACACAAAGATGTGAAGTGACATACTCAAGGTCCCATTATCTGGTTACTAGCTGTGTCCAGAAGGACTCTTTCAGTTGCAAGTGACAGCATACCCAAACCAAACTAGCTTAAGCAAAAGGAAGAGTTACTGGTTCAAGTTGAAGAATAAGACCAACTTCAGGCTTAACTTGATGCCAAGTTTCAAAAAATTTCACCAGGACCTAATTTTCTCCTAGGTTCTTGATCCCCATCTTCTCAGTTGGCTCCGTCCTCAGCTGTCAATAGATCCAGATCCTATTCTCTTGGATTGAAATCCACTGGGAAGTAGCATCTGCTTCTGCATCAAAATTACCAGCAAAAAAATTTCATTGTGGGGACTTCCCTGGTGGTGCAGTGATTAAGAATCCGCCTGCCAATGCAGGGGACATGGGTTCAATCCCTGGTCCAGGGAGATCCCACATGCGGCGGAGCAACTAAGCCCATGCGCCACAACTACTGAGCCTGCACTCTAGAGCCTACAAGCCACAACTACTGAAGCCCACGTGCCTAGAGCCCATGCTCCGCAATAAGCGAAGCCACCACAATGAGAAGCTCACACACCGCAACAAAGGGTAGCCCCCCAGCACCACAACTAGAGAAAGCCCACGCATAGTAACGAAGATCCAACGCAGCCAAAAAAAAAAAAAAAAAAAAAAATTCATTGTGTCTTGATGACTCTGTAGCCAGAACTATTGTGTGACTCGATCACATGCCATACTCTGCAGGTAGCACATGGACTAAGAACAGAGTAGGCAGAGTCTCAAATAGCAAAGGCTGTTAACAGAAGGAAGGAAAATGGATGACAGCAAGGTCCACAAGTATTTGCCATACCAGTACAGCCTGAAACAGAAGTCAAGTCTTCTGTCTCTACCTCAACACACTTTTTTTTCATTCTGTGCATGGCTGTGGTCTTAACAACTGATAGAGAGGTTAATGGAGAGGTTAATGACATGGTGATCCCTAGGGTTTAAATGAAAATAAATGTTTGCTGGTAATCCAAGAAACAAAAAACATTCATGCAGTGTCAAAGTTGTAAAAGTCAAGCACACTGTCATCTTCATGACCTTGGGTTTGGCAATGTATTCTCAGATATGACACAAAACCATGAACAATAAAGGGAAAAATTAATTAGACTTCATCAAAATTTAAAATTTGGGTAGTTCTATTTTTAGTTTTTTAAGGAACCTCCATACTGTTCTCCATAGTGCCTGTATCAATTTACATTCCCACCAACAGTGAAAGAGGGTTCCCTTTTCTCCACACCCTCTCCAGCATTTATTGTTTGTAGAGTTTTTGATGATGGCCATTCTGACCATACAACCCAGCAATCCCACTATTGGGCATATACCCTGAGAAAACCATAATTCAAAAAGAGTCATGTACCACAATGATCACTGCAGCACTATTTACAATAGCCAGGACATGGAAGCAACCTAAGTGTCCATCGACAGATGAATGGATAAAGAAGATGTGACACATATATACAATGGAATATTACTCAGCCATAAAAAGAAATGAAACTGAGCTATTTGTAATGAGGTGGATGGACCTAGAGTCTATCATACAGAGTGAAGTAAGTCAGAAAGAGAAAAACAAATACCATATGCTAACACATATATATGGAATCTAAAAAAAAAAAAAGAGGTTCTGAAAAACCTAGGTGCAGGACAGGAATAAAGATGCAGATGTAGAGAATGGACTTGAGGACATGGGGAGAGGGAAGGGTAAGCTGGGATGAAGTGAGAGAGTGGCATGGACATATATACACTACCAAATGTAAAACAGATAGCTAGTGGGAAGCAGCCACATAACACAGGGAGATCAGCTCAGTGCTTTGTGATGACCTGGAGGGGTGGGAGGGAGACACAAGAGGGAGGAGATATGGGGCTATATGTATATGTATAGCTGATTCACTTTGTTATAAAGCAGAAACTAACATAACATTGTAAAGCAATTATACTCCAATAAAGATGTTAAAAATTTTTTTTAATTTTGTGTATTGAAGGACACTATCAACAGAGTGAAAAGGTAGCTCATATGATGGGAGAAAATATAAGGGTTTAATATTCAGAATATATAAAGGATTCCTACAACTCAATTAAACAACAAAAACTTGAACACATTATGGATGAAACTTGAACACATTATGCTTTATCAAGTAAGTCAGATGCCAAAGGACAAATATTGCATGATTCCACTTGTATGGAATGTTTAAATAGGTAAATAGGTAAATTTATAGTGATAGTAAGTTAGAGGTTATCAGGGGCTGGGGGTAGGGGGGGATAGGAAATTAGTCTTTAATGGGTACAGAGATTCCATTTAGGGTGGTGGAAAAGTCTTATAAATAGATAGTCTATAACAAAAGACAAAAAAGGACATTATATAATGCTAAAGGGATCACTACAAGAAGAGGATATAACACTCATTAGCATACATGCACCTAATAGAGGAGCACCTAAAAATATAAAGCAAATATTAACAGACATAAAGGGAGAAATTGACAATAATACAATGACAGTAGGAGAGTTTAACACACCACTTTCATCAATGGGCAGATCATCCAGACAGAAAATCAATCAGGAGACAGTAGTCTTAACACATCTGACCAGGCGATTTAATAGATATTTACAGGATGTTCCATCCAAAAATAGCAAAATACTGGGGGAGGGATGGATTGGGAGTTTGGGGTTAACAGATGCAAACTACTATACATAGAATGGATAAACAACAAGGTCCTACTGTATAGCACAGAGAACTATATTCAATATCCTGTGATAAGCCATAATAGAAAAGGATATGAAAAAGAATGTATATATATGTATAACTGAATCACTTTGCTGTACAGCAGAAATTAACACAATTTGTAAATCAAGTATACTTCAATAAAATAAATTTTAAAAACACAGAAATAGCAAAATACACTCTCTTCAAGTGCACATGGAATGTTTTTGAGGATAGGTCACATGCTAGGTCACAAAACAAGTCTCAAAAAATAAGAGAATGGAAATTATATCAAGCATTTTTTATGACCACAATGGTATGAAACTAGAAATCAATTACAGGAAGAAAAATGGGAAAAACACCATGTGGAGACTAAACAACACATTACTAAAAACCAGTGGGTCGATGAGGAAATCAGAAAATACCTCAAGACAATGAAAGTAAAAACACAACTTTTCAAACCCTCTGGGATGCAGCCAGTACAGTTTTAAGAGGGAAGTTTATAGCAAAACAAGTCTATCTCAGGATACAAGAAAAATATCAAATAAATAACCTAAAATACCATCTAAAGGAATTAGAAAAAAAAGAACAAAGCCCAAAGTCAGCGTAAGTAAGGAAATAATAAGATCAGAAAGGAAATAAAATAGAAGCCAAAAAAAATTGGAAAAGATCAATGACGCCAAGAGCTGGTTTTTTGAAAAGTAAACAAAATTGATAAGCCTTTAGCCAAGCTCATCAGGAAAAATAGATGGAGGACACAAATAAACAAAATAAGAAATGAAAGGGAAGAAATACCAACCAACATCACAGAAATTCAAAAAATCATGAGAATATTATGAAGAGTTATATGCCAACAAATTGGAAAACCTAGAATGGACAAATTTCTAGAAACCTACAAACTTCCAAGACTGAATCAGGAAGAAATAGACAATCTGAACAGACAATCACAATAACTGAATTGAGTTTGTTAAAAAAAAAAAAAAAACTCTCCATGAACAAAATCCAAGACTGGATGGCTTCACAAGAGAACTCTACCAAACATATAAAGAAGAGGTAATACCTATCATTCTCAAACTACTCCAAAAATTGAAGAGGCGGGAACACTCCCAAATTCATTCTACAAAGCCAACATTACCCTGATAGCAAAACCAAACAAAGAAACAACAAAAAAAGAAAATTACAGGCCAATATCTTTCATGGACATAGATGCAAAATCCTCAATAAAATATTAGCAAACTGAATTCAACAATATATAAAAAAGATAATACACCATGATCAAGTGGGATTTATTCCAGGGTCACAAGGATGGTTCAATATCTGCAGTCAATCAATCTGATATATCACATTAATGAAAGGAAGATTAAAAATCACATAATCATCTCAACAGACACAGAAAATGCATTTGACAAAATTCAATATCCATTCATGATAAAAACTCTCATCAAAGTAGGTAGAGGGAACATATCTCAACATAATAAAGGCCATTTATGAAAAATCCACAGCTAACATCATACTTAAACGTGAAAAGCCAAAGCTTTCCCTCTACAATCAGGAAGAAGAAAAAAGATGTCCACTCTCATCACTTCTACTTAACAAAACATTGAAAGTCCTAGCCACAGCAATCAGACAAGAGAAAGAAATAAAAAGCATCCAAATTGGAAGGGAAGAAGTAAAACTGTCACTATTTGCAGATGACATGATAGTATATATAGAAAACCCTAAAGTCACTACCAAAAAGCTATTAGAACTAATAAATGAATTCAGTAAAGTTTCAGGACTCAAGATTAACATACAGAAATCTGTTGCTTTTCTATACACTAAAAACCAACTATCAGGAAGAGAAAGCAAGATTACAATCTCATTTAAAATCACATCAAAAAGTATAAAATACCTAAGGAAGTGAAAGACCTATACTCTGAAAACTATAAACTACTGAAGGAAATTGAAGATTATACCAAAAAATGGAAAGATATCCCATGTTCGTGGGTTGGAAGAATTAATATTGTTAAAATGTCCATACTATCCAAAGCAAACTACAGATTTAATGCCATCTGTATCAAAAATATAATATTTTTCACAGAACTAGAACAAATTATCTAGAACCACAAAAGACCCCAAATCACCAAAGCAATCTTGAGAAAAAAGAACAGGGTTGGAGGTATCATGCTTCCTAACTTATACTATACTACAAAGCTACAGAAACCAAAACAGCATGGTATTGGCACAAAAATAGACACATAGATCAATGGAACAATAAATAAATGCAGAAATAAATGCACACACTTATGGTCAATTAATCTATGAGGGGGAAATATACAGTAGGGAAAAGACAGTCACTTCAATAAGTGGTGCTGGGGGGCCTCCCTGGTGGCGCAGTGGTTGAGGGTCCGCCTGCCGATGCAGGGGATACGGGTTCGTGCCCCGGTCTGGGAGGATCCCGTGTGCCGCGGAGCGGCTGGGCCCGTGAGCCGTGGCCGCTGGGCCTGCGCATCCAGAGCCTGTGCTCCGCAACGGGAGAGGCCACAACAGTGAGAGGCCCGCGTACGGAAAAAAAAAAAAAAAAAAAAAATAAGTGGTGCTGGGAAAACTGGACAGCTACATGTAAAAGAATGAAATTAGAACACGTTCTCACACCACACACAAAACCTCAAAATGGATTAAAGACCTAAATGTAAGACCTGAAACCATAACACTCCTAGAAGAAAACAGAACCCTCTGACAAAAACTGTAGCAATATGTTCTTGGATCTGGTTTCCTAAGGCAAAGGAAACAAAAGGAAAAAATAAACAAATGGGACAGAATCCAACTTAAAAGCTTTTGCACAGCAAAAGGAACCAATGACAAAACAAAAATACAACCTACTGAATGGGAGAAAATATTTGCAAATGATATGGCCAATAAGGGGTTAATATCCAAAATATAGAAACAGCTCAGACAACTCAATATCAAAAAATAACCCTATTAAAAAAAATGGGCAGGGCTTCCCTGGTGGTGCAGTGGTTGAGAGTCCGCCTGCCAATGTAGGGGACACAGGTTCGTGCCCCGGTCCGGGAAGATCCCACATGCCGCGGAGCGGCTAGGCCCGTGAGCCATGGCCACTGAGCCTGCTCATCCAGAGCCTGTGCTCCACAACGGTAGAGGCCACAACAGTGAGAGGCCAGTGTACTGCAAAAAAAACAAAAAAACAAAAAAACAAAAAAAATGGGCAGAAGACCTGAATAGACATTTTTCTAAAGGAGATATACAGATTACCAACAGGCACATGAAAAGATGCTCACTGTCACTAATCATCAGAGAAATGCAAATCAAAACAACAAGATATCACCTCACACCTGTCAGAATGGCTATCATTAAAAAGCCTACAAAGATCAATGTTGGTGAGGATGTGGAGAAAACAGAACCCTAGTACACTGTTAGTGGGAATGTAAATTGGTGCAGCCACTGTGGAAAACAATATGGAGGTTCTTCGAAAAACTAAAGCTAGAACTACCACATGATTCAGCAATTCCACTCCTAGGTAGATACCTGAAGAAAACAAAAACACTAATTCAAAAAGATACATGTACTCCAATGTTCACAGCAGCAGTATTTACAATAGGCAAGGTACAAAAGCGACCTAAGTGTCCATCAACAAATGAATGAAGAATATGTGATATACATACATACATACACACACACACACACACAATTGAATATTACTCAGCCATAAAAAGAATGGAATTCTGCCACTTACAAAATTGTTGATGGATCTAGAGTGTATTACACTTAATGAAATGAAATATAAAAAGACATATACAGTATGATATCACTTATATGTGGAATCTAAAAAAATAAAACAATTTAGTGAATATTACAAAAGAGAAACAGACTCACAGATATAGTGAACCAACTAGTGGTTACCAGTGGAGAGAGGGAAGGGGAAAAGGTACAGGATTGGAGTAGGGAATTAAGAGGTACAAACTACAATATATAAAATAAATAAGCAGCAAGGATATGTTGTACAGCACAGGGAAATATAGCCATTATTTGATAATAACTTTAAATGGAGTATAATCTATAAAAATAGTGAATCACTATTTTGTACACCTGAAACTAATATAATATTGTAAATCAACTGTACTACAATAAAAAGGTGAAAAAATTATTAAAATGGCAAATTTTGTTATATATGATTTATCATAATAAAATAAAAACAAGAACAAAGTCAAGCATATTTTCAACTTGCATATTTGTAGCTAGCAGCTCCCTCTTAGGTTTCATCAGTTCCCAACTATCACTTGGTCAGCCAGCTGCAAATGAGGCTAGAAATTTTGTTCTTACATGAGTACATGGCAAACCAAAAAATTGGGCCAAATTAGTAAGTAAGAAGCAGAGAGTGGGTATCCAGTAGGAAACCAGTAGCATCCAATGTTTCTGCTCAATTTTTTTTCTTCTCTTTCCTCTCAAGCATCCAAAACTCCATCAGCATGGTAGCAATCACTATGTCCCATTCATGAGGCAATATAGATACCACATATCTAGAGACTGTCAGTGACATATATGGCAAAATTGCAACTGTCATTTTTGTTGGATATTGAAACCAGCTGAGCCTAAGATTTACTAACTTTAATGAGAAATTCCTGTCCCTTTCTGATATAGAGCCAAAAAAACCCCACTCATCCAATGGATATATTCTGTATTGCGCAGCTACACATCTGTAATTCCCTACTTTGCATTCATTTATCCTGATAGTTTTTAACCTGGAAATTTTTTATTGATCTATTGATTCACTCACTCCTTCAACCATCATAATGCAGCTACCTGTGTGTGCAAGACATACAAGGTGATGGAAGTACTGGGTTGGCCAAAAAGTTCATAAGATGTTACGGAAAAACCCGAACCCGAACGAACCTTTTGGCCAACCCAGTATCAATCAGAAAAAGTATCCACCTTTAAGGAGCCTCCAATCATGCTGGAAAAGTGAGAGAGGCTGTCAAATAACTATGAAGACCTCACAACTCCTCTGACTCCGTATCTCCACCGCCAAGGAGGGGTCACCCAACTTACACTTTCCAACACAGACTCCTTCAGGGCTGAGCTTCTCCACCTCAAATCTCTGTGTCCCATGGGATTCAATCTGACCTTGTGTGCAATTCTTGACAAAAGCTTCAGCTTCAGCTGTACCCATGCTCTTCCACTCTCACTAGTACTTCCCAACCCCCAAAGGCCTAACCCTAAAATAAATTCATTCATTCATTTACTATATACGTATTTGTTTCAAATATTTTATGAAGCCAGGCCCTACAATAGGTCTAGGGGTACTATAATGAACAGAAGCAGCCATAGCCACCGTCCTCATGGAGCTTAGTCTTCAGGAAGGAGGAGGCGCACAGCAGTCACACATTCTCCCAAATGTAACATCCCTATGGCAGAGTGGCCCTGGCCCCGGGGGAATCTGTAGTGAGGGGGTGTGGGTCCAGGCTCTGTTAACTGCAATCAGGTCTATTTGATGCTAAAGGCTAAATCCACACGTTCATGTTATCAACAAATATACTGTAGGCAACTTTAATGGCATTAACCATTTATTAAGTGCTTAGTGTATGCTTAGTTTCCTTGATTTCCATCTGCCTCTAGGCATCTGGCATTCCCTGATTCTGAGTATTTCTGTGTGGTGAAACTATCCCCAGAATGACTGACTGTTGGATTTTCCCTGCCTGATTTTCTTCTCATTACATGAAACACAGCCTAAGTCACAGAAGTATCCCGTCCTAATAAACCTGACCAGTTTCCAGACCCAAATGTTTCTGATGTGGCTATCTCAATTACATTCCAAGCTCCTTATCTCCTGCAGGAATTCTGATTTTTTTCCCCAAATATATGCAACTTATGATTTGTTTCTTCATGTCAAAGATTCTGGGGGCATTCCTCTAACTTGTCAACCCTAAAGTTTGATCTCTTAAAATTGACAGCTTCAACTTCAGCTCTTGATTGTTAATACCTAATTTTCCAAGAAGCATAATGTACCACTGCACCTGAAATGAGATTCAGATAGGTGGACAATCTCCTGCCAGAGAAGGCTGGGTTGGAGAGGCATAGGTATCTGCTTTCAACGCCAACTCCAGGGCCTGGATCTGATCTCCATAAAGAAAGGACTTCAGGCATTGCAGAAGGGGCTCTTTGTGTGAGGAAACTTGTGAGGCGTGGATACAACAAAGCTACTTTAGAAAAGAGACCACAATCTCCCTATTTTTGGGTGGAACACAACTTTGCTCCAGCACAGAGAAACCTGAGAGAAAGCCGCCCGGTATCCTGAAGGCCTTCATGCCCCTGCACCCCAAGCAGGAAGCCATGATAACCTAGAGGACAAGAGAGGCTTAGAGACTTTCCAAAGAGACCGTGGTTAGGAAGTAGCTGTGACCACAAATTCTGGGTGCCTTACCATCACCTATTCTTCCCATTCTTCCAGGCCATTAGAACCCCAATTTGTCCAAGGGCAATGCACTCAGTTCCAGGGGAAGAATCACAATTGGTGTAAGCCAATTCTAGTAATTTTACAGCTCTTTGAAAGTGACTATTGTAGGGGTGGGTGTGAGACCTAGTTCCGGCCGAAGGAAAATCTAGTAGCAGCTTCTGAAATTTTTTTCTTCCTTTTCAAATAAGAGAGGAACACACAGAGAAATGCTCCCTGTCTCTCCCTTTCTGCTTTTGTACATTTTCTATGTAAAGGAAGAAAATAGGGGTGGAAAGCAAAGAAGGGACCAAGGCTTGAGAGGGAAGGTGTAACAGCAATCTGTGTGGCGCTGGATTCCTAGAGTCCCGATGATCACAGTGGTCAGGCCACGTGCCCTCTCTGTTGTAGAATCATGATTGGTAAACTTTGCCTATTAACCTCTGCCCCTTGTGGGCCCGTACATGATGAGGATAACGGGAGGGTCTGAGTGAGGTCCTCTGTTCTACCACGATGGAGCCATGGTTCAAATGGAAAGCATTATCATCTTGTTATCCCGTATTGCAGGAGGGGTCCACGTTAACAACTGGAAGCTGTATCCTGCCATAGCCATAAAGCAAGAAATGGTACAGAAATGAGCCATAAATTACTCCTAATTGCACTATCCAATCACATCAGAACCAAGGGGGCTCCAAATTAACAGGCAGCAAATTTAAAGCATATATAGGGATATCATTTTCTGTCTTTTTTTTTTTTTTTGCAGTACACGGGCCTCTCACTGCTATGGCATCTCCCGTTGTGGAGCACAGGCTCCAAACGCGCAGGCTCAGCGGCCATGGCTCATGGGCCCAGCCGCTCCATGGCATGTGGGATCTTCCCGGACCGGGACACGAACCCGCGTCCCCTGCATCGGCAGGCGGACTCTCAACCACTGCGCCACCAGGGAAGCCCTAGGGATATCATTTTCTATGTAATAATTAGCCTCTAGAAACTGCTACCATGGGGCACTGCTACCTCAGAGCCCTAGACACATCTCCAGAAGAGCTACTGCAGTCACTGTGCGTAGTACAAAAGGCAAGTATAGCCTCTCCCAGAGTTTGCAACCTACTCTAATTGCTCACACACTGTAATCAGAAAAGACATCCCTTACTGGCATGCTGTGCAATTGGCCTCTTACTTAATCAAGTGGTCCATAGCTGCTCCTTTATGGCTAAGTTATGCCACAGCAAGCCCTTCACTGCCCCTCCATGGTCTTGTCAACGATCTGACTGAGACAGGGTGGCTCTTCATGTGTATAGTTTAGAACAACATTGAGACCAACTGAAAACTCTAGCTGCCAATGAAGGAAAGGTGATCTTGGTGGAGGACTCTACAGCCTTCTGTTTAATAACTACTTAGAGTGTCATTGTGTTCAATATTAGGGTTTAAGCTGTACCAGAGTGGAGAAAGTGTAACACTCACAAGGCAAAGCACAACTTACAGCAGGGCCAGTCATCCCTGCCAATGACAAAGGAAGCACGGAGTTTATTTTTTCCTCCACTGGCTCAGTAGCTGAAAAAGGCCTTTGCAATTGGCTTTAGCACACTTGTCATTGGATTCTCTTTTGAGATACAAGATGTTCAGTGTCTAATCCTCCTTACTTCCTTGGATTCTGGACATTGTTGCTTGGGAGATATAATTATACTTATTAGAATATACAAGACCTAAAGCCAGCTGGAAAAGTCTCTCCTTCAAATTCTTCAAAAAAATAAAAAATTATACCACAGAAGCGAAAACATGGTAACTAAAATGACCATTATGTAGCAGGCTTCCTGTAATTACTGTTATTCATTTTGGCAATGGGGAGTTTGAGCATTTCAATTTTATTTTCCAAGCAATAAGTGGTAAAAAAGCAACTTATTTATTTTACTTTTGATCACAAGGTATTAATTTTCAGCCATTTCTTCAGACTTTAAGGACTACATCATTCTACTTTATCCTGGTCATTCATTTTTTAGGGATAGTTTTCATGTCTATTCTTCACAGGCCACACTGACAAATACTCTTCCTGCCCTGTGCCAGTCACCGAACTTGATGCAGAGCCTCTTCTAGCTCCTCACATTCTCCAAATACTTTTTTTTTTCCCATCTGGAGCAGGAAAAAAATTAACTCTACAGAATTGCTTGAAACCATCTGGATAATTTTTAAATTCTCCAGTATTGACTGCCACAATCATTAGTGATTATTGCTAAACCTACGTCTAAGTCATTAGATTTCATCTACTCACCACTCTGTATAATAGTGTCAATCCCAGGACTGAAGGATGTAATGTAACATGTGAAAATTAAAACTTGTAAAGCAAAATCATAGGAGAGGAACTCAGAAATTTTACAAAATAGAAAGATGAAGACCAAGGAAAGGAGATTATGAAAAGCCAGAGGAAAAATAGGTGTTACTGTATGCAACTATTATAAATCAGATATGATGCTGAGCATGCTGTATGCATTAATCATGAACATAGGAACAATCCTAACAGCTATTTTTGTCTGCCTTTTACAATTGAGGCAAACAGAGGTTAAGTAACTTGCCCACATTCATTAACAGAACTGTAATCCATGTCAGATTTCTCGATTCAAAGGTCAAAACAATCATCATTTTTTAATACATATTAGCATGGTATATCTTTCTCCACCTCTTTGCTCTTAGCTTATCTGAATTTTTGTAATTAAAGTAGGTTTCTTGGAGACCCACTTTAGTTTGTCTTTTTATCCACTCTGGGAATCTCAAACTTTTAATTGGTGCATTAAACCATCCATATTTAAAGTAATTATTGATTTACTTGGATTAATACTGACCATCTTTGCAACTGTTTTCTATTTGTTGCATTTTTTTCTTTGATTCCTTTTCCCCTCTTTTTTTCTGCCTTATCTAATTTTAGTTTAGCATTTTGCATAATTCCATCATATCTCCCCTCTCATCATATAATCTATACTTCCTTTGAAAAAATGTTGATGGTTACCCTAGAGTTTAAAACACACATTTTTAAATAACCAAAGCCAACCAACCTTCAAATAACACAACACTGTTTCACATGCATTCACATGTACCTTGTAAGACAGTATCCCCAATTCCTCCCTCCCATCCTTTGTGACACTGATGTCATTTGTTTCATGTATCCATCTGCTATAATCAACCAACACATTGTTACTATTATTGTTTTAAACAAATCATTACCTTTTGAATTAAGAATAAGAAAAGTAAAAATATTTATTTTACCTTCATTAATTCTTGCTCTGACGTTCTTCCTTTCTCTAAAGCAGATCCAAGTTTCTAACCTATATTATTTTTCTTCTGTCTGAAGAACTTTTTTAAACATTTCCTGCAGAGCAGGTCTGAGGGTAGTGATTTTTGTTTGAGAAAGTCCTTATTTCTTTTTCACTTTTGAAGAATAATATTTTTAAATATGGAATTCTAGGGTGGTGGGTTTGTTTTTCTTTCAACATTGTAAAGATTTCACTGCACTTTTCTTTCTTGTATGATTTCTGATGAGAAGTCTGCTACAATTTGTATCCTTTTTCCTCTAAAGGCAAGGTGATTTTCCCCCTCTGGCTTCCATGAAGCTTTTCTGTCTGTCTTTGATTTATTTGCAGTTTGAATGTGATACACCTAGATGTAGGTTTTCTCATCTTTATTTTGCTTGGTGTTCTCTGAGCTTCTTGGATTAGTGGATTGTGTCTGTCATTAATTTGGGGAAATTCTCAGCCATTATTATTTAAACCATTTCTTCTCTGTTCTCTCTTCCATCTCCTTCTAGTATTCCAATTAAGTTTATGTTACACCTTTTGACATTGTCTCACAGGTCTTTTTCATTCCTTTTTTTTTTTTCTCTTTGAATTTCAGCTTGTGAACTTTCTATTGACCTATCTTCAATTTCACTGATTTTTATCCTCACTGTCAAGCCTACTGATGAGGCCACCAAATCATTCTTGATCTCTACTACTGTGCTTTTTATTTCTAGCATTTCCTTTTGACTCTTTCTTATAGCTTCTATCCCTCTGCTTATATTGCGCATCTGTTTTTGCATATTATCTACTTTTACCATTAGAGCCCTTAACATATTAATCATTATTATTTTAAATTCCCCATCTAATAATTCCAGCATCTGTGGCATACCTGAGTCTGGTACGATGACTGTTTTCTCTTCAGACTCTGTATTTTTCTTGCCTGTTGGCATACCTTGTAGTTTTTTGTTGAAAGCTGGACATACAGCATCAAGTAACAGGAACTGAAGATTCAAGTCAGCTGTTAGTGTCAGAATTTATGTTAAACTGGCCAGGAGGTGGGCTGTGTTAAATGTTTGCTGTAACTATAAGCAACAGAGGCTTCAACTCCCTCTAGAGTCCTTGTTTTTGTCTCTCCTCTTGGCTTTGGGGCTTCTCTGTGTCCTTATAGCTATAATCCACTGTTGTGGTACTGGAGTATGTGGTGTGGTATTAGGTCAGATATGAGGGAGAGGGATCTTTCTATAGTGTTTAAATTATGTCTCTATCTTTCAGCAGGCCTGTGTGTCAGGGCTGTGGCCTTCACAAGTGTTTCTGTCCCTCATCCAATGGTATAACTCTTCCCTCCTGATCTCTACTCCCTTCTCCAGCTGCAACATTCCCAATCTATTTCCTTGAACCCCCTCCTCCTGTTGACTGTATGTTTTGTTCCCCATTTAGATGAGACAGGAAGAATGAGGGTTGAAGGAAATAGGGAGAATTTACCTTATCCCTGTGCTGTGGCAAAGTCCTTTCCCCTGGAGAAAACACCCATGTTACAAGAAGTCTCAAGGCATATTTCACAATGGTTACTTTCCCCCTCTCCCTGCCAGGGTCACCAGAAGATCTTACACAAGGCTGGGCTCCAGGAGTTTCTCACTCTCAAGCTAGTCCACTTGGCCTGCATCAATCTGTCAAAATCACCATCTAAGTGTTCCTACCAGTTTACAATTCCAGTGGCTTCTGCTCCAGGTAAGATCTCAGTTGCTGTATCTCTCTGGATGCTCCTGACTCTACAGATGTCAGGGTAGTAGTTTGCCCTATAACCTCAGTTCTCTGACAGGTCCAAGCAAAGGAGATGATTTTTCAATTTGTCCAGGTTTTTCTTGTTTTAAGGATGGGAGTGACAACTTTCAAGCTCTTTACGTATCAGAGCTTAAACTGGAAGGAATTGTCCTTTTTGGATAAGGACAGTTTGGTGAGGAAACTAATAAAGAATAAATTAAAGTTTGATTCATCAGACCTAGCCAAAATCTAAAGAACTAAGGTCATTTGAGAAATTTTATTATTCATTTTAGGTATCTAAGTTCTGTCTGTAAGTAATGGAAAGCAATCAACGTTTCCAGATTTCTTTTCCACTTTTACCCATGACTTTACCACAAACACTAGTCTATTAAATACTCTTTGGGGAAAAAAAAGAGATCTGTTACCAAAAAGGTTAGGAATAAAGGCTCAGGAAAAGTCTGAGCCTGCATTAAAAGTCTCATGTTTTCTGTTATTTATGCCGAAGTTTACCAAATTCATCTGACTATGGAATCCTTTTATTCCCTTTGTATTACCTATTAATATCTATGATAGACAGAATAGTGGTGCTCCAAAGTCCACATCCTAATCCCCAGATATTTTGACTATGTTACTTTATAGATGTGATCAAATTAAGGATATTGAGATGGGTAAATAATTCAGGATTATCTAGGCAGACCCAATATAATCCCAAGGGTTCTTGAGGGAGGCAGGAAGAGTCAGAAACAGAGAGACGGCAATGCTGCCATGGAAGCAGAGAGAGATTTGAATATGCTATGCTGAGGGCTTTAAAGATGGAAGAAGAGACCACAAGCCAAGGAATGTGGGCAGCCTCTAGAAGATGAAGAAAGGTAAGAAACAGATTCTCTTCTGGAGCCTCAGAAGGAAATAACTCTCCTAACACTTTGATTTTATTTAGCACAGTGGGACAGATTTTTGACTTCTGACTTTCAGAACTGTAAGATAATAAATTCAGGTGGTTTTAAGCCACATATCTGTGGCAATTTATTCTAGCAGCAAATATAATACTAATATAATAGCCTATTATGTTAGTTTTTGGTGAAACAACCTCTGGGAAATGCTATGCTATAGGCAAGCCGTGGTGGTAGCCATCATGACAGACACAAGTGAAAGACTCTGTCTCTGCTCTAAGTAAGCCTACAAGTTAGCAGAGTAGGCAGAAATGTAAAGAGCTGATATAAGACAGAATATGAAAGAAAAAATCTACTTCATAAGATATCAAAAAGAGATTAATTTTTACCAGGTATATTTAAGGAATTTCACAAATATTTATTCAAAACTTACTGTAAGATAGGCACAGTACCAGCCAGAGTAGCTACTACAGAGATGAATAAGAAATGGTTCATGCTCTTCCTTTGATAATCTCCTTTGCACAAGAGTCAAGTCAACCAAAACAAGATTGGTTGTAGTCTATGTTAGAAGTGAAAAATGCCTTATTAGTTTTATATAGTTGAAAGTATCTAAATTATTGAATGAGAGAATTCAATGGAAAAAAAATTCATTTCTCTAGTCCAAAACATTAATTTTTTCTAGGCATATTAACAATATGAAAACAGAAGTGGCATTTTAATCTCTCATCCTATTCATAAATGCTTCAGAGGCATTATTTCATTTCACCAACAAAATATCTGGAAATAAAAATATTGATCCTATCATCCCCACCTTAGAAACAGGGAAACTGGCACTCTATGAGTTAGCACCCCAAACCTGCCACTTCTGTATCGGTAAAATCTTTATTCATAGGCAATTGACAGTTGGTGAGGTTTGTGAGCACTGGTGTGGGATGATCAAACCTGTAAATGTCTTTGTCCTTTCTATCGTGACTCATTAGTGATACCAAATAGAGATTAGCAGTAATAGCTCCCTTCGCCCTGAAGAGAGTTTTCCACTTACTACAGAAAACTAAATATAGGTAGCACACAATTGCTTAGCAGTGAATAAGTCACAAAACACTGAGGCTACATAGTTTATGTTAAAACTGCTTGTATTTCCAGGTAAAGGAAAACATTTAATTTACCTACATACTCTAGTCCCCAGAAGACAAATACACGTTATCATTTAGAGTGTTTCCTTGGTACATGGCAGTTACAGACTCTGTAACTCATCTTTCCCTGGAGATTCTAATACAAACACCAGAGCCCTAAAACAAAATGCAGGGGGTTCAAGTCTACAGATATTTCTTAACCAATATTACTCATTTTATCCCTAAATTCTGAGTTCCTATGAAACTTTGTTTTAATCCAGATAAAAGAATAAAAGTCATTATTTAAGTAATTATTTAAGTCATAAACTTTGAGAAATGGTTATCAGAGGCAGTTAATGACCTAGCCTCTCAGTTAATGGAGGTCAACACTCTAATAAACCGCTTGTTAACTGCAGCAATTGACTGATTGCAAGAGAACTACAGCTATTATATCTCTTTTATGAGTGATGGGGGGAAAGACACAGTTGGATGGGGACAGCACGTACAAGCACACCAAAAGGTGACTATACAGAAAATGATTGCTACCTGTCAATAAAAGGTTCCCCTTACAATAAATGAGAAGGGGAGAGGAGTCACCATGATATAAGTACATAGTGAATAACACTATGGGAAATGTTAGTCTTGGTATAAAGTAAAAGTGCCCAAAACTAAGCCTGCCTGAAGCATTCAAATGTATCCTCAGTAAAAATGGACACAATACTCTGATGGAAGTAAGTCTGGATCCGCTCAAACACTGAGCATGGAGAGAACTTTTCCTTTAGAAGGAAATGTGTTTCCCAATGCATTAAGATACTTCTCAAAAATGTGTACTTTGAAGATTGAAAATTGGAGTCATATATCCCTGACAGTTAGTGAGACTTTTTTTTAAATGAGGACAGTTTTAAAGTAAGAAAGTAGGCATTATCTTTCTAAATCAGAAAGTCAAGAATATGCAGTTTTGGTTAGGATTATATTTAATGATGTGAAGAGGGAAAAAAGTAAAAACTAAAATGACTTAAGTCAGATATTTTTATTCCTCACTGTATAAAAAAAGTTTAGAGTCAGTCCATGCTGGTGGATGACTTCAGCGACATGAAGTCATCAGAGGCTTGGGTTCCTTCTCAGACACCATTCCATTAACTCTAGGATGTGGTTTCTTCCTCAAAATGATGGTTGTGAGAGCTCAGTCACTAAAGTGGTGTTTCAGATAGAAGGATGAAGGAAAAGTCCTGACCCTCTGTGTAGTGGTGAATTGATCTTACCCAAAGACAGTTCTGGCTTTTGCCCTCAGCTACTGGGAGGTGATCTCTTGGTCCCTGAAATCCCCCACATGATAAAATGTCTTCATTTGCCTGGAGAATTTGGCCACTGGACAGTCTAACAACATGATTTATGATGGGGTCCCCACAGTATCAGGTCCAACCACCAGAGAAACTAGAGACTATAAGTATATTAGCCCAACTTCCAGGAGGGGCTAGAGACTTCAGGTTAGCCAATGAGCAGTATGTGATGGAGCCCCAATAAAACTCTGGACACCAAGGTTTGGGTGAGCTTCTCCCAAGACTCTGTGTATTGTCACACGTTATGGCCGGGAGGCATTTTACAACATTCATAACTCCAAGAGAAGATAACAACAGGAAGCTCTGTATTTGGATCCCTACTGGATTCTGACTTATGCATCTCTTTCCCTGTATTTAACTGTAAGAATAACAGCTTTACTCTGTGGGTTTTATGAGTCCTTCAGTGAACAATCAAACCTGAAGGTGGTTTGGGAGCCCCCTGAACTTGCAATTGGTGCCAGCTGTGAGTAAGTTTTGTGTGAACTGTGTACCCTCTAAACTGTATAGTTGGCTAAAACTCACACCCTCCATTTTGAGGGGCATTCCAGAAGTACCATATAACCCTTCCACTCACATTTCATTGGCTATAACCTAGACATATGGACACACCTATCTGCAAAGGAGACTGAGAAATACAGATTTTCCGTTGGGTATACTTCAACTCAATAAATCAGAGGTTCTATGACTTAGAAAGAGAAAGATAATGGACCCACATATTGTGAGTCATACATTCTGTAAAAACAGACAGTAAAATATCTATAGTTGAAAAAGTTCTTCATTCCTACATACTAGATGATGAGCAAAATTGAGAATGTTAATGTAAAGAAAATCAAGAATTTTCTATTTCACTGAAAGTAGTTTTCATGTCAAAGTTTACTTTTTTGCCATATAATTTATATTCTTGCTTCCAAGCATGATCACTCTGCCTTTTACTTTAAGTCAAATATATTATTCTTGAAATTATCACAAAACAGAACAAACATGGTGTCAGCTACACGAGGAGGGTGATGTGTTTGGCGTCACATAAAAGTCGAACTACTCTATCAGGGATGTAGTATTTCCATTTTATATGTAAGGAAACTATAGCTCACACATGCTAATGACTAGCCCTCTGGGGCTTGATAGATGGGGGTGGGGGTGTCCTATGTTCTTACAAAGTACAGGCTTTCCACAGAGGTCCTAAGTCACTGCTTTACCAAAGTCAAGACAGATTCCATTTCGAGTGGGTAATGGCCTCCCACTACCTTGCTGGTCTGGGCTGATGCCACTCCAAGCCCCCTTTGCTTCCCAAGGAAAGAAAGGCTGAGCCCTAGATGAACTACCAGTAAACTCTTACACTCCCTGTCTCCTTTCAGCCACCTGTTTTATTTCTGCTTTGTAAATTTAAAGCATTTGGTTGTCCTCTTTCAGACTAAGTTTCTTTACAATACAATAATGGTATTTCTGAAGTTTACTGAGACATCTCTGGATACCAGTCCTCTCACAGGGTCACCTCTATTGATTCACAATGGTTTGGTTTTATCTGTCCCTGGGTTTCTCTGTTAGGCACAGATATCCCTTGCATTAGCATTCTTTAAATTTCTACACAGCAACCAATGTGTAGAGAGTACAGATTTCATCCCATGAACTCATACATAAGAAATGTAGCTCTCTTCATATTTATATAACCAAACGTAACAGATTTTATTACGCTTCTTTTCCTCAAGATGCTGGAAACAACCCACCCCACCTCCTTTTCCCCAGGAAGCCTCTGAGGTCTGGGGGGTTTATATGGTTTGGGGGGTGGGAGAGGCGGCAGAGGGTAGGTTTCTAGTCCTCTGTGTCATCACCTGTGCACACAGCATCCAGGGGACATCCTCATCCTGCTATGGTTTTTGGTCATTCAGCAGTGCAGATCACTGCTATGAGCCTCATCCCAACACCACAGTCTCATCAAGTCAGCTGCTCTCTGCCAGACACATCTGAGTCCTCCTAAATGCCCACGAGGATACTTTTCTTGCTTCTGCCCCTTGCTGAGGCTCCAAGAAACCCTGTAATGATATCCCAAGCGTGTCCACCAAGACACTAAACACAGTCTCTTCCCCAGCATGCTGAGCTATGGGAACTCTAAGGCTTTGCAGCTTCCACGGGCAAAGCACACAGGCTTTCTCTGTTCTCAGGTCTACCAACCCTACCTGTGGGTTCTGGGGAGTTCTATTTTTTTTCCCCATTTCCTCTCAGCCTCCCCTGGGGAAGAGTCCAGCAGAGACAGATTCAAAGGAAACCACCAATGTCTGTGCTTTTCTCCATTCCCTCTATCCTGGGAAGTTTTTCTAGTCTTAGGATCCAAAAAAGCCAGAAAAGAGTGATCACACATCTTCCTATACCTTAAGTGGCCTCACAGTCTGAACTTTCAAAATGGAAAAGCCTTGACTGTTTTTCTGCCATAACAACTTTTTTCTGGTTTATGAGTATATTACAGAGAGGCATAGTACAGTGGTCTTAAAGTGTGGCCTTCAGACCAGTAGCATCAGAATCACCTGAGAAACTGATAGAATGCAGATTTTCAGATCTCACCCCAGACTTACTCAAAAATTCTGGGGGTGGCACCTATCAATCTGTGACTCAAGGAGCCCTCCAGGTGATTCCGAGGCATGCTCAAGTTTGACAAACATAGTACAAGGTGAACCTATAGGGTCAGACTGCTGAAGTCTTGGGAGCTGTGTGATCCTGGGAAAGTGTCTTAACATCTCTGTAAAATGGGGATGATACTTGTATCTACCTCATGTTGAGGCTTTTGTAATTTTACATGGGCTACTATAAATATAAAGTACTTTGAACAGGGCCTGGCATATAGTAGGTACTATTAAAATAGGTGCTGCTTTTATTTTTGTATCTTTTAACTGAAACTCAAATTGCAGAAAGGGCTGGGGCAACAGGAAATGTCAGGGAAAGAAGCAATTTCAAATACACCAGCCCACAAAATGTAAAGGAACTAAAACTTTTCCTTCAATTCTTTTAACTTCATTCTATAACTCACATTTTGTATTATTTGACTCTCTCACTGTCTATTTTAATGAAAGACTACCTTGAACCATACAAAAGAGGTTTTCTAAATCATTCAGTACTTTTACCAAAAGAATGGAACAAATATGTGGGAACTAATTTTGATACCCCAATAAACACTGTTTCATCCACCTACAGGCTGCTGACCAGAGCACTTGTTTACTGGTTTTACGCATTCAGATATTGTGTGAAAGAATCATGCTACTGGCTGAAAAATTGGAAAGTGTTTTAAAATGCATATTCTTTTTCTTCAATAGGATTTGACCTGTATTACTGTATACTGGCTGTGCTTACTGTCAAATAAATTACCTGTTGAAAGAAATTGCTCACTCAGTCACACGAGACAAATTTAATTCTTCAAGGAATCCAATGTCCCATTTAGTAATTTAGGTAATTTAGTAAGCATTAGTTATTTACTCTAGTTTCCAGAAAACACTCGCCTCATTTGATTCATCAGCACACTTCTAGAGATGAAGTCAGCCACAGTTTTGGAAACTAATACCTTTCACAACTTGTTGAAGCTACCACCCATATGACTAATGACCCATCTCTTATTTTAGAGGGAGTGTTATCCTGGTGTCAACACTCTCTGATGGTTTTCCACAAGGGAAGGGTAGCTCCATTAATGAAAATGAAAATCAAGAACAATTGATAACAGCTGGATATCTCTGCCTTTACTACTTTCTTACGAAGAATATTCAAGAATGCACGTAACAGACAAAATTACAGGGGTTTCCCTGGTGGCACAGTGGTTAAGAATCTGCCTGCCAATGCAGAAGACACTGGTTCAAGCCCTGGTCCGGGAAGATCCCACATGCTGCAGAGCAACTAGGCCTGTGTGCCACAACTACTGAGCCTGCGAGCCACAACTACTGAGCTCTCACGCCACAACTACTGAGCCGGCACTTGAGAAGCCACCTCAATGAGAAGCCCGCGCACTGCAACAAAGAGTAGCCCCTGCTCACCGCAACTAGAGAAAGCACACGCGCAGCAACAAAGACCCGATGCAGCCAAAAATAAATAAAATAAAAAAAATTTAAATTATACGTCTTCTATATAATATGAAACATCTGGACATTTGAAATTATCACTATTTTGGCTAATCTTTCAGGCTTAATGTTGGTGATGCTTGGCATCATGGAAACATGACAACAATGAAATTAAGACAGATTAAATAAAATCACAATATTTTTAAGTTGGAGAGAGCCCTATTGATGAATCATCTCATCCAACTCTTTCATTTCACCTACAGGAAAACTCAAGGCCAAACTGGTGTCCTACCCACAAGCTTAAACCCTTTTTAAAACACTATGTATTTACAAACACATGGGCTTAAATTAACAGACTTTGCAAACCTACTCTTTTCATAAGTAGGGATGCATCTGCATTTTATAAGGACTCTTCTGGTCACTGGGAGTTCTGAAACTAAGATCTCATCTCTTACCCAAAAAGGGCTTACCAGTTAACAGAGGAAGTGGGACACGCGACAGATTACAATACATGGTACTGGTTTAGTTGGAGGAAAGGCATCCTGGAGTAGAATGGCCAGGCATCCTGCTTAAAGACAGGTGGATGCAAGATGGTAAAAGACCTTAAATGCTGTGCCAAGAAAAATGTAGCTCCTCTATTAATAACAACAAACATTGAGTGATTTTGTTATGTCACTGTGCTAAGAGTGTTACCTACATTATTTCATGTAATCCTTATAATCACCCTGTGAGGTAGGATCCATCACTATACCTTTTTAACGCATGAAAGCACCGAAGCATCAAGAGGTTAGTGCATTGCCGAAGGTCAAATGGACAAATGGCAAAACTGGGACTCAGAACTGTCCCAATTCCCTTAACTGTCTGTTCTTGGGCAGGGGAATGATATGATCAAGATATTCTTCTAAGAGATTAATTTGGCAACAGCACAGAGCATGCACTGTCTTTTTCCTGGCCCACGGCACAAGCAGGAATTACTTAACTACGGTTTCTTTTAGCCATTTAGAGATTTATGACAAAGTCGTTTCATACTTCTTGGGTTTAAAACTTTCATTTCTTTTTGCTTCAACATTTTTTAAGTCATGAGCTGTGACCTGAGCCTTATTCTCAGGCTCTTCCTCCCTCTCCTCCTTTATCTCTCAATAGAGCCAATTTCTGTCTCGGCGACCATTATTGCTTTCCTAAGGCCTTGGGCAAACAAACAAGGCATCTCCTACCAGGCTAATCACCAGAAGACACAAAAAGGGTAGAGGGGAAGGCGGGAATGTGCTCAATATAACTGCACACAAAGCTTCCTCCATCACTTAGTGCTGAAATGTATCCGTTCAAACTAATTATTTGGGGGGGGGGGCTCACTAATAAATCCTAATATTTCTCAAAGAGAGATGGCTTGTAATTTAATTTATATTAAGCTGTTACTGAAGTTTATGCTAATTAAATGTGGGCTTCAACAGCAATTAATCCCAGGAACAATCTAAAAATGTAAATAATGTAAAAAAGTAAGTAACTCTGCATGCCCCCCAACCCCGCAGAAGCAACAGGCAGCATGAGACGGGGCACTGCAGAGTGGTGCGCGTGACAGCGAAAGGAGAGGGGAACTGTTTCTTGCCCTCTCAGAACATTTGCTCTTTAACAAGCATAGCTATATTCTGCATGTATTTCCTGCAGGGAATGGATCCTCCATTGTAAATGTTGAAGGTTATCTCTGAAGAGTCTTCCATGAACAAATGACTTGTCAAGTCCCACCCTGGGAAGAAGATGAACTAAACAGCTTGGAGGCACAAGGCAATCTCCAAGGACAATGCCAGGCCTAAAGTCACCTCCCAGCATATGCACGCAGCTCTCCTTGGATGTCAAACGGCCTTCCCGTCTTCACACAGGTGAAAATACTTAACTTGGGTGTGATTTCCCCCTTTACGCCCGTTCACCGAACCATCAGCGCAAAGGGGATGAGGTGAGCCCTGTTATGTACGTGGTGGATCCCTGCGTGCCATTTTTCCAATCCAGACTGTCTGGGTTTTACGGTATTATTTCTCAAAGTTTTGCAAAGTCTTCCAAGTAAAACTTCACAGAGCCACAAAAGGCACTAAAATTTTAAAAGACTGTTTAAGGACTAAAATTTATACCTGACAAAGCAGTTTTCCTTTGCATTCTGTCTTTGGAACCCTTTCAGCACATTAAAAGCTAAAACTCCTGCCCAGTGTTGCTTTGGTGATAATGTAGTTCTCAGACTTACAGCTTTCCCAGCGTGCAGGAGACAGGCTATTAGCCAAATCCCCTCCGGGATGAAGTGAGCAAGGCCTGTGTCTTTCTTGACAGCCCCACTGTCTTTGCAGGAGCCAGCCCCTGTCCACTCTGCTGGTTCTCCTTTACTGGAATTCTCTGTCCACTTCCCAGTGTTGTGAGAATCAAATGAGATGATACACATTGGAGAGTGCTCTAAATGACAAAACCCTCCAAAAACATAAGGCTACTGTCTTTGAAGGATAAATGTAGTAAATCCCACTTCTTTCCAGATATGTTTCCCCAAGCAATCAGTGTCTAAACGAGGAGGTAAGAGAGAGGGCATGGAATTAAAGATTTGAAGGATCATCATAAAGCAAGTACAGAGTTACATACAAAATGTCATAGTAGACATCTCCATTTATAACACCAAATTTAACTCTAAAAACCTTCCTCTGAAAGAGGGAAAACTGAATCACCAAGGGGGTAAGAATCTTGCTCAGTATCACACACTAGCCAAACTTTAGGTTCAAACTCCAGGATCATGAATTTGGGTCCCAGATGCATAACACTTGAAAGGGAGACAATTTTTCTATCTTTGGATTGACCATATTTTTGATAACTGTAATGACTGTGACTGGAACAAGGTCTAAAAGCAGCAAGTCTTTTCTCACGAGTTCAGACCTTTATCACTAGATCTCGTTAGGGCATGGTTTCCATCTTCCCAGCCAAAAATGTCCTTACCTCAGTGCCCTCTTCCTCTCCTACCTGTCTATTAAATTCTGAAAGACTCAGATCAAACACTGACCTGAAGAAACCCTCCCAGATAACTCCATTCTGCTAGTGAAATGTTCCTCCTTGGAATCCTTAATGCACTTTCAGTTGATCACATTTATTCCTGGGACACTAAAATGATACACATTTGGATGCTGTTCCTGACATTATTCCTGCGGTTGGGGCTTCTGTCTCCAGAAAGATCACCACCTCCTTGAAAGCAGGCTGAATATTTTTTGTACTCTCTTAGAAGGAGTGTATGCTATTCTTTGACTATTTAATGATATTTATTGAGTGTCTATGATGGGCCAGGCATTGTACTAAACATTGTATATGTGCTAAGCATTACATATGATTTACTTCATTGGATTTCCCCTAGAATGTACAATTTTTATACCCATTTTAAAGAGAGGGAAGCTGAGGTTCAGAGACTATAATAGCTTACTCAAGTTTGCTCAGCTAGTAGAGAACACAGCTGGGATTAAAACCAGATACGTCTAATTCTAGAGCTGATTTCTCATCCCCTGGGTGGTACTGCCCCTTCATAGCACAGGCAATTTACGTTGACCTTAATAGACTATGAATCAAGGGTCTACAAAACCCCAAGATTATACACAAAACTCTTTGAGTTTAAATTTGGTTCCAATTTTCAAACTATGTCTAAGGATTTGGAATTTAACATATTGTGCTCCTTTTGTACAGTTTGTTCCTTCAGTGGGTTTCTGATATAACATGATGGAGGTTTCTGGACTCATACTTGGCGTCATTGGGCTTTATAGTCCCTACAACTTCTACACTATGAAGCTGTGAACCTAATATCATTGTGTCTTATGGTCTCCTCTAACTAAAGCTAAACCTAGCAACAACTATGTCGGGACTCTGTGGTGTATATCTAATGGGAAAAACTTTTGTTAGTATTGACCCATCACTAAAAGCTTTTTTATCACCCTATGGATTATAGAGAAACATTAGGCTGGTCTCACCCGAAGGTAAATTTCTTGAGCATGGCTGCCAATATCACAGACAAGCATCCAAATCAGAAAAGATTAGGCATGTTATTAACAAGAGTATAATAATATTAAAAATATAGAAGAATGAAAAAGGATAAGGATCATGTGAATATACAGTGAGAGTAGAAAAAGTAAGAACAAGTGACCAGAGATGCCAGCACTGTGAAAATGAGTGTCAGACGTGGGAAATATAAAACGTAACATCATCATAATCCATGACATCTACACTGTCATAGCAGTGCTTGGAGAGTTAACTGAAATCAGCCAGATGTAGCATATATTGGGGGTTGGTATTAAAATACTACATTTTCCTTCTTACATTTCTCATTTCTCAAAATAACTATACAAACTAGACTGCAAAGCCCAGAAGGAAAATTCAACTGTTATGAAGAAAACATGAAAAAGCTTACACAAGAAAAATATGTTTAAATGTCTTTCTCCTCTGCTTCCCTGGTTTCTCATCTTTTTAAATTAAAACTCTCCATTTAGGGGACAAGTGATTTCATATCCTAAGAAACATAAACAAAAATTTACCCTTTTCACAATGTTTTCTAGTCTTTCATTGAATTATTTCATGCAGGTCAAACAAAAAAGTATTTTATGAAATCAATTAAACTAAAATGAAACAAACTGAATGATGTTAAGATGAACATTTTCACTCTTGGAATTATCCCCCCATTGTAGAATATTGTATATATCCTTTCACTTCCATTTACACACAGCCACATACACAAGCACACATATAATCATTTGTTGCCAATGACTTCCTGAACAGCAGAAAGTCAAAAAGACATCTTTCCTATCTTGTCAATTAGTACTCTTTCAATATTAGGAAGAACCAGTTGTATGGAGGCCTTTGTCTTTAATCCAACTCTCAATCCGTTATTTTATATATCTTTCTATGCATGAGATGCATGCAGGTATATTTCACCCGCCCTTGCCCATCTATGAGTTTGCAATAAATCAGAGAAAACAATATTCTAAACGAAACAGCAGTTTGTAACACGGTTTTAAAAGATTTACACATGGCAAGATTGCTATTGTTGCTAAATATAAAATATTCAGGATAGATCATTTTTCTCTTCAGATCATCCCTGCATGAATATAAAAATATCCATCTATATTTATCCATTTATGTAGCAGTATTTTCCCACACAATTGCTGAGAGAAATTATAATCATAATTATAATAAGCCAGCCCAAGAACTTTTGGGATACTCCTGCAAAATTATTCTACACACATGTAGCACTTGATCTTTTCCAGGAATTTTCTGGAGTATAATTTCATTTGGTTTTTTGTAACAGCCTTATAAGGATGGGAGAGCCAGAATTATTCCCATTTTAGAGGTGAGAAAATCTAAGTAATAAGCCCTTGCTTAGTGTCAGAGCCAAGCAGAAAATCCTAGACTCTCACAAACTTGATCAGTCATCTTTCTATGTGCTATAACAACATGCTTTATTTTTCTTTCATTGTTTTAAAATTACCCACTTACAAAGATGCTCATTGTAAATAAACTGTGGTTTTGAATTCCATATATAAGGATAGAAACATAAGTTATTTCATAACTCTAAAATTCTAGAATCCAGCAATATCTACAATAATGTTTATGAAATATTTACACTTTCATTATTTATGTCTGTATCTTAAAAAGTAAAAGTCAGCAAACTACAGCCTATAGGTCAAATCTGGTCTGCCATCTTGTGTTTTACTGTTGTTCTTTTTAACAGCCTGCAAGTTAAGAATGATTTTTTTTACATTTTTAAATATTTGAAAAACATCAAAAAAGAACATTCATCACAACTGTATATTATGTGAAATTCAAATTTTAGTGTCCACAAATAAAGTCTATTGGAACACAGGCACACTCATTCATCTATACATTATTTTGCCTTTGTTACCAATTTGAGTAGTTACAACAGAGATCACATGGTTCAAAAGCCGAAAATATTTATTATCTGACAGTTACAGAAAAGGTTTGCCATGCCTATTATAGATTATACCTTTGTATTTCTACCAACTTATCTTTTCTTGACCAGGGAACAAGACAATGTGCATATCTGAAACACCCTCCGTGCAACACTCATAGTATTTCTGTCCTTAGAAAGGGACGTGAAAATTGAGAGACCTTTTCTGGAAATGTGATTATCTTACTAAAAATCACAGTAAATTTTATATGACATAGGAATCACATATTGGGTAATTTTGAAGGCTCCAGAACCTAACCAGCCCCGTTATGTAGAGAGGGAACTACAAGATGTAGGCTGAGTCATTCCTCTGTATCCACAGGGGATTTGGTTCCAGGACCCAAAATCTGTGGATGCTCAAGTGTCTTATCTAAAATGGCGTCCTGTTTGCATATATAACCTTCACACATCCTCCCATATACTTTAAATCATCTCTCGATTACATATAACACCTAATAAAATGTAAATGCTATGTAAATAGTTGCCAGCACAGGACAAATTCAAGTTTTGCTTTTTGGAACTTTCTGGAATTTTATTTTCAAATATTTTTGACCCTCAGTTGAATATGTGAATTCAGAACCTGTGGATTCAGAGGGCAACTGTATAGGAAATTTTAACAGGCTGTACCTGGGAGCTCCTACCCAGCTCTTTGGAGTAGCAGGATTGAAACACCTTCCAAAGTAGAACAAGAAGGTCCCCTAATTCCTAGCCTCTCAAAGAGGAGGTTTCCAGGGAGAGGAACTCCCACTTCTCTTTCTCCAAATCTATTAAAACTACAAAACATCCAAGTAACCCCACAGACCACTGGGCCCAATTACTTTTGGACATCGGCCCACTACAAGTCACAGCATATAACAAAATTGAAATTTCAGGCCTTCACCTCGAACTTCTGGCCCAGTCTGTTAAAGGGGCCAACACATCTGTTAAAGATACGATGGCAAGCTGCCATGTTTTGCAGTAGTCAAAAGTTCAGTGTCATGTAAAAGACTTTTGTCCCTAGTGCTCAGATAATGAGCTTGTTCCTTCTTGATGATTTATGGGATGCAGATGAGAAACTGGCTGATTGAGGCTTTGGAAGATGAAAGTTTTCCACTCTTGGCAGTAGTACTGGTACCCTGGAGAACATGGTATAACTGTTCCAGTTCCATTACTGCCATTTGTAAAAGTCGAATAACAAATTATGCCAGGTGATATAAATAAATACTTATTTCACTCAATTTGCTGTTTGGAAAGCACTCTGAACTTCTTTGTTACACCAAACTATAGTATTCCAATAAATAGTTACTGACACGCTCCAGGATCTTTTCTGTCCAGGGCAACCGTCTAGTTCCTAAATTACTACCCTCCTTCAGTCTTAAGTCTTATATGCTTATATTTAGGCCTCTACATTTGCTCCCTATTAGCCAAAAGCCTAACTTTTTCTCCTACCTCCTAATGTAACTCAATAACCAACTGAATTTTGCTAGAATGTGAAAGAATTTCAAGGTACCAATGTTACACACCTGAGGTTAATGAGTACCATCTTGTATTACAGACTTTGCTTCAAATCAGTATTAAGTAAATCCTTTTATCCAGTAAAGTAACCAGCAGCCACAAGAGGCTATTTAAACTTAAATCTGAATTGAGTAAAATTAAACAAAATTTAAAACTTACTGCTTCAGGCACACCAGCAGATTTCAAGGGCTCAAAGGCTCCACGTGGTCAGCGGTTAGTAGAATGAACAGTGCAGATGTGTCACCAGCAAAGCCCATTAACAATTCATGGGAAACAAAAATAGAATCTGGGTAATAAAATAAAGTCTAACCTTTTATTTTCCTTGGTGCGAAGTCTAGTTTCACTTGCTCATAGGGTGCAGCATGCAGAGGCCTTGAACCCAGAGCTTCAGACCATAGTTCCCAGTGCAAAACAACTTTGCCTGACGCTTCAACTCGGGGAACCGTGTGCAGAAGCGCTGGACCCCGCACTGCAATTCAAGATGGCGGCGGCAGGCAGGCTGTGCGCAGAGACGCTGCAGCCCAGCCCTGTATTCTGGAGCCTGAGCAGCGCAGCTGTGCCAGCATCGCGAGACTCTGCTCTCCCACTTCACTGCCCGAGATCCCTATAAAGCAGCCCCGCCCATGGCCTGTCGGGGGCAGGGTGTGCTCTAGAGCCGAAGCTCACACCTTTCCGTTCTTTGATCAAAGAGTAAAACCTCAGTGTGTGTGTGGGAAAAAAAAAAAAAAAAAAAAAAGAGCAAAACGTTCCTTTGCTTCTGAACCAAACTCGGTCTCATTATATTGGCTCAAATGATACCGGGCAGGAGGACCCTTGTTGGGGCTGGACTCAAAAGGGTCAGTAACAGATGAAGAATATTTCCATCATTGCACAAAGCTCTATTGGACAGCTCTGCTCTATATTTTAACCCACAAAGGTAAAACCATCCTTTAATCCTACTCTTATTCTCCACTTACTGTTACCGTCCAAAGCGAAGCTTTTGTCTTGTTTCTACTTTTGAAGAAAAAATAGAATGCAACTAATATTTTTTGAGAATCTGCCATGTACTAAGCATGGGTTCTTGGTTCACCCAAATGATTCCATTTAATTTTCCCCAATAATCTAAAAGTTCCTTTATTCCCAGGTCTGCTTTCTAAGGTGCCTGATCTAAGCCATCTCCACAGTCATCTCTTCACTAATTTCTTTGTCATTGAATAAATGCTGAGCACCTACAATGTGCCTAGAACTGTTTTAGAAGTTGTCATTTCCCTGGTGCTAACCTCTAGGAATCCTGTTTTCTCTACCTTTGATTTCTATGCCTTTCTCGGGAATTCAACAGCTCCTCCTGTTGGAATGAATGTAACGCACTTTCTCTCTGAGTATCTCTCCATGGTTTTCCTTTAGCGACCTAGAGTTTCCTTCCCAAAGCTGCCTCCGCCCCATCGGAACCCTTAGCCAATGGGCTGTGAAACTATTTACTCCCTCTGCCAAAAATGCACGGAAAATCTAAATATCCCTATTCCTTTTGACAATATCATTTGGAAATCCACAATTTGTATGTGTATGTGAAAAGGCAATCACTCTACATTCATTGCTCTGAGAAAGTCTAGTTATCTTATATGAACACTAAATATACATTAAAGGTTGTAGCCACTCAGGTTCAATCAGTCTTCAGAGGCAATATTTTACTAGAAATACGTTGAATCCTTCATGCAAATTCAACGCAAAGTGAACTAGCAATTGTGGCAGATGAAAGATGGCCACAAATTCTTTGACATTCCTCACAACCAAAGGTGGAGTATACTTTTCTTCTCCTTGGCTCTGGGCTAGCCTGTAGCTGATTTAACCAAAGGGGAATGGTGAAAGTCATTCCATGCCAGTTCTTTAGAGCTGGCTGCTTCAACAATGGTCCCTCTTGGTAGGTGAGTCACCTTGTTAAGAATTCTGACTACCTGCTAGAAAGCCACATGGGGAAGTCCTGAAACTACAAGGAGAAGAAGTTCAGCCTTCCACATGTCCCTGCAAGATGCCAGGCATGTAAGTGAAGCCATGGTAGACCCTCCAGAGCAGCCCAGCCATCAACTGTGTACCACCCAGTGAGCCAAGTCGCTGCCAGGTGGAGCAGAACAGCCCAGCTAAAATTAAACAAACAGTCCTGCTAAATTCCTGTCCCAGAATATCATGACAGACACCAAAAAGGCTGTTTGTAAGCCATTACCTTTTGGAGTAGTTTGTTATACAATGATAGATAATTAGAGCTTAGGGCAACAAATTAGCTGTTAAAACTGGCTGCCTCATTTGAACATGTTTCAAGATGGCCCCCTAAAAGAATCATGAGGAGATGGGAAACAGACAGATTTTATGGAGAGAGTGAGTCACACAAAGCAGATGATGCTGCTGGAGAGACAAAAATGATGTGAGTGAGGAAGGAGAAGGAAAGACCTATTTGTTCCTCTGGATGCTCTGTCCCGATATGCCACCTGCACTTTATCCCTTACTGATATCTTTGTTTTACTTGCCTATCTCCCTACTAGGCTGTAAGTTTCCTGAGGTCAGGGATCTCTTGTCTCGACATGTCCCCAGCATCTAGAGAAAATACTATAAGGGCGTTAGGACAGCACTCAGTTTCTAATCCAGCCCTGCTTCTCACAATTTAGCCTTGGGCAACTTAACCTCCATGTACTTCAGTTTTGTCATCTATAAGATGGGGATAACAGTATGGTACCTACCTCTTTGGGTACTAAGAATTGAATGACAAAATATTGTGTTTTGTGGATGAATTAAAATACCAACTACCTGATAATCTTGCCCTAGGCTAGCCCTGGTGGATTTATAAGACCCAACAAAAGTATCCAATTATATACCAAAGATCATTAGAAGGGATCTCAGAGACCAGACCAGGCAGGTTCCTCAAAGACCAGGCTTTCCGGGAAAGCACATTGTGATGCTAATTGGAGATCTCCAATCTAGCTCTCTTTCAGCTATAGCCATCTCATAATAGGAGCTGACTCGGAGTGGCTCCAAACTGCTATTGAACTTGGGGCCTTTGTGCAGGAGAGGGCAGGAATTGCTTTGTAATCCTCAGGCTGGAGAGTCATAGCCCAGCTTCAAAAGCTGGTCCCTACAATGGCTTCTGCTGGCCCAAGACCCAGTTTCCATGAGGCATAATAGGTGCAAATGTGGTTCAGTAACCAGGAGACCTGACAAATGGTAGAGAAAACAGGAGAAACGAATGCTGAATCCCAGAGGCTGCACACATACGGTTCTGTTGGGCTAAAGGTAGCTTCTGGTGGGCAGATGGTGGGGGCTGAAGCTGCTGAAGCTCTTGTGGCCTTTGCTGGGGACTCCGTAGATGAGGCTGAGCTGGACCAATAGAGAAGGGACTCAGCAAGTTGTAGGGAAGGTCAAGCAGGTCCCTGACAGCCAAACTAAACTAATACAGCTAAACTAGTTTCTAGAAGAATAAGGAGAAGAAAAATTTTAAAAGCCTACTGGGGAGTGAGAACAGCATAGGGATTGGGAATACAGGTTCTGGAGTCCATACACCCAAGTTGGTATCCCAGTTCTACTACTTTCTTGAGAATCTAGTTAACCTCTTTAAGCCTTTTTTCCCCATTTGAAAAGGGGACACAGAAATAGTACCTGCCTCAAAAGCGTTGTGAGGATTCAAAGAGGTAGTTTAGGACAACTTATTTCATGATTACCCCATTTAAACTACCTCTTGCCCTCCTCCACTCTTTTTCCGTTGTGTTTAATGCCCTCTAACATTTAAAAATGTGTGTATATATGAATATATGTGTGAGTGTGTGTGTGTATAAACTATACATGTATAGTTTATTCTTTGTTTCTCGTTACTACAGTGCAAGATTCAAGAAGGCAGGTATATTTATCTGTTTCATTTTTTTTAATGGATCCCACATTCTTAGAAAGGTGCCAGATGCATGGTAGGTGCGCAGTAAATATTTTTTAAATGAATGACTAAATGGAGGTAAAACACCTGACTCAGTAAACACTCAATAGCTGCCACTATTATTTGCTTACTACTGCTGCTTAAATCCTGTCTGAATTTCATTCCCAGAAGCTCCCTGTTCCATAATGCTGAGCTCACTCCTTTCTTACAGTGTTTATCCCATTTTTCTCATATTATCACTTCTGTATTTGTGTATCTTATTTCCTCTACTAGGATAAAAGTGGAACAATTCAAGTATGAGGTTCAGTGGCTAAAGACCAGGCCAATATGTACAGAAGTTAGGAGAATAGGCTTTTGAATCAGACCTCAGTTTGAATATCCAGCTGTGCCACTTACTGGGTGCCCCTCGGCATCTACTGTCATGAAACTTAAGTGTCCTCATCAGTTTAATGAGTGTCCTACTTGTTCTGCACTCATGGAATTGTTTTGAGGATTAAATGAGATACTGCTTTAACACTGCTCAGCACAGTGTCTGCCACATAATAAAGAGGAAGGAAATGTCAGCTGTGATTAGTCGTTGCCTCTCTCTTGGTATTTTGCGTAGTGGCTTTGCACAAAGCATCCAGTAGAGCAAACAATCACTGAACAAATGCATCTTAGATTTAACCTGAAACAACCTGAGGCTTCACAGTTCTCCTAATGTTCTCTCACTCTGCCCTGCCTCGCCCTCTGTCCCAGTCCTCGAAGCCAGCTAAGTTCCAATCTCCCCTGTAGACTGACCACACACCCCCCTCATGATGCCCTGCTCGCATTCATGTGCCAAAGCTGTCATTCTTATAGCAGTCTGACGGGGCTGCAGGTTAGTTTTCAGGCTGGTTCTCCTCCGGCTTCTCAGAGGTCAGGTCAAGCTACAAAGGGAGAGAATAGATGCCAAGGACTTACTGCATTTTAATGCTTGGTTCCTGGCCCGTATTTATGCTGAGGGACAACAATTACAACAATATGACCTTGCATAACAAATGGATCTGTCAAACTAGGCCTTGCAAAATGACTTGCATGAATTCAAGCTTAACTTGTGATATTCCAACACACAGTTATTATACACACACCAGCCCACCATACTCATTTGTCAAAATTGAAAGGAAAGAGAGGCATTCACTCACTCGTTTATTCATTCATTTATTTCTCTCTCTGTACAACAATCACTTGCTAAGTGCTAGGTTAGGACTACTGAATAAAACATAGTTTGCACTTCAGAGGAGCTTTTAGCATAGGGGTAGAGGCTACAGAAAAGTCAGTATTCTATGTAGAACAGACTGAACACAAAGACTTCTAATTCATTCTGGAAAGCTGAGCTAATGTCTTAGCTTGGGCTGCTATAACACAATTCCACAATTCCAACCTGGGTGACTTACGAACAGCAGAAATTTTTATGGGTGACTTACAAACAACAGAAATTTATTTCTCACTATGCTGGGAAGTCCAAGATCAAAGTGGCAGCAGATTCAGTATCTGGTGAGAGCTTTCTTCCTGGTTCTCAGACAGCCAGCTTCTCTCTGTGTCCTCACATGGCAGAAAGACAAGAGAGCATTCTGAGATCTCTTTTATAAGGGCACTAATCCCATTCATGTGGACTCTGCCCTCATGATCTAATCACCTCCCAAAGGCCCATCTCCTCATACCATCATATTACGGGTTAGAATTTCAACATATGAATTTGGAGGGTTCACAAACATTCAGTCTATAGCAACTGTTAACTGAGGCAAGGATTTGGAAAATTGGAAGAAACATGGAATTTTATTGATATATGTTCCGCTCAAGCATCTAGGTAATTGTCTCACTTTAGGTTCCCTCTGCCAAGTCATATTTGATGTCTCCTCTACATATAAGAGGACAAATGTGTTCTATCATCACTCTACTCCATGCAAGACATCCTGCTGGTTTTATCTACTTCTATGTTGGTCAGTGTCTTGATTTTCCATTACTGCTCTAACAAATTACTACAAATTTAGTATCTTATAACCACACAACACAAATTTAGTATCTTATAGTTACAGAGGTCAGGAGTCTGAAATGAGCTAAAGTTAAGTTGTCAGTAGAGCTGTTTTCCTTTCTGGAGCCTTGAAGAAAGAATCTGTTTTCTTGTCTTTTCCAGCTTCTAGTGGCCATCTGCATCCCTTGGCTTGTTACTCCCTTCCATCTCCAAAGCAGACTGAGGCTTTCTCCCACCACATCACTCTGGTGCTAATTTATCTGCCTCCATCTTCCACATTTAAAAAACCCTATGAGTACATTGGACCCACCTTGATAATCCAGGAAAATCTTATGCTGAGATCAGCCTATTAGCAACATTGACTCCATCTGCAGCCTTAATTTCCCTCTGCCATCCATCATAACATATTCATAGGTCCTAGGGATTAGGATGTAGACATCTCTGGGGGACTACTTACCTGCCTATCACACCTATGGGGCCTTTGCCATCCATTGTTACTAACACACTCTAAATATTCAGGCTGAGGAAGAGGGGATACTTCAGAGTCCCGAGCCATTGAAGGCAGATAGTTGTTCATATGGGTTGGGATGGATGCAGAGCTAAGTCTCAGAACTCAAGTCCCAGAACAAAGCCAACACTTTGCTACCTGTTAGCAACTGACAGTTCTCATCAGAAAGCTGCAAGGGCAAGTGTGACTCAGCTTCCACACAGCTCCCTGGAGGCTCTGAATGATGAGAACTCCATCAGTCTTAACAACTTTCCATTTCAAACGGCTATTCCTCCCTGTCTCCCCATTTCTTCTCCAGCCTATCTTGTATCTGTCTTCAACTGGAAAATCTCTGTGTACATTTGAATAAACATGTGTCATTCCTACTGACATTAGCATCTTTTGAAATGGTTGCTCAGGCCAAACAAAAGCCTTGGAATCATTTTCGATTCTTCTTTTCACAACACCCCACATGAAATCCTCTGGTAATTCTTGTTGGTTCTACTTTTTAAATATATACCAAATCTAAGTTCTTCTCATCACCTCCACCATGCACACTCCCCTTCAAGCCCCACCATCTTATGCCAGTTCTATTGTAACAGACTCCTCCACTTGCTTTTCTGTGGAGGGGTTCAGAGTATGCCACTCCCAAAATATGCTACTTTGACATAAGGATTAATTTGAGCTGAAGGTTTAAGAAGAAGCAAACACAAGAAAACCCTCTGTCCACCCCCTCTCTACTTGGAAAGGCAGGATGACTCAATCACTGGAGACAACCCTAGACTTTTATCAACCAAAGGCAGCAAGATCTACATAAGGTTAAACAATCTACATAACAAACTTGCTAAAACAATATTTATCTTTTACCAGTTTCCTCCGTATATTTACCTTCCCACAATTTGCCACCCCTAGAAGCTCAAAGTCCCTTTCTTTTATCTAGTGTCTTCGCTGCAAATTTATTATTCCTTTGTTAAGATGCTATATATGCCCAAGTTCTAGCCACCCTTCTGAGTTACTTATCACTGAGTACTCCTGTGTATATTTGTGATGCGTGCAATAAACTTCTATTTGTTTTTCTCATTAATTGGTCTTTTGTCAGTCTAATTTACAGGGCCTCAGCTAATGAACCTAAGATGGCCAGAAGAAAGAAAAGAAAGAATTTTTCCTCCCCTACATCTACTTTCTCTCTTTCCTCTGGGATGTTCTCAACCCTGAAGCCAAAGTGATATTTTTAAAGTAAAAGGCAGATAATGCCACTCTTCTTCCCAAATGACTTCATCAGTGGTTTTCTATCATACTTAAAATCCACAAACTATACCATGGCTCACAAGGCTCTACACAACCTATACAATGACTCACAAGGCCCTACACAATCCATACCATGGCTCACAACACCCTACACAATCCATACCATGGCTCACAAGGCCCTACACAGTCTGATCCAGACAACTTCTCATCCCCATCCCCAAACATTGTCCCCTCCTTCTTCCTGATTTAGGGCATTTTACACATGCTAATCTCCTACCCATGCAGCTCTTTCTCCACAGCTTCCTATACCCAGTTTCTTCACATTATTCAAGGTGCAATTTAAAGATAGGGTTGCAAGATAAAAGAGAAGCCTTACAGTTACATTTGAATTCCAGTTAACAACAAATATTTGAGTTTATGTAGGTCCCATGAATTCATATACTGAGCGTCTTGTATTTTTATTTGCCAAATCTGGCAATACTATTTAAATGACACCTTAAATCATTAAGGTTGAAGTATCTAAATACCCTCACCTACTTCCCTTTCTATCTTTTCAACATGATTTTACTATTAATACTATCATTATTGTTATAGTACTTTTATTGATTACTTATTAGTTTCTGTGTATTATTTACCTACACAGGTAGAATGTAAAGTCCATGAGGTAGGGACCATGTTTTAATCACACTGTATCTCTAGAACCAGAACTCCTAGTACAACTTAGGATTTGTACTAAATATTTGTTAAATAAATTAATGAATAGATAGCTATGTTTCTTTGACCTTTGTGTTCTGACTATATGGTGACCTTCCTCTTCCTCTCAAGCAGTGTACAGCTTTCTGGGCTGGGATACAGAAGACACCAGGAATTTGATTACCACAGAAGGTAGTTAAAAAAAGAAAAAGCCCCATGTGATGTTTCAAAATATGTTCCCATCACATGTGTGTATGCAGGTTAGCACTGGCCAAACACTGTAGACTCTCAGTCAATGTCAGACCCACTGCCCTAGGAGTACAGACACCGTGAATGGCATTTCCCTTTCTGTTTGTGAGGGATGAGGGGCAGCTAGCACAGGCCCCTGCACAAATCCATTTGATTTTAATTGTCTGGTCACTTAGGAAGGAATAGGGTCACTTTTCCAGTTCTGCTTTTCCTGTTCATTTAAATGCATAAATTTAAATCAGGTCCTTCTCTCTGCCTAGCTGATAATTACCATATTTGACAGTTGCTGGTCCTCAGCTATGCCTGAAGCTTGTGAATAATTTAGGAATGCTGGGTTATTCCCTAATCAAGACAACCAAATAAAAGTGAGATCTGGACTTGTAGCATCAGCAACTCCTTGCGGAAAATGACAGAATTAAAATAAAGGAAGTGATAGGCACATTTAGAAGGAGAAGCATTATTCCACAGCATTCTGCAATATATGCTCATATTTTGATGTAATCTCTTTCTGATATTCATATCACAATAGCTACATATACCAACTTGATTCATGGTTAACAAGAATGAAAAGGAAATGCACCAGTCCTATATCCTGGCTTTTATGAAGTCTTTACCCAAATAGACTGGATCCTTGTCTTCCAAAACCACATACCATAGTGTTTGGTTTGGAAAATATGGTCACTGTTCATTTGTTCAATTATCAAAATTGTATCAGGTACTCACTATTTGTTAAATATTGTGCTAGGCACCAGGATAAAATGATTTTTTTTTAAAGATACAGTTCCAAGCAGGACACACAGAAGTCTATCAATTGGTAGAAATAGATATCAAGCAAACAATGCCACAAGTATATATATATATATATATATATATATATATATATATATATAAAATTATCCATTGTAATAAGTTCTATGAAGAAAAAGTTTAAAATGAAATGAGACCTCAGTATAGGGAAAACTGATTTGGATTAGTAGGAGAAGAGAGGGCTGGTATCACAGAAGGTTTCTTTGAGGAAATTATGTGAAAATTAGTCAGGTGAGGACTAGAAGAAAGCCTTCAAACTAACTTATATGAAACCTCAGTGACAGGCAAGAGATTGCAGCATTTGAGAAACTCAGTGAAAACCAATATGGCAGGAACCTAATGAGTCAGGGCCTGAGTGGCAGAAAGCAGCTGCAGAAGGAGACAGGCCAGACTGGAATAGGGCAGGAGGGCTTGTTGCCCTCCAGTAACAGGATTTCATTCTTAGTGCAAAGGGAAGCCACCTGAGTCAGAAGCAGATGAGTAATGAGATTAGATTTACATTTTATAACATTTCCTCTGGCTCTTGAAAGAAGACTATCTCGGAGCCAGCTCTTCAGAGTGGGATGAGGGTTCAAAGATCCATCAGAGAGTTAAGAAAGAAATATCAGAATACTGACATTTTGTATTTAAAATTTCTATTTCTATGTATATTTTATAATGAACAGAAATACTGATGCAGCATTACAAGTATAAGTAAATAAATATATATTGGAGGTATATGCTTACTGTAAGTTGATAAGACTAGAGGATTAAAAAGAAATTTGATAACTAATGGCTTAGGCAAGTTAGAAGTCCATAGAGAAAAAGATAGATGGGGCTTCCCTGGTGGCGCAGTGATTGAGAGTCCGCCTGCCGATACAGGGGACACGGGTTCGTGCCCCTGTCCGGGAAGATCCCACATGCCACGGAGTGGCTGGGCCCGTGAGCCATGGCCGCTGAGCCTGCATGTCCAGAGCCTGTGCTCCGCAACGGGAGAGGCCACAACAGTGAGAGGCCCGCGTACCGCAAAAAAAAAAAAAAAAAAAAAAAAAAAAAAAGATAGATGGATTTTGAGCTAGTACCTAAAAGGGGGGGAAAAACCTTTTCTCTACCCTCTTAGATTCTACATCTGGACCTGCAAATTAGACCTTCAAAAGTCAGATTAACAGGAGAAAAGGCATATGAATTTTATTTGATGTTAATATTTTAATTTTTACATTTAGGAAGGCCTTCAAAGAAAAGAAATATAGTCCCAAGAATCAGTTAAACCCAAGGAGTTATATATCATTTTAACAAAGGGCAATAAATTTGTGGAGAAGTGACAAACCAAAGGAAAGGGGGTTTGAATTCTAGGAACAATAATTGTGGGAAGGTAAATATATGGAGGAAACTAATGGAGGATAATGGTTATTCTAGTAAGACTTGTTTATACAGACCAATCTCAGTACTTACTTTTTCTCTCCAGTGATACGGGAGAGAGAAGGGGGAATATTTATGACTTGCTTTTAAGCAGATTGGGAGGACAAAGAGCTTTTTCTTCATTTGTTGCTTAATTGTTTTCATCTTAAAATAATTCTTATGCCAAAGGGGCATATTTTAGAGTGGCATATTCTAATTCCCTTTTATACCCATGCCACCCCTCACCCTGGAAGATGCCACATAGAGTTGCCCATGTGGGAAAAACAAAACCCTAAATCATAAACAAGTAGCCACAATCAGAGTGTCCTCCCAGGACTTTGGATCTTGGAGTCACACTGTAGACATCATTTGCTTTCTCTGCCTTACACATTTCAACATGTCTGGCATGTGTCTTCAGACATGGCCCACAATGGGACTCCAAATTATATCTCAGTTTCAGCTTCTCCAGGAAAGGACTGTTAATCTCAAGGTGCTCCTGTGGCCCCATGAAGTAAATTCTCCACACCTCCCATAGGTTACATTTTAAGTTCTACTATCTAAAATATACCCTGTAAATATAAAAAAATTCATCCAGACATTTTCTTGAATTGTGACAATGGGTCAAATGCAATCTGAATTGCTACTGTCCATCTTCCCCCTGATCCTAGACCCTTCTAAGGAAGCCCACAAAGAATGCTGGCTGATGAAAGTCTTTCAGCTTTCAGGGTTCATTCTGCATTCCTTGCTGTGAGGTCATCCCCTAAAAGCCTTGGGTCGTCTCCACCACCATCTTCTCCAAGTTGAGATCAGTATCTACCAACCAGAAAATTTTTTTAAAAATCAGGTACAACTTCCTGTGTTACTGTGAAATTTGCTGGGGCTGTGGTATGCCTGGATATGACTGAGAAATTTCACTGTCTTTAACCTCAATATGCATAACAAAGCTGATGTTGGCTGCTTAGCATAATGGGAAGATGTTCAGAATACTACCCACACCTGGGATGCTCAGTAAAATACAGACAGGCACAGCTCTGAATCCTGGGACTCAGGATGAAGGAGAAATTCACCCTCCCTTGCCTCCTCCTACTGTGCTGAGGGCAGCCAGCCAGGAACACAGGTGTGCAGCTCATTAAGAACAGAATTAAGCCCAACGGGATAGGCCACAGCCGCATGAAGAATGTTCTGCAAAGTATAGGCACTCTCTTCCCACTCTGACCTTGGTAAGGGAGTCAGGAGGAAAATGCTGCCTCGCTTATTTACGTATTCTCCACTCTGATCAACCCAGCAAGAGCCACGGAACTGTTTTACCTCTAGATCTGCAGCAGGAGGCCCCAAGATAGAGTTGTTTTCGATAATATATTGAAGGAAATATCTGCTACGCGTATATAGTATATCAAGAGCTGTCCTGGGGGCTGGGGAAGCTAATGAAAATAGCAGAAAGCATGCATTCCAAAGCAATCCCAAAATATGTGGACACAACTAAAACATTATTTCTCTCTTAACATTGTTTCCAAATACTAAAGCCACAGTGGCTGAATTTCTCACTTCCACCCACCCCAGTCTCATAGAACATGAGCTTCAAATGGGGGCCTGAGGAAAATTAGAGGTCACTTTATGCCATACACTCCTGGGCCGCCATCAAATAAAAGGTTCTAGAAACAAATGCTCAGTGCCTAATATCTATTCTATAGCCTTGTTTTCAAGAAGAAGGTGGGCACAGAGAATTTTAGCCTAGAGTCGTGACCAAAATATGGGCTAGATAGAGGGAGGGTTGGGAGTTTCCGAGTAGAGACTACAGGAGGAATTATCATCATAATTCATTCTAAAACATTGAAAACAGCAAGGAAAATTTCATGCCTGATTTATTTTCCCGAAATCTCTCAGGAAGTTTTTCAACTTCTCTGAGCTCCTCGGGATACAGTATCTAACAAGTATAAGTGATGTCAAATAAAAAATGAATTTGGACGTGGTAAGGAGAGACTTATGAAAGGATTATTGTGAGCAGTAAAAGTGGGGACAAAAATTGCAATAGGGAAAGGGGGGCTACTGCAATAGGAAGAGCGCTCTGACCATAAGGTAAATAAGCACCTCAAGATTTAGAAAAGAGAGGAGGAAACAAGGCTACAAGAACCAGGTATAGGGGAGTGGCATGAAAAGGTGGTGTAATAGGATAGTAGATGAGAGAATGTATCATCATAAGGCCAGTCTATTCTCAGGAGGGGCTGTGTCTTAGTCAGTTCCAGCTGCTATAACAAATACCATAGACTGGGTGGCTTACAAACAACAGAAATTTATTTCTCACAGTGCTGGAGGCTGGAAGTCCAAGAACAGGGTGCCAGCATGGTTGGGTTCTGATGAGATCCTCTTCCAGTTTGGAGTCTGTTGACTACTTCTTGTCTCCTCTCATGGCATTGAGCAGAGACAGGAAGCAAGCTCTCTCATGCACTAATCCCACCCAAGAAGGCTTCCCCCCAAAAACCTCAGCTAATCCTTATTATTTCTGGAAGGCATCTGCCTCCTAATACCACCACATTGGGGGCACAGGGTTTCAACATATGAATTTTGTGGAGGACACAAACATTCAATCCATAACAGACTGTTAAGGAGGGCTTGTGTGCAGGTTCAGGCTAAGAAGTGAGCCAGAGTTCAGTGATGGGGGAAGGAGGGAATCTTAACCAAAGTTTGGTTAACAAACATTTTGTTTCTATTGATGAGTGGAGACAAAACAGTTCAGCTAATCCTTTACATGGTGAGGAATGGGAATTTGGAGGGTCTGCACCTGGCCTTATCATGGGTAAACAAAGTGGGGTGTCCCTGAGTCTTATCTAAGCTATACAAGGAAGAGAGTTTCTTTGCACTAAATCATTTCCAGGAACACAAAGCATAGGGGGGAATTTCTCAATCTTTGTTCTTTTCCAAGAACACAGGGCTCAGGTAAAACTTGACATTGTCAGTGAGGATAATTATAGAGGTAACAGCACTGTTTGTTTAAGATCAGACTGTCCTAGAAATATCGTTTGAATGGAGTCTCTTTTAGTGTTAGGACATGGTATTTTGGGTCTTAATTAATTGAGCATTTCCTTTTTTATAGAAATCTACAACACAAGAGCCCTTTCAGGGTGCCATTAGAATACTGTATTAACCCAACAAAGCCCTCAATTTAAACATATTATAGTGTAAAAAGTAACTGTCATGGTGAGGAAACCTCTCATTTATGACCAATTTAGTAAGTATCTATTAAGGGCCTTTAATGTGCACCCTGCTTATTACCCACATTTTTGTGCAAATTCCACCACCACTAAATTCCCCAAACCCAACCAGATTTCAATAAAAGCTAACCTAAACAGCTAGTTCAAGTAATCCTACGACAAATGAATTATTTACATACAAAAGGAACTTTGTCAAGGAAAACTGTCCCCTTTTCCCCCTGTTGCCATATCTTGATTTGGGTTGGCTCTACAGGAGTTGTACCAAGAGCTATTTCTTAGCTGCTGGATAAAAATATCCAGGTATTTAGAAAATTCCTGTTAGAGAATATTGCAGTCCAAAGGGCACAGGGGACAACATAAGAAATTAAAGTGATAAAAAATTAATTACAACTTAATCCCTAAAATGCTTTACAACCTATAAACACAATGTACTGAGCCAACATAATAAGCAGTATACATTTAGATAATCCAGTTTTAAAAATTACTTCTAAGCTGTAATCTCCCTCAATTATGGAACAAGAATAAAGCATCATTTAGCATGTAACAATGAAAGGGTGAACTGGCTGGGTTACAAGTTAAAAAAGCAAGCTCCCCCTACCACCTCAAGTAAATGCTTTGGAAGGGCCCTCCTGCCTCTCCATTTATCCCCTAATTATGTTTCTCCTGCTCTCTCCACCCACCACCCAGAATTATTTCAAAGGAACTAAAGCTCTTACTTATGGAGTTGCCAGAGTGTTAATCATGTCTAATGGTTTTAGCACAAAAGCAGCTAACCTTTGTGTTTCCTAAAGGCTGTGAATACCTTGCTTCCTTTTGTCCGCTTTTCCTATCCCTAAATTCTCCCATGATTCCAGTAAACCTCTCTCCCTCTACTAAAATCTGCACCCCTCTTTCCAGTGAACCTGTGTTGGGGTAAGGGGAGAGATTTGGGGATGGAACAGCAATAGTGCAGAGACTAACAGCTTCAGAAAGGCACCTTAAGAATCTCTATACCCCCTACACCATCACCACTGTAGGAAACACAAAATTTTCCCTCTACCCTCTTAGTGTTTTGGGCTGGGCTTGACAAACTGACAGAAGAGAGATTAACAGAAGAAAAGTATACAGATTATATGAATTTTATATGACACAGGAGCCCTCATAAAGAAACGAAGGCCCAAAGAAGTGAAAAGGCTAAATGCTTTTATACTAGATTGAACGAAGAGAGGCAATTATGGAAAAGTAACTAAAATATTCTGGGTGGCTAAAGCAAGATCAGAATGATTTTGACACTGTCTGTTTGTATGGAATTCTCTTGGCTTTGACTCCCTTTTGAAGAATTCCTTTTTCTCTTGGTACAGGGAAAGCATCTCTCACACTGAGTTTTTATCTCCTGTTTTCAGGAAGAAAAGGGAAGATTAGAATGCCCTTCTTACACCTGCTGTTCTGCAAGTGTCTTCAGCTCAAAATAATTCTTATGCCAAAGTAGCCTATTTTAGGGTGCATATTCTTCCACTCTTTACCACCTAATGCAGTGCCTGACTCACCATAGATTCCCAGTCAATATTTATGAAGTAAATGGGGAGGTAGGAAGGAAAGGATGGAGAGAGGGAGGGAGGGAGGCAGGAGATAGTACTCCTCATTAAGAGTGTAGAGAGCTCCCACTTTCCTGGGGGGAATTAACCAAAGAGGATAAGTACATGGCAAACAGTAGAAAGTAAAGACATGGGATGGGAAGAGAGCTCACCTTACCTTCTCTACTTTCCTTCTGCTCTATATATGTTTGCCCTTTCAAGGAGGGGCTAAGGGTAGGTATGTAACGGTTGGTTCTAGGACACAAAGAAAAGTCAGCTCTGGAAGCTTCTGCTGCCAAGCTGGCTTCAGAATTAATTGCTCTCTCTTACACAAGTTCAGGGTCCATTAGCGCAGTGATGCGGTAAGGGCCTCAGGGCTCCTTTCTCTGGACTCTGAGTGCTATCGTCCATCATCTGGCTGGGGAGAGTTAAGCAACACAGGCGTAAATGGATTGGGGGTGCAGCGTTCATGAGCTATAAACACTAGAAACCACCTACAGGTCACAGTTCGGATTTATTTCCCATTCTGTACAATTTTCTGAGAAGGTATGGGGTAATCAGTAATTACTTAGACTACAATGGCCAGAGTTAATTGTTCCTCTTCCGACTGTGTCAAAAAAAACAAGGGAATTGACCCTGTAAATGGGCTTTATGTAGCAGGAGGCATAAAATAGCACTTAGTACTTTACTTAGGAGTTTTTTCGAAGCACTTGACCATTTGCTAATGCGTTATTCACACTGGATACCCTTCCGAGATTGGTCTGGTCATTTTGCTAATCCTTCGAGTCTGTTAGGAAGGAAACAAAAAGGAGGGTGTATGGTGTGGTATATTTGTCACTGTGTGTCCGTGGATGAGTGAGCTGTGCCTGTCAGACCAACCTAACCCCCACGTCAATAGAGAAGCCACACCAGAGGGAGCCCAAGGTGGTGAGACATTCTCTATGGTTAGGCCTGCAAAGGCGGGGAGGGTGTCATTACTGTCCTTTGTGAGTAATCTATGAATTTTTGAGGCTTAAGCATTCAGTCCTTCCCTTACCCCACAGCTTCAAAATTAGTTAACAAATTCTGGGGCTCCTCCTAGTTTTCTTGTCAGAAGAATTAACTATTCATAAGAAAATGTGGAAAACAAACTCAGATGTAGGAATGAACATATGCCATTGTAGGTACAGCTTTGCTTATACATACCGTATGATTCTATGTGTCTGTATATATACAAATATGTGCACACTCGCACACCCGCACACCCTCACACACCTTCCAAGTCATGACATGCTCATCTAGCAACCCAGGCTACAAAGTCAAAGATATAGATGCAAGCCATATCTCTCCAATATACCCTTGTGTAAAAAAAAAACAAAAAACAAACAAAAAAAAACTTTCCAATTCTAATTGCATCAGGGCCTCAGTAAAGCATTAATTTCTCTTTATAATACTCTGTGGCTCCAACCTTTAAATAATTTATTTAAGAGATGTGTTCCTGTCACAAGCATTAATTTCTTGTTAACCTCTTGTACTTTTCTAGTTGCAGACATTTCTCTGCCTATTCAGACTGTAACCAGTCCGTGAAATGTCAAGAACTCATCCCCTCCAAATTGAAAGAGTGATGGTCGGGAAGGTGATGGGGAATGTGATGTGAGGAATGGACATGCTGTAAAAGAGAGAGAATTTCAGCCATCCATGCCCGGAATGGCTCTTCCTGAATACCATGTTGAATATTATAATTTTTGTTCTAGAAAGTCAAAGAAGAGAAGAAGGTAGAAATATCTACACACACCAAGAAAAGGCGATTTTAAACATCTCCAGGAAAAGACAGGGGTAATGCCATGATGAGAGAGGCACAATAAATTTTTTTTAAACTGACTATACAATCACAAATTATTCCAATACGAAAACAAAGAAAGAAGGTTCTGACGACATATGTTTTGTTAATAAAAAGTCCAAAATTCTAGAATTGGGCTGTTCAATATGGTAGCTATTAGCCACATGTGGCTATTTAGAGTTAAGTTAAAATTAATGAAAATTTAAAATGCAGACCCTTAGTTGCACTAGGCAAAGTTCAAGTGCTCAATAACCATATGTGACTAGTGGCTACTGTTTTGGACAGTGCAGATATGGGACATTACCATCACCACAGAAAGTTCAATTGGATGGTAATATTTGAGAGCATGGGGATTTTTCTAGAACTAGTTCAAAACCTGGATGGATCATAACACGTTAAATAAATCAAATTTCCAACCCACAATAAGTTAAATCATGGTACTAAAAGAACCTTGAGTTGTGATCATGAAGTCAGTTTCTTTGAGACATTCATAAGCAAGAAAGCAAAAAGTATCAAAGGAAAATATCTCATAATTCAAAATGAAAAAAGCGTCTAGAAATTACGGACTAATAAAATTCATGTATTTCACTGGCACACACATCCTAATGGCTAAAGAGAATGTTGTTGTACAAATAGAAGAGTGTGATGATTCTCAGGAACTGGCATGAATCAAGACAAAATACATTCCCTTCTCTTTTTGATAATGCAATTTGGTAAGACAATGCAATCTTACGAAAGATTTCAGCAAAGCTGTGACAGTTTTTAGGACACACTTGTGGGCAGAATGAAGAAATGTTTGCTGACTAATAACACTCTTATGAGTTTTCACAAAGGGTAGGACATTGGAACCTAAATGATATTGATTAAAGTATCCGTATCTGTCTGGAGGGAGGTCCCAAATGGCAGACTTAAGGATTCAGTTCTTGGTTCTATCCTATTCAATAACTTTATCTAAAGCTTAGATTAAGACATTAATGTCATATTTATCAAATGAAAAAAATGACAAAAAATTTCACTGGAGGACAGAATCAAGCCATAAGAGATTCTTAAGGCAATGAGAGAGAGATGAAGAGACAAAAAGTAACATGATAAAATTTAGCATGAATAAAAACTAAGTACCCCATTTAATATTTGGGGATATTTCATCAGTTTATATCACTACTTAAAGTGAAGTTCAGGAGGTCAAGTCCTGAAGGCTCTGGTTGACCTTGTACTCTCTGTAAGCCAGTAATATCAGCTTCGTTTTATTCATGAAATTATAATTTGAGACTGCTTTGATAGAACTACACTGACATGATCAAGAGAAGTCACAGTCACCCCAAATTCTAGAGCTCAGGCAGAGGGAAATCCATAGTTTTACATCCCAGCCAGGAGAGACAGAGAGGCAGCACCATAGGTGGAAATGTGCCTGGGCAAGCCCTCCTCAAAGGCATTTTGAATTCTATGCTAAGTCTCATCCTCCACATTACTTCCTCTAAAATAATTTCATCATAGTCTTAATCAGCATGATGTCAACATATTTCCCTTTAAAATCAATGGAAAGACATTCCTTTAAGAGAGTGCAGTGCTCTTTTTGTCTCCTTTCTCTTCTGGCAGTTATATTTAAAGGAAATATTGAAGACCTAGGGTGGATCTTCAGAAAGGGGACCAGAAGAATAAAAGTTTCAGAAAAAAATGTCCTCAATTCAATTCAGCAATAGGGCAAAGAGGAGGAAAGACAGCTGAAATAGGCAAAAATTAATATGCTAATTGGCATAATATAAATTCCAAATACAAGAAGTAAAGTGCTTTAGAATTGTCAGTTATGAAAGAAATGGAGATTTTTATGTAGCCTCTAGAAAAGACTGATAGAGGACATGATAGTGAGCTTCAGCTATTTGGAAGACAATTGTAAGAAAGATGAATTAAACCTATTCTGTGTTACTCCATAGGATAGAATAAGGGCCACTGGGTAAAAGTTATGGGAAGTATATTTCAACTCAATAGAAGGAAGTATTTCCTAATAATTAGTTCTGTCCTAAAGTGAAATGAGATCCCTCAAAAGAGCAATCATCATTCTTGGTGGGATGTTCAACAGAAGCCATATGTTGGTGGCACTTGGGAAAGATTCCTGCTACCAGCAGGAGATTAAACCAAATGACCTCTAAGAACATTTCTACTTCTGAAAGTCTATGACTCTCTTTCCTACTTCCTTTTAGCTGCACTGATCCTACCAGGTGAATAACTAGGGAGTGGCCAATCTACTCAACACAGGATCGATCATAAATCAGACTTTCCACTGTTCTCTGCCTCCTGTCTCCAGACAAGATAATGTAGCTGCCCTCTCGAAACCTGCAGTGTGTGGGAGTGGATGACGTGTTAGATGATTTCTGTGTCTCAGATTCATTTGGCTTTTATATAAACAACTTAATTCTTCTCATTTTCCCTCCCTTGGATACCACACAGAGCATTTGTTTGACCCATTTTTAAACATTAAATGTATAGACGAAAGCACAAGGAAAGCTTATAGTACATGTGGCAATTTGGGACTTGGTTTAACTGTTTGATTCAAACAAACATTTGCAGAGTAACTGCTTGTGTATGTATGTTCAATTACTTATAAAATACCTTTATTTTCTATATAAAAATTTCTATATCTTATTAAAAATGGCACCTAATTACGGATTTAGCTGAGGGACTAGGATTCTTAGCACGGTGCTTTGAGATTCTATTCCATTAAAGTAATCTCTAATACCTACTATTTTTAAGGCTTATTGCTAATCATTATAGGAAACTCAAAGATGAATAAGATAAAGACTCTGCCATAAAGAAGCATACAGTCTAATGGTATACACATAATGGAAGCAAGACAGAATATGAGTGTCTCCACAGAGTTACATACATAGCTCTTTGAAGAGAAAGTTCATACCTGGCCAGGAAAAATCAAAGCAGATTTCATCCAAGAGAAGGGCAAAAAGCCACACAATGAAGGGCCATTAGTCCTGGAATAATCTGTTTTGTTCTTCACCTAGTGGATGTAGAGAAGTCAGCGAATGTTTATGTGTAAGAGTCTCACAGTAGCAATTATATTTAGGGAAGATTAATCTAGTAGCAATGTACATACTACTCAGAGGGTAAAAGGGGTAAGCTTGTAGGTCCTGGTGGGAAGGAAGCAACCAGACCTACAAAACACATGATGGAAGTAAGAATGGAAGGGAGTGGCTAAACTGAAGATATTGGGCAGGTCAATCAAAGCATTTTAAAATTGATGGAAAGTGGTGGAGAACTCTGTGAACTCAAAATAGAGAAGATGGATTGAGAGAATTTCCAGGTGTCGTAGGCCTAAACAAGCATGAAGAACTTGGTGAGGGGAGTAAACAAATGGAGATAAAGGAAAACAAGGGGTATGCCAGTGGTAAGGGAAATTCCAGAGAACAAGATCCAAAGTGAGTGTGAAGCATAGTTAATCTAATATAGTGCTTCAGTAGCTTAAGTAAAGATGGTAATCATTGGCACTGATGGCACAGATGGGTCAGAATTTATTTATTTATTTATTTATTTATTTTTGACTGCATTGGGTCTTCGGTGCTGCGCACAGGCTTTCTCTAGTTGCGGTGAGCAGGGGCTACTCTTCGTTGTGGTGCATGGGCTTCTCATTGTGGTGGCTTCTCTAATTGAGGAGCATGGGCTCTAGGCACATGGGCTTCAGTAGTTGTGGCACGTGGGCTCAGTAGTTGTGGCTTGCAGGCTCTAGAGAGTGGGCTCAGTAGTTGTGGCGCACGGGCTTAGCTGGTCCGCGGCATGCAGGATCTTCTCGGACCAGGGCTCGAACCCATGTCCCCTGCATTGGCAGGCAGATTCTTAACCACTGTGCCACCAGGGAAGTCCTCTAATGGGTTAGAATATGGATGGGAAGTTAAATTCTCAAGTATGAAAACAGAATATCACGTTAACTGGGTGGGAAATAGGAAGGAGATAGTTAAGTGGGAAAGAAGATAGAAATCCAATCATTAGAGATCTGAAGAGAATCTAGGAGACCATATATATTAATCACACTTGTTTATTTTCTGTATTTCCTGATGTTTTGACATCTGGAGTCTTGCTGACTCTAGAGAGACTGTGCCTCCGAGGGCAGGCCAATTCCCAGAGATATTCAAGTGTTCCTTTCATATGCAAACCAATGGATCCAAAGTTCCTACCCCCTAACTACCTCCCATATCTGTCTCTTACATTCCAGGCCACTATCTACCTGCCCTAATCATGCCAGGGCCAGGAACCAGGCAACTGAGGAAAGCCTGTACACTCCAGAGCCCACTGAAAGTATTCAAACTAGCCAATCCTAAACTGCTTACTCTGCCTCAATCATTCCTTCCCATGGAAGCCACAATGAAAGTTCTTGCCTACACTTTCCCCTGCTCCCTCTGCCTTGTAACCCACCCCGATGCTTCCCTGTATGGCTTTGTATGGTGTGGCATGCCCCTTCTCTTGGGAACTGTGTGTAACTAACTTCCTTTCCGATGGCAGTTGTCTTGATCTGATGGCCTCGCCACACCTGAATAATAATAAAACCTACAATTTAAAACACTGGAGATGACTAAAATGAGAAAAGAGAGAGGTAAGAATGTCAAAAGGGGGCATAATTTCAAATAAAGACATTAGGCTAAAGGCAGAGAACATAGCCTGTCAGGAAGACTGGGAAAGGCTTTAAAAAAATAGACCTATCACTTGAGAAGTACAAAGATTGAACTGGATATTGCAAGAAATATACCAAACCCTGACTTGGTTCCCAAAGCTCTGGGGAACGCCAAAGGATTATAAGAAAAAGAAGTTACCAGATATGTGTCTGGTATTTATTGTCACATTTGGGGGTAATCTGTAGTTTAAATTAAACCTGCGAAGAAGCTTCAATAATGTGTGTGTAGATTATATAAAATTTAATCTGAGAAAGGTTACCAGTAACAGGGTAATGTGAGAGGAAAATCAGTTTCAGTTATGACCAGAGGGAAGGGGTGTTAAAGGCATGTTTCTAAATGACACAGTAGTACGGTAAAATAGGGTGGCATTAGTAGGATGAGAGTTTGGAAAGAGATAAGCCTGTGGAAAGAGATGGTGAAGGAAAGGGTTGGTAGCTGTGCTTTAACTATCAATAAGAGGGATTATAGAAGAAAGGGGTTCACAGTGCTGCAGGGAGACTGCCAAGAAAGGAGAGCTTCAACCCTAGAGGAATCTGGAGGGCTCTTCCATAAAAAATCCGCCACTTGGAATCTCTGTGGTCCCAAACAGTCCTCCCCAAATGACAGGCCCAGACCAAGGGGAGTACTTGCTAACACCTTTAATCCAAACAGAACAGTGAGACTACTCATTTATGGGTATAAATACATAATGTGGGTATAATCTGTGCTTAGTGATGACTACAGTTAGGATGAGAGGAGTTGAACTTGTAGAAAACATAAAAGACATTACAGTCACCAGATACTTATCTGGTATTTATTCACCATGTAGGGGCGATTTGAAGTTTAAATTAAAGCTCAGTAGAGGCTTCAGCTATGACACCATAGGGATGTATTTAGCTTAGACGGTTTTTTTTTGTTTGTTTTTAATCTCTGAAAGGGAAAAACAAAATTCTCATGAAGAGTAGCCCTCTTCCCATCTCAGCCCCTATTCCATCTCCAAAGTATAACTTACATTAAAAAATAAATATAATGCACCAGAATATTTAGACAAAGACTACGGAATAAAGAAAAACAAGGGCAAGGTAGGTGGATCGGATGGAGGTAGGTGGAGTGCCAATTGGATGGTAGTGGGAAGAAGGCTGAGATATGAAGTAGGATGCTCAGGGAGGCTGTACTGAGAAAGTGAGATCTGAATAAATGGTTAAAGTAGGTGAAGGTGTGAGCCAAGTGGCTATAAAGGAGATGTACTTTCTAGAAGCCAGGCACTGTGCAAAATGCTTTATAGGCATGATCTCATTTTCACCCATATGAAACATTTACTACCATTATCAACACCTGCCATGAGAAAATGAAGCAAAGAGGGTAACCAGCATTGCTAAGCTTAGATAGATAGTAATGGTAGAGTCTGCATGCAGACCCGCCCGGGGAGTCTGAGTGTTAAAGACCATGCTCCTTTAAAAGCTCTATCTCAGCTTTTCACCATTGAGTATGATGTTAGTAGGAATGTACATTGGTACAGCCACTATGGAAAACAGTATGGAGGTTCCTAAAAAACTAAAAATAGAACTACCATATGATCCAGAAATCCCATTGCTGGGTATATACCTGAAGAAAATTAAAACACTAATTAGAAAAGATACATGCACCCCCATGTTCATAGCAGTATTATTTATCAATACAATAGCCAAGATATGGAAGCAACCTAAGTGTCTATCAAAGATAGATGGATAAAAAAGATGTGGTGAATATATATAATGGAATATTACTCAGTCATAAAAAAGAATGAAATTTTGCCATTTGCAACAACATGGATGGACCTGGAGAGTATTATGCTTCGTGTAATAAATCAGACAGAGAAAGACAAATACTGTATGTTATCACTTACATGTGAATCTAAAAAATAAAACAAATGAATGAATATAACAAAACAGAAAGAGACTCACAGATAGAGAGAATAAAATAGTGATTACCAGCAGGGAGAGAGAAAGGAGAAGGGGCAAAATAGGGGTAGGGGAGTAAGAGGTACAAACTATTAGGTATAGAATACATAAGCAACAAAGACATATTGTACAGCCCAGGGAATACAGCCAACATTTTACAATAACTTTAAATGGAGTATAATCTATAAAAATACTGAATAACTATGTTGTACACCTGAAACTAATATAACATTGTAAATCAACTATACTTCCATAATAAACAAACAAACAAATAAATGCTCCTTCTCTCCCCTTAAGCTCAAACCTGAATTTTACCACCCTCAACCCTGTTACATGGAAGGAAGAAGCCCCAGAGAAGAGAGTGCTGGAGAGTTGACTACAGAAATGTTACTGCTGTGTCAGTAGACAACCTCTACCACAGGGGAGGAAAAGAAAGTTCTGGGCACCAGAAAGAGAGGCCCACGGCCAGGCTGTAATGCTTGGTGTGCAGAGACATCACCCCTGCAAATGTGGCCCAGTCAGTGTCCTGGAACCCAATGATCAGATCTGCCTCCTTGGGAGAAGGCAGAGAGGAGGTGATCTTAAACAAGGACTTCTCCTTAGTCTCTCAAAACACCCCTTTTCCCTGGTCTAAGGTGCTGTCCATTCCTATTCATTCATTCATTTCCTCTACAATGACCCACTGTCTCCCGTGTTCACTGCACCAGGCTCTAGGTGCACGCAGCAGATGTGGCCTCTACACCCGTGGTACTTCCAGTCCAGTGGGAAAGGGAGAGTGAGGAAGTCATATATGATGGTGGAACAGGGAATCAGGAGAGAAACCATAAGATTTTGGTGGGGAGTGGAGACTATTACTACCTAAATATATGCAAGAATTGGAAAATACAGTCTAAGTTTGGAAATGTTAAAATTAAAAAACTGGGCTTCCCTGGTGGTGCAATTGTTAAGAATCCGCCTGCCAATGCAGGAGACATGTGTTCGAGCCCTGGTCCAGGAAGATCCCACATGCCATGGAGCAACTAAGCCTATGCGCCACAACTACTGAGCCTGTGCTCTAGAGTCTACAAATCACAACTACTGAGCCCACGTGCCACAAGTACTGAAGCCCGTGCACCTAGAGCCCACGCTCCGCAACAAGAGAAGCCACTGCAATGAGAAGCCCGCGCACCACGACGAAGAGTAGCCCCACCTCTCTGCAACTAGAGAAAGCCCCCACAAAACAACAAAGACCTAGTGCAGCTAAAAATAAATAAATTAATTAATTTAAAAAAAAAGAAAAAGAAAAACTGGGAATTCCCTAGTGGTCCAGTGGTTAGGACTTCATACTCTCACTACTGAGGGCCTGGGTTCAATCCCTGATCAGGGAACTAAGATTCCACAAGCCACATGGCATGGCCTCCCCCCACAAAAAAGAAAAACTATTCATCTTAGAAGACAGAAATAATGGATCTATCACTTTCATAAAATCTAGAAATAGGATCTGAATGTAACTTACTGCCTACAAATTATTTGACCTGAGTGGTTGCCCTACAGTCATCTATACTTCAAAAATGTTGTGTTGCAGTAGAAAAAATTGAGATGGAGACCTGACTCTACCACTCTCATATCCAGCATATTATCCAAAGAGCTCAGTATAATCACAAGATCCCTTAAAATCAGAGCTTTCTCTTGGATGAGGCAAAAGGGGAAGTCAAAGAGATTCAGAGCATGAGAAAGACTGGATGTGCTGTTGCTGGTTTTATGATGGAGGGGGCAATGTGATGAGGAATGCAGGAGGCCTTGAGTCCAGACAGCCTTGCAGCCTATGACCAGCAAGCAAATCGGGACCTCAGTCCTATGATGACAAGGAACTGAATTTTCAGACAACCTGAATGATCTTAGAAGCATATTCATCCCCAAAGGTTCTGGAAAGGAAAGCACTTCTGCCTGAAGTGCTGATTTCAGCCTTGTGAGACTCTAAACAAAGGACCCAGCTGAGCCACATAATACCCAGACTACTTATGTACAGAACAGTGATATAATAAGTATGTGTTGTTTTAAGCTGCTAAAGTTATGATAATTCATTACAGCAGCAATTGAAAATTGATGTAGACGTCATTGCAGAATTATGTCAAATCTGTTCTATGTCGTCATATAGTCTAAGGCTTAAATTCCAGCTCAGTCTCTCACAAGATGTGGGACTGGGCAAGTCACTTTACCTCTCAAAGCATAGGTTTAGGATACAAAGCCTCCAGCTATATATTCTATCTCTTAAAGGGGGTGTGATTCCACTGTGAGAATTAAATCAGTTGAGATATATGAAAATGACTGGTGCATCATAAATGTTTTTTAAATTAACCAAAGTCCATAGTTTATTCAGATTTCTTTAGTTTTCACATAAATACCTTTTTTTTCCAGGTTCCAGGGATTACACCTTATATATTTTTTCTTTTTTTTTAAATTTTTTATTTTATATTGGAGTGATTCAGTTATACATATACATGTATCTATTCTTTTTCAAATCCTTTTCCCAGTTAGGTTGTTACAGAATATTGAGCAGTTTCCTGTGCTATACAGTAGATCCTTGTTGGCCATGCATTTTAAATGATTGTTTTCTTTGTTTGTTTTTTGTTTTTTATATATAAATTTCTTTATTTTTTTGGCTGTGTTGGGTTTTCGTTGCTGGGCACAGGCTTTCTCTAGTTGCAGCGAACAGGGGCTACTTTTCACAGCGGTGCGCAGGCTTCTCATTGTGGTGGCTTCTCGTGTTGCAGGGCATGGGCTCTAGGTGCACGGGCTTCAGTAGTTGTGGCACAAGGGCTCAGTAGTTGTGGCTCATGGGCTCTAGAGCACAGGCTCAGTAGTTGTGGTGCATATAGCAGTGTGTTCATGTCAATCCCAAACTCCCTAACTATCCCTCCCCCCATCCTCCTCTCTTAGTAACCATAAGTTTGTTCTCTAAGCCTATGAGTCTGTTTTGTAAATAAGTTCATTTGTATCATTTTTTTTGGTTCTGAATATAAGCAATTTCTCTTTCTCTGTCTGACATACTTCGCTCAGTATAGTTGTCATATCTTTTTAAGCTCCTCTGTCTTTGACAGTTTCTCAGACTTTCCTTGCTTTTGAAGATCTTGACAGTTTTGAGGAGTAGTAGTCAGGTGTTTTGTACGATGACTCTCTATTTGAATTTGTCAGATATTTTCCTCGTGATTACACTGGAGTAATGGGGTTTGGAGAGGTAGAACACAGAGGTAAAGTGTCATTTTCATCATATCATGTCAAGGGTATGTGATATCAACATGATTTATGATTGTTCATATTGGCCTTGATCCCATAGCTGAAGTAGTGTTTTGTCAGGTTTCTCTACTATAAGGTTACTCTTTTTTCCCTCTCCATACTGTACTCTTTGGAAAGAAGTCATCATGTGCAGCTCACACTTTAGGAATAGGGAGTTAATGTTCCACTTCCTTGAGAGTAAAGTATCTACAGAAATTATTTAGAGTGCTTCTTCATGGGAGATTATATAAACTTTTAATACACTTAGTTCACTTTTTATTCTCAAAGTCCTCCAAACTCTAATTTTACAATATCACCTTTCTTCCTCTGAATGCAAACCAAAGCCTGATTAGGGAAAACAGGATTATCATCCCAGGGGAGAATGTATAATCTCTCTATGGAATAGGGCAGAGTGTTGTGCAGACAGTCATTTTCAAATGACATCTGTTCCAGTCATTATCTTTCTTCCAACAAAACTAAATTTGATTCAGTTCGGGGTTTTGAGAGAAGGTCACACAACTGTCTCTCTCCTCTTGCTAAACCTGTTTCCCAGGTCAAGATGTCAGATGTCAGATCACAATTTTCAGCTTTGAAAACCAGCGTTCTCAAGAACCATGCTCAAGCACTTGGTTCTCAAGTGCTTCAAACCATGCACTTCTGATATGAGCAGCAGAACAAAGAACATCTACAGCATTTAATTCTCTCTCTTTCTTAGTCTAGACTACAGTGGCAATCTTTGGCACGACTGTGATAACCAAGAGGAAGGAGTAAAATTAAAGTTAGAGCTGGATAGACTGAAGAAATGAACTCCCCAACCACAGTGCAGGATGGAGAACTGACTAACCTTTTGGGGGGCTTTAAGGTATCAAGCTGCAAATCCAAGGCACCATCCAGAGAGCAAAGTGTGGCCATTCCACCAGAGAGGCTGCTTCTGCAGTTATTTCCAGCTCTGTCTAGAGGTGGAGGGTCAGAAATGCTGGGATACTCTTTCTCCCTACAAAGATGTCTTAGCCCCAATTTTTGTACATTGGAGAGTTTGGTCAGCTTCAGCAAGCTCTTAGAGAAACATCTGTGTCTCAAAGGCTCAGGTGAGCAGACCCCAAACCTTCCATCAGTGTCATCATTACCTATTGGAATACAGAGCAATATAAACTGTTGACAGCCTCCCAGATTTTCCCAGAGGACAGGAAAGGAAAGAGAGATACCAAATAATTTTTATAGAATGGGTAATATAAACTATCCAAAAGCTTAGATATAGAAAAATCTACATCAGGAGATTGTTCTGAGGATGAAAATCCATTATCAGGGGAAAGAGAAGAAACAAGAAGAGCTCAAAACTCTATGGAACTTGATATAACCAGGATTTCCCCAGAATTACGTAGTCAACTATCCTCTTAGTTGTTTCCAAGAGACTCAAGAAGTATCTTCAAAGTATAACCACTATTGTCATCATCAAAATTTAAGGTTTGAGCCCTGACTTAGCCTGTGAAAACATAACTATCAGTATCAGGGCTCCCTTAACAGTTCTTATATCCCTTTAAGTCCTGGGATAATTTAAAAGAAGACCGGCATGGATCTGGCTTCCCCGCTCACACTTATTATCCTTGAGTGGAGTGAGTGAGGGACAAGGCATATAGGAAACAGGCATTAGGGCACTTCATGTCTACCTCTTAGGTCTACAACATTTTTTCCATAAGATATATACCACAGACCTCTTCTCCCAGGACAGCATCATTTAATTATCTCCCAATTCCAGCCCCTCCCAAGATAGTAATGTGATTGTCCACATCTTATTACATGTTGTGGCGCTAGTGGAGAATATTATAAAAAGAATTGGATCAACTGGTATAGTTTGACACAGTGAATTTTGACCTTTGTCCTAGATAGTTACTTTCAAGCCCCTTAGGAGCTCTTGATGTCTTGCGAAACTCAACCATCATCATCATCATCATCATCATCAAAACAATAATAATAATAACACAATAGCTTGAAATTACAATGTCACAGTGTCATTCTAAACATTGTACATGTGTTAATTCACTTAACCTAAATGCAACAATATTATGAAAAAAATGCTATTTTTATCTTTGTTTTGCAAATGGAGAAAGGCACAAAGAGTTAAGTAATTTGATAAAGGTACCATAATTAATAAGTGAAGGGTTGGGTTTTGATTTTGGCAGTCTGGCATGAGAGTACATGTTCTTAACCATTATACAGTTCTTTCCCAGGACCCAGGCTTATTAGTCATCTGATGTGATGTTCCCTCCTGACATGAATTCTGCTCATTGAGTAGGAGAAAAGAGAAAAAGCATTATATGACAACATGAATGAATACCTGGAGAGGCTATGACCTGACACCTTTATGCTTAAGTGGGGAACTCAGAATTTCAACAAGAGATAGCCTAAGATACCAAAGAAAGAGAAATGACAAACCATCGTCTGATTTGAATGGAGCTACTTGTCAACATGTCCATTCTAAATTTTAGCCTTCAAATTTTATTTTTCATGCACATCTCATTTTTGTGGTCCCAATAGAGCCCGACTTCATGTACAAGTACCCAACAGACAGGAAACACTCTCCCAGACTGTGTATTGCTGAGAGAGAGGCAATCATCTCTGCTAGGCAGAGAAAAGCTGTTAATAGGGAGTATACACTAAGATCAATAAACCAGAGAAGTTTACAGACCATGACTGGGACTTCTAGATAAACCAAGAGTCTGCCTAAAAGGCAGCCTGCAAAGAGCTGTTGAAACCTGTGCACTGGTTCATCGAGTCTGGAGATGGGGCTACTAATCATCGCTTGGACATTGGGAAATCTTGGGCAGAGTGAGGACAGAGAAGAAATAGGGCTGACCCAACTGCTCATTTGTTTTTGATGTAGCAAGTAAAGGTTTTGCTTTGCTTTCAAGTTTCTCTAACTTACAAGATGAAAAATTTTTACCAACTAAACTTGTTTTCGTATCTGAAAGTCCAACTGTTGCACTTGACTCTGATAAAGTGGATCTTTTCAGTCCTGCCTCCAGGCTTCTGTCCTTGCCCTTCCCTCTCTCTGATATGCCCTTCCCCACACTGAGCTCCAGCTGAAATACCACTCCCACCTCTTGGCAGGTTCAACCACTCATTCTTACAGTTTTCATAGAGCAATAACAGCCAAAGTCCATGATAAAATTTTTGTTTGTTTGTTTAGCACGTGCTTTTATTGTATTGTGTTATTAGCTAATTTCACATTACATTTGAAAAGTAGTTAAGATTTCTATTTACAAAACAGCTTAATTTGCACACCCTGTACTCAATACAAAAGAATAATGTATAAAATATGAGCATTAAAGTTAAAATTGTGAAACTAATTCTTTGTAGCAGAACTTATTTATTTTATTTGATATAGTTTTTTCTTTTTAATTAATTAATTAATTAATTTGTTTGTTTGTTTGTTTATTTATTTATTTATTTTTTTGGCTGTGTTGGGTCTTCGTTGCTGCGCGTGGGCCTTCTCTAGTTGCGCCAGTGGGGACTACTCTTCATTGCAGTGGACGGGCTTCTCATTGCAGTGGCTTCTCTTGCTGCATAGCACTGGCTCTAGGCGTATGGGCTTCAGTAGTTGTGGCACGCGGGCTTCAGTTGTTGTAGCTTGTGGGCTCTAGAGCACAGGCTCAGTAATTGTGGCTTGCGGGCTCTAGAATGCAGGCCCAGTAGTTGTGGCACTCGGGCTTAGTTGCTCTGCGGCATGTGGGATCTTCCCGGACCAGGGCTCGAACCCGTGTCCCCTGCATTGGCAGTCGGATTCTTACCCACTGTGCCACCAGGGAAGCCCTGGATTAGAGCTGATTTACAATGTTGTATTAGTTTCAGGTGTACAGCAAAGTGATTTGGTTTTACACATACATATATTCATTATTTTGCAGGTTCTTTTCTCACATAGGTTATCACAGAATACTGAGTAGATTTCCCTGTGCTATACAGTAGGTCCTTGTTGGTTATCTATCTTATACACAGTAGTGTGTATGTATTAATCCCAAGCTCCTGATTTATCCCTCCCCCCACCACATTTCCCCTTTCGTAACCCTAAGTTTGTTTTAGATATCTGTAAGTCTATTTTGTAAATAAGTTCATTTGTATCATTTTTTAAATTAAATTCCACATAAGAGTGATATAATATTTGTCTTTCTCTGTCTGACTTACTTATCTGTCTGACTTACTTCACATATCTCTAGGTCCATCCATGTTGCTGCAAATGGCATTATTTCATTCTTTTTATGGCTGAGTAATATTCCATGGTATATATGTACCACATCTTTATCCATTCATCTGTTGATGGACATCTAGTTTGCTTCCATGTCTTGGCTACTGTAAATAGTGCTGCAATGAACATTGGGGTTCATGTATATTTTCATACTATGGTTTTCTCTGGGTATATGCCCAGGAGTGGGATTGCTGGATCATATGGTAGTTCTATTTTTAGTTTTACTATAAACTATTCAGGGATGAATATGAGGTGATGAAACAAAACTTACAAGTTGAAACTGTAGGTTCAAAGTTTGGGTAGTGAGTAAAAAATGACAGCAGGACATTAATACAGTTGAAAGAAGTGGGTTTTCTGACAAGAAGAACCCTGAGCACAGTTGTAGTCAGAGGGAAGCTTTGTTCCATTTGTTAGGTGAGAAAGGGAGATCAAAGAAGCAATCAAAGGAGGGATTAACTGCAATTCAAGGGGTCAGAGGAAGGAAGAATTAACCTTGGAAAAGAGAAGATGGGATTATTATAATTAGTGTGAAGGTCTACAAGGGATTAGACAAATCTGGAAAACTTGGGCACCTTCTGACCTCCCACAGTCACTTCCAAGAAAACAATATTTTCTCACCATCATTATGAGAATAGAAATGTGGAGTTGAGAAGAAGAACTCATTCCTATCTTGGGAGTATAAAGATAAAAATTATGAGTTAAGTCTGACTGCTGAAATGTTTATATGAAAGTGCTTCATATGCTTGACTTAAAATACCAAAAGTAGTCTCTGAAAATGAAAACACAACACAAATGTATACTCTAAAAGGATAAATGTATTACAGATGCTGTAGGATCTGAGCCAAGGGTGAAAAAGGTACAGTGAAGAAACACTGACTTTTAAGCAACCGATTCATTCATTTTCTAAATGGGTCAGAAAAATCTGTGAAAATGTTCAATTGCCATAATAAGGGAGGCAAGTTACTTGAATTTTTTTAAAGCTTGAACCCTAAGCACATGATATATCTCAAGGAGTAAAACTGCACAATCTCACAGAAAGGAAAATTCTGACCTTAGCAATATGTGATGTCCCAGTGGATACAAGGATTAAGTGTCTGAACAGGCTTTTGTAATACAGCGGGGAACTTAGAAATCACTGAGGCATGAAATGTAAAAGGAGTAACAAAGCGGGTTTGGGTTATAAAAGGCAGCAGTAAGTGTTTGCTGATGTGACTGTAAGAGCAGAAGGTTTACACATGACACACTCTACACGCTTAAAAGAAAAGTAAGGATGAGACTGTGCTGAGTCTGACACTGCTAAAACATGAGCCAAAGAGAACAAGGGCACAGAGGCATGAGATGCTGAATACAAAAAAGCAGTAATGGTGAGATCCACTTGATAGCAATAGGAGAGAATCCAGATGGCAATTTGGGGATTTGTAAGGCTCTAAAGGAACCAAATGAAACTGTCAAAGGGGACCGTTTTCATCTGCCAAGGCAAAGTGGAACAATAGGAGAAATGGCAACAATGATGTGGTTTTCTAAAGCAGATGTTGTTGCTGATTCCTGGCCCGTGTTCCCGCTCCAGTTCTAGAATGCATTCATGGATATCAATGCTGGAGTCTGAGTTGGAGACACACCAGAGCATTCTATGAGCAGTGCAGGTCAGTGTTCAAAAGACAGAGAGAGAGAGCAACACTACACGGCCAGGTAGTTAAAGCCAATGAGGGAGAAAACTTTGAGTTTAGCTCCTGGATCTTCTTCCATGCTGTTACTTTTCCATCTAGTCACTTAGACTCTTGTGGTCTTTGCTTCTTCATCAGAGATGGAGAGGCTTGGTAATGAGTTCCTACCATACAGAAACTCTACCAACGTGGTAGAAAAAGTGCTGCATAATCAGTCGTTTTACTCCTTGTTAAAGCAGGCAACATAGAAGATTGAATGACTCCAGGAATCCCTCTTGAAAAGTGAGTAGTATAAGAAGATTTTAAGATTAAACAAAAATAATGGCTTTAGTCCCAGTCTCAGGATGTGGGGACCATAGGAGTCAAAGGAAGCCAAAATTGACAATGTAAAAATGAAAGCACTTCAAGAAATAGACTTGATACAGAATTCTCCGTGGTAGTCCAGGTTTCAGATGAATATGTAATCTTTGGGGAAATCCATCCCAGTGGCAAATCTAAAATAGTCGATGTTCATCACCACTGAGACCAGACACAAAAGCGTAGGGAATCATATAATGCTTTTCTATACGATAGAGTGCTTTTATGGTAAGCAACGAAAATAAATGTAGCTAACTTAAGCAAAAAGGAAATTTAGTTAAAGGATGCTATGGTAGAGCAATGAATAAGACTTAAGATGTGGCAGTTTCCAGACATGTAAGTTGCAGGAAGTACTTAAAGAGCCTCTGCCACTGAAAGACTTGCACCCAATCATTTTCCCCTCTTTGTGTTGTTCTGCTCAAGATTCACAGTGCCACTTATATAAGGTACCTAGAATAGTCAATTTCATAGATTTAGAAAGTACATTGGTAGATGCCATCGGCCGGGGGACTGGGTGGTGGGGAGGGAATGAGGAGTTAATGTTTAATGGGTGCAGAGTTTTAGTTTAGTAAGATAAAAAATTCGGGAGACAGATGATCATGAAAGTTGCACAACAATGTGAATGTACTTAGTGCCACCGAACTGTACAGTTAAATATTGTTAAAATAGTATGTTTTATATATGACTTTTACCACAATAAAAAACATTAAAAAAAAAAGATTCACAGTGCCAGAGAGAGGCTGTTGAGATTACCTTCGGTAATCTCATTACCTTCGGTCACATGTCTGCCCCTCAAGTAGAGAAAAGTGGGGCACCTGGATGTCTAGAGTCCCCTGAGAACAGGCAAACGAAGAGAGGTAATTACCTAAAGGGATATCAAGAACTGGTGTGAAAGGAGAATGCATGCTGGGCAGTGTAAAAGAAACAAAAGCAAACATCTGCCTCCATTAAAAAAAAAATCTTGGGCTTCCCTGGTGGTGCAGTGGTTGAGAGTCCGCCACGGGTTCGTGTCCCGGTCCGGGAGGATCCCACATGCCATGGAGCGGCTGGGCCCGTGAGCCATGGCCACTGAGCCTGCGCGTCCGGAGCCTGTGCTCCACAATGGGAGAGGCCACAGCAGTGAGAGGCCCGCGTACTGCAAAAAAAAAAAAATCTTGACATAAGAATTTTGATGCAAAAGCAACTAATTCATATCAAGAGATAGTAGGGCAAACCCACTGTGATAGTTAATTTTGTATCTCAGTGTGACTGGACTGCAGAGTGCCTAGACATTTGGTCAAGTATTATTCTGGATGAGTCTGTGAGGGTGTTTCTGGATGAAATGAACCTCTGAATGGTTGGACTGAGTAAAGCAGACTGCCCTCCCTAATGTGGGTGGGCCTCACTCAATCAGTGAGGCCTTGAATAGGACAAAAAGTCTGACCCTCCCACAAGTAAGAGAGAACTCCTCTTTGCCTTAAACTGAGGCAAAGGATTTTTCCTGCCTTCAGCCTTGAACGGAAACATCAGCTCTATCTGGCCTATCAAGCTTGTTGGCATTCCAACTGGAACTCATGCCTTCAGCTCTTCTAAGTCACCAGCTCGCCCACTGCAAATCTCTCAGAAGTTGTCAGCTTCCATAATTGTGTGAGCCAATTCCTTATAATTAATTAATTAATACTCAGAACCAATTAATTGGTTCTGTTTCTCTGGAGAAACCTAATACACTCATTTCCTTAAAGTGGAGATATAGAAGTAAGTGTTTTTTCCTCCCCTGCAGTACTTAAAGTAACTTGACTCATACTATAGTCATTTCATTAATGCTGTGCGTCATTTGTCTTTCTACAGTGGGCACTGGACTTGGAATCAGAAAACTAATTTTAAGTACTAGATTTGACATAAATTTAATCTTGGGAAAATTGCAAGAACACTTAACCTTCAGTTTTCCCATCTGCCAGATTTGGACAATAACACTTATAAAGCATGATTGTTTTTAGAAATAAATGACATAATTAAAGGAAAAATGTCCAGCTGATGCCTAGTAAACAGTAGGGGTTTAATGAATGCTTGTAACATCTAATATGGAATATAAATCAGGGCAGGGTCCATGCTGTCTACTCTCTTGGCTACATTCCCCAAAGTGCAGGGCATAGTAGACACTCGATAAACATTTGTGAGCAAAAATGAAATATACAGGTAAAAACTCTTCTTTTGGTTTCTAAACTTATACACACTGTTATGTGCATGGAATGAAGTGGGAATGAATAGACTGACCAAATAATATCAAGCACCAGCACACAGCATGTGATCTCAGCACAAAAATGAGCAATTGGGCGAGACAACCACAGTCTTCTAGGAAGAGGAATTTAATATCCTGCTGATAAAAGTGCAATCTTCAAGATAAATGACAGGGCTGATGCTGTGTGGGGGGATGTGTGTTAGGAGAGATTTTCTACCGTCTTCAAAAAAACTTAAATCGAAGGCAATGCTGGTGATTTCTTAAACGCTATTGACATAAACTCAAATGAGCATGTCATATTTCACTATCATCACTAAAGATTTTCTCAATGGAAAATCATCTGCTGACGATGGGGGAAAGTAATATTCGTATCTCTTATCTGAGGTTTTTCAGGACCAACTCTTCTAGTTTACACTCTTCTTTAACCATTCATTTGAACTGTGTCTACATAACCTGAAAATAAACTTTTTGTGATGTCACAAAAACAGATTTGTTGGAATCATTTAGTGATTTTGACCTTGTAAGGACATAGCCACAGAAAAACACAGAGTACTAATTCCCAATTCCAATATTACAATATTTTTTTGTATGGCCAGCAAAATTTGAAGTCAGTGAAAAGAAAAATCCCCATAGAGTCATAAAATACAAATAAATAAGTTCTTTAATATTTTCCATTCTCTTCATTTAAAGAAAACTGAGACCCAGCAAGAATATGAAAATCTCCAATTTTTACAGGACTCATTTGGAACATGATTCAGATTATCTGATGCATTTAATTCATTCTTTCAGGAAATACTAATTAAGAATCACCTTGTGACGGGCATTGTCTAGAAGTTGAAGACCCAGTGAGAAAGGACAGCCTCTCATGAAACTTACACTTTAAAAGGGAGGATCAAACAATAAACAAGTAAATAAGAGAGTCCTACATAATGAAAAGTTTAATAAAGATAATAATTCAGGATAATATATCAGAGAGTGATGTGGATGCCTCCTCAGAGGGAGTTGTCAGCAAAGAACTCCCCCAAGAAAGCGATATTTGTGCTTCATCAATGATCACAAAGAATCAGTCTTGTGAAGACCTGAAAGGGTATTCTAGACAGTGAAACAGCACGTGCAAGGTCCTTGGAATGGCATACACTTAACAAATTTAAAGGACAAAGAGAAAACCAATGTGGCTGGAGCATATGGATATAGAAATAAGTAGCATGAGACAGATGTTTACAGCCATGATGAGAAACTAGGATTTTATTTGAAATGCAAAGGATACTGCTTGTCCAATGGTCTCATGGTCCAGTGTTCCCCATTATCATGAAGCTGAACTTTTTCTGGCAACAAATAGCTCTACTTCTGGAAAAATAACTAAAAAGCAGGCTTGGTTCCTTTGCTGTAGGATTTCATTTATCTGTAACATGAGGCTATTCAGTAAGCCAAGTGATTCCATAAAACAGATTCCCTTGAATGGCCCAATCCATTTAATCTACCAAAGGGGTGCCATTTGTTTCCCCTGGGCTGATGCAGAGTTGTATGTCCAACCGGGACATTATGTAGTCGTCTGGGAAGCACAAGCCCGGCGAGTGAGTAATGATGGATGGCTTACCTCTGAGGAGTACACTTCCTCAATGAATCTGCATCAGCAGTGCCGAGCCTTCCAAGCTTCTTCTCCAGAACAGGGGCCAACTCCACAGGCTCCTTAGAGACAAGAGTAATTTTTGCTCACATTTTTTTCCTGCCTGAGAAATAGAGAGAGACAGCTCTGTTTTAAATCAAGCCCCCAGTGCAAGGCTTGCCTCCATCCTATAATGAAAACTAAATGAAACAAGTGAAAGCTGTTTTGACTTACACCCAAAGGAGCTAAAAACTTGTTCAGGCATTCAGCGAACAACGGAGGCAAGTGGTGATCATGGGAATGGCCAAGTCGAGGTTATATCTCAGGTCATCCTATTTCCCTCCTCTGGTAATTCTTTGTTACACCAAATAGCATCCATTTATATGTCAGATTTTCTACCAGACTCCCATCCATTTTAATTCCTCCACAACCTCAATTCCATCTCTAGATGAGGATCTATTTTATAATCTTTATTACATCTCTCTCTGCTGAGCAAGAGAGGGGGAAACTAGGAAATCAGAAAGCATGCATGTTGGTCTTGGGTCAACTTGATGAAAGAAAACAAACCTTCCTTGTGTAGTCATATTGATTCTGAAAAACTTTATTTTCAATCTCATCATATCTCAGAAATAAATCAGACACTGAATAAAAATAGTGATAAATGCCAGGAAAGTAACTGTAAAACAATATTCCATGGGACAACAACAATGATAACAAAATATTATTTATTAAGCACTTACTAAGCGCTAACCACCATATTAAAAGTGCATTCAATACATTTTCTTATTTATTCCTCAACATGACCCTGTGAAATTGATTGTCTGGAAAGTGGAAAAAGTGGAATCCTGATCTTTTAACTGCAAAGCCTGTACTCTTAACCAAAATTGGAAAATAAGTTAGTCATAAGCTTTTTACTTGAAATGAAAAATTAATTCTATTTTAAGAGGGTAGACAAATTGGAAACACAAATGATTCTTTTCTGTCTTATCCCTTATATCAGGAGTCAGCAAACTACAGTCTGTGGGCCAAATCTAGGCCCCCATCTGATTTTGTAAATAAAGTTTTATTGGAACACAGACTTGCCCATTTGTTTATACATTACCTATGGCTGTTTCTATGCTATAACAGCAAAGTTGACTAGTTGCAACAAAGACCATCTGGACCTCAAAGTCTAAAATATTTATTATCTGGCCCTTTACAGCAAATATTTGTTGACCCCTGCCCTATATTTCCAATAATTCCCTTCACACAAAGATCTTCTGCTTAACTGCCATCAGTCCTGCAGTATCCCTGTCATAGACAAATTACTATACAAGATGGATACTTTGTATGCTGTAGCGGATGCTGTTGGTGCCCTGGCAAGATTTCCTTCATCTCCCAACTGTTGTGAGTTTGCCTCTCAGCAGCTCACAGATGCACCCTTCTCAAGAGATTTGCCCTAAGGAAGCTGACTGGAGCCACCCTCCTGGAAATGCTTGTGAGGTTATGGTCTCCTTCCAGGGAAGCCTATAGCCAGTGACTAACTGATACGGAATATAAAACAACTAGCTACCTTGCTTCAAGGTGGGACAAGCGTGTGGTGCCATGGTCCATAGCTCCCTGTGGCACCAGGCTTAGGCTAGGTTTCAGTGGAATCAGCATCTTTGAAGAGCTTTTTCCCCTACTCCATCTTGCTTTCCTCATTCCTTTTCAGATTTTACCTGCAGCACTGTCTCCTCAAATCCCTTACAGAAGCATCCTTTTCTTAAACTTTGCTTCTGAATTACCTACTTAAGACACATGGTTCATGTACACAAGGAATATTTATTGTGTTCATGCACAATTTAAGATAAATGTGGAAATGTGTGGAAATATGGTGTGCATTATGTGATGATGTGATGAAGTTGGGAAGCTGGTATAAGACAGGAAAGGTTTTTTCTCTACCCTCTTAGATTTAGTAATGGGGGTATGAAAATTAAACTGACAAAAGACAAAGAGAAAAGGGCTTATTTGCAGCCCATAGGAACCAACAAAAGAAGTAGCTGGCTTCTTAAATGGTTGAAATTAGAGGCTTATATACCTAATTTAGTAAAGGAAAGGAGGGTAGTGGGGAGAGAAGATGCTTTTAAGGACAAATAGGGTTTTTTAAATGAAAGATAAATGGGTTTTTAGAAGAACAATCGAGAGATAAGAAAATTTGTAATGTCGGTTATACAAACATGAATGGACTTTCTGTCTCATTTAGGGCCAAAAAACTCCCCCAGAGAAGGAATGTGGGGTAGGTTTTACTCTCATTCCTCCTTCTGGGGAATATCTGCCCTGAAGAAGGAATTTATGGTAGCTTTATTTCCCAGAAGTTGCTGCTTAAGGAAAACTTCAAGAAGTCTTCTTTCTGTGCCTGTTGATTCTCAATTTCTTTCACCTCAAAATAATCCATATGCCAAAGTGGCATATTCTGATCCCCTTCCATGTCAACTCTGGAGTTCTGAGTGAATCCCCACATTGGGAAGAAGAATTAGGAGAAAGGATGAGGTGCCATCTGGTTCTCTTCTACTCTAAGCTGGTGTATCTTCTGTGCAGATGATAAATCTAAAGGAAATTCCATTTTCTTCCTTTTCCCACCAGTAACACTGACTCTCACCCCTAGAACAGCACATCTGACTCCAGTCTTAGTGACTACAGATGCCCCAAAAAGCTTGAGAATCTTCTATCGTGTCGACCCCACTGACTGCTGTTGCAAGGTTTGTCAGCTTACTCCTCCATCAGCAGAGGAATCAGAAAGAACAGCAAATGACACCTGAACACAAAAGAAATGGTCCATTTAAAAATGTATTTTTTGGGCTTCCCTGGTGGTTCAGTGGTTAAGAATCCGCCTGCCAAAGTAGGGGACACGGGTTCCAGCCCTGGTCCAGGAAGATCCCATGTGCTGCGGAGCAATTAAGCCCGTGCGCCACAACTACTGAGCCTGTGCTCTAGAGCCCATGAGCTACAACGACTGAGCCCATGTGCCACAACTACTGAAGCCTGTGAGCCACAACTACTGAGCCCAAGAGCCACAACTACTGAAGCCCACGCACCTAGAGCCCATGCTCCACAACAAGAGAAGCCACCGCAATGAGAAGGCTGCGCACCGCAACAAAGAGTAGCCCATGCTCACTGCAACTAGAGAAAGCCTGGGCACAGCAACGAAGACCCAACGCAGCCCAAAATTAATTAATTAATTAATTAATTTTTAAAAAAGTATTTTGTATCTGGTTCCTATCCTGACATGCTTCTTGTCATGTGAACCTGAGAATCTTACTGGAGTGAGGAAAATAAGAACTGTTTTCCTCTTTGAAACAGTGCACTATGTGTCACATGCTTTTTAGCTAAATTGTGTTCTTTGTTGTTTTGCTTACATGTCTGAGGCCTAAAAAAAAATAAACTTCTTGGGGTTCCTCTCTCCTACAACAATCACTCCCACCGCCACACTGTGAGAAACTGCACCCACCCTCCAGCACACTCACACACCCCAGGACAGAGAGCCCACTGGAACGTCTGGTAATAAACGCCCTGAGGCATTCTCTTTAGCTGAACAGTTAAGAAAAATTTCTAAAAGACTGAACCATGTGTGACCTAAATTGGCTTTAAAAATGCTTTTCAGAGCAGAGGGAACAGCATTTGCAGCATAATCATTTTCCACCTTGACATTAATTATGCACCGTGGTGTTCAGAGAGCAGCTCTGAGCCAGGAATATGTTTGTAAAGTAAACATGTCAAGCAAGGCAGAACATTGTAAAATGAAGAAAATATTAAATACAATGCTGTTATGATCCATTTCTCTGCTCTTCTTTTCTTCATAAATCTTCTACATTCAACCTACATAGGGATGGCATTTCCCTCTTCAAAGAGAGATGAGGTGACTCAACAATACTTATAGTTTGGATTTCTTGAAAGAGAAAAAGAGAAAAGAGGTGCTTTTTTTCCACTTTGTGATTGAAAAGAAAAGGGGCTTGCTGATTTAAAGAGTTGCACACCCTTAGCGAAGCTTTAGAAAGCATTCTCTATAGGAACAATTCCATTTCTATACAGCCATAGGAACTGTAATTTCATTCCCCTTTCTTCATTATCAAGGACGTTTGCATGATGACAGGGTCCTAGCAGCTCCTGAATTTACCTATTCCTGATCCTCACTTTTTCATTTAGTGTTATTAGCCCTTGTAGGTGGCATCTTCATTAATTGTCATAAGTAAAATTCCAATGCCACCAAAGATTCCAGCCCCAGCAAGAGGCTTAATGAGAATATTCTACTATTCATAAGAAAAAATCCTAAGATAGCATCCAAAATATTTAGAAGGTTCCAGTGGTTTTTAAAGTAATTTTTAGCTACTCTTCAATGAACTCTTATGACAAAGCCCAATATAAAACACACACACACACACACACACACACAAAAGCAGAGCATCCCCTAGTTGAGCCAGGTATCACACCTTGTATACACAACCCCCCATTGTACCTGTGTGGGTAACTCAGGAACTCTCAGGGTGCCTGCTAAGCTCAGTTTACAAGCCAATGACTTAATCCAATCACAATATGTTATTGTCTTCAGGATAAAGAATTTATGCCCACTGACAATAGGCCTATAAAAACCATCTCCTTCTAAAACCATTCTACAGAAAACCATCTCTGTCTAATAAGATTTCAATCACTGGAAGACAAGTGAAATACATTTTTCTGGGAAATACTGCCTTTACTTCTTTAGATATACCTGTTGACAAAACATCTCTGCCAGAAATCTCAACTTGATAGAATCTGTGAACATATTAGATCATAACATGAAAGAAAGAAAAAAAACGAGGAAGAACTTTTTTCTGATGAAGCTCACAAAATTTCTAAAGCAGGCAAAGCTCTCTAGGGGTCAAAATATTTAAATTTTCTTTGAGAAGGAAATTAACAAGTACTCAAGAGCTGTGAGTGATAATTGGAGGATATAAAGTGATTGCAAAGGGTAGTTCTATGGGGTAGTTAAAGTGTAGAGTGTCTAGGATATAAGAAGATGATCTACCCAGTGATGGATAGACCGAGTAAGAGACAAATGGGATAAAACTATGTTTAACTAGGAAAGGAATCAGGAAAAAATTGAATTGCATACATGTGTTTGAAATTCTGTTAAAAAGTAGACTTGCTCTGTTTTGCTCCAAGGGCAAAATGAGTGGCATTTATAAGAAACCAGATTTTACACTAACATAAAAAAATCCTTTCAAACTAGAGTTGATAAAACAGACAGACTTGGGAGGTATGATGTTTCTAATACTAGAGGCATAAAAGAAAAAACTTACAGACCTAATGGGGATTCTTGAACAGGGTCTGGTGCTTGGTATACAAGACCTTGTTCTTGCCAGTGTTCAATATATATATATTCTAATTTGATTGCATTAATTAAGTACGTTAAAAGATAAATTGAGGCAAAGAGTTTATTTGAGCAAAAATTGATTCCAGTTGAACAGCACCAAACTGGAAATGGTAGAAGTGCTCCTCCAATGGGAGCTGGGGAAAGACTTACAGATAAAAGGTGGAAGCGAATCAAGGAAATTATTGCTTGGCTATAGGTTAAAGCCTAGTTGGCTGTCTGTGATTGATTGCCCTTAGGTTTCAATGCATAAACTTGAGGCATTTACAGCCTTAAATTTTGGTTTGCTTACTCATAGATGCAAGGCATTAGAACCACCTCAGTCTAAGGGACTCCTTGTTTAATTAACTTAACAAGCTCTAGCAGAAGTCAAAACATTCTATCAAATGTCATTATTAAAATGTTCATGAACCACCAAGAGTGCTTAAAGTCTTCATCAATTTGAGGAATGTGGCAAAATCCAAATATATCATAACAAAGGAAAAAATTAAGAGCATCTTTGGAGCTGTGATGTGACCTGCCAAATGGGCATAAATTAGGTTTTCCTTCAACATTTAAACACCTCATATCTGGTTACAGTATATCTTGAAAACAAGGATAGTATTTACATACATCACTTTTTTAAAACATAAACATAAATCTGAAGGTGTTTTTCAAGCTAAAATTCATACCTCGAGTAATAGGGAACACACATACATACACACACACACACACATACACACACGAGGAAAAATAGTATTATACCATAGAATCTCACAATTAGTTGTTTTTTCTCAAATTCTTTGTCTAAAAAGCTCTGCATGGTCTGCATATTGTTTAATTTCAATTTGGGCTCCTTTTCCCCCTTTTCTGAAAGCACCTCTCCTCTATTCAAATTTCAATTCCCGAGTCAAATATATTTTCCTAAGATAAGCCTTTCCTAACCCCATCCAATTTAAAGATGTACCCCCTTTTATTTATTACTTATTTGTTCTTGTTCTTTGCCTAAATAATTGATTTATTTTCTTAATCTCTGAGTCTGTGCTAGATTAAAAGTTCCATATTTGTTCTGTTCACCACTGTAAATTCAAGACCAAAACCACAGAAGCCTCAATAAATATTTGGAGGGAAAATGAACAGCTTCAGAAGCGTAAGGAGAACCTTGTTCCTGAGGTTGATAATGGAAAGTCTCTTTTTTAAGCTTTTCAAAATTTATAACCATTATTTTCAAGTGCTTTTTAAAAAAAGTAATCCTTCCTCTCATTTTCAAAATGTAACTGTTAGCAAATAATAAATGTAATAAGTAGTATGTGCTGATGTTGTGCTAGGTATTGTGTGGTATATCAGTAAATGTACACTCTATTTGGATATATAATACATACTCAAACAACTCTCCATAAAATTAAGCAATAACTGAAATTTGACAGGTAGGAAACCTGGCACCATGGTTCCAACAGGAGAGAGGTGAGACGCAGCCAACATGTTTCTAAGTCTTCAATTTGTTTATATACATATATGTAATTGAATACCCCCATAATATACCCATAGATATGTTACATGATAGGTACGTGAAAGGCTAATGCAAGGTGGTATACAATAAGGGCTACATGAACATTATAAAATAATTAGATAATATACATATATAACTTTTAGTGGATCTGATCTCGGGTGGCTTCGGCCTGCAATGGCTTGAAGCAGGGTTTCAGTTCCCGGCCAGTGATTGAGGTCAGGTTGCGGCAATGACAGCACCAAATCCTAGCCACTAGACCAGTGGCCAGTGAGAAGGCCCTGGCCATATGGCTTTGCAGAAAAAGAATTCCCACAAAGACAGAAAGTAGTGAAACAAGTAAAGTATTTATTAAGAAATAAAGAGTATAGTACGTGTGGATAGACACACGAGCAGACTCAGAGAGTAGCGCCCTTGTGGCAGTTTAAATCACTTATATGGGGCATTTCTTCCAGGTTTCCTTTGGCCAATCATTTTGAGTTGCCTGGTTCAAAGTCCATATTTGGTATATCTCAAGATCTTCCCATGTGTGCGCGTGCATCTCTTAGCCAAGATGGATTCTACCGAAGAGGCCTATGGGTAGATTTAGCCACTTAGCATCACTTCCCTTTTGATCTCCAAGGAGCCTTTCTGCGCATGTGAAGTCAGAGAGGTCTCCCGACTTCACGAATGAGGAATATGTGGTCTCTTATCTTCTATCTGGGCAGGGCCCAGCTTCCTCTCTCCAATGTCCTGTTATTCTAGTCTCGGAGTATTGGTCCACAGATTCCAACCATTTGCCCCGGGGGCCCATCTATCTTCTGCCTCAGATCCACAGTCTTCAACAATATACTTATTTGAAGAAACTTTTCAAAAATATTCATAAATCCCAAGATACATATTTTGTTTCATTACTGTTATCTACCATGTTTATTATCTTTACTGTTTTAATCAGTATTTGACATTAAAAAGAGAAAAATACTCCATTAAAAGAAGAACGCTTAGGAAGGCACCTGACTTGGATGTCCGAAGAAACTTTCCAGAGGACACGAAGGCTAAAATCTAAGTGGGAAACATTCAGGAGAGGGGGCAGAGGGGAAGATTTTCCAGGCAGAAAGAACCATTGCCAAAGTGAAGAGTAAGAAAAATTATGGCGTCTTCCAGAAACTGAAAGAAATTCAATATAGTTGGAATATAGTATACTTGGGGTTGATAAGGAGCAGAAGTGGCAAATGATGAAGCTACAGGGGTAAGCAAGGGCCAAATCTGAAAGCTCTTTTTTTTTTTTTTTTTTTGCAGTATGCAGGCCTCTCACTGTTGTGGCCTCTCCCGTTGCAGAACACAGGCTCCGGACGCGCAGGCTCAGCAGCAGCGGACGCGCAGGCTCAGCAGCCATGGCTCATGGGCCCAGCCGCTCCACGGCATGTGGGATCTTTCTGGACCGGGACACGAACCCGTGTCCCCTGCATCAGCAGGCAGACTCTCAACCACTGCACCACCAGGGAAGCCCCTGAAAGCTCATTTAAACCAAGTTCAAAGTTTGGAGGACTTCAGCAACAAAGAGTTGCTTTTGAATATGGCATAAGCAGTAACGGAGGCTGTTTCCTGCCAAGAAAACTCTTTCTTCATAATAAATGATGTTTAATAAGTTTCTAAAAATCTGAAGCAAAATGTTATGATTTACTCAAATCGAATAGTGTTTTTTAATAGTTTTCTTTATGCTTTCATGGTGTGTTTAAAATTTGCATGTTAAAAACTTAAGGGAAGGGCCTCCCTGGTGGCGCAGTGGTTGAGAGTCCGCCTGCCAATGCAGGGGATACGGGTTCGTGCCCCGGTCTGGGAGGATCCCATATGCCGCGGAGCGGCTGGGCCCGTGAGCCATGGCCGCTGGGCCTGCGCATCCGGAGCCTGTGCTCCGCAACGGGAGAGGCCACAACAGTGAGAGGCCCGCATACCGCGAAAAAAAAAACAAAAAAAAAAAACAAAAAAAAAAAACAAAAAAAAACTTAAGGGAAGCACAGACTGAAGCATAAATCAAATTAGTCCAATAAATAAGGGCCTCCACTTTCTGCTTTTATACCTCCAGTATTGTTACGGTGAGGAAAGTCGTATGAAGTCCAGACAATGGACCTCACTTTTAACTCTTAGAAAGTAGAGCCTTTATCAGTTAAGGACTGCCTGTCAAGCCACAGATGAAATAATGATAGGATTTCTTGCTTATAGCAATTAATAATTGCTAATTATTGCTAATGCATATTAGTAGGAAAGAGTCATACACAAATCATAGGAAGGTAACTGGATACCCCCATAATACACCTAGAAGTGTACAGCTGCCTTTTGAACATCCTTCCTACATAAACATGTGCTTACTGATTTTTTTTTTTTTTTTTTTTTTTGCGGTACGCGGGCCTCTCACTGTTGTGGCCTCTCCCGTTGCGGAGCACAGGCTCCGGACGCGCAGGCTCAGCAGCCGTGGCTCACGGACCCAGCCGCTCTGCGGCATGTGGGATCTTCCCGGACCGGGGCACGAACCTGTGTCCCCTGCATCGGCAGGCGGACTCAACCACTGCGCCACCAGGGAAGCCCTGCTTACTGATATTGATGATCATTTGCACCTACTGACTAGAGTCCTGGCTTCCCGTAGCCAAGAGAAGATACTGTAGGGGAGCAAAATTTGCCTCCCTCAAATGTCTCTTCAGAATGTGGATTATTTTCAGCAGAAAACAATCAAGGCCCAGAAGACTCAGGAAGTCTTTCTTTTTACCTCTCCCTTTACTGCCTAAAGAATGAAGATAAAGGACCTGTTCCCAGAAAAGAGCTATCAACATAGATAACTATAGTATGAACTAGGTGTGAGAGACAAGGAGGGACCTAGCAAATTTGCTCAAATTCCTCTCTGTGTCCCATTGCCTCTGCATGGCCCAGCAAACATTTATTTACCAAACATTTGCTTTTGTATTCCGGGTCAATTGCCTCCCTCCACTTTGAAGTCCCAAACCTCTACACCCAACATCCTCTTTTGTCTTTAGCTGAAGATGGTATTTAAGGTGAAGGTTTTAGCCATTTTGGTGAGTTACTCAGTTTCTCTGGGTCTCTCCCATATATACATAAGATTAAATGTTTGTTTGATTGTCTCCTGTTAATCTGTTTCATGTCAATTTAATTCTTAGACCAGCCAGAAGAACCTAGAAGGGTAGAGGAAAATTTCTTCCTTCGCAACAATATCTAAAGACTACAATGCACCAGCCTTTCATTCCAGTTACAATCTCAGATTTCCAAACATGTATGATAATGTACAGCCAGTGTTTTTCCATTAAAATTTGCTTCTAACTTCTAAGCATAAGCCAAAGACACAAGGTAAGAATCATGCCTGGGGCGGGGGAGCTTGTCCTATGGAGCAAAACCCAGCCCCCTCACTTAAGGTAGCTCCCTCCTATTCCCTCTAACAAATGTAGATCTGGGCTTCAGAGAATGAAGATTCGATGTCCTTCTTCAAAAGCAGTATCATGGAGTTCTCAGCATTTAGCTGTAAAATTACCTAACTGCTTAATGGTCCTCAAATGTCAGATCCTTCTCAGTACCTTCACGTCCTCAGAAATAGTATTTCACAGTGCTGTGTTTCCTGTCTTAGATTATAATTTATCACACAGTTTTATAGAGAGTTGTATTACTATCTCTCTTGCTAGACTATGAACTCCTTGAATGGATAGACTAAGTAAGGATTACTCATCTTTTCAAATCCAGCAATTAACACACTGCCTGTAGCAAAGTATTAATAAAAGCTCAGAAAACCTTAACCAACTTCCATTGGCTTGGGACCCTCTCTTTTTCCAGAAGAATTAGCTTTTGTTAGAAACCACTGCTGAGTCAGACATTGGCAAGAACCATTTTTTACCCTATTGACATACGGTTCTTTCTCCATTTCAAAGGTGTTTCTTTCAAAATAAGTCTGCCAAGAGCAGAACTCAGGTGTTGACAGTCAGCTGGATGTATCCATTTTTATCAATTGCAGAACTTCCATTGGGGTAAGAGGTGTGAGTTGAAATTAATACAAACATTTGTTCTCAGTGTCCCTAGTACTGAGAGAGAAATCTTAAAATTAGAGTTTCAACATTCGGTGAAAACATAATGAATTTAAAATTTTCTAAGAGAAACAAGGTTTGCCTAAATAGTTTTGCCAATGGTCTTGGTTAATACATGCTATACCAACCTATTTTAAACAGAAACAGAAATTTAAGAGCTCCTTTAAATGTGCAAGAATTGAGGGCCTGTACCTTCTGTTATTATTCTAATCATCCACCTACGAAACCACAGTGAGCTTTCCTCATTAGTTTTGCCTTTTTGGAAAAATATAGCTGGCTGAGGTGACAGAAGCAGAAGTAGTATGCTAAGTTTACGTGCATTGACTTCAACCGGGGATTTTTTTTCCCTTTTTCTTTCACAGGTATTAACAGCCATTGTGTTCTCCAGCCCTCACTATAAAGATAATAATAATAAATATTTTTAAATGGAATAGGTTGAAGCTTTATGACATCCATAAGCCAAGGGAATGTAAATAACCTTGCTTACAAATATAGGATGCAAGGTATTCTATAAAACAAAGGTCCTGACTGCCACATGACCAAATGTACTAGTGCTAATCAGAGGGTCTGATTGGTGATATTTGTCATGATTTTAATGAGAGGTAAACAGGAAGGAGTAAGGGGAAACTAAGTTGCATAAAAACCCTTAGCGGTTTTGAAGAGCCAAAATAATGAAAATGAATCTAGAGCACAGAACTATTCCAGAAAGGCAATCTCCAAGAAATGGAGGGACGAAGAAAATTCCTAAAATCTTTCTGAATATATGCAATTCCCTACAGAATCTAAATTGTGATTTGTAATTTGGAAATGCTTTTGGTTTATTTTTTCCTAAATATAAAATTAATAATTAACCCATTTGAAAAATATGAAAACTATTTAAAGAGTAGCTATCACTTATTATACCAATTCCCAGAGCTAACTTCTATGAACATTGTGCTGTATTTCCTTCCAGATACAGATACATATGCATGTTTCATATCATTGAGAATATACTGAATATATAATCTTTGTGTCTTACTTTTATTACTTTTCCACTGCCATTAAAATCTTCCTTAATATATCACTATATTGATGTACTATTGTATACTCAAAGGTTTGCTCAATGTTGAATATTTTTGCTATTTCCAGCAGTTCAATTGTTTTAAAAAAAAATCATGGGAATTCATAATCACCAAAAACTGGAAGCAAGAAGATGACCTTTAGTGAGAGTAGCATCGACATATATACACTACCAAATGTAAAATAGTTGACTAGCGGGAAGAAGCAGCATAGCACAGGGAGATTGGCTTGATGCTTTGAGATGAGCTAGAGGGGTGGGATAGGGAGGATGAAAGGGAGGCTTAAGAGGGAGGAATATGGGGACATGTGTATGCATACGGCTGATTCGCTTTGTTGTGCAAGAGAAACTAACGTATTGTGAAGCAATTATACTCTAATAAAGATCTATTTAAAAAAATAGTGAATGGATAAACTATGGTACATCTATACAAAGTAATACTATTCAGCAATAAAAGGAATGAGGTATTAAGCCACGCAAAGACATAGATGAATCTTTTACTGCTAAGTGAAAGAAGCCAGTTTAAAAAGGTGTCATACTATATGTCAATTATATGATATTCTGTAAAAGGGAAAACTATAGAGATGGTAAACAGAGCAGTTGTTATCAGTTGTTTTGGGAGTGAGTAAAGGATTCAATAGGTGAAGTAGAGGGGAACTTTTTAGAGGAGTGAAACTATTCTGTATGATACTCTGTGAATACATGACACTATGCATTTGTCAAAACCCATCAAACTTTACAGCACAGAGAGTAAATCTTAAGGTATGGAATAAAAAAATAATTTTTAAAAATAATAATCTAGGAGGTCAGGGATCCCATGATGGAATGCAGACTCTGGCAAAACAATCTAATTCTATTATAAATGCATGAAACAACTTCACTGAAGGGGATGGGGTAAATGTTCTGTCCTAAATAACTTTGGAAATGAGTGGAGCCTTTAAGACTGAAGGCAAAAGGAACCATTCATAAGCATTGAACTATTATTGATAAAACTGTTTCCATGGGAATACAAATTGATGTTTCTGAAACCATTCTATATGAATAATTGGAATTGAAAAATTAGGTAATGAATGATGGGTGGTAAGAACCAGATTTCTTACTATTCTAATGGGAAGTTACAGATGAGCAAGGACTGGAGGCTAAAATAATCCATGTTTGTTTGTTTGTTTGCTTGTTTTTTGCTGCACCGCATGGCATGTGGGATCTTAGTTCCCTAAGCAGGGAATGAACCTGTGCCCCCTGAATTGGAAGTATGGAGTCTTACCCACTGGACCGCCAGGGAAGTCCCTAATCCATGTTTTAATGGATTACAGTTGGGAGACATCAGTATAAACTTATGTTTACCTTAATATAAACATAGACAGTTACATTTAGAAATATTTATAGATATGTGTATATGCATGGATTAGTATACACAAATATATTTCTTTGCTCTGTCAGCTAAGAGGGCCTAAAAATACCAACACCTCAGTAGAAACAAGCCCATATCTTGTTTTATAACACGATCCTTCAATAAAAGGAACAAAGTCTCCTTCACTGGGGCAGAAAATATACAAGGTGAGTCTGGAGAAACCAATAGTGTCAGAAACTAAAGACATGCCCCAAACTCCCACAATGATGGAGTATGTCAAAGGAACCAACCTAAAAATCTCCCAAAGCTGGAAAAATTTGAGCAACAAAATAAAGTACTATTGGATTATAACAAAAAAGTATAAAATAAATACCTATGCAAAGACTGTCTTTTCTCCATTGTACATTCTTGCCTACTTTGTCATAGGTTAGGTGACCATAACTGCGTGGGTTTATCTCTGGGCTTTCTATCCTGTTCCATTGACCTATATTTCTGTTTTTGTGCCCTACCACTCTGTCTTGATTACTGTAGCTTTGTAGTATAGTATGAACTCAGGGAGTCTGATTCCTCCAGCTCTGTTTTTCTTTCTCAAGATTGCTTTGGCTTTTCAGTGTCTTTTGTGTTTCCATACAAATTGTAAAATATTTTCTTCTACTTCTGTGAAAAATGGCACTGGTAATTTGATAGGAATTGCACTGAATCTGTAGATTGCTTTGGTACTGTAGTCATTTTCACACTCGAATCCAATAACATGGTATATCTCACCATCTGTTTGTGTCATCTTTGATTTCTTTCATCACTGTCTTATAGTAGTACTGGGAAAACTGGACAGCTACATGTAAAAGAATGGAGTTAGAACACTCCCTAACACCATATACAAAAGTAAACTCAAAATCGATTAGAGATCTGAATGTAAGGCCAGAGACTATAAAATTCTTAGAAGAAAACATAGGCAGAACACTGTTTGACATAAATCGCAGCAAGCTCTTTTGTGACCCACCTCCTAGAGTAATGAAAATAAAAACAAAAATAAACAAATGGGACCTAGTTAAACTTAAAAGCTTTTGCACAGCAAAGGAAACTATAAATAAGATGAAAAGACAACCCTCAAAATGGGAGAAAATATTTGCAAACAAAGCAACGGACAAAGGATTAATCTCCAAAACATACAAGGAGCTCATGCAGCTCAATATCAAAAAAAAACAAACAACTTAATCAAAAAATGGGTGGAAGACTTAAATAGACATTTCTCCAAAGAAGACAAACAGATGGCCAAGAGGCACATGAAAAGATGCTCAATATCACTAATTATCAGAGAAATGCAAATCAAAACTATGATGAGGTATCACCTCACACCAGTCAGAATGGCCATCATCAAAAAATCTACAAACAATAAATGCTGGAGAGGGTGTGGAGAAAAGGGAACCCTCATGCACTGTTGGTGGGAATGTAAATTGATACAGCCACTATGGAGAACAGTATGGAAGTTCCTTAAAAAATGAAAAACAGAACTACCATATGACCCAGCAATCTCACTACTGGGCATATACCCAGAGAAAACCATAATTCAAAAAGATACATGCACCCCAATGTTCATAGCAGCACTATTTACAATAGCCAGGACATGGAAGCAACCTGAATGCCCATCAACAGATGAATAGATAAAGAAGATCTGGCATATATATACAATGGAATATTACTCAGCCATAAAAAGTAACGAAATGGGTCACCTGTAGAGACATGGATGGACCTAGAGAGTGTCATACAGACTGAAGTGAGTCAGAAAGAGAAAAACAAATACTGTATAATAACACATATATGTTGAATCTAAAAAAATGGTATAGATGATCCTACTTGCAAAGCAGAAATAGAGACACAGACGTAGAGAACAAATGTACAGATATCAAGGGGGAAAAGGGGTGGTGGGAGGAATTGGGAGACTGGGATTGACACATATACACTATTGATACTAGGTATAAAATAGATAACTAATGAGAACATACTGTATGGCACAGGGAACTCTACTTAATGCACTGTGGTGTCCTGAATGGGAGGAAAGTCCAAAAGGGAGAGGATATATGTATACGTATGGCTGATTCATTTAGTTGTACAGTAGAAACTAACGCAACTATACTCCAATAAAAATTAATTAAAAAACTAAATAAATATTTATGAATTCATACTGCTATAAATAAATAATTAAGTCAACATATTAGTGGAGGAAACTAGGCACATCTTGCATGGATAAAAAAATCCAAATAATTTATATAAATACACTGGCCTCAAGGTAGATACATATAATTCTGTATTCCTCATAGTGACTGTCTTCCAAAGAGTACAGTATGGAAAGGGGAAAAAAGAGCAACTTTACAGTGGAGAAACATGACAAACACTACCTCCTCAGCCAGGTAATCAAGTTCAACATCAACTGTGATAAGTCATGTTGAAAGTATGTACCCTAGATATGATGTGATGAGAATGGACTTTACCTCTGTGGTTTCCCTCGCCAAAACCTATTATCCCAGTCTAATCATGATTAAAAAAACACCTGAGAAATTCTAATAGAGGAGAATCCTACATAAAAGGTGACCATTACTCCTGAAAACTGTCAAGGTCACCAAAAACAAAGTAAGTCTGAGAAATTCACATATTAGAAGACTCTAAAAAGACATGACAGGCTTCCCTAGTGATGCAATGGTTAAGAAGCGGCCTGCCAATGCTGAGGACACGGGTTTGAGCCCTGGTCCCGGAAGATCCCACATGCCACAGAGCAACTAAGCCCGTGTGCCACAACTACTGAGCCTGCATGACTAGAGCCTGTGTTCTGCAAGAGAAGCCACTGCAATAAGAAGCCCGCACACCGCAATGAAGAGTAGCCCCTGTTCGCTGCAACTAGAGAAAAGCCTGCACGCAACAACAAAGACCCAACGCAACCAAAAATAAAATAAATTAATTAAAATTGTTTATTTAAAAAATATTAAATTAAATTTAAAAATAAATAAAAAGACATGACAACTAAATGTAATATGATATCCTGGATGGGATCCTAGGACAGAAGAAAGATTATTAGATTAAAAATAAAGAAATAGGGCTTCCCTGGTTGCACGGTGGTTGAGAGTCCGCCTGCTGATGCAGGGGACACGGGTTCGTGCCCCGGTCTGGGAAGATCCCACATGCCGCAGAGCGGCTGGGCGGTGAGCCATGGCCACTGGGCCTGCGTGTCTGGAGCCTGTGCTCTGCAATGGGAGAGGCCACAACAGTGAGAGGCCCGCGTACAGCAAAAAAAAAAAAAAAAAAAAAGAAAGAAAGTTTGCATTTTAATTAATAATAATGTATCGGGAGACCTTTAAGATGACGGAAGAGTAAGACATGGAGATATTCCTCCCCACAAATGTCAAAACTACATCTACACGTGAAACAAATCCTACAGAACACCTACTGAACGCTGGCAGAAGACCTCAAACATCCCAAAAGGAAATTCCCGACATACCTGGGTAGGGCAAAAGAAAAAAGAAAAAACAGAGAGAAAAGAATAGGGATGGTACCTGCAACAGTGGGAGGGAGCTGTGAAGGAGGAAAGGTTTCCACACGCTAGGAGCCCCTTTATTGGCAGAGACGGGGCATGCTGGGGGGGAAGCTTCGGAGCCACAGAGGAGAGCACAGCAACAGGGGTGCGGAGGGCAAAGCAGGGAGATTCCCACACAGAAGATCGGTGCCGACCAGCACTCACCAGCCCGAGAGGCTTGTCTGCTCACTGGCCGGGGCGGGCGGGGCTGGAAGCTGAGGCTCAGGCTTCGGAGGTCAGATCCCAGGGAGAGGACTGGGGTTGGCGGCGTGAACACAGCCTGAAGGGGCTAGTGCACCACGGCTAGCCGGGAGGGAGTCCGGGAAAAAGTCTGGACCTGCCTAAGAGGCAAGAGACCACTGTTTCGGGGTGCGCAAGGAGAGGGGATTCAGAGTGCTGCCTAAACGAGCTCCAGAGATGGGCGCGAGATGCGGCTATCAGCGCGGACAACAGAGACGGACATGAGACTATAAGGCTGCTGCTGCCGCCACCAAGAAGCCTGTGTGTGTGAGCACAGGTCACTATCCACACCTCCACTCCTGGGAGCCTGTGCAGCCCGCCACTGCCAGGGTCCCGTGTTCCAGGGACAACTTCCCCGAGAGAACACAGGGTGTGCCTCAGGCTGTTACAATGTCACACCGGCCTCTGCTGCCGCAGGTTCGCCGCGCACTCCGTACCCCTCCCTCCCCACGGCCTGAGTGAGCCAGAGCCCCCGAATCAGCTGCTCCTTTAACCCCGTCCTGTCTGAGCGAAGAACAGATGGCCTCAGGCGACCTACACGGAGAGGCGGGGCCAAATCCAAAGCTGAACCCTGGGAGCTGTGCGAACAAAGAAGAGAAAGGGAAATCCCTCCCAGCAGCCTCAGAAGCAGAGGATTAAATCTCCACAATCAACTTCATGTACCCTGCATCTGTGGAATACATGAATAGATAAGGAATCATCCCAAAATTGAGGCGGTGGACTTTGGGAGCAACGATATGTATATATTTTTCCTGTTTCTCTTTTTGTGAGTGTTGTGAGTGTGTATATGTATGCGTCTGTGTGTGATTTTGTTTGTATAGCTTTGCTTTTACCATTTGTCCTAAGGTTCTATCTGTTCTTTTTTGGGGTCTTTTTCACTATAGTTTTTAGCACTTGTTATCATTGGTGGATTTGTTATTTGGTTTGGTTGCTCTCTTCTTTCTTTTTTTTTTAATTACTTTTTAAGTATTTTATTTTTACTAATAATTTTTTATTTTAATTATTTTATTTTATTTTATTTCTTTTTCTTTCCTTCTTTCTTTTTTTCTCCCTTTTATTCGGAGCCATATGGCTGACAGGGTCTTCATTCTCTGGCCTGGTGTCAGGCCTGTGTCTCTTAGGTGGGAAAGCTGAGTTCAGGACATCGGTCCACCACAGACCTCCAGCTCCATGTAATATCAAATGACAAAAGCTCTCCAAGAGATCTCCATCTCAATGCTAAGACGCAACTCCACTCAATGACCAGCAAGCTACAGTGCTGGGCACCCTATACCAAACAACTAGCAAGACATGAACACAACCCCACCCATTAGCAGAGAGGTTGGCTAAAATGATATTAAGGTCACAGACACCCCAAAACACACCACCGGACATGGACCTGCCACCAGAAAGACAAGATGCAGCCTCATCCACCAGAACACAGGCACTAGTCCCCTCCACCAGAAACCATACAAAACCCACTGAAAGAACCTTAACCACTGGGGACACACAACAATAACAACGGGAACTATGAACCTGCAGCCTGTGCAAAAGAGACCACAAACAGTAGTTAATCAAAATGAGAAGACAGAGAAACACATAGCACATGAAGGAGTAAGGTAAAAACTCATCAGACCAAACAAATGAAGAGGAAATAGGCAGTCTACCTGAAAGAGAATTCAGAGTAATGATAGTAAAGATGATCCAAAATCTTGGAAATAGAATGAAGAAAATACAAGAAACGTTAAAAAAGGACTTAGAAGAACTAAAGAGGAAACAAACAATGATGAAAAGCACAATAAATGAAATTAAAAATTCTCTAGAAGGAATCAATAGCAGAATAACTGAGGCAGAAGAACGCATAAGTGACCTGGAAGATAAAATAGTGGAAATAACTACTGCAGAGCAGAATAAAGAAAAAAGAATGAAAAGAATTGAGGACAGTCTAAGAGACCTCTGGGACAACATTAAATGCACCAACATTCAAATTATAGGGGTGCCAGAAAAAGAAGAGAAAAAGAAAGGGACTGAGAAAATATTTAAAGAGATTACAGTTGAAAACTTCCCTAATATGAGAAAGGAAATAGTTAATCAAGTCCAGGAAGCACAGAGAGTCCAATACAGGATAAATCCAAGGAGAAACACACCAAGACACATATTAATCAAACTATCAAAAATTAAATAAAAAGAAAAAATATTAAAAGTAGCAAGGGAAAACCCACAAATAACACATAAGGGAATCCCCATAAGGATAAAAGCTGATATTTCAGCAGAAATTCTGCAACCCAGAAGGGAGTGGCAGGACATATTTAAAGTGATGAAAGGGAAAAACCTACAACCAAGATTACTTTACCCAGCAAGGATCTCATTCAGATTGGACAGAGAAATTAAAACTTTTACAGACAAGCAAAAGCTAACAGAATTCAGCATCACCAAACCAGCTCTACAACAAATGCTAAAGGAACTTCTCTAGGCGCAAACACAAGAGAAGGAAAAGACCTACAATAACAAACCCAAAACAATTAAGAAAATGGTAATAGGAACATACCTACTGATAATTACCTTAAATGTAAATGGATTAAATGGTCCCACCAAAAGACAAAGACTGGCTGAATGGATACAAAAACGAGACCCATATATATGCTGTCTACAAGAGACCCACTTCAGACTTAGGGATACATACAGACTGAAAGTGAGGGGATGGAAAAAGATATTCCATGCAAATGGAAATCAAAAGAAAGCTGGAGTAGCAATTCTCATATCAGACAAAATAGACTTTAAAATAAAGACTATTACAAGAGACAAAGAAGGACACTAAATAACGATCAGGGGATCAATCCAAGAAGAAGATACAACAATTGTAAATATTTATGCATCCAATACAGGAGCACCTCAATACATAAGGCAAATACTAACAGCCATAAAAAGGGAAATCGACAGTAACACAATTATACTAGGGGACATTAAAACACCACTTTCACCAATGGACAGATCATCCAAAATGAAAACAAATAAACACGTTTTAAATGATACATTAAACAAGATGGACTTAAATGATGTTTATAGGACATTCCATCCAGAAACAACAGAATACACTTTCTTCTCAAGTGCTCATGGAACATTCTCCAGGATAGATCATATCTTGGGTCACAAATCAAGCCTTGGTAAATTTAAGAAAATTGAAACCATATCAAGTACCTTTTCCAACCACAATGCTATGAGACTAGATATCAATTACAGGAAAAAAATCTGTAAAAAATACAAACACATGGAGGCTAAACAATACACTACTTAATAACCAAGAGGTCACTGAAGAAATCAAAGAGGAAATCAAAAAATACCTAGAAACAACTTTAAATGAAAACACGATTACCCAAAACCTATGGGAGGCAGCAAAAGCAGTTCTAAGAGGGAAGTTTATAACAATACAATCTTACCTCAAGAAACAAGAAACATCTCAAATAAACAACCTAACCTTACATCTAAAGCAATTAGAGAAAGAGAACAAAAGAAAAACCCAAAGTTAGCAGAAGGAAAGAAATCATAAAGATCATATCAGAAATAAATGAAAAAGAAATGAGGGAAACGATAGCAAAGATCAATAAAGCTAAAATCTGGTTCTTTGAGAAGATGAACAAAACTGATAAACCATTAGCCAGACTCGTCAGGAAAAAAAGGGAGAAGACTCAAATCAATAGAATTAGAAATGAAAAAGGAAAAGTAAAAAGTGACACTGAAGAAATACAAAGGATCATGAAAGATTACTACAAGCAACTATATGCCAATAAAATGGACAACCTGGAAGAAATGGAAAAATTCTTAGAAAAGTGCAACCTTCTGAGACTGAGTGAGGAAGAAAAAGAAAAGATAAACAGAACAATCAAAAGCACCAAAATTGAGACTGTGATTAAAAATCTTCCAACAAGCAAAAGTGCAGGATCAGATGGCTTCACAGGCGAATTCTATCAAACATTTAGAGAAGAGCTAACACCTATCCTTCTCAAACTCTTCCAAAATATAGCAGAGGGAGGAACACTCCCAAACTCATTCAATGAGGCCACCATCACCCTGATACCAAAACCAGACAAAGATGTCACAAATAAAGAAAACTACAGGCCAATATCACTGATGAACATAGATGCAAAAATCCTCAACAAAATACCAGCAAACAGAATCCAACAATCCATTAGGAGGATCATACAGCATAATCAAGTGGGGATTACCCCAGGAATACAAGAATTCTTCAATATATGCAAATCAATCAATGTGATAAACCATATTAACAAATTGAAGAATAAAAAACCTATGATCATCTCAATAGATGCAGAAAAATATTTTGACAAAATTCAACACCCTTTAATGATATAAACCTTCCAGAAAGTGGGCAGAGAGAGACTTTATCTCAACATAATAAATGCCATATATGATAAATCCACAACCAACATCGTTCTCAATGGTGAAAAACTGAAACCACTTCCACTAAGATCAGGAACAAGACAAGTTTGCCCACTCTCACACCATTATTCAACATAGTTTTGGAAGCTTTAGCTAAAGCAATCAGAGAAGAAAAAGAAATAAAAGGAGTCCAAATCAGAAAAGAAGAAGTAAAGTTGTCACAGTTTGCAGATGACATGATACTTTACATAGAGAATCCTAAAGATGCTACCAGAAAACTACTAGAGCTAATTAATGAATTGGTAAAGTTGCAGGATACAAAATTAATGCACAGAAATCTCTTGCATTCCTATACACTAAAGATGAAAAATCTGAAACAGAAATTAAGGAAAGACTCCCATTTACCACTGCAACAAAAAGAATAAAATACCTAGGAATAAACCTACCTAAGGAGAAAAAAGACCTGTATGCAGAACACTATAAGATACTGAAAGAAATTAAAGATAATACATACAGATGGAGAGATATACCATGTTCTTGAATTGAAAGAATCAACATTGTGAAAATGACTCTACTACCCAAAGCAATCTACAGATTCAATGCAATCCCTATCAAACTACCACTGGCATTTTTCACAGAACTAGAACAAAAAATTTCACAATTTGTATGGAAACACAAAAGACCCCGAATAGCCAAAGCAATCTTAAGAAAGAAAAATGGAGCTGGAGAAATCAGGCTCCCTGTCTTCAGACTATACTACAAAGCTACAGTAATGAAGCAGTATGGTACTGGCACAAAAACAGAAATATAGATCAATGCAACAAGATAGAAAGCCCAGAGATAAACCCATGCACATATGGTCACCTTATTTTTGATAAAGGAGGCAACAATATAGAAAGGAAAAAAGACAGCCTCTTCAATAAGTGATGCTGAGAAAACTGGACAGCTACATGTACAAGAATGAAATTAGAACACTCCCTAACACCATACACAAAATAAAGTCCAAATGGATTAAAGGCCTAAATGTAAGGCCAGACACTATAAAACTCTTAGAGGAAAACTTAGGCAGGACACTCTATGACATAAATCAGAGCAAGATCCTTTTTGACCCACCTCCTAGAGAAATGGAAATAAAAACAAAAATAAACAAATGGGAACTAATGAAACTTAAAAGCTTTTGCACAGCAAAGGAAACCATAAACAAGACCAAAAGACAACCCTCAGAATGGGAGAAAAAATTTTGCAAATGAAGCAACTGACCAAGGATTAATTCCCAAAATTTACAAGCAGCTCTTGCAGCTCAATATCAAAAAAACAAACAACCCAATCCAGAAATGGGCAGAAGACCTAAACAGACATTTCTCCGAAGAAGACATACAAATTGCCAACAAAGACATGAAAGAATGGTCAACATCACTAATCATTAGAGAAATGCAAATCAAAACTACAATGAGGTATCACCTCACACCAGTCAGAATGACCATCATCAAAAAATCTACCAACAGGGCTTCCCTGGTGGCGCAGTGGTTGAGAGTCCACCTGCCAATGCAGGGGACATGGGCTCGTGTCCTGGTCTGGGAGGATCCCACGTGCCGTGGAGTGGCTGGGCCCATGAGCCATGGCCGCTGAGCCTGTGCGTCCAGAGCCTCTGCTCTGCAGTGGGAGAGGCCACAACAGTGAGAGGCCTGCATACTGAAAAAAAAAAAATCTACAAACAATAAATGCTGGAGAGGGGGTGGAGAAAAGGGAACTCTCTTGCACTGTTGGTGGGAATGTAAATTGATACAGCCACTATGGAGAACACTATGGACGTTCCTTAAAAAACTACAAATAGAACTACCATACAACCCAGGAATCCCACTACTGGGCAATATACCCTGAGAAAACCATAATTCAAACAGTGTCATGTACCACAATGTTCATTGCAGCTCTATTTACAATAACCAGGACATGGAAGCAACGTAAGTGTCCATCAACAGATGAATGCATAAAGAAGATGTGGTACATATATAAAATGGAATATTACTCAGCCATAGAAAGAAATGAAATTGTTATTTGTAGTGAGGTGGATGGACCTAGAGTCTTTCAGAGTGAAGTATGTCAGAAATAGAAAAACAAATACCATATGCTAACACATATATATGGAATCTAAAAAAAAATTGTTCTGAAGAACCTACGGTCAGGACAGCAATAAAGACGCAGATGTGGGGAATGGACTTCAGGACATGGGGAGTGGGAAGGGTAAGCTGGGATGAAGTGAGAGAGTGGCATGGACTTATATACGCTATCAAATGTAAAATAGATAGCTAGTGGGAAGCAGCCGCATAGCACAGGGAGATCAGCTCAGTGCTTTGTGATCACCTAGAGGGGTGGGATAGGGAGGGTGGGAGGGAGATGCAAGAGGGAAGAGATACAAGGATATATGCATATGTATAGCTGATTCACTTTGCTATAAAGCAGAAACTAACACACCATTGTAAAGCAATTATACTCCAATAAAGACATTAAAAAAAATAAAAGCCAAAGTTTTGGACTTCCCTGGCAGCCCAGTAGTTAAGAATCCACCTTTTAATTCTGGGGACGTGGGTTTGACCCCTGGTCGGGGAACTAAGATCCCACATGCCGCAGGACAACTAAGCCCCCGCGCACAACTACTGAGCCTACTGAGCCACCACTAGAGAGAAGCCCATGTGCTTCAACAAAAGACCCTGCGTGCTGCAACTAAGACCTGATGCACCCAAAAATAAATAAATGTTTTTTAAATTTTTAAAAAGAAAAAAATGTATCAATATTGGTTCATTCATTGTGACAAATATTCCATAAGATGGTGAGATGTTAATGATAGGGGAAACTGTGTGTGCAATATATAGAAATTCTATGTATTATTTCTCACAATTTTTCTGTAAATCTAAAACTATTCTAAAGCAAAAAGGTTAGTTTTAAAACCACTAGGAATAAATACTTTGGCCACAAAATGTTGTCCATGTTTCTGATTATTTTCTGAAAACTCGAACTGATTAAAAGCAAATGAGTATTTTAAGAGGCCATAATGCCAATTGTTGACCATTAAGTTTGCACTAATTTACAATATCAGTGACAGTGTTTGAGAGCATCCGGACCTCTGTAGAAGCCCCAAATGAAAGTGACTTCGATCTTGAACGTTCTTCACAAAAATCAACTATGTAAAAATGCTAGTTTTATTCAACTTGGAATAAGAATAAGTCAGAATAATGTAGTAGATAAGTGTTCAAGGTAGAGTCACACTGTGTGAATTTATATATGGCTCCACTAGTTTCTGACTGTGAATTTGAGCTTTAGCTGCTCTAAGCATCAATCTTTCTCAGCTGTAAAATGGTGATAATGAAACGTTCCACCATAGGATTTTGAGGAAAATTAAATAAGGTAATGCATACAAATCAGTTAGGATAGTGGCTGGCATAAAGCAAGCACTTGATATTGTTATTATTATTGGTTTTTAGACATTCACTCATTTATTTAACAAACACTTATTTAAGAACTATTATGTTTTGAGCACTCTGGAAGACTCTGGAGAGATGATGGTGAATAAGACACAACCTCTGCCCCTAAGGAGCTTATAGTCTAGCAGTAGAGTCAGAGAGGTGCACAGGAAATTGCAATGTTACATGGTAAGTGTAGAAACAGGCTATTAACAGGCTGCAGTGGAAGCATATGACATGATCAAGAAAGCATTCTCAGCAAAAGGGACAGCTAAGCTAGAATCTGAAGGATCTGTAAGATTTAACCCAGGGGTGTGCTGAAGCAGGCTCATACCTGCTTGCTGGAGCTAATTGTGTATGTCTCTCTCCAATTTCATGTTCAGTGACATGACATGGGTAGCTTGAAATCAGCCACAGTGAGAGCATTTTCATCATGGAAATTGTCAAATGTTGCAAATCAGGGCTCTCCCTCTTTCTCACCCCAGATAGGCGACTGGTAAACATTCACCAGCACAGCACTGCTTTAGTCAATCAAATTTGGAAAAGGAAATGCAGAGGGAGGCAAGGAGCATGATGAATTTGGGAAACTGAAAGGCGTTAGACCTGGCTACAGTGCGAAGGGTTCATGAAAATAGAGAGGTAAATGAAGACCACCAGATCAGGGTTAGAAACCAAAATAAGGTGTTCTGAATTTACCCAGACGGCAACAGGGAGCCACTGAAGGGTATGGAGCAGGGGATGGGACATAGTTTGCATGTTAGGAAGAGTCTGTTTGGCTTCAGAAGGCAGAGTAAAATTGTAAATAGATATAGTGTGCTTAAAATTTTATTTGAGGCAGAGATTACTTGGATTTGGTCAGTCTCCACAGGGTGGTATAATTGAAGTGTCATTATCAGTTGGCATATCAAATGCTTATTTTTTCTTTGTATGGTCTACCAGGATTTTTCTTAAGCTATGCTTTTAGAAACTGTCACAAAAGAGTAGAATGTGACTTACCAATTTTGACAGTTTTATTACATTTCTAACAGTTCCTGGAAAGTTTTCTTCTTCCCAACCTGTATTTATGAGAAGAGCAAGACCTGGGACTGTGAAATAAATGGAGAGGTTTTTGGAGAGAAAAAGGTGAGACATAATAGTGATCTAGACTTGGGTGGTAGTCATTGTGGTTTTGGTAAATGGCTTTGGAAAATATTTACAAGGTAGCTCATGGTGATGGAATGAATGAGGAAGGTGAGGGAAAAGGAAAAATGAAGAAAGATGCTCAGGTAGCTGGCTGGCCAGTGGTTATTTACACCACAAAACAGGAACCACAGGAGAAATAGTAAATTAGGGCCAGGGTGATAAAAATAGTCCAGAGAACTAGGAGGCATGGCAGTGAGGGTGGGGAACAAAAGAATGGGGTCAATTTGTTGAGGTTGAAGTGCGTTTCTAAGTTCTAACAGGAATTGTGCAGAGGTCAGTGGTGTATGTGAATCTAGAGCTCAAGAGAAGAGAAAAGAAAAATCACCTTGAAAAAAAAAGGCAGGAAGAGTCTTTGTCCAGAGCAGCTGGAGACTAAGCAAGAAAGTGAAGCCTATGGAGCCAAAGGAAGAAAAGACATTTTCAGGAAGGAAAGGCAGTCGGCAGTGTCAAATGCCGTGGGGAGGTCAATAAAGTAAGGACTGAGATGTTCTCTCTTTGCCACATGTACTGCGAGAATGAAGACCATTAAATCAGACTCTCAACTTTTGTAATGGTATCTTTGTCTCTGAAAAAGGCACAATTTAGCAGATTGATGAAGAAGATTTAAGAGTTATCCAGCTGTAGAAACAAGAAGATGTGAGATGATCCCTAAAACCCCATTTGTGATATCTTAGTGCACAACATAGTGATTATTGTCAACAATAATGTCTTATATATTTCAAAGTTGCTAAGAGACTAGATCTTAAATGTTCTCACCACAAAAAAGAAATGCTGATTATGGAACATGATAGAGGTGTTAGCTTAAGTTACAGTGGTAATCATATTTCAATATATAAATGTATCAAATCAACATGTTGTATACTTTAAACTTACACAATGTTATATGTCAGTTATATCTCAAAAAAGAATCAGTTTTATAAAGATATAGACAGTCATGGAATTGTACACTTTAAATGGGTGAATTGTGTAGTATGTGAATTATATCTCAATAAAACTGTTATGAAATTTTTTTTAATTTTTAAAAATTATTTATTTATTTATTTATTTATTTATTTATTTATTTATTGGCTGCATCAGGTCTTACTTGTGGCATGCGGGATCTTTCATTGCGGTGTGTGGGTGACTCTCTAGTTGTGGCGTGCAGGCTCCAGAGCACATGGGCTCATTAGTTGTGGCATGCAAGCTCTCCAGTTGTAGCATGTGGGCTCCAGAGCACGTGGGCTCAGTAGTTGTGGCACGCTGGCTTAGTTGCCCCACGGCATGTTGGATCTTAGTTCCCCAACCAGGGATCGAACCAGCATGCCCTGCACTGCAAGATGGATTCTTAACCACTGGACCACCAGGGAAGTCCCAAAAATTTTTGAATTTTAAAAAATGCAATAAAAGCCCTCTATTCATATGAAGGAAGGAAGAAAGGAAGGAAGGGAGGGAGAGAGGGAGGGAGGGAGGGAGGGTGGGAGGGAAGGAGGGAGGAAAAAGAAAAAAGAAGAAAAGTTTCCATTGGATTTAGCAATAAGCCACATACAGAGCCATATCTGTACAATGGTTGGGATGAAAGTCAGATTGTAGAAGAGGTTAAGAAAAGCAAAGGTAAATTATTTTTAGCTTTAATTTATGCTTTCTTCCCAGAAAGGTAAACCACAGATGTCCTTTATAACAAAGGTATAACCTAGCTCAGTACTTCTCAGACTTTCCACCAAAATTTCTTTACTGCAAAGAGGGTGTGAATGTCAGCACATCCAGGGGTATAGGATTCTACAACTACAAAATTGCTCTAGATTTACTGTAGTAATTATTCTAAATTAGTGTTTGTTTTAATATGAAAATAATAGTTTTCTTCTCCCAAAAACAATTTTTGAGGAAAACTTACACTCCCAGGAAAATGTAAGATGTTTAGGCTGTGGCGCCAGGGACTTCTGGAAGGTACATATAAATCCTAGTTTGAGAAGCAGCTGTAGGACAATCCACACTTCTTTCAGTTAGTTCCCACAAGTTGTGTCACAGTTTAATGATGCACAGAACAGAAAGCTACCAATAGAGGCAGTGTTGACCCAGAGAATGGACACTGGACTAAGACTAGAAACCAGGTTCCAGTCCTAGTTCAGCATGAACTAGAAGCAGACGTTTGGGCAGTCATTTAAAGCCTCTGAGCCTCAGTTTCCATTTCTGTGAAGTGAAGGAGTTGATTCACATGCTTGTTAAGTTTCTTTGCTGTTCAAACATTCTTCTCCGTTTGCCAATGAGAATATTAAATAGACAGAAAGGAAAGAAATAGAGAAGAGTTCACATGCTTTCAGTTGTTGCTCAATGCAACTAATGTTTAAGAGTTTGGAACTATGTTCAAAGAGTAGCAACTTTACTATAATGATGAACCTTAAGTGTGCCTTATTCAGCTTTAAGTTTTCATGAAAATGGTCCACTGTCCACATGTCATTGCCTGGCAGAAAATATGCATCACAACAAAGAAAATGGGATAGTCTCTATTTCAATTTTTTTTTTGAATTTTATTTTACTTTTTATACAGCAAGTTCTTATTAGTTATCCATTTTATACATATTAATGTATACATGTCAATCCCAAACTCCCAATTCATCGCACCAACTCTCCCTCCCCTGCCGCCACTTCCCCCCTTGGTGTCCATACGTTTGTTCTCTACATCTGTATCTCTATTTCTGCCCTGCAAACTGGTTCATCTGTACCATTTTTCTAGATTCCACATATATGCGTTAATACACAATATTTGTTTTTCCCTTTCTGACTTACTTCACTCTGTATGACAGTCTCTAGATCCATCCACGTCTCTACAAATGACCCAATTTCGTTCCTTTTTATGGCTGAGTAATATTCCATTGTATATATGTACCACATCTTCTTTATCCAATTGTCTGTCGATGGGCATTTAGATTGCTTCCATGATGTGGCTATTGTAAAGAGTGCTGCAATGAACACTGTGGTGCATGTGTCTTTTTGAATTATGGTTTTCTCTGGGTATAGGCCTAGTAGTGAGATTGCTGGGTCATATGGTAATTCTATTTTTAGTTTTTTAAGTAACCTCCATACTGTTCTCCATAGTGGCTGTATCAATTTACATTCACACCAATAGTGCAAGAGGGTTCCCTTTTATCCACACCCTCTCCAGCATTTGTTGTTTGTAGATTTTCTGATGATGCCCATTCTAACTGGTGTGAGGTGATACCTCATTGTAGTTTTGATTTGCATTTCTCTAATCATTAGTGATGCTGAGCAGCTTTTCTTGTGCTTCTTGGCCATCTGTATGTCTTCTTTGGTGAAATGTCTATTTAGGTTTTCTGCCCATTTTTGTATTGGGTTTTTTTTTTTTTTTTAATACTGAGCTGCATGAGCTGTTTATATATTTTGGAGATTAATCCTTTGTCCTATGATTCGTTTGCAAATATTTTCTCCCATTCTGAGGGTTGTCTTTTCCTCCTGTTTGTAGTTTCCTTTGCTTTGCAAAAGCTTTTAAGTTTCATTATGTCCCACTGGTTTATTTTTGTTTTTATGTCCATTGCTCTAGGAGGTGGGTCAAAAAAGATCTTGCTGTGATTTATGTCAAAGAGTGTTCTTCCTAAGTTTTCCTCTTAGAGTTTTATAGGGTCCAGTCTTACATTTAGGTCTTTAATCCATTTTGAGTTTACTTTTCAGTGTGGTCTTAGGGAGCATTCTAATTTCATTCTTTTACATGTAGCTGTCCACTTTTCTCAACAACACTTATTGAGGACACTGTCTTTTCTCCATTGTATATCCTTGCCTCCTCTGTCATAGATTAGTTGAACATAGGTGCATGGGTTTATTTCTGGGCTTTCTATCATGTTCCGTTGATCTATATTCTGTTTTTGTGCCAGTATCATATTGTCTTGATGACTGTAGCTTTGTAGTATAGTCTGAAGTCTGGGAGTCTGATTCCTCCAGCTACGTTTTTCCCCTCAAGACTGCTTTGGCTATTCGGGGTCTTTTTTGTCTCCATACAAATATTAAGATTTTTTTTTTTGAGTTCTGTAAAAAATGCCATTGGTAATTTGATAGGGATTGCATTGAATCTGTAGATTCCTCTGGGTAGTATAGTCACTTTCACAATGTTGATTCTTCCAATCCAAGAACATGGTATATCTCTCCATCTGTGTCGTGACTGATTTCTTTCATCAGTGTCTTATAGTTTTCTGAGTACAGGTCTTTTACCTCCTTAGGTAGGTTTATTCCTAGGTATTTTATTCTTTTTGTTGCAATGGCAAATGGGAGTGTTTCCTTAAATTCTCTGTCAGATTTTTCATCATTAGTGTATAGGAAAGAAAGAGATTTCTGTGCATTAATTTTGTATCCTGCAACACTACCAAGTTCATTGATTAGCTCTAGTAGTTTTCTGGTATTACCTTTAGGATTCTCTATGTATAGTGTCATGTCATCTGCAAACACTGATAGTTTTACTTATTCTTATCCAATTTGTATTCCTTTTATTTCTATTTCTTCTCTGATTTCCTTGGCTAGAACTTCCAAAACTATGTTGAATAATAGTGGCGATAGTAGACATCCTTGTCTGGTTCCTGACCTGAGAGGAAATGTTTTCAGCTTTTCACCATTGAGAATGATGTTTTCTGTGGGCGTGTCATATATGCCCTTTATTACATTGAGGTAGGTTCCCTCTCTGCCCACTTTCTGGAGAGTTTTTATCATAAATGCGTGTTGAACTTTGTCAAAAGATTTTTCTGTGTCTATTGAGGTGATCATATGGTTTTTCTTCTTCAATTTGTTAATATGCTGTATCAGATTGATTGATTTGCATATACTGAAGAATCCATGCATCCCTGGGATAAATCTCACTTGATCATGGTGGATGATCCTTTTAATGTTTTGTTGGATTCTGTTTGCTAGTATTTTGTTGAGGATTTTTGCATCTATATTCATCAGTGATATTGGCCTGTAGTTTTCTCTTTTTTGGAGTATCTTTGTCTGGTCTTGGTATCAGAGAGATGGTGGCCTCATAGAATGATTTATGGAGTATTCCCTCCTCTGCAATTTTTTGAAAGAGTTTGAGAAGGATGGATGTTAGCTCTTCTCTAAATGTTTCATAGAATTCAGCTGTGAAGCTATCTGGTCCTTGACTTTTGTTTGTTGGAAGATTTTTAATCACAGTTTCAACTCTTCCTTTTCATCTTATCTATCTTCCTGTGAATGTGCTTTTTGTTCCACAGGCTGCAGGACTGTAGTTCTTCTTGCTTCTGCTGTCTGCACTCTGCTGGATGAGGTTATCTAAAAGGCTTGTGCAAGCTTCCTGATGGGAGGAACTGGTGGTGGGAGAGCTGGGTGTTGCTCTGGTGGGTAGAGCTCAGTAAAACTTTAATCCACTTGTCTGCTGATGGGTGGGGCTGGGTTCCCTCCTGTTGGTTTTTTGGTCTGAGGCGACCCGACACTGGAGCCTACCCGGGCTCTTTGGTGGGGCTAATGGCAGACTCTGGGAGGGCTCACGCCAAGGAGTACTTCCCAGAACCTCTTCTGCCAGTGTCCTTGTCCCCACGGTGAGCCACATCCACCCCCCACCTCTGCAGGAGACCCTCCAACACTAGCAGGTAGCTCTGGTTCAGTCTCCTAAGGGGTCACTGCTCCTTCCCCTGGGTCCCGATGAGCACACTACTTTGTGTGTGCCCTCCAAGAGTGGAGTCTCTGTTTCCCCCAGTCCTGTTGAAGTCCTGCAATCAAATCCCATTAGCCTTCAAAGTCTGATTCTCTAGAAATTCCTCCTCCCATTGCCGGACCCCAAGGTTGGGAAGCCTGACGTGGGGCTCAGAACCTTCACTCCAGTGGTTGGACTTCTGTGGTATACGTGTTCTCCAGTTTGTGAGCCACCCACCCAGCAGTTATGGGATTTGATTTTACTGTGATTGCACCCCTCCTACCATCTCACTGTGGCTTCTCCTTTGTCTTTAGATGTGGGGTATCTTTTCTGGTGAGTTCCAGTGTCTTCTTGTAGATGACAGTTCAGCAGTTAGTTGTGATTCCAGTGCTCTCACCAGAGGGAGTGAGAGCAAGTCCTTCTACTCTGCCACCTTGAACCAATCTCCTCAGCTCTTTTCTTGGTTCCTTCTCTCTGTCTGCTCCTCTGTAATGATTCTATTTTGACTTTTTTACATGTAGGATATTCTTTGAATTCACAAAAGCCAATATTCTCTTATTCAGTTCACAAATGTTTATTAAAAATTTACTATTTAATTAAATATAGTACACCTTATGAGAAATGCAGAAATGAATGTGGCATAATTACTGTATTCAAAGATGTCACTATATTGAATAAGAAAGAGAAGTACACAACTCTAAAACACAGAGTAAACAGCAGAATAAAATAAATGTCATGATGAGATACAAGCCTTGTGCTCAAGGACTGACTGGTTTTGACTAGGGTCTTTTGATGAAGGAGATAGAATTTTTTTGCTTAGTCTAACAGAATAGTTTTCTGCTGGCAAAAAAAGGATAATGCTCACTTCTGCCTGATGAAACAATTGGAGCAAAGAAAAAGAGACATGAAAATGCACTGTATTTACAAGTAACTGTGAGTAAAGCAGTGAGGTTTAGGTAGAGAGGACTGAAAGGAAATTTCTAAAAGGTAAGCTCAAAAATTTGGGTTGAGGCCAGATCACAGAGGCCCTTAAACTTGAATTCAGTGGTGTCTGAAGTGCAATGAAATTCCCTATGAAGGTTAAAAATCCACAGGGGCATGAAAAAATATACTGTAACTTCTATTTGTATTTTATTCTCTCTCCCTTTAAATTCATATTTCTGTATATATATAATATATACTAGTATACTTATTGAATGCAAATGTTTCATAAATAAATGCATGTCTATGTACATTGGCTGCATAGTCAAATTTTTTTATTGATAGAGTACATAATTTTTAGAAACACTGCTATAGAGATTAGAGAATGATTTTAGTTTTTGAGCAGGGAGTACTATAACCTAACCTGTGTCCAAGGAAGATAACCATAGCAGCAGGGTGAAGAATAGATTCAAGGTGAGAAACTTGAGACAGCTCAATTCTGAGTTACAAGATTGGGACTGAAATCCTGGCTTTGCCATTCAGTGATTGTGTAATCTTACTGAAGTAATGCTCCAGCTGCCAGTGGGAACAATAATAACAGAATTTTATGAGAATGAAGCGAGATAAATATGCATAAGTACCCAGCCCAATAATGAGTTACAGTAGATGATTCAGGGATGTTCACTGAATCTTAGTCTGAGGCTCTAACATATATTAGGGAGTTGATGCAAATGACCAGTTACAAGATGATGATGGGCTAAGATTAGAGCATTAATCTACTTGGAAGAACTAGAGAGTTGTAATCAACACACTGTTAGTTTATGAAGAATCCATAGAATTTGTTCACTGATTAGGTGTGGAAATGGGAGAGAAAGAAAAGTTGATTTGGCTCTGAGGTTTCTTGCATGGATGCAGGCAAGTTGGACTTTCTATTTAAGATGGCAGAACACTGAAAAAGAAGGAGGTGAAAGCCCATGTTAATCTGAGTCAGAGGTACGAGCAGGACATGAAGTTTATCACATATATAAACTTAGATCAAGAATTCAGAGGGGAGAGAGGGCAGACAGCAGAAGCAAGAAGAACTGCAGCCTGTGGAAGGAAAACCACATTGAGAGAAAGACAGACAAAATGAAGAGGGAGAGGATGATGTACCAAATGAGGAATAAGATAGAGCCCCAAAAAAACAACTAAATGAGTGAAGATAGGTAACCTTCCAGAAAAAGAATTCAGAATAATGACAGTGAAGATGATCCAGGACCTTGGAAAAAGAAAGGACACAAAGATCAAGAAGATGCAAGAAATGTTTAATAAAGACCTAGAAGAATTAAATAACAAACACCTAGAAGAATTAAAGAACAAACAAGTAGAGATGAACAATACAATAACTGAAATGAAAAATACACTAGAAGGAATCAATAGCAGAATAACTGAGCCAGAAGAACAGATAAGTGACCTGGAAGACAGAATGGTGGAATTCACTGCTATGGAACAGAATAAAGAAAACAGAGTGAAAAGAAATGAAGAATGCCTAAGAGACCTCTGGAACAACATTAAATGCGCCAACATTCACATTATAGGGGTCCCAGAAAGAGAAGAGAGAGAGAAAGGACCCAAGAAAATATGTGAAGAGATTATAGTTGAAAACGTCCCTAACATGGGAAAGGAAATTGCCACCCAAGTCCAGGAAGCACATAGAGTCCCAGGCAGGATAAACAAAAGGAGAAACATGCCAAAACACATGGTAATCAAATGGACAAAAATTAAAGACAAAGAAAAAGTATTGAAAGCAACAAAGGAAAAACAACAAATAACATACAAGGGAACTCCCATAAGGTTAACAGCTGATTTCTCAGCAGAAACTCTACAAGCCAGAAGGAAGTGGCACAGTATATTTAAAGTGATGAAACGGAAGAACCTACAACAAAGATTACTCTACCTGGCAAGGATCTCATTCAGATTTGACAGAGAAATCAAAAGCTTTACAGACAAGCAAAAGCTAAGAGATTCAGCACCACCAAACCAGCTCTACAACAAATGCTAAAGGAACTACTCTAAGTGGGAAACACAAGAGAAGAAAAGAACCTACAAAAACAAACCCAAAACAATTAAGGAAATAGTAACAGAAACATACATATTGATAATTACCTAAAATGTGAATGGATTAAATGCTCCAACCAAAAGACACAGGCTCACTAAATGTATACAAAAACAAGACCCATATATATATTGTCTACAAGAGACCCACTTCAGACCTAGAGACACATACAGACTGAAAGTGGGGGGGAGAGAAAAAGATATTCCAGGCAAATGGAAATCAAAACAAAGCTGGACAGGCAATTCTCATATGAGACAAAATAGACTTTAAAATAAAGAATGTTACAAGAGACAAGGAAGGACACTACATAATGGTCAAGGGATCAATCCAAGAAGAAGATATAACAATTGTAAATATTTATGCACCCAACATAGGAGCGCCTCAATACATAATGCAAATGCTAACAGCTATAAAAGAGCTAATTGAGAATAACAAAATAATAGTGGGGGACTTTAACACCGCACTTACACCAATGGACAGATCATCCAGAGAGAAAATTAATAAGGAAACACAAGCTTTAAATGAAAAAATAGACCAGACAGATTTAATTGATACTTATTGGATATTCCATCAAAAAACAGCAGATTACACTTTCTTTTCAAGTGCACATGGAACATTCTCCAGCATAGATCACATTTTGGGTCACAAATCAAGCCTTGGTAAATTTAAGAAAATTGAAATCATATCAAGCATCTTTTCTGACCACAACACTGTGAGATTAGAAATCAATTACAGGGGAAAAAATGTAAAAAACACAAACATATGGAGGCTAAACAACACGTTACTAAATAACCAAGAGATCATTGAAGAAATCAAAGAGGAAATAAAAAAATACCAAGAGACAAATGACAATGAAAACACAAAGATCCAAAACCTATGGGATGCAGCAAAGCAGTTCTAAGTGGGAAGTTTACAGCAATACAATCCTACCTCAAGAAACAAGAAAAATCTCAAATAAACAGTCTAACCTTACACCTAAAAGAACTAGAGAATGAATAACAAACAAAACCCAAAGTTAGTAGAAGGAAAGCAATCATAAATATCAGAGCAGAAATAAATGAAATAGAAACAAAGAAAACAGTAGCAAATATCAATAAAATTAAAAGCTGGTTCTTTGCGAAGATAAACAAAATTGATAAAACTTTAGCCAGACTCATCAAGAAAAAGAGGTAGAGGACTCAAATCAATAAAATTAGAAATGAAAAAGGCAAAGTTACAACAGACACCGCAGAAATATAAAGCATCCTAAGAGACTACTACAAGCAACTCTATGCCAATAAAATGGACAACCTGGAAGAAATGGACAAATTCTTAGAAAGGTGTAACCTTCCAAGACTGAACCAGGAAGAAATAAGACAATATGAACAGAACAATCACAAGTAATGAAATTGAAACTGTGATTAAAAATCTTCCAAAAAACAAAAGTCAAGGACCAGATGGCTTCACAGGTGAATTCTATCAAACATTTAGAGAAGAGCTAACACCCGTCCTTCTCAAACTCTTCTAAAAAAATTGCAGAGGGGGCTTCCCTTGTGGCGCAGTGGTTGAGAGTCTGCCTGCCGATGCAGGGGACAGGGGTTCGTGCCCCGGTCCGGGAAGATCCCACATGCTGCAGAGTGGCTGGGCCCGTGAGCCATGGCCGCTGAGCCTGCGTGTCCGGAGCCTGTGCTCCACAACGGGAGAGGCCACAACAGTGAGAGGCCCGTGTACCACAAAAAAAAAAAGAAAAAAATTGCAGAGGAAGGAACACTCCCAAACTCATTCTACGAGGCCACCATCACCCTGATACCAAAAGCAGACAAAGATTCTACAAAAAAAGAAAATTACAGACCAATATCACTGATGAATATAGATGCAAAAATCCTCAACACAATACTAGCAAACAGAATCCAACAACACATTATAAGGATCATACACCATAATCAAGTGGGATTTATCCCAGGGCTGCAAGAATTCTTCAGTATACGCAAATCAATCAATGTGATACACCATCTGAACAAACTGAAGAATAAAAACCATATGATCATCTCAATAGATACAGAAAAAGCTTTTGATAAAATTCAACACCCATTTATGATTAAAAACTCTCCAGAAAGTGGGCAGATAGGGAAACTACCTCAACATAATAAAGGCCATATATGACAAACCCACAGCAAACGTCATTCTCAATGGTGAAAAACTGAAGGCATTTCCTCTAAGATCAGGAACCAGACAAGGATGTCCACTCTCACCACTATTATTCAACATAGATTTGGAAGCCCTAGCCATGGAAATCAGAGCATAAAAAGAAATAAAAGGAATACAAATTGGAAAAGAAGAAGTAAAGCTGTCACTGTTTGCAGATGACATGATACTATACATAGAGAATCCTAAAGATGCTACCAGAAAACTACTAGAGCTAATCAATGAATTTGGTAAAGTAGCAGGATACAAAATTAATGCACAGAAATCTCTGGCATTCCTCTACACTAATGATGAAAAATCTGACAGAGAATTTAAGGAAACACTCCCATTTGCCATTGCAACAAAAAGAATAAAATACCTAGGAATAAACCTACCTAAGGAGGTAAAAGACCTGTACTCAGAAAACTATAAGACACTGATGAAAGAAATCAGTCACGACACAGATGGAGAGATATACCATGTTCTTGGATTGGAAGAATCAACATTGTGAAAAATGACTATACTACCCAGAGGAATCTACAGATTCAATGCACTCCCTATCAAATTACCAATGTCATTTTTTACAGAACTCAAACAAAAAAATCTTAATATTTGTATGGAGACACAAAAGACCCCGAATAGCCAAAGCAGTCTTGAGGGAACAAAACAGAGCTGGAGGAATCAGACTCCCTGACTTCAGACTATACTACAAAGCTACAGTCATCAAGACAATATGGTACTGGCACAAAAACAGAATACAGATCAACGGAACAGGATAGAAAGTCCAGAGATAAACCCACGCACATATGGGCACCTAATCTATGACAAAGAGGCAAGGATATACAATGGAGAAAAGACAATCTCTTCAATAAGTGGCGCTGGAAAAACTAGACAGCTACATGTAAAAGAATGAAATTAGAACACTACCTGACACCATACACAAAAATAAACTCAAAATGGATTAAAGACCTAAGTGTAAGACCGGACAGTATAAAACTCTTAGAGGAAAACATAGGAAGAACACTCTTTGACATAAATCACAGCAAGATCTTTTTTGACCCACCTCCAAGAGTAATGAAAATAAAAACAAAAATAAACAAATGGGACCTAATGAAACTTAAAAGCTTTTGCACAGCAAAGGAAACTATAAACAACATGAAAAGACAACTCTCAGAATGGGAGAAAATATTTGCAAATGAATCAACGGACAAAGCTTTAATCTCCAAAATATATAAACAGCCATAAAAAGGAACGAAATTGGGTCATTTGTAGAGACGTGGATGAAGTGTCATACAGAGTGAAGTAAGTCAGAAAGAGAAAAACAGATATCATATATTAACGCATATATGTGGAACCTAGAAAAGTGGTACAGATGAACCAGTTTGCAAGGCAGAAATAGAGACACAGATGTAGAGAACAAACGTATGGTCACCAAGTGGGGAAACGGGGCAGTGGGGATGGTGGTGGGATGAATTGGGAGATTGGGATACTCTAATATGTATGAAATAGATAACTAATAAGAACCTGCTGTATAATAAAATAAAATAAAATACAAAAAAAGAGGAAAAAAACCCAAGAATTCAGAGGGGATATCTGGGCTGTGTCTAGAATGAAGCTTTTCTGTGGGTCACAAGGCAATTAGCTGAACCTCCTGGCCCAACATCAAGTCATCTAGAAATTGTGGAATATACTATTCCCAGGTAGTTAACTTGCTTCTTGTGGTCAAGAGAGTTGTGTGTTGGGAGTCTGATTAAATTCTAGGTAAGTCCAATCCCATTTCCAATGTTTTGTAGACACAGCCTTATGTACACAGTCATGAACAGAGAACACATGTGGAGTTTGTCTGGGACATGCTGGTGCTGAGTCACAGTATTTTATCCAGTCTCCAGTCAGGGTCTCAACCTTTAATTTTCATAAAAATTACCCCTGATGCTTGTTATAAACGCAGGTCTCTTACCTATAGGATTCTGATTTGGCAGGAGTTTGCATTTTTAACAAGCACTCAGCTTATTTAATATAGGTTCCCCAGGAAAGAGGTAACTCAGATATTTCCACCATGTACATGGACTTCTCTTTTAGTCATGACAGCAGCAATAAGCAGGTCAAATGGTTCAGCAAGGAAATGTAATTTCTATTGCCCATTTAGAAACTATAGTATACAGAGTTGAATAGAAACCAGAAGAGCTTTGCAAGTAAGTAATTAGGAATCATTGCAACTGATCTGAGTCATCTTTGAGTACCTGTGACTATGTGTCTGCAATGATTCATAGGGGAGTGGGAGAATTTTACTACAACAGCTTTGCGGTAACAAAGAACTATTCTGTTGGAGCTGTATCCATCCTTTGCCTGTTTTATGGCATTCCAACTCTAGAAAAACCGTAAAAGAACATTTATTTACAGCCCAATGAATCTTGTCCTTGTGTTTATTATAATGACGTTGTTGAGGACATTGGTCATCATGTCCTCTCTTTAAGGACCCTGTGGACAAATTTCTTTCTAGTCTTAGTATTAGGGATTAGAAATGCTTTTTCTAGGGATGCCACCTATCTTAATATTATATAAAATGTAAATTATCCAACTAACCAGATTCCCTTGTGCAGATTGCCTGCTAGACCTCTGAGAGTTAAATTACCTGGGATCAAAATAAAAGTTTCTTATGGTATGAATACACTTTCTGTAACATAATGAAATATAAATTAATAAACATTTGCATACTATGCTTAGAATTTCCAAAGGATGTCACATATATCTTATAATGTCTTTGTCCAGTTATTCTCATTATTTCAACAGATGGAAGGATTGAGCCTCCGAGCAACTAACTGATTTGCCTGAGATCACACAATTAGCAATTGGAAAGCTAGAATTTTCACACACAAATTCTGACCCTCAATCCAGTTCTCTTTCTGTTGCCTCTACAACAAAGAAAAATCACTTTATTATGCCCTTCAATTTATTAAAAATATATATACATATATATATACAGATATGTATAAAATTCTATTTAATCTTCATACCGATTCTGAGAAAGAGTTGCTTTTATTTACCCAAAAGTTCTACAGATCTGAGACTCTCAGAGGTTTCTGGACTTGCCCAACATCGATCAGCACAAATCACAGAGATCAGATTCAAACCCAAAATTCGTAACACCCAATCCTGAGCTTTCCCCTAAGCTATGCCTAATGTGCAATCTGCTATACTCCAGGGTAAACTGATAGTTCTTCTGTCCGACCACTGTCACAAGGGTGAAGCTAAGAATTGAAATGCCAAAGTCTTCTAATTCAATAATTTTAAATTTATTATAATAAAAGAAATCAGAGGATATGAAGCCATATCCATCCCTCACAACATACTGGGGTAAAGAACTGCCTTGAGCAGAGTTTAGGAAAAGGTGATAATGCAGAGATTCCAAGAACACTAGGAACAGAAGCAGCACATCAGTGAGAACAGAGTTGGGAGGCAGCAACTTTGATAACCAGCCTTGCCACTCTCACAATTCTGCCCAAGGAGGGACTCAGAAATGAAGAAGATATTTCACTATGCTTGTCCTGTTTCTTTTCTGTGAAATAAGAAAATGAAAAAAAAGGTAAATATATGTGTCTCCAATGGTGTTAATTTGTCAAGAGCCTAAATTCCCTTCTAATGTGTTACTTTTCTTAAAATAATTATCTGAATAAAAAAAGAGTTACTGGAAAATTTTTCAGCAATTTAACAACATGCCCCCCAAATATGTGCATTGTACAGGCTTTCATTCCTCCTCTCCCAGCTTATTAGAGCTGGAGCTGCAAGTCATGTTTCCAAGAAGATTGTCCTGATGGGTCATTATAGATGGTGCTGGGGTATGAATGTGGACTAAGTGGCAATGCAAGGAGAACCTGTCTGGCCCAACAAAGACAAATATCCCAGCAGCACTGCCATATTTCACAGTGCATAGTGTTGACTATAGATCTGCTGACATGATAAATTTTATGGCCAAATGTGGTGGCATTTTGCAACACCGGGTCTATTAAGGATGGTTGGTCACTCTCTGATAGGGTCAATTGTGATAAATTGCCCTGGTTAACTCCCCATGAAATATGACATTTCAGTTTAGCCAAATTCTCTTTGATATGCATGTCCCAGTCAGACTCAAGACATTTACCAGAGGAGCTTTTCTAGTTAGAAGGATGAAATGGTACCAGATCTGCCCTCTCGTCTTTCTTATTATTTTGTCAGCAATGAAGAGGAAGGTTGTAGAATCTCTTTCCTGGGAATATTGTGGACAGACTTTCTTCTGGAGTGTCAAGAGGTGGAGGGTGCTGCCTGGGAGAAAAGAGAATTAAGACCACCTGTTCAATCCCCCGCGTCTTTCATTAATTGCCCTGGCACGGAGCCACCACTCACTTTTTCTTTGGGGTTGTCTTTTCTCATACATAGAAACCTGAGTATCCAAAGAACTGATGCTGTGTATTCCTCAAAGGAAGCTGTCACTTATCCAGAGCAAGCAAGAATGATTTTTTCATTCACAGAATAAATTAAGTGCCTCGCACAGGAAAGAAAGTTTGAAAACTTTGTGGGCTACTCCATTTTCCCGGCTTCTCAGGATGGGTTTGTGAACAGCAACAATAATAAAAGTGCATGGTACCTGCAGGCTAATGTTACCATAACTGTCTCCAATTATTTCAGCCTTGCACACAAGAACACAAACTGTCACGGTTCAGACTGTCACAAAATCATTGTGACCCTGGGCAAACCATTCAATTTCTCTGGGCCTTGGGTTTCTCATCTGTAAAGTGAGGCTTATTATACTACATGATCCCTAAATTTCCTTCTACAATAAAGCTTCTACTAGGTAGTACAACAAAGTACTAAGGACATAGACTCTGGAACCAGACTGTCTGAGTTCAAATCCTGGATCCTCCACGTAACAGGTGAGTGACCCTGAACAATTTATTTAAACTCTCTAAGCTCCATTTTTCTCATCTGTAAAATGGGGATGATATTATCACCCACCTCATAGGGCTGTGATGAGGATGAAGACACTGAATACATGTCAAGTGCTTGTAATCATGGATGGAAGACAGTGAGTTTTCAATGCGTGTTAGCTATTACTATACTAAGATTCTATGTTGTTGACATTCAAAAACTGGTGACTAGTCCAGTACCTTTTTCAGTGATTCTTTTATTTTCACTTTACTATGTAAATTAAATGACATTTTTGACTACCACACCTTCTCCTATAACTGGACTCCTGCAATGTGAGCAATATTAATCGCTATATTTCTCTTTCCTTTATCAGCTTATGTCACTACCATATTCACAAGTGTTAACATCTTATACTGCTCTCTCCCCTTCATAAGCCCCACCACCATCTCCTTCCCCAGTGAACACACACAAACACACACACATACTCAAACCTTAATCATTACACTAATCAATTCCAACTGATCGATATTTCTACACCATATCCTTTCTTTTCCATTCCTATTACAATTGTATATGGAATGCATTCAATAAAGTTTCATTGATGATGATGATGAGACTAAATATGAAGAAAATGGTCTTAGATTAATAAATTGTGTTTAAAGCATATACATATATCATACATGCTACATTCATTCACACAGCAAATATTTTTGAGGGCCTACCATGTATCAGGTCCAGCAAAGGCACTGTTGGGCCTAAAACAATGATGTAACATATCAAAATCTTATCTCAATTTAAACTCAGACGAATTTTCAATTATCATCCTATGGCAAGCCATAGAATGTTTATTTTGTAAGCAAACAGTTACTTGTAGAAAATAATTCATTAAATTACTAATTGTGTTCCCTTTTGAGGATTTTGCCTTAGTCTATAGATACATTTTTCTAGCTGTGACTTCTTCTTCTGAATACTAAGGGATTTGACTAGGTAGCCTCAAAGGTCAGTTCCTGCTCTAATATTCTATAGAACAAAGGCAAAAACAGCTCCCTGTGACTAGGGCTCAAGAAAGAACAGCCTGGAAATTTAATGCATTCTAAAATATTGACTAGAAGAATATGCACCAAACTGATTAATTCTAGGGGTCAGCTTGTGAATGAATTGTATTCTTACATTAAAGTAACGGTCTCTGTCTTTCTTCTTTCTTTTCTGTTTGACTGCACTATTATTATATAGACTGCCAAAAGGAGTGAAATGTGATCAGCTTTCCTGGAATACTACATCTGGAGAAGTTCTGTGGGGATACTCCCAACTCCTAATTAATTGATGGGTCAATTGAGCAACAACTGACATATAATGGAAAAACCATAGATTTTAGAGTCCAAAAACTGTATTTTAAGTCTTATTTTTTTTCCTTTGACTTAATTTCCAACCATGGACAATTCACATATCCTCTCTAAGGTTTAGTTTCAGCATCTATAAAATGCTGACCTTCACAGTTGGCAGGTATGACCCTAGGTTGGCTGTCTATCTATATCCATTCATGCAAGATATATACTGTTATGCCTTATTTTCCAGATGAGGAATCAGGGACTCAATGAGGTTGAAAGAGATCATATAGGTGAAAGTATGTTATAAATACCAAAGTTCTATATACATTTTGTTGTAGTTGTTATTACTGTTAGATCACTCCACCCAAATATTAGGGTCTTATGCTTGGTTGATTGCCATAATTTAGACAAACAACTTTGATAGTGAGTAAATGTTTTTGTTCTTCTTGATTGGAAATAGAAAAATATTAAGGGGAGATAAGCACTTGTTCTTTCCACTAAACTAAGCAGTAAGAGGAATGGTCTATGCCTATCTAATTCACCAGTGGGCATCTCAAGCAGGTAGGACAGTGCCTGGCATATAGCAAGAATTAAGTAGCATAAAATCCTTCTAAAGAGTGGTATGAGTCCAACTATTCACTTACAAAAAATGCCTGATCACATTATTGCAAGATTAACAAAAAAGTCCATACAGTTTGTCAGCTGAGAGCTGTGGGGTGTGTAATCCAAATCCATGTAGTCCCATGACAGTGGCTTGGATACACCTCACAGGTATCTGCTCTGTCTTAAGTATTGATTCTGGCTCCTCTGGCTGGCTGAGATTTCCAGGATAGCAATAATTATAGGCACACCCTTATACCTTTTTGGCCCCAATCCAGGTAAAAATGGGAGAACATTGAAAATATGAAGACCCAGCCTCCACACTTTCCAAGAAAAAATGTCCCTCCTATTTCTTCACCTGAACTCACCCTCTTCTTCCTGCACAGCCCTCTCTCCTCACCTACCTTAGACAATAAGAACTTTAATCAGCGTCTGGGCAGAGACCCAACATCAATTACCAGTCACTAATCACAGCGTTTAACTCTGTTTTACTTTTGGTAAATTGAATGAATATATAGTCAGAAGGGTGACTTAGAAAAATGAATGGGATAGTTATAGAATTTTTAATGGAATATATGAAACTAGTATGTATGAACACCAGCAAAGGGTGTTTCTTGATTTTTTTTTCAAAGTGAGAGAGATGGAAAGAGATCAAAGGAGTTTTAAGGAAAAAGAAGAACATAAAGACATCCATACTAGTGATTGACCCAACTGTGTCTTTAAAGAGACCACATTTTGAGAAGTAAACAGATCCATAGAAAAAACAAAAAACAAAAAAAACAAAAAACCCAAAGAGCAATTTTTAAGTGTTCAGCTTCCACTAGGAAATCAAATACTTTTCCATGAATAATAACCTTTCACACTACTTTTATGACATATCTAAGATAGAATCTATTTGGGGGTCAGTTAATTGGATCAACTTGCTCTTCATAATAAGCATGAGATTTACAGAATGTTTTACATTCCAAATTTGAAAAAACCTTCCCATACCTGTCCCATCAAATTGCAACTGGCTACCATGTTAGCTAACAAATTTATGAGCTGTGAGCTTCCATGACCACTAACAGCTGTCTTGATTTTCCCTGGATCCACAGCAATGGTGGTTGAGAAGAGATTCATAAGTGTTGGTTCTGAAATACTATAGCGGCCTCATGAGACTAGAGCAAGAAAAGAGAAGAAAGTTTCTGTTTCCTTCAGATTTGATTTTAACAAGATTCCAGACTGACAGAATTTTCCAATCAAATGGGACCACTTTAAATACTAGGATACGGTGATTTTTGATTTTAATATTTATTTTTTTTATCCAGAAACCATAAGGCATCATTCAATAAATATTTAATAAGCTGCTATAACAGAGAAAGTCCTGTGCTAAGTCCTTCTAAAGATATAATGGAAAATAAGAGAGCTTGCTTCCAATCCAGTTATATTTATATACATATATATGCCACATATATAACATAATATAAATTTTATATATATATATAGCAATACATAAACTCAAATAGGGTAATGGAGGTATGTAAAAAGGAAGGCCATAAAGAAAGAGTGGGGAAATAGCAAAGAAGAATTAAAAGACATGAGCTTTGAGTTATGCCCCTGCCCCCCAAAAATGAAGGTTTCAATTGATGGAAAGAAAAGTGTTGGCAGATATGAGATAAACCTGTCAACCTGGGAAATATTAAGAGATCATGTTTCAGTGGTACTTAAGTGCCAAATTTTAAAAGTCCTTAGAAATCAGGCTCAAGAATTTGGCCTTCAAGCTATAGGTAACAAAAAGCCATTCAAGGATTCTGAATAATAAAGTAACGTGAAGGAAGTGATATTTAGGAGGGTCCAGGCAGCAGCAAAAGATTAGTTCAAAAGAGAGTAGCTTGGAGGCACAGAGACTAAAGGAAAGAAACTTCATGGGAAGGCAGAGTGAGTGAGGATGCCCTTTGATATCCAGCTGATCTGGGTTCAAGTCCCATTCACTAGCTATACGGCCTCAAGTAATTTATTTAACTTCTCTTTGGTTTCATAGTGCTCCCATCTGTAAAACAGGAACAAGAGAAAAAGAAAACTTTAAAAAGTTTTTGGTCAGGATTACATCAGATAGTATAATGTAAAGGGCCTCATAAGAAATTCAGTCTTTATTGCAGAATGTCGTTATTCCACTGCTTTCTGGCTCCATTGTTTCTGATGAGTTATAACCCATTTCTCACATTGTTAATCCCCCTGGGACGTGTTGAGTCGTTTTTCTCTTGCTGCTTTCAAGTTTTTCTTTTTGTCTTTAGCTTTTCAACAGATTGACTGTGATGCATCTAGGTGTAGATCTTTTTGTTTATCCTTCTTGCAGTACTTTGAGCTCCTCATTCTCATTGGCATTCCTCAATTGCCATTTTGGAAATTGTTGTCTTTTAAGTAATGTTTAAGTCAATCCAAATTTATAAAGTTTCTTCAATTTTGAATTATAGCTTATTTAGCTTAGAATTTATCTTAAAACCATTTCCTCTCTTTGGTTGTTATATTTTTCTTTGATATTTTGCCCCACTAGCCACCTTACCAGTTACTTCACCACTACCATATTTTACTTCCTCTCAAAACTCAGAATGAATATGGTACTAGTTTCTATGGTGTAAAGAAATAATTTGTAAATTCCTCGATCACCTTTAATAAAAGCTAGTATTTATCCATTACTCCCTACTAATCTCTAATCACCTTGCTAAGTACTTTGCAATATAATCTCATGTTACTGATGAAATAAAATTCATATCTTATGGAAAGACAAGAAATATTTAAACAAAAATTTTCAATGCCTGTTTGGTCCTCCTCTCTCCCCTTTAGTGTGATTGTGCATCTACATTAACCATAACTCCTTAGGAAATAACATTCCTTCTTAATCTTGTAAAGGGTGACAATGACCCACTACTCACTTTGTACATGCAGATAACCCTTTGTCTCAAAAACTTATATAACTGTTCTTTGATCTCTAGTGGGTGGAACAATCCCCAGAGCTTTCTGAAAGACTGTCTCCCAAGTTGGTGTGAATAAAAATTTTCCATTTCTTTCTTAGATTAACTATTGATTAATTTTTCAACAACAGAACCTTCATCACAAGCCTATGAACTATATATTAACATTGTTCCATTCTACAGGTGAGGAAACTAAGACTCAGTGGGATTAAGTAATTTATCCTAAATTGCACAGCTAGCAATAAATAGGTAAGACCAGATACAACCCAGTAGTCTAGCTCTTAAGTATTGTCTCAATTGAAATGTGCATATTTAATTTTGTATGTCTTTTCCCAAAGGCAGAAATTTGTTTTAAGTCTTCAGCCTTTATTATAACTTGAATACAATGAGAATGTGATTTACATTTCTATTGGAGCCCCTATTTGTACTCCCATACAAGAGGTAATATTGCACAGTGTTTTACGTACCCCAACTTCGGTAATAAATTATCTGGATTCAAATAAATGTTTATCTCTTTGCTACCTTTGTGACTTGACAAGTTATTTAAAGTCTCTGTGTCTTGGTTTCCTCATCTTAATTCAGCATGATAAGAGTAACTACCTCATAGAATTTTATAAGAATAAAATTACAGGGCTTCCCTGGTGGCACAGTGGTTAAGAATCCGCCTGCCAATGCAGGGGACATGGGTTAGAGCCTTGGCCCGGGAAGATGCCACATGCCATGGAGCAACTAAGCCCATGCACCACAACGACTGAGCCTGTGTTCTAGAGCCCATGAACCATAACTACTGAGCCTGCGTGCCACAGCTACTGAGACCACATGCCACAACCACTGAAGCCCACGTGCCTGGAGCCCGTGATCCACAACGGGAGAGGCCATCGCAGTGGGGAGCCTGCGCACTGTGGCAAAGACCCAATGCAGCCAAAAATAAATAAATAAATAAATTATTTATTTTTAAAAATTACATAATAGACATAAAATGCTGGGACAATGTCTACCACAAATTAAGCTCTCAGTAATTTGGAAATTATCTTTACCTTGTATCTCTTATATTGTACTTATCTGACTACATAGTAATTTCCTGTTTGTCTGTCTCTCCTTTAGATTATTAACTCCAAAAGGCAGGAACAGTATCATTTTCATCTTTGTAGCTCTAAGGCCAACAGCCTGAAACACAGTAAGAGCATATTAAATGTTTAAGGGACAGATGAATATACAAGTCCTTTTCAATGGACAAGCTAATGCTTTACATCAGGTGAGCTTTCAGCCTAGAAAAGGATTTTCAGGTGTTCTCTGTTAATTTTCAGAATGTGTAAGTTCATCACATTCATAGCAGTAAACTGCAGATGGCAAAGGCATCAAGAACTTCTTACAAACGAGAGAGAGTGGTGTCTGTGGCTCTAGCTCATTATACATCTTCAACAAATCTACTTCATGTAATTCCACAGAAGCTAATGAGAAGTAATGAGGACTAATGACCCAGAAATTCTCTTGGATTCAGAATAATCCACACTAATCTTACTGTAGGTCAAAACATAAGTACATTGGGTAGTTGCCTTCCCTTGTAGGTGTTTTTTCATTCCCTTCTCTTTTAATTCACCATTTGGTCACATTGCCCATCCCACGTTCCCTCTCTCTCATCTTCATGTGGTCAATCCACATATACACTGAAGGAAATATCTGCATTACATGCCATATTAGCCTCTTGAGAGGGCCTTATAAACCAGAAAATATAATAGCATAGCACTGTACCATATACCAGAGAGAGAAAGAGAGAAAGCCTATTAGTACACTTAGGAATTCAGTACAACAAACATGGGATAATACCACTTGTATTTGAAGTTCAGCTCCGTATCTGCTACCTGTGCCTCTCTTTCATAACATAGTCACTTCTTTGAGCATCTGTTTCCTCATCAATGGTGAGAAGACAGTATTGCTTTTCTCACTGGTTTTTTTTCAGAATTAAATGAGATAATTAGGTAAAACATTTTCACAATGTCTGGCATGAAATGAGTTATTATTAATATTATTATTCTATATGTATCAGGCCCTGGGAATATTTATAGAGATGAAACAAGATACTTTCATCGAAATACATAAACAGTACAAGAGAAATGTAGGTGAGAGAACAAAGAAGGAAGGAGGCTATGTTATTGTCATTCTCAATTTACAGATGTGGAAACTGAGGCTTAGAGAAGTTAGCAACTGGCAGTAGGTTAATGTCCTTAAAATGAATTCAGCAATTAATTAGACATTCCTAAATACCTAATTTGTTCTATAAAATTCACTGGTTTAATGAAAATGATTTTTATAGTTTGAATAGATGAGGAAACAGAAAATCAAGGAGGAATACTTTAAAAGCTGAAAAAGAGGTCAAATTTTGACTTCTGCTAATAAATCTTTTTTTAGCAAAATAGAAATGTCAGCATGTATTATGGAAAGTTCTCAGTTTCTACTGATTTCTAAACTCATGATTAACATTATTTGTTTTGTCAGATTTTAGCAATTTTAGGATTTTTTTAGTCTATTTCTAAAATTCTTCCCTCACGTTTTCTGATTTATGGTCAAGGTATTAGAGACACTAATCATATTATGATCTACCATAGCAAAATATTCTGAACAGTCCCACTTTCTCTGTACACTTTGAACCTTTAAATTCTTTGTGTCCAGTATTTCAATAAACTTATAACACATTGGCCTATCCCAATTGTTTCTTATCAGCAAACAGAATTTTGGCTTTTCCTACGTGATGAGAATTTTTTAGGTTATTTTTATTTCTTCAAGATGATTTTGGATTTATGTTTAAGTTCTCAATTTAATTTAACTACTTAATGTAATTAAATCTACTTTAAATAACTGAAAATTGGACTTAATCTAAGATAAAGATTTAATTCCATTCAAAGTTGAAATTTCACATGCCTTTGAATTTAAATTTAAATTTTAAATGGCTACAGATACAAACTGAAAGCTGATAACATTTGAGATGCTGGCAACAGAATATTAAAAATGCTGAAACTTTTAAAAAGTACAAAGTGACAGTCAAAAGCATCCAAATTCAGGAGCAGAAACAATCTAAAATGTATGAAAATGTTGGTTGGAAAACATCATTTCTTACAGAAACTTTTATCATTTTTAAAATTCTTTGACCATTTTCTCAGCATATCAACTTTAGTGTAACTCATATTCTTCTTAAACTTAAAAAATTTACGTAAGTTTGGCAAAAACTGGTTATTTGGTTAACAGGTCATCTGGAGAACTGACCTGCCTCCTAGATAACTTTCCCAATGGCACACACATACCGACAGCCAGTACTGGAGCCAAAATCTGCCTAGGACACTAATAATGCTTCTCTCTGTACATTTCAGAGAATATGGGGACAAAGAAACTCAAATGGAAAGTCTACTTTAGCAAGTTTCAGTTGATCATAGATTACCAGATGCCAGGCAAAGTGAAATTTTGGTTTTGACTATGTAATCAGAAAAATTAAGCAATATGTTATGGACTATTCCCAGGCATTTCATGTGAAAAGATAAGCCTCCTTTTAGTGTCCTCCACGTTCTCAGCTAAATATTATCTCCCAAACACCCTTTTAATCAAAGAAGAAGGGAGTTCCATTTTCTGGTTCCCCAGTATTTTATCAGAAACTATATTATTTACCTGTTAACACAGCCAGACTCTGAAATATGCCATAATATTTTTATTGTCATTTTTAACTCCTTAAAGGAGATGGTAAAATTCTCTTTTAGAAGAAAAGCAAAATTATACATGAAGGAGAAAACATATTTTGACAGGTAGCCAAAGAAACAGAAAAGCAAACAAGAGTTGCCTCTTTCTTCCGAAATTTAACAACTTCATCTCACTATTTTGAATATATGGTTCCTGTTTGGAAAACTCCTGTCACCAATGTTTGTGATAAAATGTTACTAAAATACATATTTATACTATCTCTTTTCAAGAGTTATATAAACCCTTATTTATTTACTGCAAGGAAATGTCATACTTTTCAGTGATCTATTTCCTTTCTGTAACAAAGGCATTTTAGAAAAAGCCAAGAAAATTAGAACAGAATGACGTGTCACACACTGTGTGTAGGTGTTCAGTAAACGGTATCTTATGTTGACAAGGAGGAGGAAAAGGAGAAGGGCAAGTGTAATTCTAAGCACATTCGTTTGCTTAATTTATGCTGCAAGACCGAATTATTTAGTCACACCTCTGTATTTAATGTAAAATCAGTGATGAGACAATCACTAAAATGTAATCAGGCAAAAGAGAATAAGTGTTAAGATCTACTTTTTAACCGTTTTCCTGGTAAGTAGAGGAGACAGTACTATTTCACATTCCATGATGGATGTGTTTCAGGAATTCAGAGGGTTGGGGATTTTTTTGGAACGCCCCAGGGCATGTCAATGTGATTGTCATTTTAGTAACCAATTGTCAAGTGCCTACTATATGCTAGCAATATATTTATTTATTTAATCTTCCAGGTAGGGCTTCACAGTGGTGCAGTGGTTAAGAATCGGCCTGTCGGGCTTCCCTGGTGGCGCAGTGGTTGAGAGTCCGCCTGCCGATGCAGGGGACACGGGTTCGTGCCCCGATCCCGGAAGATCCCACATGCCGTGGAGCGGCTGGGTCCGCGAGCCATGGCCGCGGAGCCTGTGTGTCCGGAGCCTGTGCTCCGCAACGGGAGAGGCCACAGCAGTGAGAGGCCCGCGTACAGCAAAAAAAAAAAAAAAAAAAAAAAAAAAAGAATCGGCCTGTCAACGCAGGGTACACAGGTTTGAGCCCTGGTCCGGGAAGAACCCACATGCCGCGGAACAACTAAGCCTGTGCACCACAACTACTGAACCTGTGCTCTAGAGCCCGTGAGCCACAAGTACTGAAGCCTGCACGCCTAGAGCCCATGCTCTGCAACAAGAGAAGCCACCACAATGAGAAGCCCACGCACCGCAACAAAGAGTAGCTCCCGCTCATCGCAACTAGAGAAAGCCCGTGCACAGCAACGAAGACCCAATGAAGTCGAAAATAAAAATAAATAAATAAAAAAGAATAACTTCCAGGTAATATTACCACCACTATTTTATAGATGAGGAATAAAATCAAGGTCTTACCCATGTCTAATGGCTTATAAGCAAAAGAGGCAAAAATTAATAGTTGCAATTCCAGAGCCTGAGTGGTAGTAGATTATTTTTTAATTTCAAGAAGCAGTGTTCCCCAGTGATTACAGCATAAGCTCTAGTGCCAGACTGCCTGCATCTGAACCCTGGCTCTGCTCATTACTAGCTGTATGACCTTGGGGCAAGTTACTTAATTTCTCTGCCTTTCAATTTCCTCATCTGTAAAGTTAGTTATTTTGATGATTAAGTAATTTAATATATCTAAGGCATTCAGATCATCAGTGCCTGGCACCAAATAAGCACTGTATAATTATCAGCTATTATTAATTCTTGCCCAGTATCTATTCCGTTTTAGAAAAAATAATCCACATTTTCCCTTCAAGAACGCTTCCCTACTACTCTTAGTGTATATAGTTTGAATGGTATAGCTACATCCTGACTTCTGACATAAATATTTGCTCCAAGCCTGCTAATCAGAGGAATGAATCTCCATCGTCACTGGCTCAGGAATGGACTTAGGATGCAAGGTGGTCCAATAAAATTTTTGGAGAATTGTTTGGGGGAAAAACAGAGGTTCTTTCATTTGGACTGAGAGCCATCAGAATTTAAGTACAGAGTTTCCAGGAGTCACCTTCTGAGAATGCTTAAGAGTGGATCCGATGTGAGACAAATCATAAATAAATGATAAAGAAGGAGAGAAACAAATCTAAAGGCATCATTTGAGCCCCTCAATCCAGCCCTGACCAACAAAACCTACCCATTAACTTTAAAGGTAAATGAGCCAAGTCTACTCTTTGCTTAAGTCAGTTTGACTTGGGTTTCCATAACTTGCAAGCAAAAGTATTCTTATTAATACCTCTACTGTTCTCTTTTTAAAAGTTAAGAAATTACTCATTTTGAGCAACTACTCCTACCCACCCTTCCTGCTATAACAAACTGGGCCAAAATCTTGAGCAGTGCTAAATTTGGTTATATACAATATATCATTTGGTTCCTTCACCCCTCACTCCCCCACACTTATTTCTACTATACAGAGGAGGAAGAAGATGGGGGCTTGAGAAATTAAGTAAAATTTCTGATTTTATATATTTATTTATGTATTTTTGTTTTATTTCATTATTTTAAAGTCTAAGGTGGATTATCCAGATACAAGTAAAATTAAGAAAAATTTTCTCTTGCTATACTGAATGGTCAAGTCTTCAATCTTTAAGAGAAAAGAAAAAAAAAAATCCTGACAGAGAGTTTGGCCTAATCATTAAACTAAGTTACCATAAAATTCAAGGATTTCTTTCCTTCCCATGAGCTGCCATGAAATTGCATCCCTCTCTTCCTGTATTGTATCCATTAATTAAGAAAGATCATGGGGGGGCTTCACTGGTGGCGCAGTGGTTGAGAGTCTGCCTGCCGATGCAGGGGACACGGGTTCGTGCCCTGGTCCGGGAAGATCCCACATGCCGCGGAGCGGCTGGGCCCGTGAGACATGGCTGCTGAGCCTGCGCGTCCAGAGCCTGTGCTCCACAACGGGAGAGGCCACAACAGTGAGAGGCCCGCGTACCGCAAAAAAAAAAAAAAATCATGGGGCAGAAAGAGACTTGCAGCCCAGGTGTAAAAACATACTTATCAGTTGACCTTCACATATAGACTCCCCGGCTCCACAGAAATGAGACTTTTGGAAGTACAATTTTAGATGCCAACCTAAAATTCCAAATGCTATTGAAGCAAGAATTTATTTTCACTTCTGATCCTTAGTATTATTAGATGTGGGAAAGATAAATTAAATGTGAACTCTCTGAGTCCTGGCCAGAATGTAAGTCTATGGCATGACATGAAATTTTTGGCAATCACACTATCTCCTATATCTGTGAAACTATTTCTTACACAATCCAGTGATAACATTCATGTCTACACTCTAAGAAAATGATCTTTTTTCTCCATTTGAAAATACCTCACTTAATTTACAGTACAATGCACATACCAGGCACCACCATGAAAATCATTCCTTATTACTTCTGTCTGCTACAACCAATACTGTTTAATTTCCTAACATCCTCTATCGGCAACTGACAAGCCATATCAGTACCAAGAATCAAAATGTTGGAAAAGAAGCAGATAAACTCAGATAAGGTTATTAATAACTGTAGAATTAGACATCCTTGCTGAATGAAAAGGATGGAGTTGGCAGTTTCATAGGTGCCTCTGATTGATATGACAAATGTGACAACAGCAGATGATGTACAGCAGAGCTCCAAATAGCAGTAAGTTAAACATACATCAAAAGAGAGCAGCAGTCTTTTTCATTCTTTTTTAATTTTAGCTTAATATTTGAAAGTTTATCTGATTTACTGACCTTAATGTCTGATTTTTCTTCTCTAGAACAGGAGTTTAGCTTGAGCTATGGGAGTCATGCAGGGCTGGAAAGAGGGTCTCTTGCCTAGAGCAGTGGGTGCTGTCATTGCCAAGAATCCCATGGGTTCAATAGTAAAAATATAAGGTGGACAGAGCCAAAGTTAATGACCTTATGAAAAGGGACCAAATGAATCCATAACTCAATAGGAAATCTGTAGCAGAAGTTGGGACTTGGAGAACAGAATCAAGGGTTGAAGGGACAGGGAGATGAAGTAAGGAACCTTTAGTAAAGGCAAACCAGGAGTCAGGTAAGTAAATTCTGAAACAGGAGCCATTGGCCTCTGCTGTCTCAAAGGCCTAAGGCCATCATGGCAGGGCCTGGATGTTTAAAAAGCCAAAGAGCCAGAGGACACAATTTTGAACTAATGATATCCTGTAATGCCCAAATTGAAGTGCCAGTGGAAGATCCTTCGTAGGAGAGAAATTTTAAAATAATTACCAAAGTTAATTTCTCAATTACTCATCTATGAAATTTAAAATAGTGAATAAAGAATATGCTTTGGAATTCTGCAGACTTGGTTTGAGGTTCAGGCTTTTTCTCTGACTTTGAGTGCTGTGGTTAGTAACTTTGCTTATCTAAAACTCAGCCCCCTGAGAATAATACTAGTGCTTACCTCATGAGGTTTTAAAAAAAAAAAACAATCCACAGAAAGTGCTGAACATATTACCTATTTTATAAAAAGTGATATGTACTTAAAAAAAAAAAGACCAGCTTCCTTCAGGTATAACTGACCTGTGTAAACTACATATATTTAATTTGAACAATTTGATAAGTTTTAACATATGTATACATTTACTGAACCATCTCCATAATTCGGAAAATGAACACACCCATCATCCACCAATGTTCTCTCATGCCCCTTTCTCTACTTCCTTCCTTCTGCTCTTCCCACCATCACCCCACTAACATTCCAAGAAACAACTGATATTTTTTCTGTCACTATAGATTAGTTTTTATTCTTTAGAATTTTATACATATTTATATATATATATATAAATGAATATTTTTAGATATTTTAAATAAATATATGATAAATATCTATATCTATATATCTATATATATCTATATATCTATATATCTCTATATATATAAAATTGTGTAGTATGTACTCTTCTGTTTGAGGGGGGAAAGACTAGCTTCTTTCACTCAGCCTAACACTTTTGAGATTTATTGTGTCAGGAGTCCCAGCGTCACCCTTAGGTTTGATGATTTGCTAGGTGCAATCACAGGATTCATCTAGTCATTCTGGTGGCTATGGTTTGCTGCAGGATAAAGGATACAAAGTATAATCAGCAAAGGGAAAGGAACATGAGATGAAGTCCAGAGGAAAACAGACACAAGGTTCCAAGAGTCCTCTCTCACTGAAGTCACAGAGGATACACTTAATTCTCCCAGCAACAAGTTATGACAACACATGTGTAATGTTATCTATCAGGGAAGCTTATCAGATACTCAGTTCCTTAAGTTTTTACTGGGGGCTGGTCATGTAGGCAGTATCTGTCTGATATGAACCAATATTCCAGACTCTCAGAAGGAAGGCAGGTGTTCAACATAAACTATATTGTTTGCACAAACAGTTTAGGTACACTGAGTCATTTTTTAACAGTTCTGAGAATGGTGGAAACCCTCTCAAAATTCAAGCTTCCAGTTACCAACCAAGGGCCAAAGATTTAAGCATGTCTTTTTAAGGACAGCAGTCTCAAGCCTGCTAGTGTTAACTCTTTTCTGAACATTTACTCATGTTGCTGCATGTGTAAGTAGTCCATTCATTTTCATTGCTGAGTAGCATTCCATTAGCAGATGTAAGCTTTTATATATAGAATGAATATCCATTCACCTCTTGATAAGCAGGTAGAGTGTTTCCAGTTTGGGCCTATTACAAATATAGCTGCTATGAACATCCATGACCTAGCCTTTGTCTGGACCTATGTTTTCACTACTCTTGGGTAAGTACCTAGGAGTGGAATGGCAGGGCCATTTGCTAGGTATATACTGAATGATGTAAGAAACTGTCAAACTGTTTTACAAACTGTCTGTACCATTTTACATTCCCACTAGCAGAGTATAAAGAGTTCCATTTGATCTACATCTTACCAACACTTGATATCTTCATTCTTCTTCATTTTGGACATTCTAATAGGTTTGTAGTGATATTTCATTGTACTTTTAATTGGCATTTTCCTAGTAACTCACAGTGTTGAGCACCTTTTTCGTGTTCATTTGCCTTCATATATTTATGCTTTGTCTATTCAAAGATTTTACCCATTTTTTGGAAAAAATGGTTGTTTCTTACTTGAATTTTGAGAATTTTTATATATTATGTATAGAAGTCCTTTGTCCTATATGTGACTTACACCAATATTCTTCCCAGTCTATGGGATGCCTCAACTTTGTAGATTGTCTTAACTTTGAACAAGACCAACTTCTCAAATTTTTTTCTGTAAACACCATGCTTCTGTATCCTTTCTAAGAGAGCTTTACCTAATCAAAAACTATACAGATTTCCTCCCATATTTGTTTATAGAAATTTTACTTTTGTTTCTGACTTAAATCTATACTCTAATTTTTTACTATTATGCAAGGTATGGCTGAAGGTTTTACTTTGGCAGCCTCATCTCTTGAAAAGGCTGCCCTATCTTTCTTGAATAACCTTTATAACTTTGACAAGAAACAATGGAGCATATAGGTGTAGGTCTATTTATCAATTTTGTGTCTGTTCTACTGATCTGGAATTTGTTTTTTTCTAAGACTTCATTTAACATTTCTTATAGTCTGGGTCTGTTGGTCATGAATTACTTCTTTTCTTACATCTTAAAGTGTTTTTATTTTTCATTCACTTTTTTTAAGGATTTTTTTTTTGATGTGGACCATTTTTAAAGTCTTTATTGAATTTGTTACAATATTGCTTCTGTTTTATGTTTTGGTTTTGGCTTCAAGGCATGTGGGATCTTAGCTCCCCAACAAGGGATTGAACCCACACCCCCTGCATTGGAAGGCTAATTCTTAACCACTGGACCACCAGGGAAGTCCCTTCATTCACTTTTGAAAGATTTTTCTGGGTATAGTATTATGTCTGTTTCTTCCTTTTCTTTCTTTCCATCCTTACCTTTCCTTCCTTTCTTTCCTTCTTTTCCTTGTTTCTTTCCCTTCATTTCCTTCTTTCCTTTCCTTCTTTCTTTCTTTCAGCTCTTTAAAGACATTGCTTTACTGTCTTCTGGCTTACATTGTTTCCAACAAGATGTCTGCTGTTTTGGCTTCACTGTATATAACATCTTTTTTCTAACTGCTTTATTTTTGTTTTCTCTTTGTCACTCATTTTAAACATTTTAATTATGATATGCTTAGGGTCTGCTGGGCTTTGAACTTCTTGTACTAGTGGGTTTACAGTTTTCCTCAAAGTGTGAAAATTATCTGACGTAATTAGCAAATTATCATACAAAATCATCAAAATTTATTTTAAAACATTCTGTCCCAATTCCTTCTCTCCTCTCTTTTGAGGACTTCAATTACACATACATTAAGTCATTTAAAGTTGTCTCACAACTCATTTTCTGTTCCTTTTTTTTTTTTTTTTGGCTTCTTCTCTATGCATCTCATTTTGGAGAGCATCTATTGCTATGTCTTCAGATTCCTTTACCTTTTTTCTGCAATGTCTAATCAGCTGTTAAGCACATCAAGAATAGCTTTTCATTTCAGACATTAGAGTTTTCATGTCCAGAAGTTTACTTTGAGTTTTTTTTACATGTTCTATGCCCCTACTTAACATGCTTAACCTTTCTTCTAGGTTCTTTAAAATATGGAATACAGAAAAATAAATGTTTTCATGTCCTTATCTACTAATTCAGTCTACTGTGACATTTTGTGTTTGATCTTGATTAATTTTTCTCTTTATTATGTGTTGTATTTTCTTGCTTCTTTGCATTCTTACTAATTTATTGAATTGTCGACATTGTAAATTTTATTTTGTTGAGTCCTGGATATTTTGGTTTTCCTGTAGATATTTTTGAGCTTTATTCTGGAACAAAGTTAAGTTACTCTGAAATAATTTTCTATTTTCAGGTCTTATTTTTAAGCTTTGTTATGTAGTAATACATCAGTATTTAGGCTAGGCCTAATTTTACCACACCACTGAAGCAAAACACTTCTGCTTATTCAATCCAATGTATTCATGAATTATGACATTTTCTACTGTAGCTAATGGAGCAGTTACTATTTCTGGCCCTGTGTCAGTTCTGAGCACTCTTCCCTCGAATCATTTTGGAAGGTTATTTCCCCAGCCTTAGTAGTGCCTCACACATGCACTAATCAATACTCAAGGGAAGATCTGATGGAGACCTTCAGGTCTCTGAAGCTCCCGTCTCTGTAGCTCTCTCCTTTCTATGGCTCTAGCTCCCTTGGCCTCCCCAGACTCCCAGCTCCATCTCTTTGACTCAGGGAGGGCACTGTGCTCATTTGCATTTTCCTTCCCTGAACTGCAGCCAAGACAGTAATCAGGAACTTTTAGGGCTCATCTTATTTGTTATTTGTTGATTGGTATCTCAAGAATAGTCTTTCATAAATTTGATCTGGTTTTTAATTATTTCAGGTAGGAAACTAAATTTGGTCCCTATTTCTTCACGTTGCCTGGAAAGCCTATGGATTGGGTGGGCCAAAAGGTTCATTTGTTTTTTCCATAAGATGTCTCTAGTAGTACTTAGTTGTCTTTAACTTCATTTGAAACAATTTTGTTAGACTGTATGTGACAGCTGTCCTATCAGCATGCATTTAAAAAAAAGATATCAAAATTGGTGAATTTTTGTGTAGCCATTTTAATATTGAAGATGGAAGAAAAAAAGCAACATTTTCAGCATATTATGCTTTATTGTTTCAAGAAAGGTAAAAACACGACTGAAACACACAAAAAAAAGATTTGTGCAGTGTTTGGAGAAGGTGCTGTGACTGATCGAATGTGTCAAAAGTGGTTTGCAATGTTTCATGCTGGAGATTTCTCACTGGGCTATGCTCCACGGTCAGGTACATCAGTTGAAGTTGATAGAAATCAAATCGAAACAATAATTGAGAAAATCAACATTATACCAGGTGGGAGATAGCTGACATACTCAAAACATCCAAATCAAGCACTGAAAATCACTTGCACCAGCTTGGTTATGTTGATCGTTTTGATGTTTGGGTTCCACATAAGTTAAGCAAAAAAAACCTTCTTGACCATATTTCCACATGATTCTTTAATGAAACATAACAAAAACGTTCCGTTTTTAAGACATATTGTGATGGGCAATGAAAAGTGGATACTGTACAACAATGTGGAATAGAAGAGATCGTAGGGCAAGCGAAATGAACCACCATCAACCACACCAAAGGCTGGTCTTCATCCAAAGAAGGTGATGTTGTGTATATGGTGGGATTGGGAGGGAGTCCTCCATTATGAGCTTCTTCCAGAAAACCAAACGATTAATTCCAACAAGTACTGCTTCCAAGTAGACCAACTGAAAGCAGCACTCGACAAAAAGCATCCAGATTTAGTCAACAGAATACACATAATATTCTATCAGGATAAGACAATATTGCATGTTTCTTTGATGACCAGGCAGAACCTGTTACAGCTTGGCTGGGAAGTTCTGATTCATCCACTGTATTCACCAGACATTGCACCTTCAGATTTCTATTTATTTCGGTCTTTACAAAATTCTCTTAATGGAAAAAATTTCAATTCCTTGCAAGACTGTAAAAGGCACCTGGAACAGTTCTTTGCTCAAAACGATTAAAAGTTTTGGGAAGATGGAATTATGAAGTTGCCTGAAAAGTGGCAGAAGGTACTGGAACAAAAGGGTGAATACGCTGTTCAATAAAGTCCTTGGTGAAAATGAAAGATGTGTTTTTTTCTGTAATTTATTATAAGTATTTAATAAGCCATTCAGGGCTTCCCTGGTGGCGCAGTGGTTGAGAATCTGCCTGCCAATGCAGGGGACACGGGCTCGAGTCCTGGTTTGGGAAGATCCCACATGCCACGGAGCAACTGGGCTCGTGAGCCACAACTACTGAGCCTGCGCATCTGGAGCCTGTGCTCTGCAACAAGAGAGGCCGCGATAGTGAGAGGCCAGTGCACCACGATGAAGAATGGCCCCTGCTTGCCGCAACTAGAGAAAGCCCTCGCACAGAAACAAAGACCCAACACAGCTAAAAATAAATAAATAAATAAATAAATAAATAATAAGTCATTCAAAGCAACCTATGTATATATATTTATGTGTTTTAAAATGGAGATCTTAGAGAACCTCCAGTCCAAAGCCTTCAAAATTTGTGAGCGTTGTTTTTTTAACTGTAGGCTACATGATCAGAAATCCATGTACATGTGGGCTACATAAAGTTTATTTTGTTGATAAGAACAATAAGCAGAGAAAATTCATACCGAGCATACAAGAATAGGACTTAATAGATGAGTTAGTACATATCAAAGCTTTATTCATACTACTTTTCCTTTTTGTGAGTCATTTTTCAGAGTGCCCCAGTTTGATGCAATTTTGGTGAAATTAAACCTGGACAGCTCAAAATTATGTAATTAAATATATTCAGCTTCCATTAAAAATCATAATTGATTCAAAGTTAACATAATACTTGGTAGCAATAATATGAGAGCAGAAATAGCCTATTAGCTGATATGTACTAAACAGTTAGCTAATGTGTACCAGATAATTATTGAACACTGTGGTAAGAAAAATGGGTAGGTTAAATATTTTTCATAGAATACATTCAGTCAGGAAGATATAAGGCAGGTGGCCTACATGTAATATAATATTCTCCTTTTACAAATGAGAAAACTCAAAATTAGATAACCAGAATCGCACATTTGATATGTGACAAAATATGAATATAAACTTAAACAATTTGACTCTCAGTATTGATTATTAATTTACCTGTAAGTTTGCTTAGCATGAAAATTCCTTCTTCAGTATGGAACATTTCTCTGTATCAGAATTTGGGACCCAAAGAGAAGCCAGTGTTGAATCCCAACTCATCAACTGTTCACATTGTCATGGGGCATCTAATCCATGATAGATGTTGTTTGGGTAATGTGAAAAACCTCATTAATGGATTCAAGTAATATTTTGAGCATCTTCTATATGTCATTCATTATCTTAAGTGCTAGAGATACAGAGATGAACAAAACAGACAAGATTCTGCTCACAAGGATTTTACCTTCTAGATGGAGCAAGGACAAAAAATAAGTATAGAAAGAGAAGATAACCTCAAATAGTGACGAGTGATATAATGAACGTAATACAATGGTAGTTGTCATGAAGAATGATACCAATGGGGATTCCCTGGTGGCGTAGTGGTTGAGAGTCCGCCTGCCGATGCAGGGGACACGGGTTTGTGCCCCGGTCTGGGAAGATCCCACATGCCACGGAGCGGCTGGGCCCGTGAGCCATGGCCGCTGAGCCTGCACGTCTGGAGCCTGTGCTCCGCAACAAGAGAGGCTGCAACAGTGAGAGGCCCGCGTACTGCAAAAAAAAAAAAAAAAAAAAAAAAAAAAAAAAAAAAGATACCAATGGATGGCTTTTTAATATATATCAGAGATAGATCTTATAGGACTTTCTAATGGAGTGTATGAGAGGATTGAGGGAAGAAATAAATTGGGGTGGGAGGGGAGCAGGTATACAAAAGAGCACCTGGGTAGGAAGTGCACAGAAAAAAGGAATCCAAAATTCTGTTTTGTCCTAATTAAGTGTGAGGTGTTTATTAGAACAGTCCTTCTCAGACTTTAATGTGCACGGAAATCACCTGGGGAATCTTGTTAAAATGCAGTTTCTGATTCAGTGGGTCTGAGGTGGGCCCAGGATCCAACATTTCTGACATTTCTTTTTTTTTTTTTTTTTTTTTTTTTGTGGTACACGGGCCTCTCACTGTTGTGGCCTCTCCCATTGCGGAGCACAGGCTCCAGACGTGCAGGCTCAGCGGCCATGGCTCACGGGCCCAGACACTCCGCAGCATGTGGGATCCTCCCGGACCGGGGCATGAACCCATGTCCCCTGCATCGGCAGGCGGACTCTCAACCACTGCGCCACCAGGGAAGCCCCTGACATTTCTTGAATAATGCCAACGATACTGAAACCTAGACCATGCTTTGAGTAGCAAGACCTTAGATAACCAAGGTGAATACAGGTAGAATAGAGATCTGGAGCTCTGTAGAAAGAAAAGGAATTGAACTATAAAATTTGGGAATATTAAATGTATTTCTTGAGGAGAGCCTAAATTGAGAATATATAGAAGAATTAGCAAACCAGAAAATTTGAAGGAAAATACTATAAATTTAGTAAAGAATGTATAAGAAGCTGACATTTGTGTAACACAGAATGTGAGTGCAAAAGAAGTTAAGAAAGACAAAGGGATTAGTGTAGAGTTCAGGAAACAGTGATGGGATGTGGGCTGGTTATTGCACCACAGATCTATTAGACTGGTAAGAAGAAAAGGATCCCTCTGATTCCTTTTTGGCTAATATTACCCTGTTCCACCTTATAAGAATCATTTAGAATTTTAAAGAAAAAAAAAGAAACAAAGCTTTAAAGGCTTGGAGTAACAGACAGCAGGCAAAGCAAGAAAAGTAATCAGTCTTTACTGATGAATATTAAGCACAAAACTAACAGGTTAAAAATTAATCCTTATACTAATGGCTAACTGGACCATTTTGGGGGGGGGAAATGGAGAAATATGAGCACATCCAGCAAATGAAAAAGTTAAAACCATTGCTGAATTTTGACTATACTCTAAGTTAAAAAAGAGAAGGATGATCCCCTAAAGGGCTGTTCAAAGCATTAAAATTTGAGCTCACCAAAGCATGTACTAATGTTTTCACAGATGGAGTGGTTAAGCATTCTTCTGTTTTAGCAGTTTTAATAGCTGATGACAAGAGGCCAAGGTTAGACACCCAGAGGGCTCAGCAGCCTCGCAGGCAACACCTGAAGTAAGTGAGAGTCTGTTTTGATGGGATGGAACAGTGTCTTCTGAAGAACAAAAATGCTTAATAGACTGTTCTATATATTTAAAGTAGATTTGCCCTTTACTTAAATTTAACCAACAGACTCCACAAAAGCTCTAAGCAACAGTATTGCAATTGCCGGGCAGATCATCATCAGTGAACACATATCTAGTGACCATAATATTGGAGCACATCTATTCTGTGTTCAGACAGACAATGCATAAAACAAAACAGTGTTTTGGCCATAAAGTGAAACAGGGATTTAGTAATCATCCGGTCCATTCAGTCAAAGCAGAAGGCAAATTGGAAAACTGAAAAACTGGATTAGGCTCTGTCCCCCTCTCTCTTTCTTACATCAGATCGGTACCCTATTATGCCCATTCATCTACAAACTTTTATGTTTCAATGTCTTTTACCTTTTATAGGGGCCTAAAAATCAAATATGACATAGACATCCTCCCAGGAGCACATTATCTAGTGGAGCAGATGTTACACATTCCCCATGTAAATATGAGACAGAATGCTAAATTTTAGAGCTTTTCAACTTTAGTGTATCAGAATCACCTGGAGGGCTTGTTAAATCACAGACTGCTGAGCCTCACCTCCAGAGTTTCTGACTCAGTAGGCTGGGGGAAAAACGGGGAAGAATTTGCATTTCCAATAAGTGCCCAGGTGTTGCTGATGCTGCTAGTCTAGTGACTACACTTTGAGAGCCACTGTTTTAGAGGACAGCCAATAGAAACAGGACTTTCAGCCAGGGCACTAAGAGATAGCTTCACTGAGAGAGTTAACTGTGAGGTGGGTCTTGAAGGACTGAAAATTGCAACATGGGGAATAAGAGAAAAGGGGTATTAGAAATGGAAATAATTTAGAAACAGAAGTAATTTACTAATAAGCTAAAACTACAAAGATTTTTCTCTGCTCCTACACTTTTGTGGTCCTTGAAGATCCAAGAATAAAAGAAAATAAAGAGTCCCATTTTCACAATGCTTAGAAATTTCAAAAAAGCACTTTCCAAGAAGTTGCTCCAGATCCTAATTTTGCAATATCTTACCTAATCTTCCTATCTCTTTTGCTGCTTTTACCACAACGAATATCCACACTCAGAAATGAACAAAGTCATCACTAATTCCAGGGCCTGATTTTCTTCTTAGACTTCCATGGTCACTATCTCTATTGCGTTCTCCTCTGACCACATGTTAATTTAGGCTTTTGAATGTTTTTGCTATTGTCTAGGATATGTACATTTTTTAAAAGAGATATAAAAATACTTTAAAAATAAAATATGAAAAATTTTAATTAGAAGGCTATAAAGCAATAGAGATGACGACATACAAAATAAACACAATGGTCCTTAAGACAATTTGCTGGAAGAGCAAGAAGAGAACAAGGAAGAAAAAAAAAGACACTATTCGAATACTATTCAGGGCACTGAATCTTAAAAATAAATAAATAAATAAATAAATCTGACCTTTAGTTCAATTTTGGAAATAAATAAAAACAGATTTTTAAAAAATATTCTACTCTTTTAATTTATGAAAATTGTGGGATAGGCACGGGATAGGAAGAAGACACTGAAGTCATAAGGAAATAAGAATGAAAGAGAAGGAAGGAGGAGAGAGGAAGGGAGGGAAGGAGGAAGGAAAGAAGGAAGAAAGGAAGGAGGGAAAAGAAAAGAAAGAACAAATGCTGAACTGAAATCCAAGTCTCAAGTGTAATTACAGGCAGTGGCTGCTGAGGTGCCTTTTGTCTAAGGAGTCTGAATTTCTTCAGGGATTAACTGTTACATGCAAAGAATATTAGAGATAAAATGGTGCCACCAAATCTGTTTGCATGTTTACTAACACATATTTCAATTTGAAATGCTGATGATAATCAAACCAGACTGACCAACTGACCCCTTGTTCACAAAGTACACTTCTTACCACAAAGGATCCTAGTACGACTTCGGAGCAATATTTCCCACCCCTCCCCAAAACCATCCCTCAACTTTGCTCCCTCCCACCATCCTGTGACTGACCTTATATCAATTACAGTTCATATTAATTTCCCTTTCAACTTCTCTCCCACTTCCCTTGCAAGTCCAATAAACAGCAAGACTCCTTATCACAAAATATTTCAGCAAGAGAGCGTGGCTCCATCAAGCCCTGAAAACCTTTCTTACCACAAGAATAATAGAATAGTGGCCTTCCTGGGCCACTTCCACCAATTTCTATTAATGCATCCTTCTAAACTATCAAGCCACTCATTTCTCCTTCCTCCTATAGAGATGCCAGTGGACTGGGGTCAGTGGGGAAAGAGTGTGGGGTAGATGGAGAGTGTGGAAGGGCCTGCAGATACAGGCTGACTGGGGGCAAGGGAATCAAATCCTACATGACGTGTGTGTGCCAACCACAATCACAGAAACTTCACTTAATCTCACCAAGGCTATTAGGAGCTGCATTTCCAGGTTATATCTAGCTGCTCAGAAAGATAACTGCTTTGCAGACTTCAATATACCTCGAGAGAATTAGATTTTTCTAAGCCAAGGATTGAATTTGTTCCTGCTTCCCTGTAACCAGGGCCTCATGCAAGCAATTTTATTTTCCTTGTACACCAGGCAGATGACATCCTGCTAAGTACGCAAGAAGCATGGAGACTGAAATATAAGATCTGTGACATCGTTTGCTAGCTGGCTTGCTTTGCTTACCTGTTCCACGGAAGGAGCCGATGGAGAAAGCCTTCATCAGAAAAAGTTAAAATTAAGTGTTCTCTGCAGCTACCAGGAGCTGACCCAAGTCAGCAAAGAGCAGCTTTTCCTTTTAACCCCGTACTATTTGCCTTGATGCATTTCAGCTGACTGTAATTGTTTGCTGGGTTATAGAGGGAGCACAGAGAAGGGGAAAGGTTTGTTGCCGGGCCCTCAAACAATCGAATGTCTTCTCAAGACATCAGAAATATAACGTGCAAATTACGTATTGCGACTTCACTATCACCAGATCACACATCCTCTGAAATTTCAGCTAATTTCCCAAACAGAGCCTGCCCCTCCCTCCTACACGTTTCCATGACACTCTATTGCCACCTCCACTGTATCATTTGTGTCTTCGTTTTACAATTACCTATCTGCATACCTATCTACTTTCCACTATACTGAGTTTCTTAAAAGCAGAGGCTGTATTTTGTTTATCCTTATCTCCAACTCCTGCATGAAGTCTGCATGTGGCTGATGCCCCACATATGGATGGATTAATGAGGAGACCTAAATCAATTTCTCATATAATCCTGGCTGAAGGACCATAAATTGGTTAGCAAAGATGTTTTTCCACCCAGGAACTAAATCAAACACATACACGTAAAATCAATTAATGCATATAGGGCATGGATTCTTTTTAATATATGAATCATTTACAAAATAAAAATAGTAAAATAGTGGATGACATTCAGATCAGCATTGTCAGCTCAGAAGTTTAAAAAAAATGTTCTCTAGCAAATCCCAAAACATCCCTTTAGATTATGTGTGCCTCCTCCCTCCTCAACCCCCAGAGGGGCTGTGTGGTGGGAACCTACATAGTGCAAAGCCTTTGAAGGTCTGAGAATCAGCTGGTGCAATGAGGAAACATGGGGCTGTGGGGCTGTTCCCCAAATTCAAGAGCACCACTGACCAGAGTAAAGGGCCAGGGAGGAGACTACAGGCCAAACATACCATCCAAGCAGATGTGAGCTGTACCCTCCTTACTTGGCCCTCTTAAACCTGTCTCCACAGAGCCCAGCTTGCCACTTTTCCAATTTAGAACCCCCTTTTTTTAAACCTCTCAAACAAAGGAAATAAATATCTAAACACCCAAAACTCCATTACTTTATAGCTTAGGAAATGAGACCCAGGGTGGTATGACACTTGTCTCCTGGTACCGAGTCCACACACCATGGCAGCTGCACAGTCGAGATCAGTATTCAGCAGGCTGCTCCTGCCCTTTGCTGGTCCCTGCCACCTTCTACCTCGGTAGAGCCAGCTCTGCTCAAAAGTGGGTATCAGGCCACTTCTCTTCAGTCCTCCCAGAATGACCTCTCAGATGGATCAGTCTCTGTTGTTCCTCATCCCCCCATCTCTCTTAGTCCCGGGCATTCAGGGTCCCTGTATTTTTCTTCCTTCCTCAGGGACTGGTTCCTGATCTTTCACTGACACTAACACTAATAACATAAAATCTTAACCCAAAGCTTGAGTCTCTAACTCTGAAATTCCCAGGAAATGCAAGAGGAGTAAAGGTTAATGGGACTTTCTCAGAATCCCTGAAATAGTAGCTCCGAGCCTCCAAGGATGTCACTAGATTTGGCCTCAGTCCTCCAGTCAGACTACTGTTCAAGATAACAGAAGAGAATTAAAACTGAAAATGTAGAAGAACAGTAAGGCATGTACAGTAATATATAGGTCAAAGGTAAAGGAAAGCAGAAAGGGGGTGGAGGGATTAGGGACCTCAAGGAAATGTCAACTGCCTTAAAATGGGAAATGTCTCTTCTACTGGACATCTCCTCTTTCTTTTGGTGTTATGGAGAGGTTGTGCTTTCTTATCAGGGAGACCTAGGCCTTTTCATTCATTTACACATTTATGCAAATATTCCTCAAGGGCCCATTAGGTACCAGGCACTGTGACAAGTTTGACTTCTGGTTTTTACTTTGTAAGATAATTTAATTTTTCAGAGGGCGTAAATGCTTGGGAGAAAAAGCAAATTAGAACTTTGAATTGAAGAAGCAATATAAGCTGTGGTTAATGTTTACATTCTGGAATGAGCCAAATCTCCGTTCGAGTCCAAGCCCTGACACATCCTGTTAATCTTTTTCAGCCTCAGTCTCCTCTTCCATAAAATGGAGACATCATGATCATTATAACCTCACAGCATCACTGCATGGATTAAAGGAGATAACACTTAGCACACTTTCAGGCACAGAACAAACATGCAAAACATATTAACAATTATTATTTCATAGAGGGAGGCAAAATCTGAACTGAAGGCAATCTTTTCTACTAAAAGGCAGGATTGGAAGAGAAGTGACAAATTTCAATATCATTTTATAGCAGCGGGAAGGGACTAAAATTTAGTGAAAGAGAAAAGTGAGATGAGAAATCAACATATATAATGAACATTTTAGATTATTTCTGGGTTCTGAATAACTATACTTCATTATCACAGAAAACTAGGAATTGTTAAAAGTGCTTCTCAAATTTAATGCATATGAATCACCTGGGAATCCTATTAGGATGCAGGTTGAGATTCAGTAGGTCTGGGGTAGAGCCTGAGATTATGCATCTCTAACAAGCTCCTGGTGATGGCAAGGCTGCAGGTTCACCGACCACATTTGGAGTCATAAGCGGTGGGATAAAACTAGAATTCAAGCTATATTTACGTATATATATGTAAACGTGTGCAGTTACATATATGTAGGCATACATATATTATATGTACATTTATACATATATTCCCACATGTTAGCAAGAAACTTAAGTAGCTGAGATTCCCGGTTTCCTGCTCTGGTTCTGCTACAAATTAGTTGTTGGCTTAGTTTCTTCTTCTGGCTTAGTCTCTTCATTTTCAAAAATGAAGGGATTGAACTACATGTTTTCTAAGTTTCCTTCCAACTTTAACCTCCTATTTGAACATTTTTCCACTGAGAAAAAAAAAATTACTTATAATTGTATGGGATTTAACAGACATAGAGAAAGTAATTTTTGATCCTCAGATATTTTGTTCACCTAGCCCTCAGAAAAATGCTGATGGAGACCACTGCTCCGGACTCATTTGAAATGCAGAAAATGTAACAAATTGTTTCTCATAACAAAAATATGAATGTCAATGAAGAGACCACACATAGCTATTATTTAGAAAAACAGCATTAGACTTTGATTTAAAAAAACTCAGTTCAATTCAATGTCATAAACAAAGCCAAGCATTCAGCCTCATATCTTTACCAATTCCAAAGAATTTATAGGGAAGGGGGTGGGGACTGGGGGCGAGGGAAGTACAGCAAGGATCTTTAAAAACATCCTGGAGAGAAAAGTCACCTTGGCAAATAATCCAGCTGGAGCACCTCTTCAGCTAGTGGAAATACAGAGACACACGTGTTCCTGCAACACAAGCTATGCAAATTATTCACATTTTCTTCTTATAAGTCCTATCAATTTTATATTATTTATGAGCCAACCAACTTCATAGCTAGCCTTTAAACTTGTCATATTTTCCTGCATTCTCAGAGTGAATCCAGTCTGACTTAGACGTGTCCAGGCTACATTGTACAATATGAAAATGGAGCCATTAGAAGCAATATTTCTGATAGGAAGGGAATCCAGAGCTAAGCAAAGGGATTATCCTAATGATGAGGGAATCAAGACCATTCTTAAATCATGGACCCTTCTGTGTTCTCTTTCAAAAACCTTTTCCTTTTTCAGACTCTGTGCAAAGTATTTAGAGGCAACTACAAAATAACAAATGGTGTGAATATTTGGACTAATTTTTTAAATCAGAAAAAGCAACATAAAAGACACTTGAGGTGACCTGACCCAGATTGTCTGTACAATCCCTTCTCATAACTAAAATGCTCCCTTCAGGCAGGCTACTGGAACTGACCTAAGCTATGAAGGGCCAGACAGGTGCATGGTGTTGCATAATTTTGCATAGAGATGATATATTTATCCATTTCAGAGGGTATATTAAGAATCAACATTCCCTTAATTTTGTTAAAAGGAATGTAAGTAGCTAAGCAAAGGATTTGATTTTTTTCTATTCTTCTCAAGAGCAGCACCACATTAATGGTAGATATTTATCTCAAAATTCAGATGAGCTCTTCTTCCAGAAGATAAAACACCTTGAACTATATCCATGCTTGAGATTTGAGTCTTTAAAAGCCTAATGATAAATGGGATGAAATGAAAACTGTGACTAAATTAGGCATATCTATACATGTGCACATAACTACACAGACTGTATATGTATAATTGGCCTTTAATAGCATTTCCGTCTATACCTGAAATTCCCAGGTGTCCTCAAAAAAGCACAGCTTTATGATGTCACGTCTTTAATGGAGCCCTGTTACCATGGAGATATCAGAGTTCCCTCTCAGAACAGCACTGAGTTCTGACAATTGAAAAAGCTGGAGAATTTCAATGAAGCCCATCGTCTTAGAACCTTCCAGCACCTACAAATTTGAAAGTTATCAAGTTCTGAAGTATTGTGTTTGCCTGAGAAGATGTTGACTTCAGGCCATGATTCAAAGTAGTGTATGTATATAAGGAAATATCTATTCAATGCTTTATCTTCCAATAACCTATAATATGGAAGTATATATTGCTAGGTCCTCTCAAGAGCAGCTGAGTAGGACCCATTAATTAATTAATTAATTAATATATACACATATATATACATACACATATAGAGACACAGAGAGAGAGAGAGAGAGAGAGAGAGAGAGAGAGAGTCTTGTAGATATCTCCAGTGCCCAGCATAACCCATGGCATCTATGAGGCTATACACATACATATTTCTTACCTTCAGTGACCTTGAAGTATAGTGGATAATTATTATAAGTGTTAAAAAATGGACACAAGGATGTAATATAAAGAGAAGTAGAAATCAGAGGATCAACTGGGTACAAAGAAAGATCTTGGAAGGTCAAGTGAGTTAGAAAATGTCTCTGTCAAGACTTCAGAAGCAAAGAGGAGAAGATGGTCCATCATGAGCCAAAGCAATTAAATGCCCCTCCCTCTGGCCACTAAAAAGACTTAGCATGCGTGAGGGTCTCAGGTCAAGAGTATATTAAATAGCCAACAGCTGTGTGGCCAGCAGCTCCCCAGAAGGTAGGGTATGTTGCAATCACAGCTTAAGCAACCACAGAATCAAGGCCAGAGCCATCAGAAGTGCAACCAGAGAGGGAAGAGCCAATGGTTCACCTAAGACAAAGAGGAGAGGGATTTCCTGGTCTTCCCAATATTCAGTGCTTGCCGTAGAGGCCAAGAAGCTGCATAGAAACTAGCATCCCTCAGCATTTCCCACCTGTCTCACTGCTCAATGGAAAGAAATAGAATGAACTTAGTAGACTGAGGTCACCTTGGAATTCTCAGTGCCCATGTGCCCACTTAATGTTTCATATGGAGCATTTTCTATTAGCTAAATTTCCTCATATACCTTATGGTAAGAGTGCTTTTCCTGTATTATGGACACTTTCTAGAACTGCTGGGACAGGAGAAAGCAAGTCAGGATAGTGTTGAGAAGGAAGAGAAATAACAAAAGATCCCTCTCTGACATTCAAAACCCTGGTGGTTTTAGCAAAGTTAAGTGGTTGAAAGTAAGTCCCACCAAAGTCCTGGCCCTACAGTGTAAGTGGGCAAATTTAAAAATGTTTAGATTGTTAGGCCACTTAGAAAAAGGTTTTAACTGCATTTCTCACTTGATTGTCCTTTGCCAGAGTCAATACAGTGTAAAGATAAAGTCCTTGGGGCTTCCCTGGTGGCGCAGTGGTTGAGAGTCCGCCTGCCGATGCAGGGGACACAGGTACGTGCCCCGGTCCGGGAAGATCCCACATGCCGTGGAGTGGCTGGGCCCGTGAGTCATGGCCGCTGAGCCTGCGCGTCCGGAGCCTGTGCTCCGCAACGGGAGAGGCCACAACAGTGAGAGGCCCGTGTACCGCAGGAAAAAAAAAAGATTAAGTCCTTGGTTTCTGCAAATGAAGAATCTAGTTACAATAATGGTACATCCCAGCTTAATAGCTGGGTGACCTTGAGTTAGTTAATCTTCCTAAGCCTCAGTTTCTTCATCTGAAATTGGGGTAATAACAATAGCTTATTCATACTGAGGGTTTTCTCTGTGCCAAGCAATACAATACTTTTAAACATTAACTCACTGAACCCTCTTCACACCCAACAAGGAAGATACTATTCTTTTCCTACAATTTCTGTTTTTTAGTATTGGCAATCTCTTTATTCTTTGATTATTTTATTTTTAATAAAATAATGAATAGAAAATGATAAGGATACTATTATTGTTTTCAATTTTCACATGGAAAAACTTATGTCAAGAAAGATCGAGAACTTGCCCAGGGTCACATAAGTAGAAAGTGGTAGAGTTAGGATTTGAGGTCAGATAGTTGGGCTCTAAAACCACCTGTACTGTTAATCGCTAGCCTTAATTCCTAATATAATACCACCGGCCTCAGTAAGAAGCTTATTTGAGCTAATTACATGTGTTAGTCAGAGAGGGATACCATAACAAAATTTCACAGACTGGGTGACTTTAACAACAGAAATTTATTTTCTCACAGTTTTGGAGGCCATTAGTCTAGGATCTAAGTGCGTCCTAATATGGTCTTTCCTCCATATGCATGTGTGCCAAAGACACCTCTAGCGTCCCTTCTCTTCTTATAAGGACACCAGCTCTAAAGTATTAGGGCCCTACCTTATGACCTCATTTAACTTTAATTATCTCCCTAAAGGCCTCATCTCCAGATACAGTCACATTGTGGTTTGGAGTTTCAACACACGAATTTTAGGGGGGACACAATTCAGTCCATACACTATAGAAAGAACTTAGCATAGTAACTGACACATGATAAGTATTCACATTATTGGTGTTTCAGGGACTTATTTGGTCAACTCTAGAAATTATCAGGTTTAGTGGAAAGATGGAATTAGAAATTTAAAGTTTGCTAATGTCATGTGAGTTAGTCACTTCATTTGTGTCCATTTCTCTTTTTCTTAAGCTGTGAATTAAAATGTACCCATCATCCAACATTAGTGTGACCATGTGTTTACAATTATATTCTTACCAAAATTAATAGAGTCTGAGAAAGAGGGCTTCTGTAGGAACTAGTTATGTCTTGGGGGCTTTAGTGCTTCCTGTGATCTACATGGGTTGCAGATACCGACAGTCCTGATTCATGGAAACTTAGGCTCTCTTCTCTGAATGACTGTCTGAAGTTGACCGGGCTGCATATTTGTATACCAGCACTCCCCTCTGATGTTTTCCACTTCCAGTGGAAAGCTTATTATAAACTGGCCTCTTGTGAACCTTGTTAAATCCACCACAAGCTCATAATCTATGTGGTCCTCACTGTTCCTGTTCTTTTCTCCCTTCATATAGAGATGAACCTTACCCTAACCTCAAAGACTTCAGAATATTATGAGAAACTGATGAAGTGAAAATATTTTTCCAAGAGGTCTTTAAAAGTGGATTAACTTCTATTGTGGGGTAGACATGATGTTATATTCCCTGAACGTGGGAAGGAGGACTAGGTGACTTTTAAGGGTGCTATTCTACCCCAAGATTGCCATAAAGAGCATCCAGCTGAAAGGTTGGATAAATGACACTGAAATCCAGCCAGGGCTTCACTCACCAAGCTGTGCACCCTGACTTAGGGCTGTGTGCACCTGGAAGAAAAGCACTTTGCCTAATTTGTACAAAGGTACCATAGGGGCTAAGGAGATCTTGCTCCAACCCTACAAATCTGAGGTGATTTTGTTCACCCATTTTTTGTTATACAACCCTTCTATTCCACAACAATTTAATGAGCATCAGTTATGTGCCATGGCCAGTATCCCCCATTCTTCTTTTTCTTTTTAATTTTTTTAAAATTTTATTTTATTTTTGGCTGTGTTGGGTCTTCATTGCTGCATGCAGGCTTTCTCTTGTTGCAGCGAGCAGGGGCTACTCTTTGTTCCTGTGTGTGGGCTTCTCATTCTGGTGGCTTCCCTTGTTGTGGAGCACGGGCTCTAGGCACGCAGGCTTCAGTAGTTTTGGCACACAGGCTCTAGAGCACAGGCTCAGTAGTTGTGGCACATGGGCTTAGTTGCTCCGTGCCACATGGGATCTTCCTGGACCAGGACTCGAACCTGTGTACACTGCATGGGCAGGCAGATTCTTAACCACTGCATCACCAGTGAAGTCCCTCGAAAGCATTTTTTTACGTCTGTGAACTAAGGAACATTTCCAGATCTGAACCTCAATATATCATGTCTTTATCATATATTTTAAGTTCTCCCATCTATGTTTCTTCCCCAAATACTATCATCTTAAAGCAGCCACTAGGTGAGAAGCCAGAAGCCTGAATTCAAGCATTGGCTTTACAACTTGACTCATTTTTTGACCTTGAATACAAGTCACTTGAGTTCTTAGTGCATTGCCTTTCCTCCGGACAGTAAAAGAAAAACTAGCCTCTGACTCCACAGGGATGTCGTGAAAATAAATGAGATGTAGGTCTACAGAGTCACTTTAAGTTCTTAGGAATGAAAGAGCTTAAAGAGATATGAGATTTCAGTAGTTATTCTTTAATTTTTTTTCAGCCTTACAAGTGAGAGAGGAAGGTTCCACCTTGGTAAATTTGGAAGAAAATGACCTCACTGACTACTCTGCCTGATCTGTACCTTTTTCTCTTCTGCATTCACAAAGTCTATTGCAATTCTGGCTGTTGACTCGGTGAAATTAATAAGGATCTGTCATATCCTCAGGCAACAAAGAAAAGTGGTCACGCTCTGTAGGGCGAATTATCTGCTACCAGTGGAGCATCATACAATACATGCCCCTACAGGGGCTGTGAACAAACTCTAATGAAACAAGGCAAGTGTTACATTGCAGAAAAGAGGAAGTTGCTAGGATAGAGTTCCCGGCTAGGATATTGATCTGACAGAGTCTAGAAGCCCAAAGGTAGAAAATTTCTTTTAGGAGAACTAAAACTACATTTGCCAGTGCCAGAGCTACTCTCTTCTAATGCCAAGGTAGTTCTGAAAGAGGATCACAAATAACCAGCTAAAACTCGTGATACTCTCTCCTGCTCCAGGATGAAGAGTCCCTGATAGCTGACACAGATAAGTGCCGTATAACCTGTCACTTTATCTCCCTTAAGAGAGTGGAATAATCCATGGAGCTCACATAAACTCTTCTCTAGCTTTGATCCCATTCTGACATTCAAGAGAAAAGTTGACAGTCACAGATTAAAGGAAAACATTAGAGTGAAATGACACTTACAATAGCTGTCCAACTAGAATCTAAATTTTCGGACCCATCTTATAGGGAGGGGTGGTGACCTAAGTTTGCATTAATGGAGAGTGAATGGAAGTGAAAAGAGCAACTTTGGCATCACTTGCTTAAAAAATCCTTGACCTGGACTTTTGCTGTTACTTGTCTGCTTGTTGAAAATGGAAAAGTCGAGCCTACCTACCTGCCATGGACTCATATGTGAGAAGGAAATAAACATCTGTGTTTTGGAGTTTCTTTGTTACATCAGCTTAGCCTACACTTTTACAAATATAAGTGCCTTCTGAGTATCAAGTCCTATGTGACAAGCTGGGGATTCAGCTTAGCAAAATACACATGGTGCATGTCCACATAAAATGTATAGTTTAATGTCTACCCTAGTCTCCTACCTGGGAATCAAAACCCATGAGACAAATGTCTACCATACTCAATAATCGAAATAAAACAGGGCAAGAAGCAAGAGTATAGGAGGAGATAAAGACCTGGGCTTCAGTGCTAAGCAGATCTAAGTTCAACCCCTTGCTCTCTCTCTTATAAACCATATCCTTGGGGCAAATCATTTAACTTCTGTAGACCTCACTTTCCTCCTTGTGAAGCAGGGATAATAGAAATAATAATATATACCTAACAGAGTCGTGGTGACAATCAAAAGGATTAGACATGTAAATAGCTTAAACCAGGGCTTGAGCATTACCAAGTGTGATAATCAGAGTTCAGTCTTGTTATCATTAATGTCTATGGGGAGGGGCTTAAAGAAAAGATATGAACCTCATTATCTTATTCAAATCATATTTTGTTAGGCAGGTATCATCATTCTCATTTTGTAGATGAAAAAATTGAATCTCAAGTAGAACACCACTTAGGAAACAGCTGGGCCAGAATTTGTTTCCAGGTCTCTCTGATTCCAAAGCCCATACAACTGCACAGATGTATCACAATCAGGGCCAGTAAACACTGCTCAGTTATAAGTCCATTAGGGCAAGTCTTCAAGGTCATACCATAGAGTTTCCAGCTCTGGACCCCAGTGGATAAGTTGGTACCTTTTCCTATGTTCCCATGACACTTTGTACCTCTGTCATAATTCAATTAACTGAGTTAATTCACTCCCACAATTATGTTTGCTTATCTGGCAATCCCTATTACAGCGTGAGCACCTTGAGATAAAGACTATTCTTTAAATATCTCTGTCACAGGATTTAGTACAACGCCTGGTATGTACTAGGCACTCTATTGATAATTGTCATGAATAATTGCCATGTGAATAAACGAAGGAATATTAAAAACTGGAGTGTGACTAGATAAAAACCTACTAAGGTGGTTATTTGTTTGATGCAAAGAAAATGTAGGCATTCAGTTTTGAAAATAAATGGATGACAATGAAATATTTAACAAAATCCATCAAGCATAAGAAATTAATACAGAGAGGCCCCATGATGGAAATAAATATTTTCCAGAAGTTATATACCTATTGCTTGGACCTCAAAAACATAATGAAATGTTATATATCATCTGTAAAGGTCCAGTTCACAAAAGCTTTTTTAACCTCAGCTGAAACTGAAATATGGTACAATTGCATTAGAAAAAAAACTGTAGCAAACAATATGATTGAAATGCCAAAAAAAAAGGGAAAACAAAACAGAAAAAAAAAGATTTTGTTCTTCGATGAAAGTAAATTTAACTAAAGATAAGGAAGAAAATGTTGACTCTTAAAGGTACTGAATGCATTTTCAGTGGGTTTAAAAGTTCAAGGCACTGGTTCTTTATTCTCCCTAATTCCACATCAAAGTTTCTAGCTTTCATTCCCTTTACTATAGAGATATTGCCAGCAATACTGTTACACTGAAAAGTCTGGATTAGCCCCTTTTTTTCCTCACAAGTGGGACAAAGAGAGGGAGACAAATCTTTCTAAGATAACTGGAAAAGAATTGGGGGGAAAAAAAGAACTGTGAGTTGCATAAGGAAGGTTAAAAGGGGAATAAATAGACTAGTCTGAAAGATAGTATCTGGTGTGAAATATGCTGACATGTGATCAGTGAAATGATCAGAAAATGGAGACATGAGGCAAAATCTTCATAATTCTTTTTTTTTAAAAAAAAGAAAGAAAAAAGAAAAAGACGGCAAGAACGATAATGGCTCTCAGTAGTCTTCCATGCTTTTCAACAAATAATATCATCAGCCCAAGGAATCTGGTTGTCATTAAGAACAAACAGGAGGAGAAGATATCCTGCAGGGGAGGAAAGGAGGCACAGTATTTTCCAGTTACATAAATAGGTTAATCGCAACTTGATTTATTTTTAAGTTCACAGAAACTGAACTGATGTCTTCCATGTCTGTGAAGAGGAGAACACAAAGAATACTGTCAAATGGGTATTTAAGTTTGCTGAAAATATAAGGAAGGAACTCCCTGACACAATACGCATACAAAGGCCATTGTACGGCAAACTGGGAAATCAACATGGAAGATGAAAAGCTAAGGGGGAACCACTCTTAACCCCTTATGTAAAAATTCAGTCACAGTTTAAAAAGATATAGATCAAATAATGAAGAATCCCAGAAAATCTTTGAAGCTCCCTAGATGAGTTTAGCAGAGTAAAAGCAATGCTTCCTGGTTAAACGAGTGAGAGACATTTTTTTCTGTGTCCTGGATAACTCCCCCTCTGTCCCCACCCACCTCTCGCTCTCTCCCCACACCCCCCACTCTCTCTTTCACACACACACACACTTGCTCAAGAAGATCAATGTAAACATCACTGTCAGCACCAAGGACAGCAGCCCTCACTTTGAAATCGGTGTCAGTAACCACACTTAAAAACCAGGTATGCTAGGGACTTCCCTGGCGGTCCAGTGGTTAAGAATTCTCCTTCCAATGCAGGTGCAGGTTCAATCCCTGGTCGGGGAGCTAAGATCCCACATGCCTCAGGGCCAAAAAACCAAAACATAAATCAGAAGCAATACTGTAACAAATTCAAAAAGACTTTAAAAATGGTCCACATCCAAAAAAAAAAATCTTAAAAAAAAACAGGTATACCGATCTCAGGAGCTCATTTGAATTCAGATTAGAAGTGCTCGGAGTTTAGCTCAAAGTTGCAAGCACCTGACTTATAATAGTACTTTTCCTTTCAGAATATGATTATCTATACTTATTAAAACAGTGGACATTTTACTACGTTCTCAGAGTAAATCACAGACAAAACTGAGGATCAGAGTCTGCTAGAGCTGGAAATATCCTTCAGGAGTCTTCAACCCAACTTCTCCTTTGTAGAGGTGAAAAGAATGAGGACAAGAGGTCATGCAGATAGTTTCTAAACAGACTTCAGTCTGGATATTATAGAAATGGTAATGTTTCTACATACTTAAAAAATTAAACAAAATTGAGGGGGGCTTTCAAGTTCATATTACTTGAAGAGTTAGAGTTTTTATTCAACCAGACTCCAATAATCATTTGTCACATGAAAAATGCCAAATCAAAAATTTTAAATCTAGCCCTTGACCCTAACATGATACCATTTCTTAACAGTAATTTGGCAATGGTATATCAGCTTACAGAACTGTTTTTTACAAAGAATAACCAATAGCTCCACACCTCATCTGCCACATGCTAAATGTTTCAAAAATATGACTGCAGTTTAATTTTTTGTCATGAAGAAGATTACATTACTTGAATTTCCCCTAGATACACATTTAGTGCAAATGCATCTAAGAAGTTAGTGTATTCATATTCAATTCAGGCATTACTTCTTTTAGGAAACCAAGCACTTGAAGTCTGGGCTATACGTCCCTCCTCCTCACTTCAGAGTAACCTGTGCCGAGCTATAATAGTGCATTTATCTCATTATATCAAAATTCTCCTTTTAGGTGTCTGCCCTCTAGTTCTATGAGCAACTTAAGGATAGGTGCAAAGGCCTCCCCATCCATTCTCTGCATTCTCAAAATGCATTGCATGAAAGGCAGTGTACTATGTACTGGAGCTGTAACTATGATTAAAACGTTATTCCTAACCTTGGAAAGTTTAAAATTAAATAAGTGAGAGACAGACAGAAGGAACTTATTATACTGTGTCTTAAGAGAGAGAAAAATAGACTCTGGTGTCTTACAGATCAGGGTTTAAATCTTAGTTCTGCTATTCTAAACACCTGAGGAAATTAATTAAATGTAGCTGAAAATGAGATGATGGCAGTAATAACTACTACTTAGAGTTGTTTTAAAGATTAAATAATGATAAGTGAAAAACTATTCTTTGCCACCGTAAATGCTAAATAAGTATGAGAATATGCGCATAGCTATAATGTTGATGGTGTGTGCACAAGACACTGACAAAACAAAGGGTAGGAGTGCATAGATTTGTTATATTTTAATCAAAGACTTAACTACTCTAGAGAGATGTAAAGGAGTGATAAATGTACCAGTGAGTGATAAAATAAATCATTTAACCAACAAGAGATGGTTACTTGATTAAGCTAATGGTGCTGCAGCAGTCTAGAAGGAAAGTTATGGTAAGCTCCCCAAAGGAAGTGGCATTTCAATGAAGGTAGGAAAGATGAGTAGGCATTGACCACACGCAGAGGGGCAGAAGGTAATCCAGGTTGAGGGAACACTTTTTGCAAAGACCTAGAGTTAAGAAAGCACATGGTGCTTTCAGGTAATTGAAAGTAGTTCTGTGTAACTGTGCTCAGTTAAACACGCCTCAGAGGCGTGATGAGGGGTGGCCAAAGATGAGGTGGGAGGGCAAGCAGTAGCAGGCTCATCAGAATCTCAGGTGTCCTGCCAAAGAGCTAGGACTGTATCCTGAGGGCAACTGATAACAACTAAAGAATTTAATTCATGGAAGTAATGTGATAGAATTTACATTTTAGAAAGATGACTCAATCTGTATTTTGAAGAGCAAGTTGGGAGAAAGTGTAATGGTGAAGTGGTGAGACCAGAAACAAGATCCCTGAATAAGAGACTGGTGCAGTAATCTGGGAAATAGCTAAAAGTGGCCTAAATATTTTGTATCCCAAGTGCTTAGCACACAGTGTCTGACACCAAATGGGATCCTAATAAACTTTTGTGGAACTAACTGAATAGTAGGAAAAGGAGTTAACATGACATAGTGGGAAAGAAGCAGTATCTCTCCTGGCTATATAGAGTCATCTATATCTATTCCTCACTTCTGCATCTTATGCAGTCCCATATAAATAAAAGTTTTGGGAGCCCTTTATGAGAGGAAGGTAAGGAGATAAAATAAGAGAGGTGTGAGCACAAAGTGTAATCACTTTATATTTCACAGTTAGGATTAACATCCACTTTTACGCTAATTGTGATGTCAGGTTTTATATGTGCTTACAACTGACACTTCTTGGGCCGTGATTTGACTTACAATCTGCCCCAATCCATTAAATAGCAGAAGATACTAGTGTGTATAAGTCTATTTATTTATACCAACGCAATGCATTTCTATCTCCATATTTGTACATCACCCCTAATTTAAAAAGAAAAAGTTGCAATAAAAATAAAACTTACCAGTAATGTAAATCCACTGTCTTTTTCATGGTGTCTATTTCTGGCTCCTTAAATCTTCTTTTTCCTTCAGTGTTCAGTTTGTTCAGATTGGTGCTTGACATGGGATTCTCAATGCTCATGACCACAGCCAAATACATCTACATAGGCCATCCCCTCCTTGTCAAATCTATTATAATTCCAAAGGACTTTCAAAGGGCCCTGTGACTTCTGTGGCTTCCCAAAGGCTCTGTGTGTCTAATTCCTCCTGACCCCCCATTTCTTGGCACCCGTGTTGGAACAGGTGTGAGCAGACACAGGCAGGTCCATGGAGCCCACAGTTCAGTGCTGGCACATGATGAGGGTTATCTTCCTGCAGGAGATGACTGTGACATGATTTCCAGGATGCCAACTTCCAATTAGTGTCATCTTTTGCTCCACATCCTAGGGCAAATGTCCAGTTTATTGTGAGCAGACTCAGCCTGTTCTGAGAGATGGCACTAATTCCAGAAAAGAGATGCATTTCAGCTTTTTCTCCATAGTCAAGGAAGACCGGTCTATCAACTGAAGACATGGTCGCTGATTTCCAGTGCAAGGTCAGCCCCTTGTTCGTGATCTGGGATGCTAATTTATTTTCCAACAATGAAGCCAAATGTGCTTCCAGATGTTGAGCTATGAAGCAATTGAAATTGCTGCAAGCACATGAGAAAAAGAAATCTCACAGCTAAGACCTAGAAATTGTCCTTGGGAGACCATTTGTACTAAGGCAGTGTGTTGATGCAAACAATGAGGCAAAATCTTTTGTCAACCAGACCCAGAATCGTCTTTTAACAGCTACCCCACTGTTAACAAAAAACAAAAATTCTTATAATAACTTTCTTAAAGACCATAGATTTCTCTATAGCTAATGTGTGGAGGAAAAAAAAAAGTAGGGGACAGGAGGTGAATCCCTATAAGCCTATGTTCACATGATGCCATAACACAGTTGGTTGGGTCAAGTCAATGTCAAATATGTTAAAAGATAATTGGATCAGGTCAACTACATTTTGTTTTGTTATTGTTTGTTTGATTTCACTGAATGAATGGGGTAGGCAATCATTAAAGGGTGACCCTGTGTAGGCAGAGAGCCTTCACAAAACCTTCTGTTTAAAACTGCTGGCAGGCTTCCCTGGTGGCACAGTGGCTGAGAGTCTAGATGTGAGAGAATAGATGTGCTAATATCACTGCTTGGGAACTCAGCTTCCTCATTAATAATTTAAAAAGGAGGGGGCTTCCCTGGTGGCACAGTGGTTGAGAGTCCTCCTGCCGATGCAGGGGACGCGGGTTCATGTCCCAGTCCGGGAGGATCCCACATGCCGCGGAGCGGCTGGGCCCGTGAGCCATGGCCGCTGAGCCTGCGCATCTGGAGCCTGTGCTCCACAACGGGAGAGGCCACAACGGGAGAGGCCACAACAGTGAGAGGCCCACATACCTCTAAAAAAGAAAAAAAAAGTTTGAAAAAACTGCTGGCAATCTAGCATGCATACCTGAAACATAAATTTGGTAGAAGAACCTAATCCAGGGACAAACAAAGACACTCTTGCCTGCTCCATTCTCTTACATGGGCCTGGCCCACAAACACAGAAGCCCAACCTCAGGCAACAACTGCTTGACTCCTTCTTAGTCCAGACCACTGGCCAGCTTTGGTCTACTCTTCTGTGTTCTCACATCAGACTCTAATGACACTTTATACACTTATTCATCATTAACCCTTGGAGAACTGCCTCATAAATTTTTACTCACGTTATGGTCGTACATACCATTAGCTATGAATCAGAGACATGCTTCAGCATTTTCCCCAGTCCTTAGGTACCAATAACAGCCAGCCTATCGTTCTGCTTTTCCTTCTCCAGGGCAAGAGAAAAAATGGCTATTAACAATCAACACTTGCTGACTAATTTTCAAAGACTAATTTTTAGATATGGAGTCACTTCAGGTGTTAAAACTATCTGGCAACTCTTCTCCCTTTTAAGATCCACCTAAAATATCATCTGAATTTACCCTCTTTCAACAACAACAAAAATAAAGCTAAAACATGAGAACAAGAGTTTTATGTGTGAAGCACTATGGGGTAGCAGAAGAGACATGGGCTTTGTAACTAGACAGCCTTGATTCTGAAGTCCACTTTCCATCACACACTTGCCTGCTATGAGAACTTATGCAAGGTACTTGAACTCCTCCTACTTCCATTTCCTCATCGGTAAAAATGAAGATTAAATGAAATAAGACATATAGGGATATTAAGCAGAGACTCTGGGATATAGAATCACTCTTTTTTATTTCCTTTTTTTTTTTTTTTTTTTTGCGGTACGCGGGCCACTCACTGTTGTGGCCTCTCCCATTGTGGAGCATAGGCTCCGGACGTGCAGGCTCAGCGGCCATGGCTCATGGGCCTAGACGCTCTGCGGCATGTGGTATCTTCCCGGACCAGGGCATGAACCCGTGCCCCCTGCATCGGCAGGCGGACTCTCAACCACTGCGCCACCAGGGAAGCCCCCTCCTTTTAAAATTATTAATGAGGAAGCTGAGTTCCCAAGCAGTGATATGCACATCTATTCCATAGCAGTTCTATTCAAATATAAGCCCTTGTTATAACCTGAATGTGGCAGATTATATTTTCCAAAACTGGCCACGGAAATATTTCCAGTCCCACCAGCTCTTCCAGCACCTTGCCACACCCTTATCCATTTTTCCTTTCCCCTTGAACTGGGCAGACCTTTATGACTTTCTTGACAAATAGAATGTGGTGAGAGAGACTCTGCACAACTTCTAAGATTAGCTCGTAAAAGCAACACAGCTTCCTCCTGGCTCCCTCAATCTAGATGCTTGCCCTGGAAACCCAGCCACCATGTTGTAAGGAGGCTCAGGACACATGAAAATGCCACCTACAGAGGTTCCAGCTGGCAGTTCCAGGTTAAGTTCCAGCTAACAGCAAACATCAACTGCCAAGTACATGAGTCAACAAGGCTTCAGATGATTCCAACCCCCAGCCTTTGAGCTGCCTTAGCTGATGCTGAGTGGGGTAGAGATGACTGCCTGACAGATTCTGACCCAAATTGCAGATTTGTGAGAAAAATATATGCTGTTTTTTTAAGCCATAACATTTGGGGGTGGGTTGTTACGAAAGAGATAACTAGATCACTGAACCTCATAATTAAATTCACTGCTATTAAGTTTAGAGTCAAAAAAGAATTTTCAAAATACATCATCTGAGATTCTTGGAATATAAAACTGAAACATATCCTCAAAATCTTCCCAATCCATCTTCCTTATTTTGTAAACATTTGAGGACCCGAGATATTTCATGTCTTGCTTGAGATCCTATCTATGCCTACTGTTAGGGGTGTGGCCGAAACCAAGTCCAATTCAATACTGTGGTTTCCACAATATGATGAGTACCAAGCAAGTTTGTTAGGTTCAAGGTTCAAGGGATCAATTTGGGGCAAATATTCTCCAAGCCTACCAGAGTTCAGTATAATGTTTCTATGCCCCTCTGTGCTTCTTCCTTCCTTCCCGCTTAGCAGAGAGCCTGATCTGAGCTTGGTTGATTTAGTGTGTAAGGCTGGGAGGCCGGATGGGATCCAACAGGCTCAAGAGAGCTAACAAGAATAAAAAAGAAAAGTATCAAACCAGGAAATCAGTAGATGTGACTTGAAGCAAGGAGGAGAGAGGGCCAATGTGCTGAATGTGAGGCTGCTGTTTTTCTACAGTCACTTTTCTGAGTATAAATGCTTAGATATTCTATAACACTGATCAGATGGTTTGGCAGAAGCCAGCATTTGGCAGGCAGAGTTTTCCACATGATGATTTTATCTTAATAGGAGCTAATCTATTATAATAGCCTCACATACACATATAGCCCATCAATTAGACAACGCTGTGTCACATAATTGATTGCAGGCTCTTCAGTCATTGAAGTGGTGGTAGAGTATATGAGTCAGCACGTTGACATGAAGATCTGTCTTTCTTCATTGCCAGTAGACATGCAAACTGCATAAACTGGCTAGCAAACTTTGTTTCTTGAGACTAAAGTGTTCTGCCACTCCCATTCTACATGAAAATCAAGCTGGGACTAAATGCCATCCATCAAAATAGCTCAAGCATTCTTATGGAATGGATATGTCAATGTGATATGTACACAAGTCTAAACGTTTACAGAAAACAATAAAGGAGAAAATTGGAATGAGAAGGAAAAGGAAGAAAGGTGAAAAAGAGCAGAAGAAAGGATTAGAGAATTAAGTTAACTACACTTATCATTATTGTGGTTCAGTGCCTTTCTCTTATTCCAAAAGGCACACCTCAATGAAGAATAATATAGGGGAAGATGGCGGAAGAGGAAGACGCGGAGATCACCTTCCTCCCCACAGATACATCAGAAATACATCTACACGTGGAACTGCTCCTATAGAACACCCACTGAACGCTGGCAGACGACCTCAGACCTCCCAAAAGGCAAGAAACTCCCCACGTACCTGGGTAGGGCAAAAGAAAAAAGAATAAACAGAGACAAAAGAATAGGGACGGGACCTGCACCAGTGGGAGGGACGTGTGAAGGAGGAAAGGTTTCCACACACTAGGAGCCCCTTCACGGGCGGAAACTGCAGGTGGCAGAGCAGGGAAGCTTCGGAGCCGCGGAGGAGAGCGCAGCCACAGGGGTGCGGAGGGCAAAGCGGAGAGATTCCCGCACAGAGGATCTGTGCCGACCAGCACTCACCAGCCCGAGAGGCTTGTCTGCTCGACCGCCGGGGCGGGCGGGGCTGGGAGCTGAGGCTCGGGTTTCAGGTTTCGGTCGGAGCACAGGGAGACGACTGGGGTTGGCGGCGTGAACACAGCCTGAAGGGGTTAGTGCACCACGGCTAGCCGGGAGGGAGTCTGGGAAAAAGTCTGGAGCTGCCGAAGAGACAAGAGACTTTTTCTTCCCTCTTTGCTTCCTGGTGCGTGAGGAGAGGGGATAAAGAGCGCGGCTTAAAGGAGCTCCAGAGACGGGCGTGAGCCGCGGCTATCAGCACGGACCGAAGAGGCGGGCCTGAGACGCTAAGGCTGCTGCTGCCGCCACCAAGAAGCCTGTGTGCGAGCAAGGTCACTCTCCACACCTCCCCTCCCAGGAGCCTGTGCAGCCTGCCACTTCCAGGGTCCCGTGATCCAGGGACGGCTTCCCCGGAGCTAACGGGGCACCGGAGGCTGGTGCAACGTCACGCCGGCCTCTGCCGCCACAGGCTCGCCCCACATCGTGCCCCTCCCTCCCCGCGGCCTGAGTGAGCCAGAGCCCCCGAGTCAGCTGCTCTTTTAACCCCGTCCTGTCTGGGTGAAGAACAGACGCCCTCAGGCGACCTACACGCAGAGGTGGGGCCAAATCCAAAACTGAGCCCTGGGAGCTGTGCGAACAAAGGAGAGAAAGGGAAATCTCTCCCAGCAGCCTCAGGAGCAGCGGATTAAATCTCGACAATCAACTTGATGTACCCTGCATCTGTGGAATACCTGAATAGACAACGAATCATCCCAAATTGAGGAGGTGGACTTTGGGAGCAAGATATATTACATTTTCCCCTTTTCCTCTTTTTGTGAGTGTGTACGTGTATGCTTCTGTGTGAGATTTTGTCTGTATAGCTTTGCTTTCACCGTTTGTCCTAGGGTTGTGTCCATCCGGTTTTGTGTGTGTGTGTGTGTGTGTGTGTGTTTACTTAAAAAAATTATTTTTTCCTAATAATAATTTTTTATTTTAATAACTTTATTTTATTTTATCTTACATTATTTTATCCTCTTTCTTTCTTTCCTTCTACTTTTTCTCCCTTTTATTCTGAGCTGTGTGGATGAAAGGCTCTTGGTGCTCCAGCCAGGAGTCAGTGCTGTGCCTCTGAGATGGGAGAGTCAATTTCAGGACACTGGTCCACAAGAGACCTCCCAGCTCCACATAATATCAAATGGCAAAAATCTCCCAGAGATCTCCATCTCAACACCAAGACCAAGCTTCACTCAACGACCAGCTAGCTACAGTGCTGGACATCCTATGCCAAACAACTAGCAAGACAGGAACACAACCAGACCCATTAGCAGAGAGGCTGCCTAAAATCATAATAAGGCCACAGACACCCCAAAACACACCACCAGAAGTGGACCTGCCCACCAGAAAGACAAGATCCAGCCTCATCCACCAGAACACAGGCATTAATCCCCTCCACCAGGAAGCCTACACAACCCACTGAACGAACTTTAGCCACTGTGGACAGACACCAAAAACAATGGGAACTATGAACCTGCAGCCTGCAAAAAGGAGACCCCAAACACAGTAAGATAAGCAAAATGAGAAGACAGAAAAACACACTGCTGATGAAGGAGCAAGGCAAAAACCCACCAGACCTGCGCTTCCCTGGTGGCACAGTGGTTGAGAATCTGCCTGCCAATGCAGGGGACACAGGTCTGAGCCCTGATCTGGGAAGATCCCACAAGCTGCAGAGCAACTGGGCCTGTGAGCCACAACTACTGAGCCTGCGTGTCCGGAGCTTGTGCTCCACAACGGGAGAGGCCACAACAGTGAGAGGCCTGCCTACCAGAAAAAAAAAAAAAAAAGGAATAGGAACATACATATTGATAATTACCTTACATGTAAATGGATTAAATGCTCCCACCAAAAGACACAGACAGGCTGAATGGATACAAAAACAATACCCGTATATATGCTGTCTAATAGAGACCCACTTGAGACCTGGGGATACATACAGACTGAAAGTGAGGGGATGGAAAAAGATATTCCATGCAAATGGAAATCAAAAGAAAGCTGGAGAAGCAGTTCTCATATCAGACAAAATAAACTTTAAAATAAAGACTATTACAAGAGACAAAGAAGGACACTACATAATGATCAAGGGATCGATACAAGAAAAAGATATAACAATTGTAAATATTTATGAACCCAACATAGGAGCACCTCAATACATAAGGCAAATACTAGCAGCCATAAAAGGGGAAATCAACAGTAACACATTCATAGTAGGGGACTTTAATACCCCACTTTCACCAATGGACAGATCATCCAAAATGAAAATAAATAAGGAAACACAAGCTTTAAATGAAACATTAAACAAGATGGACCTAATTGATATTTATAGGACATTCCATCCAAAAACAACAGAATACCCATTTTTCTCAAGTGCTCATAGAACATTCTCCAGGATAGATCATATCTTGGGTCACAAATCAAGCCTTGGTAAATTTAAGAAAATTGAAATTGTATCAAGTATCTTTTCCGACCACAACGCTATGAGACTAGATATCAATTACAGGAAAAGATCTGTAAAAAATACAAACACATGGAGGCTAAACAATACACTACTTAAAAATGAAGTGATCCCCCACAGACACACCAGAAATACAGGTACACGTGGAACAACTCCTACAGAACACCTACTGTATGCTGGCAGAAGACCTCAGACCTCCCAAAAGGCAAGAAACTCCCCATGTACCTGGGTAGGGCAAAGCGGAGAGATTCCCGCACAGAGGATCGGTGCCAACCGGCACTCACCAGCCCGAGAGGCTTGTCTGTTCACCTGCCGGAGCGGGCGGCGCTGGGAGCTGAGGCTCAGGCTTCAGTCAGAGCACAGGGAGAGGACTGGATGCATGAACACAGCCTGAAGGGGCTAATGTGCCACAGCTAGCCAGAAGGGAGTCTGGGAAAAAGTTTGGACCTGCCGAAGAGGCAAGAGACTTTTTCTTCCCTCTTTGTTTCCTGGTGCATGAGGAGAGGGTATTAAGAGCGCTGCTTGGAGGAGCTCCAGAGACGGGCGTGAGCTGTGGCTGAAAGCGCAGATCCCAGAGACGGGCATGGGATGCTGGGGTTGCTGCCGCCGCCGCGAGGCCTGTGTGCTAGTGCAGGTCACTGTCCACGCCCCCCTTCTGGGGAGCCTATGCAGCCCGTCACTGCCGGGGTCCCAGGATCCAGAGACAGCTTCCCTGGGAGAACGCATGGCGCGGCTCGGGCTGGTGCAACGTCACACCGGCCTCTGCCGCTGCAGGCCCCACCCACACTCCGTGCCCCTCCCTGCCTCCTGGCCTGAGTGAGCCAGAGTCCCCGAAGCGGCTGCTCCTTTAACCCTGTCCTGTCTGAGCGAAGAACAGACGCCCTCCGGCGACCTACACGGAGAGGTGGGGCCAAATCCAAAGCTGAGACCCGGGAGCTGTGAGAACAAAGAAGAGAAAGGGAAACCTCTCCCAGCAGCCTCAGAAGCAGCGGATTAAAGCCCCACAATCAACTTGATGTACCCTGCATCTGTGGAATACATGAATAGACAACAAATCATCCCAAATTGAGGAGCCAGGAGTCAGTGCTGTGCCTCTGAGGTGGGAGAGCCAACTTCAGGACACTGGTCCACAAGAGACCTCCCAGCTCCACATAATATCAAACGGTGAAAATCTTCCAGAGATCTCCATCTCAACACCAGCACCCAGCTTCACTCAACGATCAGCAAGCTACAGTGCTGGACACCCTATGCCAAACAACTAGCAAGACAGGAACACAACCGGACCCATTAGCAGAGAGGCTGCCTAAAATCATAAAAAGTCCTCAGACACCCCAAAATACACCACCAGAGGTGGACCTGTCAACAAGAAAGACAAGATCCAGCCTCATCCACCAGAACACAGGCACTAGTCCCCTCCACCAGGAAGCCTACACAACCCACTGAACCAACATTAGCCACTGAGGACAGATACCAAAAACCACGGGAACTACGAACCTGCAGCCTGCAAAAAGGAAACCCCAAACACAGTAAGATAAGCAAAATGAGAAGACAGAAAAACACACAGCAGGAGAAGGAGCAATATAAAAACCCACCAGACCTAACAAATGAAGAGGAAATAGGCTGTCTACCTGAAAAAGAATTCAGAATAATGACAGTAAAGATGATCCAAGATTCTATTTCCAAGATCCAAAATCTTGGAAATAGAATAGACAAAATGCAAGAAACAGTTGACAAGGACCTAAAAGAACTAAAGATGAATCAAGCATTGATTAAAAACACAATAAATGAAATGAAAAATACTCTAAATGGGATCAATAGCAGAATAATTGAGGCAGAAGAACAGATAAGTGAGGTGGAAGATAAAATAGTGGAAATAACTGCTGCAGAGCAAAATAAAGAAAAAAGAATGAAAAGAATAGAGGACAGTCTCAGAGACCTCTGGGACAACATTAAACGCACCAACATTCGAATTATAGGGGTTCCAGAAGAAGAAGAGAAAAAGAAAGGGACTGAGAAAATATTTGAAGAGATTATAGTTGAAAACTTCCCTAATATAGAAAAGGAAATAGTTCATCAAGTCCAGGAGGCACAGAGAGTCCCATACAGAATAAATCCAAGGAGAAATACGCCAAGACACATATTAATCACACTGTCAAAAATTAAACACAAAGAAATCATATTAAAAGCAGCAAGGGAAAAACAACAAATAACACACAAGGGAATCCCCATCAGGTTAACAGCTGATCTCTCAGCAGAAACTCTACAAGCCAAAAGGGAGTGGCAGGACATAATTAAAGTGATGAAGGAGAAAAACCTGCAACCAAGACTACTCTACCCAGCAAGGATCTCATTCAGCTTTGATGGAGAAATTAAAACTTTTACAGACAAGCAAAAGCTGAGAGGGTTCAGCACCACCAAACCAGCTTTACAACAAATGCTAAAGGAACTTCTCTAGGCAAGAAACACAACAGAAGGAAAATACCTACAATAACGAACCCAAAACAATTAAGGAAATGGGAATAGGAACATACACATCAATAATTACCTTAAATGTAAATGGACTAAATGCTCCCACCAAAAGACACAGATTGGCTGAATGGATACAAAAACAAGACCCATATATATGCTGTCTACAAGAGACCCACTTCAGACCTAGAGACACATACAGATTGAAAGTAAGGGGATGGAAAAAGATATTCCACGCAAATGGAAATCAAAAGAAAGCTGGAGTAGCAATTCTTATATCAGACAAAATAGACTTTAAAATAAAGACTATTAGAAGAGACAAAGAAGGACACTACATAATAATAAACAGATCAATCCAAGAAGAAGATATAACAATTGTAAATATTTATGCACCCAACATAGGAGCACCTCAATACATAAGGCAAATACTAACAGCCATAAAAGGCGAAATCAATAACACACTCATAGTAGGGGACTTTAACACCCCACTTTCACCAATGGACAGATCATCCAAAATGAAAATAAATAAGGAAACACAAGCTTTAAATGATACATTAAACAAGATGGACTTAATTGATATTTATAGGACATTCCATCCAAAAACAACAGAATACACATTTTTCTCAAGTGCTCATGGAACATTCTCCAGGATAGATCATATCTTGGGTCACAACTCAAGCCTTGGTAAATTTAAGAAAATTGAAATTGTATCAAGCATCTTTTCCGACCACAATGCTATGAGACTAGACATCAATTACAGGAAAAGATCTGTAAAACATACAAACACATGGAGGCTAAATAATACACTACTCAATAACGAAGTGATCACTGAAGAAATCAAAGGGGAAATAAAAAAATACCTAGAAACAAATGACAATGGAGACACAATGACCCAAAACCTATGGGATGCAGCAAAAGCGGTTCTAAGGGGGAAGTTTATAGCAATACAATCCCACCTTAAGAAACAGGAAACATCTTGAGTAAACAACCTGACCCTGCACCTAAAGCAATTAGAGAAACAAGAAGAAAGAAACCCCAAAGTTAGCAGAAGGAAAGAAATCATAAAGATCAGATCAGAAATAAATGAAAAAGAAATGAAGGAAACGATAGCAAAGATCAATAAAACTAAAGGCTGGTTCTTTGAGCAGATAAACAAAATTGATAAACCATTAGCCAGACGCATCAAGAAAAAAAGGGAGAAGACTCAAATCAATAGAATTAGAAATGAACAAGGAGAAGTAACAACTGACACTGCAGAAATACAAAAGATCATGAGAGATTACTACAAGCAACTCTATGCCAATAAAATGGACAACCTGGAAGAAATGGACAAGTTCTGAGAAATGCACAACCTGCCAAGACTGAATCAGGAAGAAATAGAAACTATGAATACACCAATCACAAGCACTGAAATTGAAACTGTGATTAAAAATCTTCCAACAAACAAAAGCTCAGAACCAGATGGCTTCACAGGCGAATTCTATCAAACATTTAGAGAAGAGCTAACACCTATCCTTCTCAAACTCTTCCAAAATATAGTAGAGGAAGGAACACACCCAAACTCATTCTACGAGGCCACCATCACCCTGATACCAAAACCAGACAAGGATGTCACAAAGAAAGAAAACTACAGGCCAATATCACTGATGAACATAGATGCAAAAATCCTCAACAAAATACTAGCAAACAGAATCCAACAGCACATTAAAAGGATCATACACCATGATCAAGTGGGGTTTATTCCAAAAATGCAAGGATTCTTCAATATATGCAAATCAATCAATGTGATACACCATATAAGCAAATTGAAGGAGAAAAACCATATGATCATCTCAATAGATGCAGAGAAAGCTTTCGACAAAATTCAACACCCATTTTTGATAAAAACCCTGCAGAAAGTAGGCATAGAGGGAACTTTCCTCAACATAATAAAGGCCATATATGACAAACCCACAGCCAACATCGTCCTCAATGGTGAAAAACTGAAACCATTTCCACTAAGATCAGGAACAAGACAAGGCTGCCCATTCTCACCACTCTTATTCAACTTAGTTTTGGAAGTTTTAGCCACAGCAATCAGAGAAGAAAAGGAAATAAAAGGAATCCAAATTGGAAAAGAAGAAGTAAAGCTGTCACTGTTTGCAGATGACATGATACTATACATAGAGAATCCTAAAGATTCTACCAGAAAACTACTAGAGCTAATCAATGAATTTGGTAAAGTAGCAGGATACAAAATTAATGCACAGAAATCTCTGGCATTTCTGTAAACTAATGATGAAAAATCTGAAAGTGAAATCAAGAAAACACTCCCATTTACCACTGCAACAAAAAGAATAAAATATCTAGGAATAAACCTACCTAAGGAGACAAAAGACCTGTATGCAGAAAATTATAAGACACTGATGAAAGAAATTAGAGATGATACAAATAGATGGAGAGATATAACATGCTCCTGGATTGGAAGAATCAATATTGTGAAAATGACTCTACTACCCAAAGCAATCTACAGATTCAATGCAATCCCTATCAAACTACCACTGGCATTTTTCACAGAACTAGAACAAAAAATTTCAAAATTTGTTTGGAAAAACAAAAGACCCCGAATAGCCAAATCAATCTTGAGAACGAAAAACGGAGCTGGAGGAATGAGGATCCCTGACTTCAGACTTTACTACAAAGCTACAGTAATCAAGACAGTATGGTACTGGCACAGAAACAGAAATATAGACCAATGGAACAGGATAGAAAGCCCAGAGATAAACCCACGCACATATGGTCACCTTATCTTTGATAAAGGAGGCAGGAATATACAGTGGAGAAAGGACAGCCTCTTCAATAAGTGGTGCTGGGAAAACTGGACAGGTATATATAGAAGTATGAGATTAGAACACACCCTAACACCATACACAAAAATAAGCTCAAAATGGATTAAAGACCTAAATGTAAGGCCAGACACTATCAAACTCTTAGAGGAAAACATAGGCAGAACACTCTATGACATAAATCACAGCAAGATCCTTTTGGACCCACCTCCTAGAGAAATGGAAATAAAAACAAAAATAAACAAATTGGACCTAATGAAACTTCAAAGCTTTTGCACAGCAAAGGAAACCATAAACAAGACAGAAAGACAGCCCTTAGAATGGGAGAAAATATTTGCAAATGAAGCAACTGACAAACGATTAATCTCTAAAATTTACGAGCAGCTCATGCAGCTCAATAACAAAAAAACAAACAACCCAATCCAAAAATGGGCAGAAGATATAAATAGACATTTCTCCAAAGAAGATACACAGATTGCCAACAAACACATGAAAGGATGCTCAGCATCACAAATCATTAGAGAAATGCAAACCAAAACTACAATGAGGTATCACCACATACCAGTCAGAATGGCCATCATCAAAAACCCTACAAACAAAAAATGCTGGAGAGGGTGTGGACAAAAGGGAACCCTCTTGCACTGTTTGTTGGTGGGAATGTAAATTGATACAGCCACTATAGAGAACAGTATGGAGGTTCCTTAAAAAACTACAAATAGAACTACCACATGACCCAGCAATCCCACTACTGGGCATATACTCTGAGAAAACCATAATTCAAAGAGTCATGTACCAAAATGTTCATTGCAGCTCGATTTACAATAGCCAGGACATGGAAGCAACCTAAGTGCCCATCAACAGTTGAATGGATAAAGAAGATGTGGCACATATATACAATGGAATATTACTCAGCCATAAAAAGAATCGAAATTGAGTTATTTGTAGTGAGGTGGATGGACCTAGAGTCTGTCATACAGAGTGAAGTAAGTCATAAAGAGGAAAACAAATACCGTATGCTAACACATATATATGGAATTTAAGAGAAAAAAAAAGGTCATGAAGACCTAGGGGTAAGACGGGAATAAAGTAAAGACACAGACCTACTAGAGAATGGAATTGATGATATGGGGAGGGGGAAGGGTAAGCTGTGACGAAGTGGCATGGACATATATACACTACCAAACGTAAAATAGACAGCTAGTGGGAAGCAGCTGCATAGCACAGGGAGATCAGCGGGGTGCTTTGTGACCACCTAGAGGGGTGGGATAGGGAGGGTGGGAGGGAGGGAGAAGCAAGAGGGAAGAGATATGGGAACATATGTATATGTATAACTGATTCACTTTGTTATAAAGCAGAAACTAACACACCACTGTAAAGCAATTATACTCCAATAAAGATGTTAAAAAAAAAAAAAGAATAGTATAGTTTCCATTGATCAAAGTGTTAACCATTTTTTCCTGGAGTTTTAACTCAATACCTCACCATAATTCAAAGACATTTTTCTCTCTATTTTCCCTAAATGCTTAATATTAGCATTTAAATCAGGGATTAGCAAACTGTGTCCGTCAAGATACAGCAGTTTTGCAAATAAAATTCTGTTGGAATGTGTGTTCCTTTTTCAGTATTGTCTATGGCTTCTTTGGCACCACAATGACAGAACTGCAACAGAAGCCTTATGGCCCCTAAGCTGAAAATATTTACTTTGCTGGTATAAAAAGAAACGAAATTGAGTTATCTGTAGTGAGGTGGATGGACCTAGAGTCTGTCATACAGAGTGAAGTAAGTCAGAAACAGAAAAACAAATATCGTATACTAACGCATATATATGGAATCTAAAAAAAAAAAATCGTTCTGATGAACCTAGGGGCAGGACAGGAATAAAGATACAGACGTAGAGAATGGACTTGAGGCGGGGGGAGGGGGAAGCTGGGGTGAAGTGAGAGAGTGGCATGGACATATATACACTACCAAGTGTAAAATAGATAGCTAGTGGGAAGAAGCCTCATAACACAGGGAGATGAGCTCCGTGCTTTGTGTCCACCTAGAGGGGTGGGATAGGGAGGGTGGGAGAGAGACGCAAGAGGGAGGGGACATGGGGACATATGTAAACATATAGCTGATTCACTTTGTTATACAGCAGAAACTAACACAACGTTGTAAAGCAATTATACTCCAATAAAGATGTAAAAAAAAAATTCTGTGACAACCTATATGAGAAAAGAATCTAAAAAAGAATGAATATATGTATAACTGAATCACTTTGCTGTACACCTGAAACTAACACAACATTGTTAAACAACTATACTCCAATAAAAAGAAAAACAAAAAAATAAAAAGTTTTTAGACTCCTAGTTTAAGTACTACCAAGTTGGTGGTGCTCATTCTAACTTCTGAGAGCTTTAGGGAATTTTTCATTCTCAGTGTGGTTCTCTTTTTCTACTTGCTGGTAGAAGAATCTGATTTTAAAGGCACGATCAATAGGATTACTAACTCTATTATTTCGAGTTAGGAAACTGAGAATGTCCTCCATGGAAACCCTCCACAAAGATTCACTTTAGAATTGGCTTACAGAGAACACAGTTAAGGTTTTTCATAACTTTACTTCATCTTGAAACATCTGCAGCATTTTGTAAAGTTTTTGTTGAACAAGAAGTAGTGGGAATACCTTCTGTGAACATATCTTTAGTCATGGACTACAGACAACAAAACTACTGCTTTCTATTTGAGCAAATTCTGCTTCCATAAGAAAGTCAGATTTCTTTCTCATTTAGCTTCAAACCACTGATTTTCTTGTTCTAGGGAAGAAAAGATGAGAAAGATTAAGTCAAAAAGCCTGTCTTTTACATAGTTTGGTGCTAGATCTTTTGAGCTACAAATATCTTAGGGAGAAACTTAGAAGAAAAAATAGGGGGGAAAAGAGCAAGAGAATGGAGTATAAAAATCACAGAAGAGAGTGAAGCTGTTAATCATTTTTATTGTCCTTACTTGGGTTGTTCTTAAGAGTCATATTTAATGATTATTTAAGCAAAGTGAATTATTTTCAATGTTTAAAACAGAAGGAGGGCTTCCCTGGTGGCACAGTGGTTAAGAATCCACCTGCCAATACAGGGGACACGGGTTCGAGCCCTGGTCTGGGAAGATCCCACATGCCACGAAGCAACTAAGCCCGTGTGCCACAGCTACTGAGCCTGCGCTCTAGAGCCCACGATCCACAACTACTGAGCCCATGTGCCACAACTACTGAAGCCTGCGCTCCTAGAGCCCGTGCTCCGCAACAAGAGAAGCCACTACAATGAGAAGCCTGCACACCGCAACGAGGAGTAGCCCCCGCTCACCGCAACTAGAGAAAGCCTGCACACAGCAACAAAGACCCAACACAGCCAAAAAAAAAAAAAAAAACAACAGAAGGAAATGTAGATACTGGCTACTGTTATGGAACATCTGAAATTGCCCAAAGGGTGATTAAAATGCATCTGAAGAAGGACCCAGGAAAAGTAGCAACAATGTTGATATTTGACACTCAGACACACAAAAATAAATGGCTTGAGAATGAGGATGAAGCCAGAAAATGAAAATAGCAAGTTAAAACATGAAGGACAAGGAATGAGGAAGCTTAGAGAAACTAAACGTTTTGTTTTGCTTTGTCTGAATTTATGTGTAGTTTTATACATTGCTCTGAAAGAAAAACAAATTGGAAAACATCTCCATGCAAACCTGTGTTCTGATGCCTTTCCAACTCACGCAAGCTGGGTGTTAATGGCTCATTATAGCATGCAAGAGGCACGTATGTTCTCATAATTCACAGGCAGTTACTCTGTACTTGTCTATAGATGGTGAACTTCCATCATGTTTAATTGCCAATTTTGTCAACCCCGGGTGGTTACATTCCCAGATGTTGACTAACTGTAAGAGCTGACTGTCTTCTAGATGTGTTAGGTTTTCACACATCTCTGTCAACTCCAAAACAGTATGTGAATACTTTTTTGAATCTGTGACCACTGATGGATCTCTCCCAGATGTCTTCTTGGCAAAAGTGCCCCCTTTTCTGGAGAAATCAAGTTGAGCAGTGGCTTCTATAAACGTTAAAATACATTAACCACAATCCACCCCCAATGTCACCAGTTGGTTTTAGAAAAATGAAAAACAGATTAAAATTAGCAATGGGTAATATCTGGCCCCACCATTTTGGTATCTCATATAAATGAAGACTTGGTGATGTTATAAACTAAAAAATAATCAGACCTCAGACTTAAATCCAAATGAAGTAATATCATCATCAGGAATAGGCACAGCAAATCAAATAAAATGTTTCCCAAAACTGTGGAAGTAGTTAACATCATGAAATGTTGATTGTATTTTGTTTAATAATCACTTTTTATTTCTGTTTGCCTTTGAATTTTTTGATTTTGGGTAAAAGTGCCAAGTACCTTAATAGATGAGGCTTGCAAAGTCCCAAACCAGACAAAACATTTGGACAAGTTTCAGTAAAGCATCCAAGCTTCTGAGTATTTATTAAAACTTGGTTGGAACTCTGGGCTTTTGCAAATCCTCCATGTTTGACAAATATGCTAATGTCCCAACAAGACAATAAATAAATAAATAAATAATCTAATTATTCAGCAAAACTTGGAATAATCCTAAAGCAGGCTTTCAAGAGTTTTTCTTTTCCAAAATAGGAAGGCATTTGTCTTTTTTTTCTCTTCTGTAGAGTCTTCATTTCAACCAATGATGAAAATGAAGATACTAAAATGTTATAAGCAATTACAGTTACAGATCATTAATATGGATTCAAGTAATTATACTACAACCAGTTTGCCACTTAACAAGTGAACTACATTTACTCTGTGATGCAGAACATCTGGATGGACAACGAACAGTTCAGTCAGTTTTTCTTTGTTTTTTGTTTTTGGGGTTTTTTTTTTTTGGCGGTATGCAGGCCTCTCACTGTTGTGGCCTCTCCCGTTGCGGAGCACAGGCTCCGGACGCGCAGGCTCAGCGGCCATGGCTCACGGGCCCAGCCTCTCCGTGGCATGTGGGATCTTCCCGGACCGGGACACGAACCCGTGTCCCCTGCATCGGCAGGCGGACTCCCAACCACTGCGCCACCAGGGAAGCCCTCAATCAGTTTTAAGCCTTTCCTAACATTCTGGATATCTGGATGAATTGATCAATTTTTCCCTTTTCTTTAAGACATTAAGCATCTTAAAGATGCTTTAAGGAATAGATAATGCCTTACTGTGAACTAATCGCAGATAGCCATCAAAGAAAGTTTCCAGACTCTGCTATGCTTTTGACCCAAAGCTTTTTTCTCACTCTAATATATACTGAAAACAGAGCAGTCTTCAGAATAATTTATGATAGAGGGCTAACACCTGTAGATCTCATATAAAAAATGCCAAACTTAATTGAATAAAGCATCAAAAAGCAAGGTTGTGGAGAAAGATGTCCAAGAACGAACCTAATTATCACATTAATTTTTTTTAAAAAAAGGAGAAATCAAAACATAAGCCCACAAATTCTTTGCCAAAACTTTTGCCCACTAATTTACAGGGCTCTTCTAGAATCACTTGACTGGCTTCTTCATCAAACAACTTGATTTAATAGAGAGAGAGCAAGAAAGAGGAAGAAGGGGAGAGAGGGAGATGCCACAGAGAAAAATACAAAACTGTGGAACCAGATTTTCCCCTAGATTTATAATTTCCATGTTTCAGAAGCTACCACTGTGGAGAGCACAGGCTGGGGAGAAAGTCAGGGTTCCTTGCAGCCATCTCCACTTTTGTTTATTTTATATATGAACACTCCAGATAAGATTTCACATGGAAAAAAAAAGGAAGGGGGGATCTGCAACTAAAAACATTTTGGAAGTGGTCCTCAGAATATGGTCCCCAGACCAAGAGCACGGCATCACCCTGGAACTTGTCAGAAATGCAAATTTTCAGGTCCCATCTCAGATCTATGGAAGAAGAAACTGTGGAGGTAGGGCCCAGGATTCTGTGTTTTGTTTTGTTTTGCGGTACGTGGGCCTCTCACTGTTGTGGCCTCTCCTGTTGTGGAGCACAGGCTCTGGACACGCAGGCTCAGTGGCCATGGCTCACGGGCCCAGCCGCTCCATGGCATGTGGGATCTTCCCGGGCCAGGACATGAACCCGTGTCCCCTGCATCGGCAGGCGGACTCTCAACCACTGCGCCACCAGGGAAGCCCGGATTCTGTGTTTTAACAACCCCTCCAGTCAATAAGGTTTGACAACCACTGCATTATATGACTCCCAAGCACCACTTCCTACAAGAAGCCTTCTGTAACCAAATCCTTTACCCCTTACCCCACCCTCACACCCCACACCCTTACCCTACATGCTCACACAGATTCTGGGTTGGGTGTCTGTTTTAGTCTATGTGAGCTGCTATAACAAAAATACCACAGACTGGGTGGCTTAAACAACAAGCATTTATATCTCACAGTTCTGCTGATGGAGGAGTCTAAGATCAAGGCCCTGACAGATACTGTGTCTGGTGAGTCTCCTTCCTGGTCCATAGATACCATTTTCTTCTTGTATCCTCACATGGCAGAAAGAGAGATCTCTGGGGGTCTCTTTTATAAGAGCACTAATTCCATTCACCTCATAACCTAATCACCTCCCAAAGTTATCATCTCCAAATACCATCATTTGGGGATTAGGTATCAACATATGAATTTAACAAGGACACAACCATTCAGTCCGTAGCAGTGCCATTCTGGATTTACATCAACCAAAGCATGCATCCCATTTTTTGTGTTATTATTTCTTTATGTGTCTACAGCCATAAAAACTCATTAAGAACAGTGAACATAGGGTATACTTTTTCCCATTTCTGGCACTTAGCATAGTGACTAGCACAAATAGGTGCTCAATTATACATTTATTAAATGAATAATGGATACATTGATATTTGTATATTTGGTTTATTTGTTTATATTATACCCTCTTCAAATAAACCATTAGAGGTCTTACATATGCACACTCACATAAACACAATGTGACCAAAATTAAATCAAGTAACCAAGACAAAGACAATCAAGGTCAGAGGGTTTGATCAATCAAACTAGGAGTCATCCTTCTATCTCTATTAATGTTTGTAGCACCCAATGGTCACTGCTCATGACTGTTTAGTTCCTCCCAAGAAGTTCTCTGAACCCTAAGATTCAGTGGGCTATGCTTCTGGCTACTATACCACAGCACACCTGGGGAGAGTCATTTCATTAGCAGTAGTAATTTCTAGAAGGAAGGACTGGGGTATGTATTTCTAAAAATGGATATGTGAGAGTCAGTGTTATTAAGGAAATCCTGTAAGTATTTTTCTTACTCTTTTCACCATAACCCATAATACATTTTCCTTCTTGTCTCAATACACACATACTTACACACACATGTTTTCAGAAGCCACTCATCCTTACTTCATGTGTTGTCTTCTGGTATTTTCTCTTCTATTTAATTTTACTCTATCTCACTAAAAGTAAACTGTTTGATATATAATAAATTTCATGACACATTACTGGATTGCAAACTACAGCTTTAAAAGTACTATACTATATAATGTATTGGATGATTTTAATGCAATTAAGTGGGTATAGTTTTTTGTTTTTCTTTATTTGTTTTTAACTAAATCATCATTTTTCAAATTCTCTCTTCTCAAACTTAATCTCCCCTTTATCTTCCAAATGTAGAGAGCACTAGTTAATCCCCCACCACTACCAATTCTGCAGTTGAATTTTCCAGAAATCCCAGTTCTACAGCTTAGTAGCTATGTGACTTTGGACAAGTTATTTGTCCATCCTGAGTGTTGCTTTCCTTAGCTGTAAAACAAAAGTCCTAATATCCCTCTTGTAGGATTATGATGAGGATTAGAGAAAATGCACTAAAAGCATCTTGCCATAGGTATTTGATCAATAGTAACTTCTATTATCATCCCAGAGCCCTGAGAAAATCAACAGTTAATATTTTTAAGGCATTCTCAGATATCCATGCAAAAAGGGGCATCAAAATTCTATGCTACAGATAAAACGGTGCAGAAACAGAAGTTCCTACCCAAACTATTATTCTATCCCTTAGGAACAATCCCTACCGCCCAAAATAAGTCACACCTATTGGGAGGTGGCAAGGTTTCTTTCATGAGGAATAGAATTTGGATCCTCTAAGCCTTTCCATCCAGCACCTTGCACCACCAATAAATATACCACCTCTTCTCTCCCAAGAGATTCTTTGGAATTTAAAGACTCATGTGCTGCCTAATCATTTGCTACAGCTACTGGGTCAAAATTCCATGTCCTTATTGGGCTTATCAAACATGCTGCCTGAGGATTACTATTACATTTCATTTGCAGAAAGATAGCTCTGGAAAAGAAAAACATTAATGAAAATGTTGAGGTTATATCTGCTCGTGCAATCCTGAGATACTGGATATTTAATAACTGAGCTGAATTTAAAATGTCCTCTGTTAAAGCAGATAAAAATAAACAAATTGCAATCCAGGCAGGCCCTTTACTTAAAAACTCAGGACCTACAATATCCCTAACCATCAGATGCCTACCACCACTCCAGTCCCAGATGCTAAATATCCCATCCATCCCAACTTCCCCAGAGCATTGGAGCCCCTTTGAGAATACTGAATTAGACAAAATGAGTGTTCAAAAGCTGGAGGAATGGAAAACGCTGAAAGGAAAGAATAGTTTAAAGCAACCCATTGCTGGAGCTAGAGCCTTAGGCAAAAATACACCCAGTAACCTGGCAAACATATTGCCCAAATAGATTTTCCCCTATATTTCCAAATTATGTTCATCTCCCTTTATCACTCCTCTTGACATTTCAACATTCAAAGATTTTATTAGTTTAATGAGCAGCATTTATAGATAAAAATGGAGGGTTGTGGAGCCATCAGATAGGGACACACCAGGGCAAATAAATTAACTGAGACAATTTTCCTCACAATGCCAGGATAAAATCAGAATATGGATTTAGGGAATTAGAGAGCATTCTGCTTCCTAAGAGCTCCTAGAATTAAAATTCCCACAAGATTGAAAGCCTAAAAATGACCCTTTCTTCCCTATCCCAAAATGCTGGACTTGGGGCATATTGATGAAGTGGTGTCAGTCTGAACACACTGGTTCTCTTGAGCTAGGGTGATGGGAGAAAAAGTCAGCCAGTGGAAATCAGTTTTCATGAAAACCAAGAACCTCCCAAACCAAAACCAAGACAAAGCTGAGTTCTCAGTACAGTTCAGGTTTTTGGAGACCTTCCTCCTCTCTGCCTGTATCCCTTTCTGGCATCCTAATAATAATTAGAACAATAACACAAATAATAAACAACATTAATTGAGCATACTCTATGTGCAAGACTCTCCTGAAGTAAGAACTCTGTACATGGTCCCTTATTTAACCCTCACCACAGCTCTATGTATAGGCATCTTTATTATCTCTACCTTACAGATGAGGAAACTGAGGCTTTGAAGGTTAAATAACTAGACCATTGTTACACTGGAGGTTTAATCTAGAACCATTGAGCTATACTGCTCCCATTCTACATTCCCTGTGGAAGGATCCAGACCAGATAGTGTGGCGGAGAGACCTAGGAGAGGGTCAACTCTCAGAAGAACATTTGGGTACTACTGTAGGTTGAATAATGGCCTTCTAAAGAGAATGGACTCTGCAGATGTGATTAAATTAAGAATCTTGAGATAGGGAAACTATTCATATTATCAAGGTGGGCTCAGTGTAATCACAAGGGTCCTCATAAGAGGAAGGCAGGAGGGTCGGAGACAGAGACAGAGACTGGAAGATGCTACACTGCTGGCTTTGAAGACAGAGGAAAGGAGCCATGAGTCAAGGGAAGCAAACAGCCTCCAGAAACTAGAAAAGGCAAGGCAACAGATTCTCCTCTAGAGCCTCCAGAAGGAGCTCAGCTCTGCTGATACCTTAATTTGGGGACTTCTGACATCCAGAACTATGATAATACATGTGTTGTTTTAAGCCATGAAGTTTGGGGTAATTTGTTACAAAAGCAACAGGAAACTAATACAGAAATGCAGGGTCTCTTTTTTCCATGCAGATAACATGCATGTTTGTTTCTCTTCCACTCCCTGGAGGAAACCTCTCAAAGCAGTGTACCTCAGATTCTAGGTGAGGTGCACTACGCCTGGCTCACACGGCAATTGCATCTTTGCATCCTCTACCACACTTAGCATGGGTTTGGCACCCAGAAGTCTTTCCCTATTTGCTGAGGCCCTTAATCCCTTGGAGCTCCAAGCTTTCACAGCAATTATTTATTCACATCTACGTAGTGTCAAGGCATTGTAATTTTTCTGATTTTATGGCCCCCCTCTTCCACTGACCCAGTCTCCTCAAGAGGAGATAGCATATCTATTCCTCACTTCTGTCTCTCCAGCACCCAGCACATCACCTACCACCATGGTGGTATCTAAGCACAGAGAAAAGAGGATGTGGAGGGAGAAAACGAGCACAGGAAGATGGCCCAAAGCCAATAAACACCGAATGGATAAACTGGGGCCAAGTGTGTGCTTCGCTCTCATATAATCTGCCCTGAGAAATACACCTGTCTATACCCCAATGTGGGAAGTGTTTGCTGCTTTCCCCCCACAGTCCTCAGATTTACATCTTCTAAGTCTCACTGTGACCCCTTCTGTACAACAAACTAAGCCCTGAATTATGATACTTATTGTATGAAAGAACAGTCAAGCAAGATTTGTGGTTTCCTTTTGTCTAAGCTTGGAGACTGATTTCTTCTACAGGCTCCAAAATGAATCTTATGCCTGGATTTTAGCCACTGAAGTTAAATCTCCCTCTCCATGGAAAATCTCACGCCATTTCTGCCCAAAGAGAGCCACCTTCTCAAAAGTTCTATAACTTGCACTATGATCACTGATTTGGTATCAATGACTTGCATTGTTGGGCACCTTTTATCAACGCCTTATCTCTCTAACTAGATACAAAGTAATATTCCTTCGTCAGCCAACTGACATCTCTGGAGGCACTTCTGCATGTCAGGTACTGTGACAGACCCTGGGGACACAGTGATTTGAAAAAGTCACAGTGCGACCTCACATGGGACTGTCAGAAAACAAGAACCAGGTTTTTTAACTCCTTATACCCTCGCCATCCCTTCCACAGTGCCTAGCACAGAGAAAGTGCATGTGTTCATTGACTGACTTCTTGATGAAAATCAATAATAGGAGGTCTAATCATAGACATACCACACCTCACACAGTTAGTTAGAACCTCGGGGATTACAGGTCATCCAGCCCAGATCTTTGGTTTTACAGATAATGACACTGAGGCACAGATCAGTGACATTATACAACAAATTATACAACCAGGGACAGAGTGAATGTTACATCCCTGTTTTCTGGCTCCTAATCCCGTGCACCTTCTAGCTGGACCCTGAGGTGACAGCTCAACTAAATTCTAGGGCCAGCTCCGTTCAACTCAGCCTGAACTTGCTACAAATGTCCAGGCTTACTAAGTTGTACACGTGTCTGATTTTACTCCCACGTCCATACCCATCTCATCCTTCCTCACTGTCATTCTCTCTTGGCCTTACGAAGCCGCAGCTGATGCTAATGACCTTCAGGGTCACTGGACAGCCATTTAGTTCCTTTTTTTAAAAAAAAAGTAAATGTTAATATCACAAGATCACTGTCTAAAATGCCCCTGGGTGAGGTTCCTCTCTGCCTGTATTCTCTGTCATTTTCAACTTCCCTTTTTTCCCCTTTCTCCATGTCAAGTTGTCAGGATGACTTTGATCTCGGAGACATGCTTCTTCTCCTTCCCTGACTCTGACAGAGCTCCCACCTGCCGCTGGGAGACAATTCCACAGAAACCCATGAATTCTTTCAAGTCTAAGATCAGTCCCTGTGCTCTGTCCACAGGAGCAAGGAGGGTCCCCAGCTCAAAAGATAGAGGTAACTCAAAAGAAAAGTGTAAGTGTGCACACATATCAGTGGGTCCCTAAAACCTAAAGCAGTTTATCTTCATTCAACCCAAAGATGACAGTTTCCCAGACTTTATTTTGAGAAAACCTCTGGAAACCAACTTTTGTATCAAACTAAAAACATACAGCAAATAGAGCTCTATGAGTTATTCAAAACAGTAGCTGCACACTTGAGCTGTGGCCCAATTACTTCCAGTTGATAAGAACTGCATTTCAAACAAAGAGATAATTTCGGCTTAGGGAAGCCCTTTGGTTACAGAAAAATAAAACAACTCACAGGGAAATTTCTCTTTTCACCTTCCATTTTCATAAATATTATAGATAATTCTGGGTAATAAAAACGTGAAGTTTGGGGGCTTCCCTGGTGGCACAGTGATTGAGAGTCCGCCTGCCGATTCAGGGGACATGGGTTCGTGCCCCGGTCCGGGAGGATCCCTCATGCCAAGGAGCGGCTGGGCCTGTGAGCCATGGCCGCTGAGCATGCGCATCCGGAGCCTGTGCTCCGCAACGGGAGAGGCCACAACAGTGAGAGGCCCACGTACGGGAAAAAAAACAAAAACAAAAAAAAATGTGAAGTTTAATCAATAGCAAACAAACATTTTGGCAGGAAACTGAAAATGGTTTATTGGAGAGAAACAAACAAAAGGGCACTATCCATTTGACAGCCAAACTGGTGCCAATTTTTCCTTGTACCTTTGTTTTTACCTCTCCTCCACCCCAACACATCTGTTCCAAAGGACACATGAGGACAAGAGAGAAAAAACAAATAGAGAGATGGACAGAGAGCTAAAGAACTGGATGACTGCCTTACAAATAAAAAAACCTCTATTTGTAAATTATTTACTTTTGGGGAAAATTCATTTCATTTAAAATGTTAATAGATGGGAAGAGCTCTGATTTCTATAGAATAAAAGCAACTAAGTTAAAACATCTCTGAAAATAAACAAGAAAGGGGAAACATCCATCACATCCCTGCCCTTTCCATCTTCCAAGAAGTAGCAATCTTAGACCCTTGGAGAGGGAACCGTAATTTTTATTTGAAAACCTCTCAGAGTGGTCCTTTTGTATTTCTCTTTCTTTCTTCACAGATCACAGAAGCAATTTTCTTTTATCTCAGCTATTTATAGTTTTCTTTTCTCAAAACCTTGGCCAGAAAGAAAGTGGACAAAAAGCATTTCTTTCAAAAGCCACGTCTTTTGTAGCACTCTTTAAAACTATTAACTACGATCAAAAAAACACAAAAAATACATATAGCCCCCCAAATTGTTCAACTCATTTTTTGCCACTTGCTCTGTTCTACCCAAAGACATGAAAGCCAAATAAACATTCTCCTCCTGCCTCCTGGCTGGAGATGTGTGAAGAAGCTCCATTCAAACACTATCTTTCCTATTCAGAAACGAAAATGCAGCAGTAACGGAAGACACTTGGTATAACGGGATTGGCACAATTCTCAGTCCTGTTTCCTGGCACAAATCTCAGTCCTGATTCCTATGTCTCAGACGTATCACAGAGGCCTCAACAATCTCGGGAGAGATTGGGGTGTGTAGAGTCAAGATTTAGAGACCTGTCAGCTACCGCCAACCCCCTGGCATATAGTCATTTCTTTTGTGCCCATAGAAGAGTGGTTAAAAGCATGATTTGTAGTCAGACATAATATGACTCCCAATTCTGGCTCTACCTCTTGATAATTTTGTGACCTTGGGAAAAATACTTGGCCGCTCTCAGCCTCAGGTGCCTTCTTGATAAAATAGGGATAATTTAAACCTTAGCAAATAGATAAGGCTTGACACACTGTGACCACTTGAAACACAGACAGTGCTTATTCCCTGCAATACTGCCTCATTCTGGGCTTGTACACAAGAAGATGACACTTCACAAGTTACTCTTAAGTGGGACCATGTGATTAAGTTCTGGACAATGTGATGTGGGCAGAGGTCATTTAAGTCACATCCAGACATAGCCATAAAAGTTCTCCCTTTCTCCAGATCTCTTCGTGGCAATCCTTGAAGTCAGGTATAGGCCTGAGACCCTGTCGGCTTAGATACCTGAGGAACAGAGTTCCAACCTTCACTGGATACAGAGCACGGGAGAAATCAAGCTTTTTGTGTTAAGTTATTGAGATTCAGAGGTTAATCTGTTACTGCAGCGTAATCAAGCCTATCCTGACTAGCACTCCCTGAGTCACTTCAGGTCCTCCAAAAAGCAGATGCCAAGACAGTTAGAAGTGCAAGACATTTATTGGAGGAACACCTTGTGATAGATAAAGAGGAGAGGGAGCAGAAGTAAGCAGGGTGAGCCTTCAGACTACGATGCAGGTCAGATCTAACACCCACAGAAGAAGGAAGGAAGGAAGGAAGGGAGGGAGGGAGGGAAGGAAGGAAGGGAGGGAGGGAGGGAGGGAAGGAAGGAAGGGAGGGAGGGAGGGAGGAAGGAGGGAAGGGAGGAGGGAAGGGAGGAAGGAAGGGAGGGAGGGAGGGAGGAAGGGAGGGAGGGAGGGAGGGAGGGAAGGAAGGAAGGGAGGGAGGGAGGGAGGAAGGAGGGAAGGGAGGAGGGAAGGGAGGAAGGAAGGGAGGGAGGGAGGAAGGAGGGAAGGAAGGGAGGAGGGAAGGAAGGAAGGGAGGAAGGGAAGGAGGGAGGAAGGAAGGAAGGGAAGGAGGGAAGGAAGGAAGGGAGGAAGGGAGGGAAGAAGGAGGGAAGGAAAGAAGGAAGGGAGGAGGGAACGAAGGAAGGGAGGAGGGAACGAAGGAAGGGAGGGAGGGAGGAGGGAAGGAAGGAAGGGAGGAAGGGAGGGAGGGAGGAAGGAAGGAAGGGAGGGAGGGAGGGAGGAAGGAAGGAAGGAAGTTAATGTTGAGAGGAACTAATCCTTAACATAGTGGGCTACTTCATTCAGACTGAGGTTACCCCCCTTACATACCTAAAGTCATAATTTCAGGGCTGGACAGTGAGAGAAGTTCGTATGCTCCAGATTGCCTCAGATTACTTTAAAAAGAAAGTGCAATGACAGTTTCCATCTCTTCATTCTGAGAAGCTCTACACAGCTCTCTTGAGGTTTTAGACCTGCTGCATTAGGTTAGGGAAGATGGCATAAAATCAGAGGCAAGAAGAGGGAAGATAAGGAAACAGGATAAAATGGCAGAACACAGACTAGGAGAGTAAGGAATGCTACAGGGTACTCCAAGGGCTTAGTGTCCTGAACAGATGTGCAGGGGTATTTGGCAGGTGCCTAGATGCCCTGCAACATGTGACTTTTTTGAAAGACTTCAGTCCAAACCTCCAACCCAGGATAGCTATATGACCTTAGACAATTCACTTAACCTCTCTAGCACTAAGGAGTACATTCCATGAAGGTCAGGATCATGTCTGCCTTGTTTGTCCTCTGCCCCAGTGCTCAGCATTGTTCTGGGAGCATGACTGACACTTAAGTTATGTCATAGTGAAGGTCTCAGAGTTCAAGTCAGACTGTCTGGATTTGAACCCTGGTTCTGACATTGACTAACTATGTGGCCTGAGGCAAGGTTACTTACACTTTTTCTGCTGGCTTCTCCATCTTAAAGTGGTTACATAAATGGTAATTATTTCATAGGGTTGTTATGAAGATGGAGATGAAATAATTCAGCTAAGCACTTAGAACAGTGTCTGGCACATAGCATATACCCAATAAATGTTTACTATTATTATAAGTACTGTTTGTTGAATGAGTGAATCTCTCTGACCTTCAGTTTTCTTACCTGTAGAAGAAGACTAAACAGCTACCTTGTACATTTGTTCTGAGGATTAAATGAGATAATGTAGGTAAAACACCTTAGTTCATTGTCTGGCACAAAGCTGGTCTCAAAAAGTGATAATTGGGACAGGGGTTCGTGCCCTGGTCCGGGAGGATCTCACGTGCCACGGAGCGGCTGGGCCCGTGAGCCATGGCCGCTGAGCCTGCACGTCTGGAGCCTGTACTCCACAACGGGAGAGGCCACTGCAAGTGAGAGACCCGCGTACCGCAAAAAAAAAAAAAAAAAAAAGTGATAATTATTCCCCATTCTCCCAAAATTTAACCCAAGCATCACTCTGTATGGAATTACTCCCCTCAAGGTTCTTGTTCAAGGCTGCCATAGGCCTTCCTAGGCTTGTACACAAGACGTTCCTCCAAATATCCTCTGGATATTCCTGAAATGCATTTCTGGGTCTCTGTAGTGAAGTCACTGGGAAGACCTAAACCCCAAGCCAGGATGCTCTTGAGCTCAGGATCAGAGTCCCGTCCCCTTCACTATATCTACCAGCTACCCTGAGGTCTACACAGCCATCAGAACTTCCCTGTATAGCTCTCTCCTCACGTCGGGGCTGCTGGCTGTCACTAGCTCTTTTTCCCAAAGGATTAAAAAAGTCTCAGCAAATACATCTTTCTCCCTGGCTGAGGCCCTTCAATTGTTCTCTTCAGCTTCCACCTTTATAGATGCCCCAATCAAGCTGCCTTCTGTAATGCAGTCTCCATCGGGTCTCTGCTTACAGCTGAAGAATTTTGTGATGCAGCTTCTAGGAAGAATATTATGCAAACTAATACTGCATTCTTTCTCTATTCTAAATCTTAATATAGGGACATGTTTCTAGAAGTTTAGACGTCCCAAAGTCAATGGAGATTACAGCAATCAAAAGTACAGTCATCTGTTTTCCATTGCAGAGGATGCAAACCCTTGCCAATGCAGTGCTTCTATTATAGATGAGTTTAATGTTTCAGTGAATGCTAGAGGGAAAGAACAAGGATGAGACAAGATGTGACTCAAATCACTGGCACCAAGGGTGACAGAGCATCAGGACCATCAACCTTGCCTCTCTGGAAGGAAACCCCTTCCTCTCTTCTTATGGAAACCATGTTATACAAAAAAAAAAAAAAAAAAAAATCAGGACACACAATCTTACAGGTACAAATGCATTTCACAGGACAATGGGCCAGAATATGTGGAGTTTGAGTTGGATATTGATTAACCAGCCACGCAAAAAGCAGCCCCGTTTCAGGGCCTGCCTGGTAGGAAAGAACACAATGCGAACCAGGCAGTGGGTCTGAGAGACATGTAATAGCTGCTTCTTCTTACTTTCATCCTTTTATTGATCAGTTACTTGATGGATTTTCCCAGATACATGTCTTCAAAGAGGAATTTGAAGGATAACAGGCAGTGATTTCTCTCCTCTGAGTCTAATGAGGAGATGAACAAATAAAAAGAAAGACAGGGCTTCCCTGGTGGTGCAGTGGTTGAGAATCTGACTGCCAATGCAGGGGGCATCAGTTCGAGCCCTGGTCTGGGAAAATCCCACGTGCCGCGGGATCAACTAAGCCCATGAGCCACAACTACTGAGCCTGCGCGTCTGGAGCCTGTGCTCCGCAACAAGAGAAGGCCGCAACACTGAGAGGCCCGCGCACCGCGATGAAGAGTGGCCCCCGCTCACCGCAACTAGAGAAAGCCCTCGAACAGAAATGAAGACCCAACACAGCCAAAAATAAATAAATTCATTTAAAAAAAAAAAGAAAGATAAAATTTTAAATGATCAGGAAAGCAAGACTTGTAAATGGGCATGGCCTATTTATACACATATGGGTGGGGGGACTAGGGGTGTGTCATTTGCTCTCCCTGACAGCACACCCTCCAAAGAGGCCAGCCTTTTCTATCATTAAATCCAGTGGGTGTTATCAGCCCTCATTTTACTTGTCTTCCCAGCAGCTTCAAAAAGGCTACAATCTAATATGGTACTTTTTCTTCTTTACTATGCCAAAATGATTTTGTCCTTTTTCATGACTTTAAACACCATACGCCAATGAAAACCGGAAGTTACAGCCCAGTCCAGACTTCTCCCCTAAGCCCAGACTTACTTATCCCTTCACTTATCCCTGGTGTCTCAAGAAAAGGCTCCTCATGTTCAGTATATCCTACACTAAACTCATGATCTTCAATATGTTGCTTCCTACCACTCATTTCATTCTCCTTCTGCCTTCCATCCAGCTGCATGAAGCCACAAAACTTCCCTTGTCACTATGTAGATATGTATACCTATATACGTGTGTGATATTGCAACTTATAATGAGGACATATATTTGGTCTTCCTTCCCATTTCTGGCACAGAGCTCTTAAAACCCTTGGAACTGTCTAAGTGTTGAGAGTGATAAAGGTGTCTTTTGTTACGTTAATGAGATGACTTTGGGAAAGCACCTAAGGAAGAGGGCTAGTTACTTGTGGAGACAACCAGGTAATTACAAGGTTGAAACTTCTAGTCCCCTCCCCCTCCCCCAACCTCCAGGAAAGGGTGGGAGGCTGGAGATATTGAATCAATCACCAACTGCCAGTGATTTAATCAACCATGCCTTTGTGATGAACCCTCCATAAAACCCCAAAAGGTCAGGGTTATTTCAGAGCGCTTCCAGGTTGGTGAACACATGGAGATTCAGGGAGAATGATGATCTGGGAGAGGGCATGGATGCTCTGTGCCCTTCCCCTTACCTTGCCCTAAGCACCTCTTCCATCTGGCTGTTCCTAAGTTATATCCTTTTATAATAAACTGGAAAAATCTAGTGGGTAAAATGTTTCTCTGAGTCTTGTGTGCTGCTCTAGCAAATTAACTGAACCCAAGGAGGGAGCCATGGGAACATCTGGTTTATAGCCATTCCATCAGAAGCACAGGTAACAACTTGGACTTGTGATTGGCACCTGAAGTGGGCATGAGCCACAACTACTGAGCCTGCGCGTCTGGAGCCTGTGCTCCGCAACAAGAGAAGGCCGCAACACTGAGAGGCCCGCGCACCGCGATGAAGAGTGGCCCCCGCTCACCGCAACTAGAGAAAGCCCTCGAACAGAAACGAAGACCCAACACAGCCAAAAATAAATAAATTCATTTAAAAAAAAAAAAGAAAGATAAAATTTTAAATGATCAGGAAAGCAAGACTTGTAAATGGGCATGGCCTATTTATACACATATGGGTGGGGGGACTAGGGGTGTGTCATTTGCTCTCCCTGACAGAACACCCTCCAAAGAGGCTGCGCCCTTAACCTGTGGAATCTGATGTTATCTCTGGGTAGAGAGTGTGAGAATTGAGTTGAATTATAGGACACCCAGTTGGCATCAGATAATTGCTTGGTGGTGTGGGAAACCACAAAAGACACACACACACACACACACACACAGGAACTGGAACCAGAATCTTAGCATGTATATCTTGGTTTAATTTATATCCATTTCCCCTATTCCACTCACAAATGCATGGACTATGGGCTTTATATCAAGAGACTTGTGGGACTTCCCTGGTGCTGCAATGGTTAAGAATCCACCTGCCAGTGCAGGGGACACGGGTTCATCCCCTGGTCCGGGAAGATCCCACATGCCACAGAGCAACTAAGCCCATGTGCCACAACTACTGAGCCTGTGCTCTAGAGCCCGCATGCCACAACTACTGAGCCTGCATGTTGCACCTACTGAAGCCCACACACCTAGAGCCCGTGCTCCGCAACAAGAGAAGCCACTGCAATGAGAAGCCCATGCACCACAACGAAGAGTAGCCCCTGCTCGCCGTAACTAGAGAAAGCCCACGCGCAGCAACAAAGACCCAACACAGCCAAAAAACAAAAAAATATATATATTAAAAAAAAAGACTTGTTGGTGTAGCACAGTGCCAGATACATAGTAGTTCTCAATCAATAGTCAATGAATAACATAAGCAAATGAAATAATAGATGCAAAACATGTGGCACATGTGTGCCACTATCAAACCGTTCTCTTCTTCATCTGGGCTCAGTGATCCACACTACAGGAAAGAAGCAGAAGCACGGGTGAAATAAAACAATAAAAATCCCACAAATATTTATATCTGGTGCTGGAATATTCTTACTGAGAGAATTCCTTTCAAAGACAGCAATGAAGCAACACCATGACCATCTGCCTTTAGACCCCAAGTCTTGCTCCCCATATGTCCTGAGAAAAGACAGTTCTTTGCTTCTAAATCTAAGAAAATACAAGCAATGTCTCTGCCCTGGTTCTGATACAAATCCTTTTCTAACCTCCAGGTTTTCCACTGTTCTCTGATCTTCTGTGTTCCCATCTACGCAGGAGCCTTCAGAGTTCACAGACGCTTTGCAGAGAATACAATTACTGTATGTGATTGTTCACAAGCCAGACTTTGCATAGAGCCCCTATGCAACCAAAAAAGGGTAAAAGTATGTGAAACATCTATGTAGTTAATATCTCCCTCACTGGTGAGAAATCATGTCTTCTGTGCCCTTTGCGTATTGCCCAAGCAGAGGCCCTAACCCAACCCAACAGTAGTTTAACTGTTTCATTCACACTTGTCTGTATGCTGTAGCAACCTCTCAATAAACTTGGGAAAGATTCTTCCCCTGGCTACACTGCAATTACTCTTACCTGATTGTGACACAGACCATGAACTGGATTTTTCCTCAAGAGAGGAAGAAAATTCTTGGTTTGACTCAAGACTCTCGTTTTGCTTCAAAAGCAAAGTAAAGAATGAAAACAGAAACTAAAGATAACTTTTTCTATTCCCAATTCCCTTAAGCCCAGGCACCTGATACCCAAGTATGGTTCAGAGTTCATCCCACCCACAGACCTCCCATGCTCAGAGCTTTGCTGTGCTTTTGATGATTACTGACTGCAAAATAAATCTGGGAGAAGTGTGGTTCTTGTCCTTGGGGTGGTCTCACTGCCCCTTTATATGCACTGCCTTTCTCCTTCTATTGTGTGAAGCCATTGACCAGTATAAGCATTATTCACTCCTGCAACCCCCAGCCCCTGCAGTAGGCCACAAAATATTATTTCAGGTGCTCTGAGAGTCATGCAGGAGCTCCTACATGTCGTAAATGACACAGAAGAAACAGATGCTGAAACTACAAATGGCTGTTATTCACTAAACCAGGGATCTGGCCTCAAAAACTCACAGATGTTGTCACCCTCAGACAACATTTTTCTCCCATTTTTTTTAGGCAAAGCAGATCTCTATTTCAACTCTACACATTCTTGTCTTCTACTTCTTTCCTTTATTTGTGGATGAAATATAATTCTTCGGGAGATTTAAGTTCATATTTAATGAGGATTCATAAATTCATACTTAAAGAGAATTAATGCTTTGTGGAAAGGGGAGCAGGTGAACAGAAGCCTGGATTTGGATCCCAACATTTAATTTCCAGGACTGGCTCTGACAATAACTTGCTAGGCTAACTGGGCAAATCTCTCAACAAGTTTGAGTTTAATTAATCTCACCTTACAACATGGAAATAAGACTTTCCCTTCCCCACCTCCCATGTATGTTGTGAGGATCAATGGGAAAACAGCAATAAAATTACACTGGAATAAAGGTAGTATGTAAATCCAAGGTTATATGCCTCACTCATCATCATCATGATCATCATGATCATCACTGTCATCGCCATTATCTTTACTCCATTTATTGCCTTAAAAATAAATGGAGTACTGCTGCCCCCTAACGGCAGAGCTGAATGAACTTGAAGTTTTCTTAAAGTTGCACAGTCCGGTTTTGCATTGCTTAAATTTGTATTCACCCAGACTAAAGTCAGAAAATGTGCAGGCTCAAAAAAAAAAAAAAAAAAGGAAAAAAAAATTAAACAGAAATGATTGCACTTGTTATACTTGGCAAATGGAATTCAGTCCCAACCTTGAATAAATGGGGCAGAAATGAGCCCAAGGTCTAGATTAAAGGGAAGGACCACCAGGTGGTCTTATTCATTTTTTATTAGTCCAAGTGTGTTTTGCATGTAACAAACCATGCTCCTATTAACTGCCAGACATAAAATGAAAACATTTAGGGCAAGCTGTGGACTGACTGTCAGAATAGGCAGGAACATGGCGCTTTAAAACTCTTGAGACAGAAAACTGGGTCGGTCGGTGTAAGAAGTTGTTAGAAGCAAATGGTTGCAGCAATTGAGTGGATGGCCTGGCAGAACATCTTTCTGAGGAGTTCCAGACTCTACTGTCACTCCCAAAGGGGCAAGAACTTCTCCTCCCAGACTTTATGAAGAGACAAATGTTCTGACTCCTCTATAGTCCCTTCTCAAAATATTCTAGTTAGACATTCCAAAGGGCAATAAAAGCTAATAACCAGCCAATTGCACTTTTCATTTCCATGGTAACTTCCCTATGGAGGTATTCAAAAGTGCTTACAAAAAAAGGGAGTGCTGATTGAGCTACATCCAGGAAATGAGGCGATGGCTTTATTTCAGGCCCCAAAGCAGAAAACTGTATCTGTCTGCAGAAAGTCAATGGAGCTCCAAGTGCAAGGAAAATGTGCCTCACATTTGGACAGAAATAAGTCTCGTCAAGACAGACAAGGGAGATTGCTTAACTCAGGCTTTGCTCCAAAAGTGAGGGAAGCCCAACCCAGCACAGTAAGAGAATCCTTCTATCACAATGTAACTTGGGATTTATGAAGATGGCAGAAGATTCTGGAGAATGACTAGATTTATTATCCTTTGAAACAAGAAGTAGGTATTTTTTATTATACATTAAACTAAGAATAAATTTTCAATACAATAGAAAGTCTTAGTGAAAAATGAAAACCACACTAAAAGAAGAGACAGAAATATAAATTGTTAAATTGGACGAATCAATAAGCAAGAAATATATTTTCCAGCTCTGTCAATGATTCAAAAGCAGCAGCTTCACCTTTTTCCAACATTCAGGCATAATTCTGGTCTGTACAACCAACTGGTCAACAGCTCAGACAAGTCATCTTGGCTAGTCAGGAAGGTATTATTTTTCAGTTGAGTCTGGTAAGATTATCACAAGCATAGGATGAAAATAGAGTATACCGCATGTCTACTGTAAGTTTAGAAAGGTAACCCTGGGAAAGAATCAAAACAAGGGTAAAAATAAGAGTAGAAAAAAATAATTAGAATAGAAATTAAAAATAAGATTAGGAGCAGGAAATATAACAAATATGAGAATGAGAATAGAGACATGAAAAACTACATTTCAATTTATGCTATTTGCGTTGTGGTACTAAGTTTTATTGTAAGTATAATAACTTGGTAACCACTGAGATATTCTGTGTGTGTTATCTCTGCATCCTAGTATGTTTAAGCACTTTTAAAATCTCCTGAAGATATAGACTCCAGGAGCGGGCGGCGGCGGAGCCGGGGGACCGCTGCAGCTGGGCGGCGGGCCTCAGGCGCAGGCAATGGGCAAGGACTATTACCAGACGCTGGGCCTGGCCCGCGGTGCGTCGGATGAGGAGATCAAGAGGGCCTACCGTCGCCAGGCGCTGCGTTACCACCCGGACAAGAACAAGGAGCCCGGCGCCGAGGAGAAGTTCAGGGAGATCGCCGAGGCCTACGACGTGCTCAGCGACCCGCGCAAGCGCGAGATCTTCGACCGCTATGGGGAGGAAGGCCTAAAGGGCGGTGGCCCCAGTGGCGGGAGCAGCGGTGGTGCTAACCGTACCTCTTTCAGCTACACATTCCACGGAGACCCTCACGCCATGTTTGCTGAGTTCTTCGGTGGCCGAAATCCCTTTGACACCTTTTTTGGGCAGCGCAACGGGGAGGAAGGCATGGACATCGATGACCCATTCTCAGGCTTCCCCATTGGCATGGGTGGCTTCACCAACATGAACTTTGGCCGCTCCCGCCCTGCCCAAGAGCCCACCCGAAGGAAGCAGGATCCCCCTGTCACCCATGACCTTAGGGTATCACTTGAAGAGATCTATAGCGGCTGTACCAAGAAAATGAAAATCTCTCATAAGCGGCTGAACCCTGATGGAAAGAGCATTCGCAACGAAGACAAAATCTTGACCATTGAAGTGAAGCGGGGGTGGAAAGAAGGGACCAAAATCACCTTCCCCAAGGAAGGAGACCAGACCTCCAACAACATTCCAGCCGACATCGTCTTTGTTTTAAAGGACAAGCCACACAATATCTTTAAGAGAGATGGCTCTGGTGTCATTTACCCAGCCAGGATCACCCTTCGGGAGGCTCTGTGTGGCTGTACAGTGAATGTCCCAACTCTGGACGGCAGGACCATATCTGTTGTATTCAAAGATGTCATCAGGCCTGGCATGCGGCGAAAAGTTCCTGGAGAAGGACTTCCTCTCCCCAAAATGCCCGAGAAACGTGGGGACCTCATTATTGAGTTTGAAGTGATCTTCCCCGAAAGGATTCCCCAGACGTCAAGAACCGTTCTTGAGCAGGTTCTTCCGATATAGTCAACTATGTTCCCCAAGGACTGACCAGGGACCTTTCCAGAGCTCAAGGATTTCCAGACTGTTCCACCAGCTGTGGACCCACGAGAGGGCGGGAGAGCCCAGGGCGGGCTTTCATACTGCTGAATGTTTTCTAGAGAATATATTACAATCTTTTAAAGTCGTGCACTAGACTTAAGTGGTTTTTCGAGCGATAAGGTGGCAGGTGGTGGGGACAGCAGGAAAAGGCAGTCCAGTCTGCCCCGCTGGGTCCTGCCGCCCTCCGGGATGGGCCCACACCCTCCTCCCCCAGGCCTTGCCCAGGGGGAGGAGAGGCAGACCCACAGCTGGACTTGATCCCTCTGTAGCCCCTTTGCTTGCAGATGTTAGACGTGGTATGGACCTGCCTTCTTGGTTACCAAACCCTGTACACTCCTCAGTTTCTGTTGTGTAATCAGTTCATGTTTTATTCTGTATTTGTCTCCCACGTCTTACTCTTCCCCTGAAGAATCCCGTCTTTTCTCTTGCCATCTCAAATTGAGAACCTAGACTATTTTTGCCGAACTGCCTGGCTGGCTCCCACAAGCAATACCTCTCTCGTTCCAGCAAGACCAAGGGAGCCGGCCTCCAGTGAGCGAGTAACTTGTGCAGCTGCCTCTCCCTCGAGCGTCTGGGGCCCTGGCCGGAGCAGGGGGTCCTCTCGACCCCTGGCTCCAAGGCTGAGTGCGCTCACTTTCCTTTTCTGTAAGGCAATCTTTGGGCACACCTGGGATTTACCAGTGGCCCAGGTAATTTTTCATTTAATGGACTCTGGACTCTCAAAAGGATCTGATCCTTTTGCATTTTGCACAGCCCTAGGTATAATCCCTTTTGATAAAAGGGTCTTTGCTTCTGATTACAGGAGCACTGTGGAACGTCTGTAAATATGTTTTTATAATTCCGTGTAAAGTTGGTGTGCACTCAAATGAAACAGTCCACAGCAGCTGCTGCTCTCTGTAAGGGGCCATGATGGAATTTGGAAGGAACCTGGTGGGGGCGGGGGGAGGCATGTAGGAACAAGAATTGTTCTTGCAGGCCAGTCTGGTGCTCAGACCTTTAGACTCATTGTAAGTTGCCACTGCCAACACAAGACCAAAGTGTGACTTGTCAATGTGCAGTGTGATAGCATTAAAGACTGATGCTAAACCTCAAAAAAAAAATAAAATAAAATAAAATAAAATCTCCTGAAGATCTGTGCTTTTAATTAAATCATAGGAGAGCTTCAAGAAACAAGTTTAAGTTTGCATGCAATGTCTAAGTATTGGGGGAAATTTATTTTGTTAAACCCATAAGTTTTTATTTATCATGATCTAATAGTATGTGAATATTTAGAATGTCTATTATTTATTGCTTTAAAAATCACTGTTACGGGCTTCCTTGGTGGTGCAGTGGTTGAGAGTCCACCTGCCGATGCAGGGGACACAGGTTTGTGCCCCGGTCCGGGAGGATCCCACATGCCGCGGAGCGGCTGGGCCCGTGAGCCATGGCCGCTGAGCCTGCGCGTCCAGAGCCTGTGCTCCGCAATGGGAGAGGCCACAACAGTGACAGGCCCGCGTACCGCAGGAAAAAAAAAATCACTGTTAATTCATAATAGCAATAACTTAGACATTAAATAAATACCAAAGAGATAACAAAAAGGCTTTTCTATATGTAAGTCATTTGGTATTAAGAATCTTTTTACAGACAGTTATACAAACGCCCTAATATACAGTGGGTTGTGTAAATGCTCAGCTCCTCTTCTCAGTGGGACTTGTAGGAACCTTATTTAGCCCATGTATCTCAGTAAGTGGTCCCCAGTTTTTACCAACCCTCTTCTGAGAATCCTTATCATCTCTGGGGAGATGTTACATTCTCATCTCTAGGCCCTTATTATTTTGTAAGGTGGCTACAGTTTTGTATCTATGTTTCTAACTGGGTCAGTGTTTCACTTCCTCTATCCTAATCAACATGTTTTCCTCCAGGCTGACTTCATGGGAAGGATATGACAACCCTTGTCCCTTTGGTGAGAATTAGGGTCTATGTTAATGAAGGACTTCTTGGTTATTTGTCAGAAGTCCTCACTCAAACTGCCTTAAACAAAGTAAACAAACAAACAGTATTTGCTCATGCGCCCTGCACATGCAAGGGTGTGGCTGGGATGAGCAGACCAGGCACTCAAGTGCTTCTGGATCTCTTGTCTCTGTTTCTTCCTGAATAAGGCTTTATTTTCTCTTCTTGTAAATAGACTTCCTTCTGAATGTGGTAAATGCGGCTGCCTGGATCAAGGGACTCACATTCTAACAGGTGCTTGACTCAAAGACAAAAGCGTTTTCTCTTTCAGCTTGAGTCTGAAAGATCCCATGGAAGGGCTAATATCAGCCAGATAATGCTCATGTCCAGCCTAAAGAAGGTTGAGTGCTATTACTGGCTCACTTTGGCTCATGTATTGATGCCTATCATCTAATGGTTGAGGTCTGCTTCCAAAAGAAATAGAAGAGTGTACCAAATATAGAGTGTGCAGACACAAGGCAGCACCGTGACACTGTTAAAGATCCCATCACTGACAGCAACTGCTAATGGAAATTACGTCTCAATCACTTAAATGCTCAGCACCTCCAGCCTGCATACGAATATGCTGATGGGAAGCTAATAATAATCCAAATACTATGATTGGGATTGACAAATATACACTAATATGTATAAAATAGGTAACTAATAAGAACCTGCTGTGTTAAAAAAAAAATAAAAGAAAATTCAAATACTATGATATCTATTTGAGTTCATCTTAATAAGCAAAACAACAGTCCTCTTAAGTGTACTTATATGACTCATCTAAAAGACTTTTCTTATGTGTGAATAAACAAAGTTCTATTTCTGAGCTTCAATTTACGTAGCCAAGGTAGGCTTATAAGTGTCTGAAGGACTAAGAGGTTAGAACAAATTTTTTGAGCTTCTGACACTGCCAAGGCCTAAAGATGAATTGCAATGAATCAAATTAAGTCCTTTAGCCATATCTGTTTCTCCCGTGCCATAATAAAACCTGAAATTACATTTAAATGTAATCATATAAAGATAAAACTTAAGTAGCATTAAGACTTCAGGCTCCTTTTTGATTGAGACTGAGAGAGACAATTAAGAGAAAACATAAATATATCTGGATGCAAATTAAAATTCTGAGTGAGTGCTGAGAAGCCCCAGAAGCACCAGTGAAGCAACTATAAAGTCTTAGTTAACCACTTGATTGGAAACTAAGTGGATGCCTTGCAGATATTTTTGTATAACAGAGCTGGCAAGCCTTAGTGGAACTAAAACAGAAACTTGTCCTTTTCATAGGAAAATGGTGTGACTGGTCCCCCTCAGTGTATTGGGAGCTTTGATGTGTTCTTCTTGCCCTCTGAATTGTTTTTCCAACAGAAGGAATAAATTCCCACTGAGCCTTCTATATTTTTCTCAATCTCTGCTTTTGATCAAGATCACATGTTTTTTAAAACATGGCTAGGACTTCTAAATGCCTTCATTCTAAGCCTGACTCGGATTCTGGGGGAGAAATACAGTTGTCGCTCAGTGTCTGCAGGGGATTGGCTCCAGGACCCCTTCCGATACCGATATCCGTAGATGCTCAAATCCCTTATAAAAAATGGCATAGTATTTACAAATAACCCTCATGCATACTCCCATATACAGTCGTCCTTCAGCAGATGTGATCCCACATTCACAGATTCAACCAGCCTCAGATGGTGTAGTACTGTAGTGTTAATGAAAGAAATCCACGTATAATTGGACCTGCACACTTTAAAACTGTGTTGTTCGTGTCAACTGCTTTAAACCATCTCTAGATTACTTGTAATACCTAATACAATGTAAATGCAACGTAAAGAGTTGTAAACACAATGTAAATGCTATATAAGCGGTCCCCAGAACATGGCAAATTCAAGTTTTGCTTTTTAAAACTTTCTGGAAGTTTTTTTTTTTGTTTTTTTTTTTTTTTTTTACTCCATGATTGGTTGAATCCACAGATACAGAACACGTGCACACGGAGGGCGAACTGTATTACTTGTAAACATTAGCACTTAATTCTACAAGTCCATATGCCTAAAGCTAAATATTCAGCCTCACAAAAACCCAAATGCCTAGCTACCTTATTCCTATAAATTTCCCCACCTCCCACTGGGAAGCCATAGGAAACAGGGCAATAAAAGATGGATTTCCATGAAACTTTATCAAGGGCCACCATTTGGTGTCTAGATCATTTCCCTACCAGGAATTGGCTTCGGGTCCAGGAACAAGGACTCAGACATTTTAAAACTCACATGGAGATGGTCTTAAAAGGATATTTAAATACAGTTTTCTGAAGCCAGGTTGAGGGGTACAAAGTCAGAAACCACCTTGTGAATCTCCCATGACCTTAGCATCTTGCATTAGACTCAGGAGCCCATGATGGCATCCATGTCGGGCAGTAGGCTGTTAATTACAGCAGCAGCAGCAGCAGCAAAATGCAGACCCACCACTACTAAACGCTTCTGTTTGAAATCTCTGCCTTGTATCTCCCTACCACTGCTCATTCCCCCAAATACTTACTGAACATGCTCTCCGTTGCTGTCATTGTTGAGAATACAGCTCATTCTCAACCACATTGAGAATACAGCGACGACCAAAACCAGATATGATCTCTGTCCTCATGGCATCTACATCCTGATGGGGAGCCCCAGAAAATAAACATTTAAGCCAACAAATTAGGTAATCGCAGAGAATTTCTATAAAATAAACAAAACTGAGTGAAAAAATTGGAGGTAAAGGGATAGGGTTACTTTATTTTTTTAATGAATTTTTATTGGAGTACAGTTGCTTTACAATGTTGTGTTAGTTTCTTGTTGTACAGTAAAATGAACCAGTCATATGTATACATATATCCACTCTTTTTTAGGGGACTGGGTTACTTTAGATTGGATGGTTATGGGAACCCTCTCTAATGGGTGACATTTTAGCTGAAACCTAAATGATGAGATAGAGCCAGCATGTAAGGACCTGGAAGAAGAGCTTTGCAGGAAGAGGAAACAAGGGACAAAGGCAAAGAGACTGAGAAGGGGAGAGGTTGGGTGGCTGAAGCATACTGGAAGTTGGAGGGAGGGGTGAGTAAATAGTGGGAGACAGAAAGGTGGGCAGAAGAGAGAACATGGAAAGCCCTAGAGACTACTCCATTACCACCTATATCTTTCCATTATTATACATAGAACAATATACCATAAAAGTACTCTTCTCTCTCTTTGAGTAAATGGTAACTTCCTTAAGTACACTATATTTTATTCATGATAATAATTATACCTCCCATTTATCGAGGTACACCAGCCACTAAGCTAGCTACTTTGCATACATTATCTCCAATCTTCACAGCAACCCTGCAAGGTAAGTATTATTAGCAGAATTTTAACAGATGAAAAAAAACAGCTAAGTGATTTGCCCAAGCAAACAGATAGCACGGAGCAAAGCAGGGATTTAAATCTATGTCTTGTCCAGCTCTGAAATCTGGCCACTTCTTACTCTCCCACTTTGTCTTGACCTCATTGCACTTAATCGTTTTGTAGTCCCAGCTCCTAGCACACTGCCTGGCACATTAGGTAGACTCAGATGCTCTATAAACATGTACAGCATTGAATTGGAGTGAACCGAACGTAAGCCCACACATGAGGAGACTGAACTCATGAGGCCATACACCTGGGGAGAGAAACAAGACCACATGAGGTGGTGAAGGTAGCCGTCCATCTCAGGATGAATTCAAAACATGGTAGAGGGCTTCCCTGGTGGCGCAGTCGTTGAGAGTCTGCCTGCCGATGCAGGGGACACGGGTTCGTGCCCTGGTCCAGGAAGATCCCACATGCCGCGGAGTGGCTGGGCCCGTGAGCCATGGCCGCTGAGCCTGCGCATCCGGAGCCTGTGCTCCGCAACGGGAGAGGCCACAACAGTGAGAGGCCCGTGCACCGCAAAAAAAAGAAGAAAAAAAAACATGGTAGAAACTGGCAGAGAGGAGACTCTACTTAATAAAACTAAAGTAAAGCTATGCGGTTTCCAGAGAGCTAATGTATGACACACTGACACAGCTGCATATCGTGTTCTGAAAAAATTAATGGGATTTTAAAGAGAGAGGTTGCTCAATGTGCTTGCAAAATGGAGATACATAAGAATGAGCTCCAATGATGAGGAGAAAAGAGCAGTGAGAGAGGAGGATGGCACTGTTGTAATTGCCTGTAATTCCCACCCCCCTCCCCCTGCTCCCCTGACTTTAATTAGGACACTTGCAAGACACACACATTTGTAAGAGTGACAGAGCTAATTGAAGAAAACCACATGTCTCATCCACAACCAAATCAGGAATAATAATCAAAGCAGCAGAAGCAAAATTGGAAGGCATGGAGCTGTCAAAAGCAGGAGGAACTCAAATACAATGAGGCATGTAATTTAGAAAAAGCAAGAGGGCTACATGGAAGCATTAAAAATGGGACACGAAATACAACAGATAACTTGACTCAAACTGAAACTTTCACTCCCACAATCTGGTCACAATTAAATCTGGTCAGAATGCATCTAATCTTTTCAGCCAGTGTTCTGGGGATGGCTGTGTTCTACCACTTCACTGCCTGGAATAGTCCAGTCAAGTAAAAGTCCCCCACTCTCTCCCTAAGCTCTTCATTACTTCACATTGCTCTCCTGTCACCACTGTGGTCAGTTCTGTCCTAAGTGAACATAGAAAATGACAGGCCCTCATCTTTAATTTTTAATATTGCTTACATTCAGAGGTCATTATTAAGTTATTCCTCGATCCTCTGTTTGCAAACACACAGTAAAAGATGAACGAGTAGGTTCAACCGGGGAAGAATTCTCCTACTGACACTGTTTCTTAACTGACTGGACATCTGTTGCTTACCTCCCCAGCATCCATTCTCCCTTTCCTCAATAGCTCTGTCTCTCTCTTAGCCAACACGGTCAAGGCAAGGCTCCATCCCAGGCCTAATCCAGTGCATGAGAGTATTGTTTGCTTAGGGGGGTGGGGAGGAGTGGCACAAGCTGGCCAATCAGAATCTCAACAACTTCCTAGGCCTGTTGGGACAATGATGCTCAATCTTTCCCTGCTCTGACTCTTAGAGCTGTTTAAACAACTTGCAGAGGAGGAAAGTTCTCCTGTACCCTCTTAGGTTCTCCAGGTGGGTCTGGGAAATAAACTGACAACAGACAGATTAACAGGAGAAAAGGCTCACAAATATATTAGATGTTAAAGGTTTTATGTGGCACAACGGGACTTCATGGAAAGAAGAGAAAATCCCCAAAGAAAGAGCTAAGCTTGGAGGCTTTTACACCATTTGGACAAAAGAGGATACATTTAAAGAGAGGTGACAGGACAAAGGAAAGGGTCTTTGAGCTTCTAGGGGCAGCAAATTGTTGGAAGGCAAATATATGGGGAAACTAATAATAGATAAAGGCTAGTAGTAAGGTTTGCTTGTGTAGGCTGTTTCTCAGTGCCACCTTGGAATTCAGCAGAACCCTTCACCCCCCACCCAAGTACAAAAGCCCTAAAGGCCTCTCCACGTCTCCTGCCTTTTGTTTATAGAAAAACTGAAGTCATGACTTCCCTGCTGGTGCAGTGCCTAAGAATCTGCCTGGCAATGCAGGAGACACGGGTTCAAGCCCTGATCCAGGAAGATCCCACATGCCGCGGAGCAACTAAGCCTGTGGCCTGTGCGCCACAACTACCGAGCCTATGCTCTAGAGCCCGTGAGCCACAACTACTGAGCCTGCATGCCATAACTACTGAAGCCCACGCACCTAGCGCCCATGCTCCGCAACAAGAGAAGCCACCGCAATGAGAAACCTGCACACTGCAGCGAAGAGTAGCGCCCGCTCACCACAACTAGAGAAAGCCCGTGTGCAGCAACAAAGACCCAACATGGCCAAAAATCAATCAATCAATCAATCAATCAATCAAAAAAGAATAGCTGCAGTCTCCCAGGCCTCCCTGAGTCACAAAAGAGCAGGCTCAAACAGCTAATGATTAGGACAATAGAGTCACAAACTCAGTGCCTGATGCACACTTCTGAGTTGTTTTACAGATACCATAATTGCCACCAGAGGGAAAAAGCTAACTGCATGATGACCAGACTGAAGCCATGACATAAACTGCTCCATCTTGAGCAGTACTGAATCTATTGCTAGCACAATTCTAAGAACTGGCCTTAAGAGGATGGGATTAACACTATTGCTCATAATAATCTGTATCTTTGTGAGCATCAAAATAATTGTAGCTTGTTCTGCCCATATATGTAAATGGGCAACTACAACAGTCAGCAAAGAGATGCTACAGACCCATGTCAACATCTTCCACTCTGAGAATATGGCACCCTATGTCAGCATGAAGAAGTTACAGAAGACCAACCTTCACCCATAATCCCATAGAAAGGGAAAGATGTTCTGACAAATGGGGATCTGTAATCAGCACTTTGCAGGAAACTGCCCTCAGCAAGAAGCCCCTTTTCTTGTCACTTTAGCAAAGCTATATTGTAACTAACTTTTTTTTTTTTTTTTTTTTGCAGTACATGGGTCTCGCACTGTTGTGGCCTCTCCCGTTGTGGAGCACAGGCTCCGGACGCGCAGGCTCAGCGGCCATGGCTCACGGGCCCAGCTGCTCCGCAGCATGTGGGATCTTCCCGGATCAGGGCATGAACCCGCGTCCCCCGCATCGGCAGGAGGACTCCCAGCCACCGCGCCACCAGGGAAGCCCTGTAACGAACTTTTAAACCAGGCACCAGCATGCTCTACTTCTCTCCAGCCCGAGCACATGTTTCAAATCTTTTAATCACACAGTACCTTGCCTAACTTTTTGGTTCTTTCCATAGATCAAAGAAGGAGAAATGATTCACTCTGCTGTACAGCAGAAAGTAACACAACTCTGTAAATCAACCATAATCCAAAAAAAATAATTTTAAGAAATAAATAAAAATAAGGGATTCTGAAGTGTGGACTTTAGCTAATAATAACGTATCAATATGGGTTCGCCATTTGTGAAAGATATATCACACTAACATAAGATGTTCATAATAGGCACAGGTTCATGGAATTCTATGTGCTATCCTTGTAATAATTCTGTAAATCTAAAAATTTCTAGATTAAAAGTTTATTGAGGAAAAAAAGAGAAGTAGAAATGAAGAATAAGTAATTAACAGACGACCAGATCTCTTTCCTAGCTTCCCCTTCAGTAATCTCGAGAACAAACTCTGTGACCAAACTGTGTGAACAAGATAACATCTAGAGGAAGATCACAAGAAGTCCACGAGCCTGTACACAGTGAGGAATGGTGACGACTCTGACCCCCTATTTTAACTGAGATTACTTCACTTCTTCCCTTTAAAACCTTCATGGCCAAGCAAAATCTCCAGAGGTGGTTTTGAGGGACACTGAGTCCACCATCTCCCCAGATTGCTGGCATTCTGATTAAAACACCTTTCCTTTCTACCAACATTTGTCTCTCTTGAATATTGATTTTTGAGCAGTGCCTAGCAGCCAGACCTGATTCAGCAACAACCTCATCTCCAGTGATAAGGTCATCATCCTTTTCCTGATATGAGAAGCGGGCAGGGGATGGTGGGGACACTTTCATAAAGAGAATTTATGATAAATTTTCAGGCAGATGGGGGGAAAGCAGAGAGTTCATCCTGTGTCTGCTTTTTCTCAATTGCCTTTAGCTCAAAATAATCCTTATGCCAGTGGCATATTTTGCAGTGGTATATTCTGATCTACACAATCCTCCCACCACGTGGAGACTGAGAATGAAGTAATTATATCTCAAAAAAAGACGGTGGGGGGGAGACATCTTGTCACATTTTATAAATCCTGAATCAGCTATTCCTGAAGTCTGATCTACTACTCAACTTTTTAGTTTTTTATATATGTGTGTGTGTGTGTATATATATATATATTTATAGTCTAATAAATTTTCCTTTTTTTGCTTAAACCATGTGAATTTTGCTTTTCACTGTTTGCAGACAAGAATTCTAACCATAATTTATTAATGTAACAGTAAACATAGCAATAAAAGAGAAATAAAAATAATAGCTGGTACTCTTAAGTGAACTTTATATGCCAGACACAGGATCCTCTTAATTATTTTAATATCCAGTACATATTATTATTCCCATTTTATCAGCATAGAAATTAATATTAAAGAGGTGTACAATTTTCTGTAGAGTAATAGAGATGAAATTAGGACCCAAGATTTCCTTTGGAACCCCATGTTCTCAAAATCCACTGCAATGGCAAAAAAAAAAAAAAAAAAGAACAGAATGGGTCATAATCTCAATTAACTTCCTATATTCATCAGTGAATAAGTAGAGAAAAATGTCCTGCCTGTTTTCTTCATTTCTCTTGGGATATCTCTAAACATACTTGATAAATTCCTTTAGACTTTTTCATCATACCTCTTTCTTCACATATACTATCACAGATTTGCAGATGTTTTTCTTAAGCACAATTTCACAACAGAAGCACACTGCAGAAACTGAAACGCTTGTCATGATTCAGGTTCTCAACCACCCAAACAGATGTGTACAAGCAGAGGTCACAGTCCCAGAGAGAGAGCCATAGAATTTTAGAGGCTGTTCAATAGAAGGAGAGAAATTGGCCATTACAGTGTATAAAAGTTACCTGAAACTAACCATGCGAAGTCAGAAGAGAGCACTATATTCTGGGTCAGGTACCATAACCAGTGCTAAATAGTCATTCTAATTCTATTACTACAGTCTGAAGGTACCAGGGGGTTCCTAAGCTTTCTTTACTGACTTAAAAGTAACCATCTGTAAATCTGAACTTATACCTAATTCCAAATCTACATCACTATAGCTCACCACCATTTAGGGTTGCTGTGAGGTGGGCTTTACCCAGTTTACTGCCAACAGAGGTACTGATGACACTTGTGTGATCTACTTCCCTGACCAGGGATCAAACCCAGGCCCCCTGCATTGGGAGTGCAGAGTGTTAACCACTGGACCAGCAGGGAAATCCCTCACAACATTCTAATGGATAATAAACAGTACTTTTTAAAAGAAAATGCCAGACCTGAATATAACATATTCATTCTATGAATATGAACAAAATTAAAATATATATATAAAATAGAAACATTCTATAACATGACGAAAAGGGAATATGCACTCAAAAGGCAGAGGCAAAATATGTGTTTGAAAAATATTTATCACAGGAAGCGTAAATAAAACTTAGCCTTATTTTATGCTTGTAATAAAATAGTATAAAATATGTATACTCGGGGCTTCCCTGGTGGCGCAGTGGTTAAGAATCTGCCTGCCAATGCAGAGGACATGGGTTTGAGGCCTGGTCTGGGAAGATCCCACATGCCGTGGAGCAACTAAGCCCGTGAGCCACAACTACTGAGCCTGCGCGTCTGGAGCCTGTGCTCCGCAACGGGAGAGGCCGCGACAGTGAGAGGCCCGCGCACCGCGATAAAGAGTGGCCCCTGGGGGCTTCCCTGGTGGCGCAGAGGTTGCGAGTCCGCCTACTGATGCAGGGGACACGGGTTCGTGCCCCGGTCCGGGAAGATCCCACGTGCCGCGGAGCGGCTGGGCCCGTGAGCCATGGCCGCTGAGCCTGCGCGTCCAGAGCCTGTGCTCCGCAGCGGGAGAGGCCACAACAGTGAGAGGCCCGCGTACCAAAAAAAGAAAAAAAAAAAAAAAAAAAAAAAAAAAAAAAAATGTATACTCTATGAAACAAAAGATGAAACATTAATATCCTCAACAGAGAAGAAAATGGAGCTGAATGAGACGCAGGAAGTAATAAAAATGAGAGCCAGATGAGATAAAATAGAATACTGACAAAATGAAAATTATAGTAGAATTTGAAATCTATTAGAAATAGTAAGCTGACACTACAGAAAATAAGAAAAATAGAAGACAAATTTGCTTGCCCAAATGCAAAGAGAAAAGGACAAAGAAGTAAAAAGGACAAGAAAGGTGATGATATAGCTTTGGGCAGAGAACAAAGATGCAACTAAGAATTCACTGGAGAAAAGAATTTTACTGAAAGAAAATAAAAAATCAAAAATATCATGGGACAAAACTTTCCTGAGATGAAAGATCTGAATCTGCAAATTCACCAGATATCAGATAACACTGATGAAAGGAGACCAAAATCTAAATATATCCCATGAAACTCCTAATTTTCAAGCATAAAGAAAAAAAAATCCAATAGCATTCAGCACAGGAGTGAAATGTTAACCATCAAGAAACCAAAATCAAATTGGCCTCAGACCTCTCCTTCACAAGATAAAATGCCATAAACAGAGGCAGGTGGCCATGAAGTTAATAAAGTTTAAGCTTCAAGACCCCACATTTGCATGGTGCCTTTCTAAATAAAATTAACTTTCATAACTAGCTTTATGTTATTGATTTTGTATTCTTTCTCTGAAAGAGTTTCCCTCAAATTGTGTATGCTTCAGACTCCACAAAACCTAGATCTGCCCCTGGTCAAAGTACAAGAGGACAACATCTACAACGTTTTGTTGACAATAGATTGTGACCCAAGAATTAAAACCACAAAAAGTTATAATTCTTGTATGAAAAGTAAGGAATAAAGGAAGGTAGGAAAGGAGTGAAGATGTTTTAAAATTTGCAGTGCCTAACAAAGATTAAGACCTATGATCACACTTGTATTTCAAAAGATTTACCAATTTAAGAGATTTACCAAAATAAAGATTTCAAGGATTTTTTAACTGTCATTTTAAAAAGCAGGAGGTAAGGTTGCTGATGACTGGCATTGAAACTATTAATGTACAAAATTAAATCTAAATAATTGCTATAAATGTGGGATAAAATATAAGACAAATGTCATAAATGCTGAAAAGAATACATAATTAATATTCTAATATAATTATAAGACAGTAGAAAGGTTTGACACAGGTTGAGATGAAAGCTTTCAGATACAGCAGGTGGTCTTAAAATGAATTCCAGCCATTTTTCTTCCCAGCTTCAACCTAACTATAGTCTATCTCTCTTTAGAAAAACAACAGCTAAGGTGTTTGATCATAGAAAGAAGATGATTGATCATAGAAAGAGGATTAGCGGGGGGACCTTCAAGATGACAGAGGAGTAAGACATGGAGATCACCTTCCTCCCCACAAATACATCAAAAATACATCTACAGGTGGAACAACTCCTACAGAATACCTACTGAACACTGGCAGAAGACCTCAGACTTCCCAAAAGAAAAGAAACTCCCCATGTACCTGGGGTCTTGGTGCTCCAGCCGGGTGTCAGGCCTGAGCCTCTGAGGTGGGAGAGCCAAGTTCAGGACATTGGATCACCCGCCCCCACAAAACATCAAATGGCAAAAGCTCTCCCAGAGATCTCCATCTCAATGCTAAGACCCAGCTCCACTCAACGACCAGCAAGCTATAGTGCTGGACCAGCAAGCTGGACCAGCAAGCTACAGCTACATGAACACAAGCCCATGAATTAGTATAGAGGCTGCCTAAAATCATAATAAGTTCACAGACACCCCAAAACACACCACTGGACGTGGACCTGCCCACCAGAAAAACAAGATCCAGCATCATCCACCACAACACAGGCATCAGTACCCTCCACCAGGAAGCCTACACAACCCACTGAACCAACCTTACCCACTGGGGGCAGACACCAAAAACAACAGGAACTATGAACCTACAGCCTGCGAAACAGAGACCCCAAACACAGTAAGTTAAGCAAAATGAGAAGACAGAGAAATACACAGCAGATGAAAGAGCAAGGTAAAAAAAAAAAATGAAGAGGAAATAGGCAGTCTACCTGAAAAATAATTAAGAGGAATGATAGTAAAGATGATCCAAAATCTTGGAAATGGAAGAGAGAAAATACAAGAAACGTTTAAACAGACCTAGAAGAACAAAAGGGCAAACAAACAATGATGAACAACATATTAAATTAAATTAAATATTCTCTGGAAAGAATCAACAGCAGAATAACTGAGGCAGAAGAACGGATAAGTGCCCTGGAAGAATAAAAGTGTGGAAATAACTATTGCAGATCAGAAAAAAGAAAAGAGAATGAAAAGATTTGAGAACGGTCATGGAGACCTCTGGAGCAACATTAAACGCACCACCATTCGAATTATAGGGGACCCAGAAGAAGAAGAGAAAAAGAAAGGGACTGAGAAAATATTTGAAGAGATTATAGTTCAAAATTTCCCTAATATGGGAAGGGAAATAGTCAATCAAGTCCAGGAAGCAGAGAGAGTCCCATACAGGATAAATCCAAGGAGAAACACACCAAGACACATATTAATCAAACTATCAAAAATTAAATACAAAGAAAACATATTAAAAGCAGCAAGGGAAAAACAACAAATAACACATAAGGGAATCCCCGTAAGGTTAACAGCAGATCTTTCAGCAGAAACTCTGCAAGACAGAAGGGAGTGGCAGGACATATTTAAAGTGATGAAGGAGAAAAACCTACAACCAAGATTACTCTACCCAGCAAGGATCTCATTCATATTTGATGGAGAAATTAAAACCTTTACACACAAGCAAAAGCTAAGAGAATTCAGAACCACCAAACCAGCTTTACAACAAATGCTAAAGGAACTTCTCTAGGCAGGAAACACAAGGGAAGGTAAGGACCTACAGTAATAAACCCAAAACAATTAAGAAAATGGGAATAGGAACATACATATTGATAATTACTTTAAATGTAAATGGATTAAATGCTCCAACCAAAAGACACAGACTGGCTGAATGGATACAAAAACAAGACCCGTATATATGGTGTCTACAAGAGACCCACTTCAGACTTAGGGACACATACAGACTGAAAGTGAGGGGATGGAAAAAGATATTCCATGCAAATGGAAATCAAAAGGAGGCTGGAGTAGCAATTCTCATATCAGACAAAATATACTTTAAAACAAAGATTATTACAAGAGACAAAGAAGGACACTACATAATGATCAAGAGATCAATGCAAGAAGAATATACAACAATTGTAAATATTTATGCACCCAACATAGAAGCACTTCAATACATAAGGCAAACACTAACAGCCATAAAAGGGGAAATAGACAGTAACACAATCATGGAATCACAATCATAGAATCACAAATTCTATCAAACATTTAGAGAACAGCTAACACCTATCCTTCTTAAACCCTTCCAAAATGTAGTAGAGGAAGGAACACACCCAAACTCGTTCTACAAGGACACCATCACACTGATACCAAAACCAGACAAAGATGTCACAAAGAAAGAAAACTACAGGCCAATATCACTGATGAACATAGATGCAAAAATCCTCAACAAAATACTAGCAAACAGAATCCAACAGCACATTAAAAGGATCATACACTATGATCTAGTGGGGTTTATCCCAGGAAGGCAAGGATTCTTCAATATATGCAAATCTATCAATGTGATGCACCATATTAACAAACTGAAGGAGAAAAACCAAGTGATCATCTCAATAAATGCAGAGAAAGCTTTCAACAAAATTCAACATCCATTTATGATGAAAACCATCCAGAATGTAGGTATAAAGGGAACTTTCCTCAACATCATAAAGGCCATATATGACAAACCCACAGCCAACATCGTCCTCAATGGTGAAAAACTGAAACCATTTCCAATAAGATCAAGAACAAGACAAGGTTGCCCACTCTCAGCACTCTTAGTCAACATAGTTTTGGAAGTTTTAGCCACAGCAATCAGAGAAGAAAAAGAAATGAAAGGAATCCAAATTGGAAAATAAGAAGTAAAGCTGTCACTGTTTGCAGATAACATGATACCATACATAGAGAATCCTAAAAATGCTACCAGAAAACTACTAGAGCTAATCAATGAATTTGGTAAAGTAGAGGGATATAAAATTAATGAACAGAAATCTCTTGCATTCTTATACACTAATGATGAAAACTCTGAAAGTGAAATTAAGAAAACACTCCCATTTACCATTGCAACATAAAGAATAAAATATCTAGGAATAAACCTACCTAAGGAGACAAAAGACCTGTATGCAGATAATTATAAGACAGTGATGAAAGAAATTCAAGATGATACAAACAGATGGAGAGATATACCATGTTCTTGTATTGGAAGAACCAACATTGTGAAAATGACTCTACTACCGAAAGCAATCTACAGATTCAATGCAATCCCTATCAAACTACCACTGGCATTTTTCACAGAACTAGAACAAAAGTTTTCACAATTTGTATGGAAACACAAAAGACCCCGAATACCCAAAGCAATCTTGAGAATGAAAAAAGGAGCTGGAGGAATCAGGCTCCCTGACTTCAGACAATACTACAAAGCCACAGTAATCAAGACAGTATGGTACTGGCACAGAAACAGAAATATAGATCAATGGAACAGGATAGAAAGCCCAGATATAAACCCATGCACATATGGTCAACTAATCTATGACAAAGGAGGCAAGGATATACAGTGGAGAAAAGACAGTCTCTTCAATAAGTGGTGCTGGGAAAACTGGACAGCTACATGTAAAAGAATGAAATTAGAACACTCCCTAACACCACCCACAAAAATAAACTCAAAATGGATTAAAGACCTAAATGTAAGGCCAGATACCATCAAACTCCTAGAGGAAAACATAGGCAGAACACTCTATGACATAAATCACAGTCAGATCCTTTTTGACTCACCTCCTAGAGAAATGGAAATAAAAACAAAAATAAACAAATGGGACCTAATGAAATTTAAAAGCTTTTGCACAGCAAAGGAAGCCATAAACAAGATGAAAAGACAACCCTGAGAACGGGAGAAAATATTTGCAAATGAAGCAACTGACAAAGCATTAATCTCCAAAATTTACAGGCAGTTCATGCAGCTCAATATTAAAAAACAAACAACCCAATCCAAAAATGGGCAGAAGACCTAAATAGACATTTCTCCAAAGAAGATATACAGATTGCCAACAAACACATGAAAGAATGCTCAATGTCATTAATCATTAGAGAAATGCAAATCAAAACTACAATGAGATATCATCTCACACTGGTCAGAATGGCCATCATCAAAAAATCTACAAACAAAAAATGCTGGAGAGGGTGTGGAGAAAGGGAACCCTCTTGCACTGTTGGTGGGAATGTAAATTGATACAGCCACTATGGAGAACACTATGGACGTTCCTTAAAAAACTACAAATAGAACTACCATATGACCCAGCAATCCCACTACTGGGCAATATACCCCGAGAAAACCATATTTCAAAAAGTGTCATGTACCACAATGTTCCTTGCAGCTCTATTTACAATAGCCAAGACATGGAAGCAACCTAAGTGTCCATCGACAGATGAATGCATAAAGAAGATGTGGTACATATATAAAATGGAATATTACTCAGCCATAAAAAGAAATGAAATTGTTATTTGTAGTGAGGCGGATGGACCTAGAGTCTGTCTTTCAGAGTGAAGTAAGTCAGAAAGAGAAAAACAAATACCATATGCTAATACATATATATGGAATCTAAAAAAAAAAATGAAAAAAAAATGTTCTGAAGTACCTAGGGGCAAGATGGGAATAAAGAAGCAGACCTACTAGAGAATGGACTTGAGGATACGGGGAGGGGGAAGGGTAAGCTGGGACAAAGTGAGAGAGTGGCATGGACATATATACAGTGCCAAACGTAAAACAGATAGCTAGTGGGAAGCAGCCACATAGCACAGGGAGATCAGCTCAGTGCTTTGTGACCACCTAGAGGGGTGGGATAGGGAGGGTGGGAGAGAGGGAGATGCAAGAGGGAAGAGATATGGGGACATATGGATATGTATAACTGATTCACTTTGTTATAAAGCAGAAACTAACACACCAATGTAAAGCAATTATACTCCAATAAAGATGTTAAAAAAAGAAAAAGAAAGAGGATTGGAAGCCTGGGGTTCTGATGAGGTCTCCAAAGAGAGCAGAGGTACAGGACAATTTCCCTCATGATTCCAAGGGAATCCTGCAAACCTGAAGCCAAGAGACCTGGAGCAAGTTTCTGGACCTGATGTTCCTTGCCAGAGCATGAACTGAAGAAATCCATAGAATCCAAAGGGAAAAGGGGGTTCCAACCCCTGTGTGTGGTCTTGGGGAAATCTGCAGATTTCCCTGTTCCATGAAGAGCTGTAGAGGCACTACACAGGAGGACTGTGTTCCTCCTTGACTCTGAGACTTGCAATGGTTGTAACCCTTGAAATCAGAGAATGAAGAAGCTTTCTCTTCGTTTCTGCCAGAGGACTAACAGCTTACCACTTGCTACACCCTTGACCCACAGGGAAGGGACAGGTGCTGCCGTGCCAGCCATCACCCATGGGCTTGCCACCTCTCAAAGTCCTCATTAGAAAGCAAAGCAGAGCATAGGCAAAAGAAGTTAACAATGCACCAAAGGAAACCCAGCAATCCAAAAGCAGAAGAAAACAAGTTCTTAATTATGCACCTTCAAGGGAGATATGATTCCTGGATGACATGACTTTCATATTTATAAAGTGAATATGTTGATCTGAGAAAAGGATTGTCATTATTGAAAACTAGATTAGTGACCTGGAAGGTCAGTTGGAAGAAATATCTCACAACCTAGAGGAAATATACTTAGAGATAGAAATAATAAAGGAAAGATAAGATTTTTAAAAGATGACCAAGTAATGGGAGTTTCAGAAAGAGAAAAAGGAATAGCTAGAAGACAGGCAAAAACGGCAAAGGAAGTATTCCTGATGGGAACACTTGATACTGCAGATTAAAAGGGCTAAGTTCCAGAGTGATGAGGAAGGGAAAGAGGGGAAGAAAGAGGGAGAGATGGAGGCAAAGGCGATGGTAGAGCGGGTGGGGGGGGAGAGAGAGAGAGAGAGAACTTTACAAAAGGAAAAGAATAAAATTGTTACGGTCTGAAGTTTGTTACACCAAAATTCATATGGTGGAATTATAACCCCCAGTACCTACAATGTGACTATATGTAAAAAGGTAATTAATTAAGTGGCATTATTAGGTAGGCCCTAATCCAATATGACTGGTTGCCTTATACGAAGAAAAGATTAGGACACAGACATATACAGAGAGAAAATCATGTGAAAGCATAGGCAGAAGGCAGCGATCTATAAGCCAAGGAAAGAGGTCTCAGAGTCAACCCTGCCAACATCTTGGACTTGTAGCCCCCGAGACCATGAGAAAATAAATTTCTATTATATAAGCCACCCAGTCTGTGGTACTTTGTTGAAGCAGCCCTAGCAAATTAATACAAAAATTAACATCAAATTTTTCATCTGTTACATGTACTCCAATGTTCACTGCAGCACTATTTACAATAGCCAAGACATGGAAACAACTTAAATGTCCATCAACAGATTAATGGATAAAGTAGATGTGGAATATATATACAATATATATAACTCAGCCATAAAAAAGTATGAAATAATGCCATTTGCAGCAACATGGATGGACCTAGAGATTATCTTACTGAGTGAAGTAAGCCAGACAGAGAATGACAAATATCATATAATATCACTTATATGAGGAACCCGAAATTTTAAAAAGAGATACAAATGAACCTATTTACAAAACAGAAAGAGACTCACAGACATAGAAAACAAACTTATGGTTACCAAAGGGGAAGCTGGGGGAGGGATAAATGAGGAGGTTGGGTTTAACATACACAACACTACTATATATAAAATGGATAACCAACAAGGACCTACTGTATAGCACAGGAAACTATACTCAATATTTTGTCAGAACCTATAAGGGAAAAGAAGCTGAAAAAGAATAGATATATATATGTATGTATGTATAACTGAATCACTGTGCTGTACACCTGAAACTAACATGACATTGTAAATCAACTGTACTTCAATTAAAAATTTTTTTCAACTGTAATTTTAGATGCTAGGAAACAGGAGATTAATATTTACTGGTTAATGAGAGGAAAGGATTACAACAAAATAATCTTAGAGGAAAGAAGTCTATTTACAGATATATAAAGAATTCTGAGAGCCTATCACCCACAGAACCCAACTGAGGAAAATACTTAGGAAAGGGCTCTAATCAAGTAAGTGAACAGAACAGATGGCAAGATAAGGACAATGACAAGGAGAGAAAACAGTGGTAGGCAATAAACTTTGAATGGATAATAATAGAGTCATTAGGAATTTGTAACATTAAGAATTCTTGAACCAGAGGAGTCACATAGCAAAGCTGAAACTGACAATAGTGTGGAACTTAAAGTTGTAAACTATCTCAGCAGAACCTGTGACTTGAGAGGGAGCAGGGAATCAGAAGCAACATTTTTATAGTACATTAATGGGAGACGCAAGAGGAAAGAGATATGGGAACATATGTATATGTATAACTGATTCACTTTGTTATAAAGCAGAAATTAACACACCATTGTAAAGCAATTATACTCCAATAAAGATGTAAAAAAAAAAAAAAGAAAAAAAGAAAAGAATGGCATAGGCACTGCTCCAGGCACTTCCTTTAATTAAATCGTCACAACAACCCTATGAATAAAGTCATGTTATTATCGTCTTTTTACAGATGAGGAAACTGAGGCAAAGAGAACAGCTTGCCCAAGATTACAAAGCTAGTAAGTCACTCCAGAGTCTGTTTTTAACTACTGCACTAGGCGGCCAAAAGGAGAGAATTAAAGGCATTCTAGTGGATGTGTACATAAAAGGGGCATGTGGAGGACAAAATATCTAACATGTTTAATTGACTGCACACATTTGATTATACATGTGTAATTTACTGAAAAAACTGGGGCAGTTTTAGATTAAAGGGGCACAATTACTAATTATGCCAGGAAAATAGAAATAAACCAGGACTTGCATAAGCAAATCAGGACATATAATCATCCTGTATCTTCAGGTCTCAACTTAATGATAGGAAGCAGTAAATAACCTTGATTGAGAGATATGGTTAATTTCTTTATTTCATATAATAGTAGAGAAATATATATTCAATTATGCATGTCAGGTATAGCAAGATTGCAAAGACTGTAGAAGAGAAAAGTACCAAGAAACTACTAAACTAACATGGAAAGAAAAGGAAATGATTAGTAACTTGATCAAACACACAAAAATAAAGAATAAGAGAAAAAAGGGAAGAACAAAGTAAGATGGAGGGAATAAAACTAAGAGTTTTCAATTCTTAAATGTAAACCACTTAAATTTTCTTACTAAAAGAGACTGTGAAATTAAGTTAAAGAACAATAAATGAAAATATGCTAGATATTTTTATAAGAAGAAAACACATAAAACAAAGCAAAAAAGAAATTTTAAAATAAAGGCATAGCACTGACCAAGAAAGAAAAATTTATAGAATAGAATCTGCCAAAATTAAAGACTTCTGCTTATCAAAAGACACCAATGAGAAATTAACAGGCAAGCCACCAACTGGGAGAAAATATTACCAATACATATATCTGACAAATGACTAATATACAGAATATATAAACAATTCCTACAACAATATTAAAAGACAAAAGTACAATTTTAATAAGGGCCCAAGGAATTGGCATTCCACAAAAGAGGATATACAACTTAGTAATAAGCACATGAAAAAGTGCTCATTATTATCAGTCATCAGAAAAATCTAAATTAAGCCCATAGGAGATAATGCAACACACTTACTAGAATGGCTAAAATCAAGAAGACTGACAAAAATCAAATGTTAGTGAGGATGTGGAGCAATCAGACTCTCATACATTGGGGGGACAGCTGGTATAACCACTTTGGGAATCATTCTAGAATTTCCCATAAAGTTAAACATACAGGTACCCTATGATGCAGCATTTCCACCCTTGGGTATTTACCCAAGAAAAAAATGAAACCATATGTCTACAAAAAGACTTGAATATGAATGTTCATAGCAGCTTTATTTATAATTGCCAAAAACTAGTAATATACCAAATGTGGCTCAAACGAACAATTGACAAATTGTGGTTTAGTCACACATGGAATACTACTCAGCAAAGGAAAGCAATGATTTACTGATACATACAACATGATGAACTTTCTTTTGGAGAGAAAGAAGCCAGACACATATTCTAATTAAGTCTACAGACAAAACTAATCTATGATTAAAGAAATCAGAACACTGGTTGTCTTTGGAAGAAAGGGTAGGGATTGATGGGAAAGAACCACAAAATAATCTTTATGAGATGATGTTCTGTAGCTTGTTAAGAACATATGCACTTAACTGTTCTAGCTCTAATGTTCCGTGAGTCCATGGAGCATGGTGTAGATGAGGAAGAAGTTATAAGACCAGACTACCTGCCTGGCTACCACTACATGCAACATCCAGGCCATACTGAATCCATTTCATATTTTAGGAAGAGGGATTCTGTGAGCACTCCAAGAGCTTGCTTAGTAAGGAGAAAGGACAAATCACTCATGTTCAACAGCAAGTAGCCCTCAAGTTACCTTGACAGCCAATGGCAGGTAGCTGTAGGGAAGAAAAACTGTTTCGTGAGGTCTGGTGCCCAATGACAGTCATGACTCAGCTATGGGGTTTTTGATGTGGGGGGAATCAGAAGAGGGGGAAGGTAGACAAGATCGGCAAGCTCTAGGTTTGTCTAAGCACTGAAAAATGAAACAAAGAATAAATACAAATTAGAACTAAGAAATGATTTATAAAAGAGAATACTTTTTTTGTAGAGTCTTATGTCAGCACCCACCTCCTTCATCTTGTGTCAGATAGCCAAAGCCCAGAGACGGATGTGGGAGAAGAAAAGACTCTGGCTAGAGAGCCAGGTTAACAAGCCCTCTCCCCTACCATGTCATTATGGCTTTTAGTCCAAAGAGGAACTTCTCTATCCCTGGCTAAAGGAAATGAGAGCCACGGGGGAAGAGACAGAAAAAGAAAAGCAGTGGATTCCATAAAGAGGATCCCAGCCTCCCCTTCCCTGGCACAGCTGTTTACATTCAGCAAGAGTCCCCTGGGGTGGAGGGGGGTGGTCAAGTGCATATGGGGATACTGTCTTAGATTACCTTATGCACCAGCTGGTCTCAGAGGTAGCAGAATAATTACAGACACCAAGCATGGCACAGAGCAGAAAGCTGGTAACAGTGAGGGGCCCTGCCTACCAGATCAAGAGCATCTCCACAGCTTCTTTTGTTCACCAACAATCAAGGGTCAAACCTGGCAATGTGTCTAAGCAGATTCCTGTGTACAGGAATCTATAAGCCACCCTCTCCTCAAGACAAACAAACGAGGCCACAGCAACACATAATCCTCCTAAATTTGCACCTGATGGAGAACCCAGCTGAAGGAGGGTTTGAAAAAAAAATTAAGTCGTATTATAGAAGAATAAAGAAGTAATATTCCTTACAGACCTGTTCTTATGTTACTCAGGTTTTTCTTTCAGCTTCTTGTCAATGCATTCTGCTTACATAAATTTGTTTTAGACAATATTATTTCTGTTTAATCTAACTCTCTTGCCAACAAGAGCTTAAAGGTCCATGAAATCAAAACATTTAATACTGCTTCTCCACCCCTCCACACCCCATCCACCAAGAATTGTTTGTGTAGAACTGGAGAGAGACAGAGGGAGGGAGACAGGGGAAGGAGAGGAGCGGGGAGTGCTTAGTCTGAGGACTCAGGTCTGCCCAAGGGACAGAAACATGCATATTTTAAAATTAATAAGTCTGTACTTTTGCTCCAATTGGCTTCTACTCCTTAAAGCCACAAGTAGGCCACCAGTCCTTGTTATTTTAAGTCCAAGTGTCAAATTAATACCAAGCCAAAAGTTGAATAATTACTTAATATAATTAATACAGAATGGAATGTAAATATCCAGTTGATCAAATCTACAAAAAGTCCAGCAAAATGTTCATACTTCATGTATAGATATAATTGTGCTTTGTACTAAAGGTATATATTTTAGAAATGAAAAAGCAGACTTTAATGATGTAAAATATTTTTCACCATTCACCATCTGTGGATCTAGCTCCTAGACACAGCTGACAGCAATGCAGATTGCCGCTTGGTTTTCTGTTTCAAATTCACCTTAAGGGTTTTTGGGTTTTTTTTTTTTTAACATCTTTATTGGAGTATAATTGTTTTACAATGTTTTGTTAGTTTCTGCTGTATAACAAAGTGAATCAGCTATACGTATACATATATCTCCATATCCCCTCCCTCTTGCATCTCACTCCCACCCTCCCTATCCCACCCCTCTAGGTGGTCACAAAGCACTGAGCTGATCTCCCTGTGCTATGCGGCTGCTTCCCACTAGCTATCTGTTTTACATTTGGTAGTGTATATATGTCCGTGCCACTCTCTCACTTCGTCCCAGCTTACCCTTCCCCCACCATGTCTTCAAGTCCATTCTCTACGTCTGCGTCTTTATTCCTGTCCTGCACCTAGGTTCTTCAGAACCATGGTTTATTTTTCTTTAGATTCCATATATATGTGTTAGCATACGGTATTTGTTTTTTGCTTTCTGACTTACTTCACTCTGTATGACAGACTCTAGGTCCATCCACCTCACTACAAATAACTCAATTTCGTTTCTTTCTATGGCTGAGTAATATTGCATCGTATATATGTGCCACATCTTCTTTATCCATTCATCTGTCAATGGACACTTAGGTTGCTTCCACGTCCTGGCTATTGTAAATAGCACTGCAATGAACATTGTGGTACATGACGCTTTCTGAATTATGGTTTTCTCAGGGTACCTTAAGGGTTTTTATAACTACACTGTGGTAAACAATTCATCACAGGACTAATCTATTTTCTGCCCCACTACCTCTAGGTGATACATTTTTTTAATGAAGCAAATTTCTTTGAAACACAGGACCACAAGTAAATAAAAATGTTTCTCTGGGAAAGCTGAAAAAATAATGATAATACAGGCTGACTTACATGCCTCCAACCATTGTGCTAGGCCAAGATCCAGAATATAACTTGATTCTTAAAGTAAGTACTGGGTCAAGGTTATGGTTACCAATTCCAGGCACCACCTTTGAAAAGAAGATTAGAAAACCTGGCAGTGATGGAAGAAGAAGGAGACTAAGAGGCTTAATTTAGACACTTAAAGGCGATGGGGGGACAGGTAAGGACAATCACTATTCTGGGTTGGCATCAGAAAGGCAGAGAACTGGCCTAGAAAATAAAGCTTTATTTAATAAAAAAATTTTGCTAAAGGGGATTTTGAAGATAACCTACATTAGAATTTCAACCAAAGAACAATAAAAGGAGACTATGTGGAAAAGCAAAGGAGGAATCAAAGAGAACATTATCAACTTACTTTCCATAAATATACCTATAAGGGAGTATAGTTTTTTGTACCATAGAATACCAAAACCACCACAGAAAGCCACCAAAGAGAGATCCATCCTTATCTGACCCAGAGCTCTCTGTAAATATTAATCCTGGGTAGTTGAACAGCCTCCTGGGGGCCTAAGATATGAAGGAGACAAATAAGCAAAAAGCAACAACTCACTTGCTCACTAGCTCAATGCATTCACTTCATGATAAAGAGAGGCTGCTTTAGGACAAGAAGTAATGATTCCCCCATCCAGAAAATCCAGACAAACCTAAGGTGATTACTGGTCTAGAGTTGTTGGCAAAAACTCTCAAATTATTGTCCTTACACACGTGAACATGGAGAAGCCACTCAAGGCACAACTACTTCCCCTTCATTTCAAATGAGAGTCCTGGAATCCTAGGATTTGCAATTGATTCAATACTAAGTTAAAAGCTGGGAGACCCTTGTTATGATTTACCATCACCCACTTTGGTATGCATGACCTGGATAATTTGAAAACATTATGATGGGAGTTGAATACATATATATATATATATATATATATATATATAGTCCCTGAAAAATCCAGATTAGTAATCTACAAAGGGTACAATATCCTGGTTCCAGACTAGATATTTTGAATATGGCTCTAGTAATAATAAGAAAATCTCAATGCAATATTTCACCATTACCTCAACATCTTTCAATATCATAGCAAAAAAAAAAAAGGAAAAAGAAAAAGAATACAAAAAGAGTTACCTGTTACCATCTTCATCATCTTTAAAGAGACACGCATTTATTCTGGGAGGTTTCCATATCCTGTTCTTGCAGCACAACATCTGGGGATCCCTAGAATTCTGCATCAAAAGGCCAGATGAATATGGAAATTGTATAACCTTACTAGAATGTAAATCCTAAGAAGGCAGAGAGCATTTCTGTATCTCCCCACTAAATTCCCAAACCTAACACATGTCAAGTGCTCAATAAATATTTGTTAATCGCATGAATAATCAATCAGCAAAGGGAAGTGTGAAGGCAAAATGTACCAAAGCTAAAAATTTTCATGTTGTCACTTGACATATCTAACTGATAAACCTGCAGTATGTTAAAGGAAAAGCTGTACCATTGCTCAATCTTGAAGCATAACAGGGATGAAATTTGATCTGAATAGTTAAGACTTTGAAACACTGATGCTCAGAAAGCTCCCCTGATTCTGATTCAAGTCACCCTAAACATATGTAAATAAATATCCAGAAAATTCTGGTACTAAGCAGGCAAAAATAACCTTGTCCTTAGAGCTTCCTTGGACATTTTCAGAGATGTTTTGATAGATTCCAAACCAAGAGTGTCTTAGGCAATAAAGACTTTTCACTGTCTCACATGACAAGAAGTCTGGAGATAGGTGGTCTAGATGTGGAGAAACTGTTTAGGAACATTATCAAAAACCTAGATTCCTTTCTATCCTTCTGCAAGATCCTCCTCAGCATATTGGTTTTTCATCTCTAAGCTTTTAGCCTTCAAGATGGCTGCCATAGCACCAATCACAAAATCTTTGCACACAACTTCATGGCAGAAAAACTGAACCAGACTCATCACCATCTCGTCTTACCAGAGAGCAAAATCTTTCTCAAATTACCACAACAGATTTTCTTCCATGCCTCATTGCCTAGATCCTGTTCTCATGCTTGCCCTTAGAGCAACCACTAGCAAAGGGAATTGGATTATGTTGCCTGCTTTAGACAAAATATGATTCATTCTGAGGCTGGGAAGTAGTCCACCTTTCCTAGAAAAAAAAAATGAAGCTTTTAAAATAAAGAAGAATGGTGGAATGGGAATGAAGACTAGATAGACAACTAAGAGCAACCACCTAGATCCTGAATTACTTTTAAAGTATAGCATAGCATGAATTTAAACCTTGGTTCCTTTTTTCCCTGAAAGATTCCCATCTCTCGATATGGGAACAGATGTATATGTATAACTGATTCACTTTGTTATAAAGCAGAAACTAATAAAAAAAAAAAAAAAGGATTCCCATCTCTCTTATTCTCACATTTGTCCCTGAGATAGACAGAGTGAGCCTCAGACTCTGATTGTAATCAAAGAACCTAATCTATACACAAGGGAAAGGGAAAGAAGTCATATTTTAAAGCATATATATATTTTAATGTATGTGCATATACATATGTGTATATATGTATATATGGGGCACATGCATACACAAATGGGGGATGTATATGTATCTATACACACATACAAATAAGATTTATATCCACATCTATCTTTATGGCTGAACTTAGAACATTACACTGAACTCTAACAGAAAATGCTCCCCTTGTTAGGTATCTACTCAACTATGTGATGGCTCCTGTGATGACTTCAGTCTATTTACCCAGGGATTTCCCATCAGTCAGCACCACTGAAAATAATTACAATTTCATTTAAATTAATGCTAATTACTCCGAAGCTAACAAAGGGTAGAATTAAATCCAGTTCTGACTTCCTCTCCTTTAGTTTGCAAAGAGCTGTTTCCACTGGTGTCCGCCACCCTGGAAGCTCTCATTTGCTCTGAAAGTCATTAGACTACAGTCATCAGCTAATGAGGCAGTAAGTGTTTGGAAGCAGTCTGGACTACTTCAGCACATCCAAGTTAAAATAAGGCAAATTAGTAGTGAAATCAAATTGGTTTAAACTGTGAAGTGAGTGTGAAAACTATTCCACTGAAAAGTAGTATTGGGTCAAATTGCTGCACTGGGACATTGGGGATGATTTCAACTTGAAAGAGAAAAATGTTACTTTTAATGAATTTCATTCTTTAGAAGGCAGTATATCTTAGTTATCCTGAAAGTCCAAAGGTTTTATTCATAGAAGAAAACAAAACATACCCAGAGAGGTATCATTCCCCCATCGAAGAGATAAAATTCGGTATCTACACTGGGACATGTTGGGGAGAAAAAAGGGGAGAATATTAATAATTACACTGGGATAACACATGTAAATAGGGTGTTTGCTCACCCTTAGTATCTGACACCTTTAGGAAGAGTATCAAAAACGTGATGGGAGAGGGGAAACTCTACCCCTGATACCCATGAAATCCACTAGAAATCTACTTCTTCAGCACATTTTGAAGGGAGGGAGGGAAAAGGAAAGGGGGAATCATGTTAAGTACTTACTTACGTGGTACTGAGGTCAAAGAAAACTAAGCTTCCCCCACTCTCCCCTCTCCCACTCATGCACAAAATGTCCAATTCTTTTAAGCAAATGGTGAACCAATATTAACAAAGAAACAAAATTTAAAATATCCAACTTCAGATGCAGGGCTTAGATGAGTCAAACCCATGGCCCATTAACTGAATCTGGCCCACAGATATGTTTTGTTTCAGAGGTGTTTTTTTCCTTGGATTTGAATTATTTGTCAATATATAAAGATTGGAATACTGCACTTACACACTTGCATTTACATCTTCCCTTGAACAACAACACCTGACAATGGGTCTACATTTCCGTGCATGGCAGTGAATGGTAGAGCTCACTAGTTGCTACCCCTTTGTCTTGATTGTCTTAGAATGAGAGGAGGAGTTGTGTGCAAAGGGTTTATTAGAAGTACTATTGGGAGATACACTGTGAGAAAGTGAAGAAGGTAGAATTTGGCAGAGGAAAAAGCCAGCCTGAAATTAATTTGTCTTTGAGGTCTCAGACAATCGTATGAGGAGCTCTGGAGTGGAGATGGGCCTTCAGGACTGTCTCACATCGAGGCACAGTGTCACTTAGCCCTTGAAAGGTCAACCTGATCTGGTCACTATTCGAAAGTTTCTCCTGTTAATTGACCTGGCCTCATATACCAAGAGCACAATTATCCAGTCGTTTGGGACCAAGTCATAGGTTCCATCTCTCACACTCTCTACCTGATAGGGGAAGAAAATAGATGTTCTCCAGGTAACTAAAAGCAGGTTTCTCCAATATTCCAGGTATTTGTTTGTTCCAGACTTATGGGATTACTGCATAAGTGGACTACAAAACATGGATTGTATTATCTACTGCTGCGTAACAAATTAATCCAAAAATCAGCAGCATAAAACAGCAAACATTTATTATCTCACAGTTTCTGTTCATCAGGAATCCAAGCATGGCTTCCCTGGGTGCTTCTGCCTTGAGGACTCTCACAAGATTGCAGTTAAGGTGTCTACCAGGGCTGCATTCTCATGCAAAGGCTCGACTGATGGAAAAGCCACTTACTAGCTCACTCACGTGGTGGTTGTCAAGATTCAATTCCCCATAAACTAGGAGGCTGAGGGCCTCAGTTTCTTTCTAGCTGTTAGTCAGAGGCTTTCCTCAGCTCCCTACCACAACTGGCTTCCACCACATCAAGCAAGCAAGAGGGAGCCAGCGTGCTACCAGGACAGGAGTCATGGACTTGTTGTAGCCCATCTTGGAAGTGACACCCTAACACTTTTGCCTTATTCTATTCATTAAAATCAAGTGACCAGGTCCGTCAGACAGCTGGGGGGAAGGGATTACCCAAGGGCATGAATACCTGGATAGGAGGATCATTACAGGTCATCTCAGAGGCTACCCACCACCTGGACCTTAACAAGAAGTTTATGGTCTAACTGAAGAGATAAAGACAGACATACGTATTAAATGCTGAATAGCCATGTATATGTTAATAATAAAACTAGATGAAAATAAAAGTTTTTTATTTAGGAGGCAAAGTATATAGAATGCCAAATGAGAGGTAAGGGTAACTAGTGCCATTCAAGTAGTTCAGATGAAGAACTCACTGTGAGCTGGAGTAATCAGGGAAGGCTGTGTGGAGGTGATGTGCCTGGAGGTGAGCCATTTGAATGGATGATTACAGTCACAGGGTTCCATAACTAGACAGGTATTAATCAAGGATTCTTTAATGACATTAGGAAAGATAAGATACACAAATGTGACACAGACATGTGGCATGTGGTTGAACGCCAACAGTTAGCTTAGATATGCTTCTAATTATATCCCTCCCCATTCTTGATATAAAGCCTATTAAGACTCCTTTAGATGCTTCCCTTAAACGAAAAGACTAAGGAGTAATGCAAAGAGAAAATGTTAGGATAGGGAGAGGATAGAGAAAATGGAACAGGAATAATTTTCAATTGATTTTATGTGCAAGGCACTATAGCTTCAGAGCAGGGAGGTTCAGTCCTGAACCTGCCATAACCGTAAATAAGAATAATTAATATTAAGAGCATGTTATGTGCCAGACACTGTAAGTGCTTTCCATCTGATTTTGAAAGTGAACAACAACAAATGAACAAAGCTGGCTGGCCGCTTTCCGGTCTTCCCTTTCTGCTCCCTTCCCCTTGTTTATATCTCTTCCTTCCCATTCAGGCCAGAGGCTCTTTCTTCCCTGAACCATTAAACTTACTCTGGAGAGAATCCAGACTCCAGTCATTCACACTTCAGTGTGTTCTTAAGTCACACCTAAGGTACTTTCATTATGAACCCTATTATTGACTTCTAAATGAAAGGCATTTTTCCTATAAAAGACGTTTCAGGCATCAGTGGGCAGGTAGGAGCCATATTTCCCATTTGGAGGATCAAGGGAGTGGTATTTCAGTCCCTGAAATGAAACCATATGAGGAGTTGCCTACTCATCAGGCTAGCCTTCAACTTGACCCATGTAATGGGTATTTGGTTAACAAATAGGGTCTTTCAGCCATATACACATTGACCTCCTGGCCTGGCCCAAAGGGGCCACTGTTTTCCATTTACTAATGAGGTAGACTTTGGTTTCTTCCTGCACCAGTTAGAAGTGTGATATTTTGTTTCTCTTTAAATCCCTAAAATCTGAGAGAACAAAGTTGTCAGAAACTCCTGCTGGTGAGCATTGAAGACAATCTGAGCCATCTGAGAAAAATTTGTTTTTCCTCTTCCCAGGGAAGCTGGTGAGGATCATATAACAAGCCAACTGGAGGCCTCGCAGTCGCTGCAGCCGCTGCCATCCTTTCTGCCCGTGGCCTTTCCTGTGAAACATGCGGGCTTGCAGCAGGGCTGACACCAACTTTTCAAAAGCCCCCACTTTTCCTCATTAGGAAGGAGAAGTCCACTCATTTGTGTCCCTACCAGGAGAGTCCAGTTTGCAGCATTTTGGTTTGAAAAAAGCTTTTTCTAGAATAGGTTGAAAAGGAAGCAACATGTCTACTTTTGATCTATAGTTATCTTCAGGGCTCTACCTTTACACGTCTCACTACCTTTAACAATCTATCATGAACAAGGGGTTTATATTTTGAACATTTGACGTTGAAGCTTTTTTAAGCATATTCCTGTTTAAAGCCATGCATGTAACTGAAAGAAATAGGAGGAGCATTTTTAAACAGGAAGTCTGTCCAACCACAAACCTTTAACCTTATGGGGAACCCCGACTGCACTAAACTTCAATGGATAGGAGCCGCTATTCTGATCCCAAGTTCTTAAAATTCTGTGAGACTCAAGTAATTAAGTCTTGGTCTCTGGTTTGACCAAGTGAGTGGTCATGATCTGTCTGCTCAGCTCACAAAATGTTATTTTAATTGGACTGTGTATTTCCAAGATGGGAATTTTAAAGGATGGCTAACTCCAGCCTACACAGAATGAGAAGGAGGAAAACCATACACTCACTGGGTCGTGAGAGGTGGGTCAAATCATTTTGCTATCTCACACTTCGGGGTTTTTTTTTTTTCTTTTTTGGGTTTTTTTGTGGTACGCGGGCCTCTCATTGTTGTGGCCTCTCCCATTGCGGAGCACAGGCTCTGGAAGCGCAGGCTCCCGACACGCAGGCTCCACAGCCATGGCTCACGGGCCCAGCCACTCTGTGGCATGTGGGATCCTCCAGGACCGGGGCACGAACCCGTGTCCCCTGCATCAGCAGGCGGACTCTCAACCACCGCGCCACCAGGGAAGCCCCTCACACTTTGGATTAATTCCTTTCGTCTCCTTGCCAAAATGGTTCCAGAACCTGGACACACACATTCACACCCCTAAACATACACACATGCATCCATGCTATCTATCATTAGTGGGGCAGAGTCTTCACCTTGGCTTGTCTAACATTTTCTCGGCTTCCACCCAAGAAAAAAAACCTTAGTCCACTTTTTACAGCAGGACTGCTTCTTCACACCTCTGCAGAAGCTAAACATCACACAGGTTATAGTATCACCCTGTAAAAAAAAGACAAAAAACCTTGTGCTTTCCTAACTAAAGGGAAAGAAAGGTCAATATAAATATTGAGAGGGAAGAAATTGCTCCTGGAAGCCAAGCAAAGTGAGAGAAAGAAGTTAGCATTTGCTTAGCGCCTACTGTGTGTTGGGCACTCTGCTTTTGTTTTCTCATTTCACGAGAGTTTCTCTCTCTTGATTTATTTGTTTTGTATGTTATGGTCTCCACCTGATCACACATCAGTATTTTGTTTTCTTAGAGCAACACTGATCTATGCATCCACTCAAACTAATGTTTCTGCCTCAATTGCCTCCTTTGGTGGGAAGAACGAATTCAAAATGTTAGTGTAAATAGAAAAGGGAAAGAGACACTGTAGAATTTGTCAGGAGAAGAGATTTGTAAGCACATTTCTAACCAGAAGAAAAAGGAAACTCTTGGTATTCTCTCTCCTGTTAATCATAACACAGTCTTCTTTCAATAGTTCTCATTTCTCGTTCTGCTTTAGCATAAATCAGATTTCTGACATAGGAAACTAGGTTATAGACTAAAAATTTGAATGTGTAAGAAGACTGGATATCTGTAGCAGTTAGTCTCTTTAACTAATAAAAGGTTTATCAAGGAAGACAGAACTCAAAGCAATTATTTGTAATAAAAGGAAGGAATCTAAGAGACATTGTAATATGGAATAAGGCAGTTTTTCTAACTTCTGTATTTTTCAAACATAGCATAGTGTCAGACATTGCTTGAAGCATGTCAAAAATATTCTTATTTAATTCTAAGAGTGGTACAAACATTTTATTCCTCATCTCATAGGTGAGGAAATTGAAAACTGAGATTAAGTAAATTGCCAAAAGTCTCACAGCTGCTAAGTATCTGGGCTGGGATTAGAACAAGGCACTTGTGACTAAAGAATAGATACCCTCAATCATAGTGTGATCTGGCCTCTATTCTAAAATGATTGTAAAATACAGAGCAGATCAATCACAAGTCTTTTTATTTTCTTTTCTTTTTTATGGCGGTACGCGGGCCTCTCACTGTTGTGGCCTCTCCCGTTGCAGAGCACAGGCTCCGGACGCGCAGGCTCAGCGGCCATGGCTCATGGGCCCAGCCGCTCCATGGCATGTGGGATCCTCCCGGACCGGGGCACGAACCCGTGTCCCCTGCATCGGCAGGCGGACTCTCAACCACTGCGCCACCAGGGAAGCCCAATCACAAGTCTTTTATGATGAGTACACAAATCTCTAGTTGTATAGATCTGTATATTTGAATGTGAGGCCAGGGATTGTAGTAGAGACCTGAAAACCAGGACAACTGGCCAGGTGTTTGAGAGACAAGTTTGGTGGTCCTAAAAACAAAGGTCAAGTGTGAGACTCCTTCATGAAACTAACAAAGCATTATGCAAAACCACAGCAAGCCTGAATTGAGAACATGTTTGCTGTTCTGGTTTTCATGCTTAATGAACAATTATGGGCTTGAATAAAGCCTAGAAACAGTTAAGGAGAAAGGTGACTTTATAGATAGGTAAGGAAGATAAGAATCCCTCAGGCTAGAGAAATAGAGGGTGGAAAATCAAACTCAGTGCTATTTGGATGAACACATCAGACAACTAAATCAAGATGCTCCTTACCCAGGAGTATGAGTTTGTTTAATTTGTTGACTCAGGAGATGACATAATCTGAAACTATAACAAAGATATGAAAAACAAGTCTAACAAGAGGAGTTAAACTCATAGGCGATACATTAACAGTAAGTTACTAGAAGAAGCTGTTGTGCGTGGCAAATACCCTCTCTATAGCTCACTTTGCTCTATCCCTTGTAATTCTAGAGTTAAAATATCTGTAATTTCATGAATTCATCTGTTGCCTTGTTTAGAATCTCTCTTGTGTCCCATTAGATCCACACTAGACAGTAAGCATCCTGAGAGCACAGATCACATCATTAACATCCTCGTATTACCCTTAGCATGCTCAGGCATATATACATTAAGTGCTCAGGCATAATCATAAAAAAAATTTTAAATGGAATGAGAACATCAACCCAAAGTTAGAACATTGGATCTACATTCAAAAATATTAATTTTGGGGCTTCCCTGGTGGCACGGTGGTTGAGAGTCCGCCTGCCGATGCAGGGGACATGGGTTCTTGCCCCGGTCCGGGAGGATCCCGCATGCCGCGGAGCAGCTGGGCCCGTGAGCCATGGCCACTGAGCCTGCACATCCGGAGCCTGTGCTCTGCAACGGGAGAGGCTGCAACAGTGAGAGGCCCGCGTACCACAAAATATATATATATATATATATATATATATATATAAATTTTGTTTTTGACTCACTTACTAATTGGCAGCCCTATAGGTCTACTCTATGATATTTCCCCAAAATGCATTATCTTACTTCCTACCAAACTACAGATAGTCTTATGGATTATCTGTATGAGCAGAGACAAGAAAGGTTTGAAATTTTTTCTTTGAGTTCTATAGAAATATCAAGCAGGATTTGAACCTAACTCAGCCCAATTCTATAATAAAATTCCTGCTTTTTAAGTTTCACCATACTACCTCTCAGAATCCTCACTACCCTGGACCTACCTTGAGAGTCCAAGCCTTGCCTTTTACTTCTCACCAACCTTTCTGCCCCGCATCTACTCCCTTCCCAGGGGCACCAACAAAGTGCCTCGTACCTCCCCTCCAACTCCCTGCAGAAGACGAGGTAGGAAAGAAGAAAGGTTGGAATGATCAGTCCATAATGCTACTTGTGCAGAGAAGAGTTAACATAACTGATTGTATGTATGTGAGACTGCTATCTTTGGAAAGGCCTGCTGCAAGCTTGGCCCTTGGCTGACATTTAGGAACCGGGATTTGGGGAGTTTTCCCACTATTTCCAGAACTGATAAGAATGGCTCACTGTGCCTCAACTATTTGCACAAACAATATCGTTTATTCTGAACACCTGCTTTTATGCTGGGAGTCTGGAATTTTAACGTGTCAGACAGAGGGTACCTATGTGATCAGTCCTCAATTTAAAAACTTGGATAGTAAGTCTCTAATAAGCTTCTCGGGTAGATAACATTTCACACATGTTGCCACAACTCGTGGCTGGTGGGATGAAGAGCGTCCTATATCTCTCTACTGGGAGAGGCTTGAGCTTGGTTTCCTCCAGACTTCACCCCACATGCCTTTTCCCTTTGCTCATTTTGTTTTGTACCTTTTCACTGTAATAAATCTTAGCTATGTCCACTCTGTGCTGAGTCCTGTGAGTCCTCCCAGCAAATTATTGAAACGGGGTGGGGGGCTGTTCTTGGGAGACTCCCCCAACACACTACTCATTGCAGCTCTGTCAAAAATTTCCTTGGGGGAAGAGAGAGGATTGAAGAATGAATTAGGGGCTTCCCTGGTGGTGCAGTGGTTAAGAGTCCGCCTACCAATGCAGGGGACACAGGTTTGAGCCCTGGTTCAGGAAGATCCCACATGCTGCGAAGCAACTGAGCCTGTGTGCCACAACTACTGAGCCTGCGCTCTAGAGCCCGTGCACCACAACTACTGAGCCCGTGTGCCACAACTACTGAAGCCCAAGCATCTAGAGCCTGTGCTCCCCAACAAGAGAAGCCACCGCTATGAGAAGCCCGTGCACTGCAACAGAGTAGCCCCTGCTCGCCGCAACTAGAGAAAGCCCTCACACAGCAACGAAGACCCAACGCAGCCAAAAATAAATAAATAATTTTTTTTAAAAAAAAGAAGAAGAATGAATTGAAGTTTGGAGACTCTCTGGAGATCCCTAGAATAATTCCAAGGATTATGATGGAACTCTATTGCCCACACTATGCTATTTATTGTTTAGGGGGGAAAATTCCCATTATCCTCAAAGACATTACACATTTTCTTAGCTATAGAATAAGGTTTTGCTGGCACTCCGAAATGGCCAGAAAGTATGAATATAGAGTAGCCTCCAGGACCTGTCCTTAAGGAGATAGGCAATGTGAATGCTCTAAAAACAGCTTCAGAGTGTTTACAAACCATGGCATCCTTTGGGATGGGAAAGCTGTCTATAAACAAAAGGTAATTTGCCTGAGCTTTGTTCTCAAAATAAACATGCTTTTGATGAAAAAATGGCCTTACTTGCTGGTGAAAAATTTCAGGAGTTTCCTTTTTCTCCACCCCGCTATGATTAAAATAAGCACCTGTCTGGATTTGTATTTCTAATGACAACGAAAAACATATGGGGCCATCACCATTATCTCAATCACTGGAACATCTCCTGAGGAGCAAGGCAGGACAATAAACATGGCTGAGTCAAAGAACACTGGGGAGAATAAAATTACCTTCGCAAGGAACAGGAAACTCTAGAAACTTTTTCGCTATCAATATTAGATTGGAAGAAGCAAACAGACAAAAGAAAAGTCTATAAGCTGAGTTCAATTTTCTTGATGAGCACTGTTGAATTAGTTGTTTTGTGGAGGCGGGTTTTTTTTTTTAATCGTTTTTCTGCAACGCATGGATTTTATCCAAACCAGGCTAGGGAACTAGGGCTTTCTGTGTCTATTGCCAGATTAGATCCCTGCCTAATAAATGAGTTTTGTGAATCTTGACTGCAGCAATTTACTCCAGAGAGTTTCCTTCTGTCAGTTTCTCTGGAGTAGGGAGACTAGGCTGGCGGGAGAGGGAGGGAGGGGCGGGGATGGGTTTATTACTCCCAATATGCTCTGTGCTGTTGCGACTGGCTGTGCATATGCCTGGAACCCACAGCATATGGCCCAGGGGCTGCCAGTGACCCGCTTAGCAGCTGTCTCCAGTACATTTTGACATAAAAGCCATTATATTTTTGGCTGGCTAATTGCTTTTTATTAAACAATTGTTGGAAGTTGGCTGATAACTTTTATGAATTTAACATGAAAGCCTCGCTGAGAACTTCTGAAAGCAAACACTGCTTGGTCCACCTGGGAAAATTTGAAAGGGCTGGCATTCCATCTGCCAAAGAGGACCTGTATCAAGCACAGCAGCTGAGAACTAGAGAATGACAGTTTCCACTTCTTGAAGTACTGGGTTCTCCTGAAAGGCCAATGCATGGTTACCCTCTTTAAGATCTTCTGGGGAAATATAAGTTAAAAAACAAACAAAAAAAAAAAACCCCAACACCTCTTCTCCCAACCCAGAAATCCTCTCTACAAAGGTAGCAGAGAATAAAATCACTTTTTTTACTGAAAAAGCATTAAACCAGAGTGTGATGCACATCACAGGCAATCCAATCCACTAAGAGTCTGCAAAGACAGAAAGAGCATATTTGCAAGATAAACCATAACTACTCCTCAAGTAAGAGGACTGGACAGCACCATTTGTCACACATAATTCACCCTAACTTTACCCAGTAATTGGGGTGACCACCTCTGTTAACTAGGTGACTTTATCCAAAAGGGAGGAGAGAGGGATGTTTATGACAAGAGGTAGTTTTACAATTTGGAACAAGGTACCCACTGAAGTTAGTCCGCGATCCCCGCAGAGAAACTGGGGGGAAGGGTACCATCTCCTTTGATGTTTCTGTTTCAAAGAGAAGGCTCCCAGGTCCTTGGGAAAAGACATCATAAAGTTGACAAAAGGCTTATTCTGTTTCTAAAAAGATGCATTTCAAAGAGACAGAGAAAGTACTTACTTACATTTACAAGTTTTTTAAGGGTAAACAGTTCTGACAAGAAGGGACAGGAGGGAAAGCTCTTCCCTTATCTCAACAGGGAGAATTGAGTCTCTTATTTTTCAATCGTATTTGTCCTTACAGGTCTTATTTTCCAATGATAGGTATTAGGGTTTCAGCTTAGGGACCAAGCTGTACCTCAGACTCCCAAACCACTGAAGATAAAATTAAGTGCAATGAATTATTTTGCTCATTTTTATACCTAAGTCCTTCTTAAGAAAGAAAAAGAAAAAAGAAAGGCAAGGAGGGATTAAAGAGGAAAATATATAAAGAAGGTAAAAGGGAAAATACACAGCAGCTCATGGATTTTTTTCAAGTTATTTAGCAGTTTTTAAATGGATCTCTAATGTAGAGAGGAGAATGGCCTTAAAAAAGGAAAAATGGAGAAGAAACACAGATTTTCTCTCCATCAGTTCTATTCTATTCTGAGGCTATACACAGATTCTACCCTTAACTCCAGTCTGAGATCCCCTAAATGTTGGCCACAAGGGGAAGCAGGAAAGAAAGTGTAAAAGACTTTGGAGCGGGCTTCCCTGGTGGCGCAGTGGTTGAGAGTCCGCCTGCCGATGCAGGGGACACGGGTTTGTGCCCCGGTTCGGGAAGATCCCACATGCCGTGGAGCGGCTGGGCCCGTGAGCCATGGCCGCTGAGCCTGCGCGTCCGGAGCCTGTGCTCTGCAACGGGAGAGGCCACAACAGTGAGAGGCCCGTGTACAGCAAAAAAAAAAAAAAAAAAAAAAAAGACTTTGGAACAATTCATCACCAAACCAAGAAAAATTCTTCAAACTGCAGATGCTCTGGGCATATCACTCCAGACATGCTGAATTTTGCATTCCTAGAAGACACCAAGTCCTCCTGTTTGGGGGCCTTTTCCAAGGGCCCCCCTACCTGAAACACTTTCACCTCCGTGTCCACCCCCTCTCCATCCATCTCTTCACCTAGTTAACTCCTCTGCATCCTTCAGGTCTTAGCCTCAATGCCATTTCCTCTGAAGCCCCACAGATTAGGCCCCCCCTTACAGGCTCCCATGGTCCCTCCTGCAACCCCTAATGTAACACGTCACACTTGCACTCACAAGTAAGGCAATTTCAAGTGCAAACAGAGGCCAGGCAGTAACCCAGATGAGTGAGCCAGTGGGGGTCTGAGAGCACAGAAGCATATGCCCGACGTAAAGACATTCAACTCACTTCCTTCTATAACATGCGCTGGCCACAACACGTATCTGCTGATCAAACGTAACTTAGTGGCTGTGGAGCTGCAGCAAAGGAAGGAGGGGCAAATGACAAATCACGTAGCAGGAGTTAAGGGGTGGACTCTATCTATCGGGGGAACTTGCAAACCGGGGCTCATCCAAGAGAAGTCTACTGTCCCACATTCTCTCATCATCCCTCAGAGAGCCTGCGGAGCAAGGGAGAAGCTTGGGGACACAGAAGGTTTCTGCTCTGGGAGGGATACGGGCCGCTGCCCTCCTGCTCTTCTACCTTCTTATGGTACAAGCAGGAAAGCAACCTTATCAGTAGGAAAACAGGGAGAGAGTATCAGCCCTGCAAAGAATTGTCAGGGTACCAGCTGCCAGCACCTGGCAACCTTGCAAGAAGGTAGAAGCAGGCTGCTGAAGGGTGGAGACCCTAGTCCCATAAGAAGTTGTGTTTGAGTACGGTGCATCCCACTAGGGAGGGCGAAGCCTTCTCCCAAGCACTCTGAGCTTCTGGGATCATTCATCAATTTCTCTTCTCTCTCTTCCACAGGGCGTCACTAGCCCATAACTCTGATGGCTCTGTCTTTCCTGCCTACAAGATTATATCATTTCTGTCTTTTCCTAGTTGTATTCTTGGAGCCTGACTCAGTGCCTGGCATGTAGTAGGAGCAAGAATAATGTATGTGTTGAATAAATGAAGAATCATCTTCATAGCTTAAATAGGTAGCCTAGGATTGCCATCTAGAGGTTTTACTGTCTCTCAAAAAAATTGTCCTGTGAAAACTGCAATGTGAGAAGCAGGAAGGAAAGCGGTCCTGTGTCTGGCTGTTATCATTTCCTCCCATCCTCCTCCTTTCAGTGAAGCCTCCTTTATTCTCCAGGGCTTTGCTCTATCTCATTAATGTTAATATCTTATCTAACCTTTCCTCGGCTCTCTGCAGTGATGCAACTTCTATTCCACTGCCTAATTGCTCTTACTCTTCATCTTTCAAAATGTCCACCCTAAACTTTTTCCTCTATAGCTTCAGGCTATTTCATGCCTCTTCTGAGACTTAATCATCTTTCTCTTTGCCTGGGTTAGCTCAGAGAAGTAGACTGAAAAATGCAGAAGGGCTTTAGAAAAACAAAGGAGAAATCCTGTATTGGGTACATTCTTTTTTTTTTTTAATATACATTCACTTACTTAATTTTGGCTGCATTGGGTCTTCGTTGCTGTGCACGGTGTCTTTTCTCTAGTTGCGGCGAGTGAGGGCTACTCTTCATTGCGTTGTGCGGTTTCTCATTGCGGTGGTTTCTCTTGTTGCAGAGCACAGGCTCTAGGCATGCAGGCTTCGGTAGTTGTGGCACGTGGGCTCAGTAGTTGTGGCTTGCAGGCTATAGAGCGCAGCCTCAGTAGTTGTGGAGCACGGGCTTAGCTGCTCCGCAGCATGTGGGATCTTCCCGGACCAGGGCTCGAACCCGTGTCCCCTGCATTGGCAGGTGGATTCTTAACCACTGCGCCACCAGGGAAGTCCTGGGTACATTCTTACCACCAGTAAAAGGTTCATTCATCACTCATCCCCTCTTTCCACTGGGAGTTGAGGTCCTCCTGGTGGAGGATTTGATGTCAAGTCACTGGCAGGGGAATGAACAGATCTGCCTGCCAACCTGATCCCAGAATAAAATTAGAGCTGAGAGCCTGCAATTTCTTCTAAGTACCTACACTGCTTGCAAAAGACCAGAAGTTTTCTATCAAGGTCACCCTCTCTTCAGATCAATGAGCAAAGGAGATCACAGATTTTAAGGGCTCTTTTGGGTCTAGTTAAGACCACAAGGCAAGCATAAGGAGGTGAGAGGGTTAAGACCTGGAATTCAGAGGCATTTAGATCTCAAGTGTTTCTAGATATAATAAAGGAGCATTTAGCTTCCTCAGACTGCACCTGTACTCAGGCTATTTGAGACTGGGAAAAACTATAAAGCAAACCATCAAAACAAGACCATGACCATTACCACAACCCAGGTGTTGCCATTACTGAACTGTTTGAAGCACCCGGAGGCAGTTGACAATGGAGCTGAGTAGAAAAGCTATCAAATGCGAACATTTCAGTCAGGGAACAACTTCAGATTGCTCACCCTCTGATTAACTGCTTAAAAAAAATAGAGTTCTAACTTTATATTCCATTCCTCACTCTGAGTCATGATTGCCCTGTAAAACGTCCTTATCAAGAGGGGCGAGAATTAATAAGCTCAAAGAATGACTGGGATTGCTTCAGCCAAACAAAGGCAAGAAAACAATTTCTCAGATATAACTATTAAGGTCAAGGCAGGGATTGGAGAGCAGATACTGACATTCTTAATGATACTCAAAATGGGTAGCCTCGAGAAGAAAGACCAGGCTAGCAAGAAGTAACAGAGGGAAGAAGCAGAGAGAAGCAATATAATCAGAAAATAAACCGTTACTCTCATTTTTGTCTAAAAACTCTATGTCAATAATCTTGATAAACTGAGAACAGGAGGAGAAATCATGGGCATATGCTGTGACTACTATATTTATTCTTGCTTTGCTCTTTCCCAAAAGAACACTAAAGGCTGCACTCTGAGCTCACCTTCGAGAAACGCAACATAAAAAGGCAATTTCAGAACAGCGGGGCATGGCTTCTAACATCTGATAGACAGCCTAAATGCATTTTATCTTATCAGCTACTCTCGATCTCGCTCTCCTCATTTTTCTTTATTCCCAATGCAGCCATGTTTTGCTCTTCCTCAACTCCCTGATTCCCACCTCGCTCATGGAAGATTTTAAAAGAAAAAACATGTTTTTTATTAAAGTCATATACAAAGCATCCCTGTGTCCCAGGACCCTCAGGCATGTGTACATACTGGTTTGCTTTGTTTAGGAAAAGAAATTGGTGGCATATTTTGTTTCCTATCTTGACGCCAAGAAAATTAAACTGGGATCCTCCTGTCAGTTGCTACATAAGAACCATAACAATCGGCATGGCTTGTTTTTATTCTTTGGGCCCTTTGAAGGAAAATAGTTCCAAAAGTGTGTTTCATGCATGTTATCTAGATGGATAGAAAGATATTCTGAGCACCAAAGTTTTCCAAAAGAAAATCAGAAAATAATGAAATTACCCAAATTATTCAGAACAGCCAGAAAGATAGGGATACCTTGTATAGGGGCAAGTTAGAAGATAATGCTTCATGAATTATCTGATTTAGCTACACACATCCAACAAATTCAAGAGAAAAAAAGGGAGAGGGAGGGGAGAGAGAAAGAGAGAGAAGTAACTGACCATTATCAAATTAATAAACTGTGCCTAGAGATATATGTATTTTCCTACTCTCTTCTCAAACTAAGGGTTAGTTTAATAGAGCTCCGACACTGTCATGACTGAATGACAGCAAAGTAAAGCTATATTTTATTCAGTGTGATAAAAACAGGTACTGTGCTATTGTTTACTACTTTATTTCTGGAGATGATGGGAGAAAGAGGAAGCGTATAGCATGAATGCTAAAGTGCAGGTTTTGGATTCAGACCACAAAGACTCAGATCCCAGCTCTGCCATTTACTGGATTTGTAAACTTGGACTTTGTAAACTTACCTCTGCAAGTCTCAATTCCCCATGTATAAGATTAGATATCCTACTTTCTCAAGTGTGGTGAGAATTAAACAACAATCCATGAAAGCTTTTTGCAGAGTTCCTGGGGCACGTGCATGCACGCACATACACATACATATAAGGGCAATAACTTTTTGCAGAGTTCCTGGGGCACATGTACACACATACACATACATATCAAGGACTAGATCATCATAAAAAGAGCAGAAATATCTGCCCATCTTTACAAAGTGTGCACACTTACTAAAGGTGAATAGCATTTTTTAGAATTTAAGGTATGGGTATGTATATATCACTATGAGCATTTTTTTCTCCATAAATTTGTTGAACAAAGAATTAATTCTAACATCTACTCTGTGTACAAAAACATACCATTTTAGCGACATTATCAAGTAACGAGCCATTTGTTGCATAAGTGAATTTTTTCAATGTGAAGAGGTGAAACTGTTAGGTAGAGAGCCAAAGATAGAAATGGAGATTTAGTTGGGGGGAGGGGGAGGGAAGGAAGGTGGAAAGTTTTAATAGAAATCATTGTTGAAGGCAATAAATATTCACAGGGGTTCTAAAATGTAACCTTTTCTGAATAATACATCACTGATAGCAATGTGAGCTATTGCTTCATGCTGGCTCCTATTTTCCCTAAATAGAAATGTTCTCAATGCACAGTGCAGCGTAGTAGAAAGAACTGTGCCTAATCACAGAGTACCCTATAAGTGTTACCTTTTAAAAATTCTTCTTTCAACATCATGTGGTTCTTCTATGTCCCCTTAGCCCCTTACTCACATGTTTGTTTGTTTAGACAGTGTTTACTGAATATCATGTGTCAGAGACTGGGTGGAGAACACAGACGAATAGGACACGGTTAACTGTCCGGAAGGAGATTGCAGTCTAAAGGAATATACGAGCGTTGGTTATTATACCTTCCTCTACACAAGGTGTGTGATTCTTCCTCATGTCTCTCCCTACCACCCCTACCTCCCTCTCTCTTCCTTCTGCTGAAGGCAAGGAAACCAATTAGCCCAGCTGGTTAAAATGATATTTTTAATGAAAGTCAGCACATGTTGAGTCAAGGGTTCTCCTTTTAGTAAAATACATGAAATTTATTTTTAATGCCCTTGATACACCTAATTCAACTGTTTAGAAACCATTTGTTTTACTTTATTATTTTCTCTAGTGTTCCAAGTAGAAGAGGTTGCCAGAGTAATGACCTCTGGGTAAGTGAGGAATTCATGTATTATAGTAAATAAAAACCTATGCAATTAGCCAACACTTCCAAATACGATTGTATTATAAAGGCTGAATATTTAAGCAATGTTTGTGGTATTTCTGTAATAGCTTTGGCAACAAAGACTGTCCTTCAGATTCCCATTTTACAAATTGGTATCTAAGTTTAGAACAGTTACTTGTCCCAGATCACACACACATTTTTAAACATTAGCATTTGAGAGAAAATAAAAGGAAATATTACTTCAAACAACAAGTACATCATATTAAGTCATCACCCCTAAGAGGTTACATGGGCTGCACATATGAATAAATTAGAAAATGACTTGGGGATAGAGGGCAAGATGGCAGTGCGGCTATGCTTCTGAATCTCTTCAAAACAGACAAAAAATGGACAATGCAATTAAAATGTCAAACAAACCAAAAAAAAAAAAACTCCATAGTTATAAAAAAGACTTTTTCTTATTTCAAAACTCTTCAAAATATAATCGGGTGTTTAAAGCAAAAGTAGTGATAATAAACTGTAGGGTTTATAACTTGGGTAGAAGTAAAATATATGATAGTGGTAGTACAAAGACAAAAAGGAAAAAATAGAAGTACACTGCTGTAATATTTTGGACATAAACTGCCAGAATATTATTTGAAGGTAGATTACATTGTAATAAGTCAAAGATGTATATTGTAAATCCCAGAGCAATCACTAAAAACTAAAGCAAAGAGGAATACCCAAAAAGCCAAGAGTGGAGATAAAATGCAAGCACAGAAAATATTCAGTTAATCTATCAAAGACAGGAAAAGAGGTCAAATGGAACAAAAAACAGTGAGACAAATAGAAAACATACAGCAAGGTGTTAGATTTAGGCCCAGCCATATCAATAAATAGTCTAAGAAAATCAAGAACCAGCTAAATTGCTGTATATAAGATATCCACTTTAAATATAAAGACATAGATAGCTTAAAGGCAAAAGGATGAAAAACATGCCATTCAAGCAGTGATAAAAAGAAGCTGGTACAGCTATACTAACATCAGACAAAGTAGACTTTAGAACAAGTAATATACCAGGGATAAAGAGGAACATTTTGTAATGATGAAGAAAGAAACCCACAAGAATCCTAAATTCTCACATTTTTAATCTACTGAATAACAGAGTTTTAAAACATATAGGAAAAAGGGCTTCCCTGGTGGCGCAGTGGTTGAGAGTCCGCCTGCTGATGCAGGGGACACGGGTTCGTGCCCCGGTCCGGGAGGATCCCACATGCCACGGAGCGGCTAGGCCCATGAGCCATGGATGCTGAGCCTGTGCGTCCAGAGCCTGTGCTCCGCAACGGGAGAGGCCACAACAGTGAGAGGCCCGCATACCGCAAAAAAAAAAAAAAAAAAACACATGGGAAAAAAACCCTTAAAGAACTGAAAAGAGATATAGATAAATAATTATACTGGATCAATACTCCCCTTTCTATAACTCAGAAAAAGACCAAAAAAAAAAAAATCAGTAGGTATACAGATGATTTTAACAACACTATGAACCAGGTTAACCTAACTGCCATTTATAGAAACTCAACCCAAGAAGAGTAAAATATGTATTCATCTCAAATACACAAGGGATAGTCACCATGAAAGACTCTATTTTGGGCCAAGTCTCAAATAAATTGGAAAACTGAAATCATTCAAAGTAGGTTATCTGGGCCCAATAGAACTGAACTAGAATTTAATAACAAAAAGGTATCTGGAAAACCTCCAAGTATTTGTAATCCAAGTATGTGGACTCTAAAAAATAAAATAAACAAATGTATATAACAAACCAGAAACAGACTCACATACATAGAGAACAAACTAGTGGTACCCAGTGGGCAGAAAGAAGGGAGAGAGGCAAGATAGGGGTAGGGGATTAAGAGATACAAACTACTATGTATAAAATAAATAAGCAACAAGGATATAATGTACAGCACAGGGAAATAGAGCCATTATTTTGTAATAACATTAAATGACATATAATCTATAAAAATATTGAATCACTTTGTTGTACACCTGAAACTAATATTGTAAATCAGCTATACTTCACTAAAAATATTAATAATAATAATAAAAGAAGGAAAAAAGAAATAATATGGAAATTAAAAATTACTTAGAACTGAATGAAAATTGAAAGTGTATTTAAATTTCAGGGATGCAGCTAAAACAGTTGTTATAGGAAAACATATGGCATGAGAGGTTTATATTAGAAAAGATAATGGTCTAAAACCAATAATTTAAACTTCAAACACAGGAAACTAGAATAAGAGCAACTTAAATCCAAATTAAACAAAGTATGGAAATAATGAGTGGAAATCAATGAGATAGAAATAGATTTAAAAAAATAGAGAAAATCAATTAATCCAAAAGCTACTTCTTTGAAACGTTCAAAGATTGGTAAATTTTTAGAATGACAGAACAAGGAAAAAAAAGGGGGGAGGTAGAGAAAGAGAGAGAAGACACAAGAAACATTCCCTACCCCCAGGATAAGCATCCTCAAAATATATATCCAGCAATATTTTAGAATTGCTAGGGGCCAGTGACAGCTGTATGCCTCTCATTTTTTCTCCTGCCGAATGAGAATATTTATTGAAATTATCCTGTCCCTACTCCATGAAAATATGCTGAAGGATGGAGTTACTGATAACTCACCATTTTTGGTGGTGGTTTGGGATTGTTTTGTTTGGTTTTTGTTTGGTTTTTGCTTTTGTTTATAATTTTCCCAGTAAAGAATCACATCTGGAGCTGATGTAACATGTTCAAAAAATCCTGGACTCTGAGTCAATGCTGTGATTGGATGGGACTTTTGTGGTGTTTATTTTGGGAAAGGGTAAATGCATTTCCATGTCGTAAGAAAACAGAGTGCAACTCTTTCAGCTGTATTATTTTCCCCAAGCATTTACTGCTAGGTGTCTCAGTGTATAACCGTCTTCAGGAAAATATTTCCACAGAGGATTATATATACTAACCTACTGCCATGACTTGCAAAGCCTCCTAAGACAGGAGTATATTTCCTTCCAGAACCCAGTCTATAATTGCCTGCTTCATTATTGAAAGTCAGTGGGTATATCACCCCAACAGCTAAAGAAATAGCACTTTTGTATGGCCTGAAGCCTATGAAATTTGGGGAGCCATATTTAAGACAAGAACATAAAATTATAAAGTTAGAAATAAATATTCAGGGGGGCACATTCAAGATGGCGGAGGAGTAAGACGTGGAGATCACCTTCCTCCCCACAAATACATCAAAACTACATCTACATGTGGAACAACTACAGAACACCTACTGAAAGCTGGCAGAAGACATCAGACTTCCCAAAAAGCAAGAAATTCCCCATGTACCTGGATAGGGCAAAGGAAAAACAGAGACAAAAGAATAGGAACAGGACTTGTGCCTCAGGGAGGGGGCTGTGAAGGAGGAAAAGTTTCCACACACTAGGAAGCCCCTTCACTGACAGAGATGGGGGGTGGGTGGGAGGGAAGCTTTGGAGCCACAGAGGAGAGCGCAGCAACAGGGGTGCAGAGGGCAAAGCGGAGAGATTCCCGCACAGAAGATCAGTGCCGACCATCACTCACCAGCCCGAGAGGCTTGTCTGCTCACCCTCTGGGGTGGGTGGGGGCTGGGATCTGAGGCTTGGGCTTCGTAGGTCAGACCCCAGGGAGAGGACTGGGGTTGGCTGCATTAACACAGCCTGAAGGGGGCTAGTGTGCCACACCTAGCCTGGAGGGAGTCCGGGAAAAACTCTGGAGCTGCCTAAGAGGCAAGAGACCATGGTTTTGGGGTGCATGAGGAGAAGGGATTCAGAGCACTGCCTAAATGAGTTCCAGAGAAGGGCGCAAGCTGTGGCTAACAGAGCGGACACCAGAGACGGGCATGAAATGCTAAGGCTGCTGCTGAAGCCACCAAGAAGCCTGTGCAGCCCGCCACAGCTAGGGTCCCGTGATCCCGGGACAACTTCCCCGGGAGAATGCATGGCGTGCCTCAGGACATTACAACGTCATGATGGCCTCTGCCACCACAGGCTCGCCCCACATTCCATTCTGCTTCCTCCCTCCGGCCTGAGTGAGCCAGAGCCCCCTAATCAGCTGCTCCTTTAACCCTGTCCTGTCTGGGTGGGGAACAGATGCCCTCAGGTGACCTACATGCAGAGGCAGGACCAAATCCAAAGCTGAACCCCAGGAGCTCTGTGAACAAAGAAGAGAAAGGGAAATTTCTTCCAGCAGCCTCAGGAGCAGCAGATTAAATCTCCACAATCAACTTGATGTACCCTACATCTGTGGAATGCCTGAATAGACAATGAATCATCCCAAAATGGAGGCGGTGGATTTTGGGAGCAACTGTAGACTTCAGGTTTGCTTTTAGCATCTAATTTGTTTCTGGTTTTATGTTTCGCTTAGCGTAGTATTTAGAGCTTATTATCATTGGTAGGCTTGTTTATTGAATTGGTTGCTCTCTTACTTCTTTAATTTTATTTTTTCCTTGCTTTTTTCTCTTTTTGTGAGTGTGTATGTGTATGCTTCTTTGTGTGATTTTGTCTGTATAGCTTTGTTTTCACATTTATCCTAGGGTTCTGACTATGCCTTTGGGGAGGGTTTATGTTGTTTTTTTCATTTTTTTTTTAGTATAGTTTTTAGTGCTTGTTATCATTGATGGATTTCTTTTTTGGTTTGGTTGCTCTCTTCTTTCATTCTCTCTTTCCTTTTTTTCATTACTTTTTTATTTTTATATTTTAAATAATTGTTTCTATTCCAATAACTTTATTTTATTTAGTTTCTTTCATTCTTTCTTCCTTTCTCTCTATCTCTCTCTCTCCCTCCCTCCCTATCTCTCTCTCTCTCTCTCTCTCTCTCTTTCTTTCTTTTTTCCTCCCTTTTCTTCTAAGCCATGTAGCTGACAGGGTCTTGATGCTCTGACCAAGTGTCAGGCCTGAGCCTCTGAGGTGGGAGAGCCCAGGTCAGGACATTGGTCCACCAGAGACCTTCCGGCTCCACATAACATCAAAAGGCGAGAGCTCTCCCAGAGGTCTTCATCTCAATGCTAAAACCCACCTCCACTCAATGACCAGAAAGATACAGTGATGGACACACTATGCCAAACAACTAGAAAGTCAGGAACACAAACCCACCAATTAGCAGAGAGGCTGCCTAAAATCATAATAAGTTCACAGACACCACAAAACACACCACTGGACATGACCCTGCCCACCAGAAAGACAAGATCCAGCCTCATTAACCAGAAAACAGGAACCAGTCCACTCCACCAGGAAGCCTACACAACCCACTGAACCAACCTTACCCACTGGGAGCAGAAACCAAAAACAATGGAAACTACAAACCTGCAGCCTGCGAAACGGAGACCCCAAACACAGTAACTTAAGCAAAATGAGGAGACAGAGAAATACACAGCAGGTGAAGGAGCGAGGTAAAAACCCACCAGACCAAACAAACAAAGAGGAAATAGGCAGTGTACCGGGAAAACAATTCAGAGTAATAATAGTAAAGATGATCCAAAATCTTGGAAATAGAATGGAGAAAATAAAAGAAACATCTAACAAGGAGCTAGAAGAACTAAAGAGCAATCAAACAATGATGAACAACACAATAAATGAAATTAAAAATTCTGTAGAAGGAATCAAGACCAGAATAATTGAGGCAGAAGAATGGAAAAGTGACCTGGAAGATAAAATAGTGGAAATAACTACCACAAAGCAGAATACAGAAAAAAGAATGAAAAGAACTGAGGACAATCTCAGAGACCTCTGGGACAACATTAAACACACCAGCATTCGAATTATAGGGGACCCAGAAGAAGAAGGGGAAAAAAAAGGGACTGAGAAAATAATTGAAGAGGTTATAGTTGAAAACTTACCTAATATGGGTAAGAAATAGTCAGTCAAGTCCAGGAAGCAGAGAGAGTCCCAAACAGGATAAATCCAAGGAGAAACATTCCAAGACACATATTAATCAAACTATCAAAAATTAAATACAAAGTATTAAAAGCAGCAAGGGAAAAGCAACAAATAACACATAAGGGAATCCCCATAAGGTTAACAGCTGATCTTTCAGCAGAAACTCTGCAAGCCAAAAGGGAGTGGCAGGACATATTTAAACTGATGAAAGAGAAAAACCTACAACCAAGATTACTCTACCCAGCAAGGATCTCATTCAGATTGGATGGAGAAATTAAAACATTTACAGGTGAGCAAAAGCTAAGAGAATTCAGCACCACCCACCAAACCAGCTCTACAACAAATGCTAAAGTAACTTGTCTAGGCAGGAAACACAAGAGAAGGAAAAGACCTACAATAACAAACCCCAAACAATTAAGACAATGGTAATAGGAACATTATATCGATAACTACCTTAAATGTAAATGGATAAAATGCTCCAACCAAAAGACACAGACTGGCTGAATGGATACAAAAACAAGACCCATACATATGTTGTCTACAAGAGACCTACTTCAGATGTAGGGACACATACAGACTGAAAGTGAGGGGATGGAAAAAGATATTCTATGCAAAAGGAAAACAAAAGAAAGCTGGAGAAGCAACTCTTATATCAGACAAAGTTGACTTTAAAATAAAGACCATTGCAAGACACAAAGAAAGACACTACATAACGATCAAGGGATCAAACCAAGAAGAAGATATAACAACTGTAAATATTTATGCACCCAACATGGGAGCACCTCAATACATAAGGCAAACACTAACAGCCATAAAAGGGGAAATCAACAGTAACACAATCATACTAGGAGATTTTTAACACCCCACTTTCACCATTGGACAGATCATTCAAAATGAAAATAAATAAGGAAATACAAGCTTTAAATGATACATTAAACAATATGTAATTAATTGATATTTATAGGACATTCCATCCAAAACAACAGAATACACTTTCTTCTCAAGTGCTCATGGAATATTCTCCAGGATAGATCATATAATGAATCACAAATCAAGCCTTGGTAAATTTAAGAAAATTGAAATCATATCAAGTATCTTTTCCAACCATAACGCTATGAGACTAGAAATCAATTACAAGAGAATATCTGTAAAAAATACAAACACATGGAGGCTAAACAATATACTACTAAACAGGCAAGAGATCACTGAAGAAATCAAAGGGGAAACCAAAAAACACCTAGAAACAAATGACAATGAATACACGACAACCCAAAACCTATGGGATGCAGCAAAAACAGTTCTAAGAGGGAAGATTATAGCAATAGAATCCTACCTTAAGAAACAAGAAACATCTCAAATAAACAACCTAAATGTACACCTAAAACAATTAGAAAAAGAAGAACAAAAAACCCCAAAATTAGCAGAACGAAAGAAATCATAAAGATCAGATCAGAAATAAATGAAAAAGAAATGAAGGAAATGATAGCAAAGGTCAATAAAACTAAAGCCTGGTTCTTTGATAAAACTGATAAACCATGAGCCAGACTCATCAAGAAAAACAGGGAGAAGATGCAAATCAACAGAATTAGAAATGAAAAAGGAGAAGTAACAACTGACACTGCAGAAATACAAAGGATCATGAGAGATTACTACAAGCAACTCTATGCCAATAAAATGGACAACCTGGAAGAAATGGACAAATTCTTAAAAAGCACAACTTTCCGAGACTGTACCAGGAAGAAATAGAAAATATGAACAGACCAATTACAAGCAATGAAATTGTGACTGTGATTAAAAATCTTCCAACAAACAAAAGCCCTGGACCAGATGGCTTCACAGGCGAATTCTATCAGACATTAGGAGAAAAGCTAACACCTATCCTTCTCAAACTCTTCCAAAATAGAGCAGAAGGAGGAACACTCCCAAACGCATTCTACAAGGCCATCATCACGCTGATACCAAAACCAGACAAAGATGTCACAACGAAAGAAAACTACAGGCCAATATCACTGATGAACACAGATGCAAAAATCCTCAACAAAATACTAGCAAACAGAATCCAACAGCACGTTAAAAGGATCATACACTGTAAAAAAGAAAAATAAATTTTAAAAAAGGATCATACACCACGATCAAGTGGGCTTTACCCCAGGAATGCAAGGATTCTTCAATATATGCAAATCAATCAATGCAATAAACCATATTAACAAATAGAAGGAGAAAAACCATATGATCATCTCAATAGATGCAGAAAAAGCTTTTGACAAAATTCAACACGAATTTATGATAAAAACCCTCCAGAAAGTAGGCATAGAGGGAACTTACCTCAACATAATAAATGCCATATATGACAAACCCATAGCCAACATCATCCTTAATGGTGAAAAACTGAAACCATTTCCACTAAGATCAGGAACAAGACAAGGTTGCCCACTCTCACCACTATTATTCACCATAGTTTTGGAAGTTTTAGCCACAGTAATCAGAGAAGAAAAAGAAATAAAAGGAATACAAATCGGAAAAGAAAAAGTAAAACTGTCACTGTTTGCAGATGACACGATACTGTACATAGAGAATCCTAAAGATGCCACCAGAAAACTACTAGAGCTAATCAATGAATTTGGTTAAGTAGCAGGATACAAAATTAATGCACAGAAATCTCTTGCATTCTTCTACACTAATGATGAAAAATCTGAAAGAGAAATTAAGGCAACCCTCCCATTTACCACTGCAACAAAGAGAATAAAATACCTAGGAATAAACCTACCTAGGAAGACAAAAGACCTGTATGCAGAAAACTATAAAACACTGATGAAAGACATTAAAGATGATACAAACAGATGGAGAGATACAACGTGTTCTTGGATTGGAAGAATCAACATGTCAAAATGACTCTACTACCCAAAGCAATTTACAGATTCAATGCAATCCCTATCAAACTACCAATAGCATTTTTCACAGAACTAGAAGGAAACATTTCCCAATTTGTATGGAAACTTAAAACACCCTGAATAGCCAAAGCAATCTTGAGAAAGAAAAATGGAGCTGGAGGAATCAGGCTCCCTGACTTCAGACTATACTACAAAGCTACAGTAATCAAGACATTATGGTACTGGCACAAATACAGAAAAACAGATCAATGGAAGAGGATAGAAAGCCCAGAGATAAACCCATGCACATATGGTCACCTTATCTTTGATAAAGGAGGCAAGAATATACAATGGAGAAAAGACAGCCTCTTCAATAGGTGGTGCGGGGAAAACTGGACAGCTACATGTAAAGGAATGAAATTAGAATACTCCCTAACACCATACACAAAAATAAACTCAAAATGGATTAAAGACCTAAATGTAAGGCCAGACCCTATCAAACTCTTAGAGGAAAACACAGGCAGAACACTCAATTATATAAATCACAGCAAGATCCTTTTTGACCCACCTCTTAGAGAAATGGAAATAAAAACAAAAGTAAACAAATGGGACCTAATGAAACTTAAAAGCTTTTGCACGGCAAAGGAAACTATAAACAAGACGAAAAGGCAACCCTCAGAATGGGAGAAAATATTTGCCACAGAAGCAACTGACCAAGGACTAATCTCCAAAAACTAAAAACACCTCATGCAGCTCAATATCAAGAAAACAAACAACCCAATCCAAAAATGAGCAGAAGACCTAAATAGACATTTCTCCAAAGAAGCTATACAGATTGCCAACAAACACACGAAAGGATGCTCAACACCACTAATCATTAGAGAAATGGAAATCAAGACTACAATGAGGTATCACCTTACACCAGTCAGAATGGCCATCATCAAAAAATCTACAAACAATAAATGCGGGAGAGGGTGTGGAGAAAAGGGAACTCCCTTGCATCATTATTGGTAATGTAAATTGATACAGCCATTATGGAGAACAGTATGGAGGTTCCTCAGAAAACAAAAAATAGAACTACCATACAACCCAGAAATCCCACTACTGGGCATATACCCTGAGAAAACCATAATTCAAAAAGAGTCATGTACCACAATGTTCATTGCAGTGTTATTTACAATAGCCAGGACATGGAAGCAACCTAAGTGTCCATCGACAGCTGAATGGATAAAGAAGATGTGACACATATATATGATGGAATACTACTCAGCCATAGAAAGAAGTGAAATTGAGTTATTTGTAGTGAGGTGGATGGACCTAGAGACTGTCATACAGAGTGAAGTAAGTCAGAAAGCGAAAAACAAATATCGTATGCTAACACATATATATGGAATCCCTCCCCCAAAAAAATGGTTCTGAAGAACCTAGGGGCAGGAAAGGAATAAAGATGCAGATGCTGAGAATGGACTTGAGGACACAGGGAGGGGGAAGGGTAAGCTGGGACAAAGTGAGAGAGTTGCACGGACGTCTATACACTACCAAATGTAAAATAGATAGGTAGTGGGAAGCATCCAAATAGCACAGGAAGATAAGCTTGGTGCTTTGTGTCCACCTAGAGGGGTGGGATAGGGAGGGTGGGAGGGAGACACAAGAGGAAGGAGATATGGGATGTATGTATATGTATAGCTCATTCACTTTGTTATACAGCAGAAACTAACACACCATTGTAAAGCAATTATACTCCAATAAAGATGTTAAAAAAATTTTTAATAGAGAAATAAATAAATATTTATTTATTTAAATTTAAAAGTGATAAGTCACAGATATTAAAAAGCTCAAAAATTCATCAAACATCCAAAATTTTTAAGACGCTTAGTATTTTTATTAATTTATTGGCCTGACACACATCTATAACAATTTTTCCTACATTTTTTGCCTGCACACTCTTTATCTCTTGATATGAAAATAATTTTGTTTCAAAAAAAGTTTCTCCCTAAAGTGAGAAAAAATAACTTCAGCTTTCCTTTAACATGGTTGATCAAAATTTGTGTTTTAACAACAGATAATTTAGAAAAGTTTCTTTCAACCTCACAACCCTTCATTAGTAACTTTTTACAGTGACTAGTCATAAATACTTTGGATTTATGACACTTTTTAATATTAACTAATTTGTCAATGATACCCCTGTTTTAACTGCCTAATGAGGGTATTATACTGGTTCCTGAAACTTGGTGCCATGGTACCAGCAAGTTGGCACATTAGGTAGGGGGAATCCTCCTGGAAGGCAATCTGACACTGGGACAGCTAGCAGTAATTTAACTACACACAAAATAAGGGATACCTACATAAACATATCATACTAAACTCAAATTAAATGTATGTTAAATCCTCTTGACAAAAATGTTCTTACTGATACACCCTTTGAACTAGCAATTCCAATTCTAAATAACTATCCCAAAAATACTGTGGCAAAATTATTAAATAATTTGTGTGCAAGACTGTAAACAACTCAAATGTCACTAATACAAGACTGATTTAATAACATAAGGTACATCCAAAAATGGAATACTATGCAACTGTAATAAGGAATGAAGAAATCTCTATATACTGCCATGTAGTGGTCTCTAGGATATGTTAAGAGAAAGGTGCAAGTTGTAGAAATAGTGTGAATGGTACGCTCTATTTTATCTAAGAAAAGAGGTGGTATTAAAACAGAGATTCCATAACTCTTAGAGATACATACTAAAGTTTTTACAGATGAAACAATACCAAGTCTGGGTTGTCTTTACAATATTCTTACATGGGTATAGTGGGTATATTGAAAGAGGATCCATGGGCTTTTGCCTCCTAGTCCTTTCTACATGACTTTGGGGAAATTTTCCAACTACTCTGAGCCTCAGTTTTCTTATACATAAAGAGGGTAAAAGTTACCAACCTCACAGAATTATTGTAAAGATTCAGAGAAATAATATTTGTAAACCTAATACAGAGTAGTTACTCAATAAATAGCATTTATTATCATTAATTGTATTCTAGCTAAAGCCAGGCAAATAGCACAGCAGTCATTTTCACAATGCTATCTTAATTACTTTCCACAAAGACTAGCAGGCATGGGAACTAGCTCTGGCCTTCTAACCTCTGGAATTCAGTAGTGAATTCCATCTAAAGTCTGGAATAAAATTGAACTTGATGAGTTTTGTCTCTATTCTGTTTCCTTTATATCAACCACTGCCAAAAGTTATAATGTACAAAATATCTCAGGACTGACCAAGCAAACTCCTGCTGCCATTTGCAGCAACATGGATGGATAGACTCAGAGATTATCATACTAAGTGAAGTAAGCCAGGCAGAGAAAGACAAATACCATGTGATATCACTTATATGTGGAATCTAAATTAAAAAAAAAAGAACTTATTTACAAAACAGAAATAGATGTACAGATAAAGAAAACAAACTTCTGGTTACCAAAGGGGAAAGGTAGGGGGGAGGGATAAATTAGGAGTTTGGCATTAACGTATACACACTACTATATATAAAATAGATAACCAACAAGGACTCACTGTGTAGTACAGGGAACTATACTCAATATTTTGTAATAAACTGTAAGGGAAAAGAATCTGAAAGAGTAGATAGATAGATAGAGAAATAGATATAAAACCAAATCACTGTGCTGTACACCTGAAAATAACACAACACTGTAAATCAACTATACTTCAGTAAAAAATAAAAAGGTTGCCAGTATTAACACTGTTATTATTATTAAATTTTTAAATTAAATACTATTTAAAATAAAATCAAAAGGGACTATAAACATTAAAACACATATTTAACAATCTTAGAGATAAAGGAAAAAAGATTCAATGAAGGATGGAAGGAAAGAAGAAAGCAGGGGAGGAAGGGAAGGGAGGTGGGAGGGAGGAGACAACAGGTTTGGTGATGCAAGAAGGGAGCCTCTCTGAAAGCTCTCTACTTGGGCACCATTACTCCGGGTCTTGGGGGGAAAAAACGTCAAAAAAGGCACATTTCCTCCAATAATGTCTAGAAACGTTAACTCATGCCTCTATCTCCAGATTTATCTATGGCTACTCATGCCAACTCTTTCCCTTCCACCAATCTGACCACTCAACTTCATATAATTTCCTCAATTTAGGGGGCCCACGTTTTCTTCCTTTGGGAGAATATTTAAGCCCTAAACAATCAATATTTTCACAACACCCCACTCCTGCTTCACAACCTTTACTCACAACTATTGGTTCTCAAGTACTGCCCCTACTTGCCAAGGAAGTTGTGAGGAAAATGACAGAAATCACTTTTCCCAGCCCTTTCTCACCACAGGAGAAGGTTGCCGTCAGAAAGAAATATGGGAGAAAAAATTAAAGGTCCATGAAGAGCTGAGCTATACAGGGGGCACCTTGCAAGGAAGAAGCAGTCAAGCAACTCAAAAATATCTGAAAGGTACTGTGGACTTTTTGAAGATTAGCTTTATTTAAATTCAGCGTTACTGTTATAGGACTAAAGGAAAGAGACTGTGTTGTTCTATAAGAAATTTCCACCTCCAAAATCATATGTATAAACCTGGAAAGAAGAAAGGATACGTTTTAAGTGTAAAACCACTGAGCCCTTTCCAATCCTCCTTCGTTTGTTAATGACATTGCGTTTCTTTGTATCATTCAGAATGATACAGGGAAAATTTTTCCGACTTAGCTTTGACAGTCATTTTCTGCTCTTGTGTCAAACCCCTTTTCTTTAAATTTGCATGCCTTGGAATAAACTTTCTTGTTAGATATATTTCCACCAAAAGAGAGAAGCTGGGAAGTTGTTTTATTCTTGAGCAGTTTTATCCTCTCCCGATTGCCTCCTTATTATCCCCACCGAGAATTTTAGCATTCTCTCTATTAAAACTCAACCTGCCACTTTAGAGGTTAATGATTAACTTTAATAAGTCTGTGTCTTTAATTGTAATCTAGACTCTAGAATTAAATCAAATGTAAGGGAAAGAATAAAATTAAGACCACTGGGCTCTAGTCCCAGTACTACTGATAACTAGCTGTCTGACCTTAGGAAAAACTTCAACTTCTCTGGAACTTCATCTATAAAACAAGGTGGTTGGAAAAGACAATCTCTAAATATCTTGTGGCTTTAAAATTCTACACTCATATTGAGATAGGCTGGGACCTGGGACCTGGGACCCTTTATTGCAGTGCTTGCACCTGGACAAACCTCTCCTCCAGCAACAGAATACAAAGAAACTATCAGAGACTAATAATAACTGCATGTATGCACAGTTGGGGCAAATTATGAAGAATAAGATACAAAAAGATCAAAACCCAAACTGCCACTTCTGAGGTGCCAGGAGCAAAAGGAGAGTACTGCGCATGATCCCTGCACACAGCACCACCAAAGGGGTGGGCAGACCACCTATGCTGCCCCTCTGGTGCAACCCCCCCTTCCACCCTTACCCTCACCCCATTTAAGCAGCCAGCTTGCTCCCCACCACCTCCCCTGTCAGGAACCGAGCAAGGGAACCTGTTACTTGTTTTCGCGCCCTCGTGCTGCAGCACAAGTCCCAATAAAGCCTTGCCTGAATTTCTCGTCTGGCCTCTTATCAATTTCTATTGATTAGAGTCCAAGAACCTGGGTCGGTAAGAGTATGAATAAGGAATCCTCAGATCTAAAAGCTAACTGGTTGCAAGCAGCAGTTTTCTCAGCTGGTTAATTCAATTCTAACCAACCAGAACCTAATACAATATTTTCTTCAACACACAACTATCCTTTGAAAGAGCAACAGCAAAAAAGAGAAGTCCACTCTTGTGAGCAGGCAGCCCCGGAAGAGCCAGCTATAGGAGAAAGGGGGACAATAATGAGGAAAAGTGACCAAAATTGTTTTCCCCATCCCCTTCTCTCCATAAGAAAAGTAAGAAAGGAATATGGGAACAATAACAAAGTCATGCAGAGCTGAGCTACTCAGGGATATCCTTCAGGGTGGAAGTGCTCAATCAAGGGATCGATCTATTTCCTTTAACTGCATCCTTCCTTTTTTAAAAAAATATACTTTACTCTCTCTTTGTCCCTGCCTCATTGTGAAGAAAAAGAGCATTAGCATTTCCCATTTTCCTTTTCTCAGATCAGGCAAAGGATTCTTCTGCAAAAACAAAAAGGAAATCAAACAGAAAATAAGCTTCCATTTGGGGAAAAGAAATGATTAGGGTGGGTGAGTTGTCTAAAAATGACGGTATGGATGATACACTTATTAAAAACTGCCAACTTGCAAATGTTCAAATCTAAAAAAGAACTACTTTGAGCTTAGGAAGCAGCAAAAAGGTGGTGAAAAACTGAGACATACACTGAGCTTTGGGTTTTCACTTTGTTTTTGTTTTTTGAGTCCCCTAGTAGAGCCTGTAAAAGAAGCAGGAAAAAAAAAAGCAGAAGCTGAACTTTCAGATTCAATAGTTCACATCATTTAGAAAAATAAAAAGTCTCTCCCTTTCTTTGCCAGATATACTTATGGAGGCAGAGGTGACACTAAAAGGCTGGATAGGAAATTGACTCATCTAAGGGCTCAAGTAGGAGTGATTGTGTGAGAACCAATCAAGTGATTTTTTATTTGGAAAACCAAAATGATTGAATAAAATGAGATGGGCTCAAGAATGTGGGCTCGTTATCCATAGGCAGGATCAGAGTGAATAATTTTACTGGTCTCAAAGCTCACATGTAACATAGATATAAGTTGGAGTTTCTTGTCCCTTAAAAAAGAGAAAGGATTGATGTGAATGCTCAATGCATGGATGGAGAAAGGCCAACCATTCTACATATACAAGATTTCTGCAAATGATAGGGTGGGTATGGGGTAACTTCCATAGTCCTGGTCACCTGGTTTTGCGTTCCTACTCAAAGGATCTCCTGTGTCATGTCATTCTGATTTATATTGAGGCAACATGATTTGCAATTCACCCTTTCCCTTATTTTATTAATAAATAAGTAAACAAAGAAATAAGCAAATAAAAACCCTACCTCAGGGCATTGTACATCTGTGGTGACCATGTACATAGAAGGCTTTCTTGAAGATTGAAGGTTCCTGGCCCCCCAAGTAAAAGCCACAGGAACAGACCTGCAGCCTGGAGCATAGTTACTGGAGCCAACCCCACAGATCCATGAACAAAATACAAAAATTTTTGTTGTAAGTCTCTGAGGTTTGGGGATGTTTGCTGTGCAACATTATTTTGGCAAAAGTCGACTTATACAAAGAACTCTCTGGGAAAGGGGGGTTATATCACAATAATACAGACAACTTCAAATTAAGAATTAGACATCCTTGTTCTAAAAGACCCTTGGATAACCCACCACTAGGAGTCTGTCAAGAGCCACTACAACGTATGAAATTCCCCGCCTGAGAGAATGCTCTCCTTCCACTTCTACTCCCTTCCACACATTGTCTCTCCAAGATCCTGTTCTCCACTCCCAACTCTAAAATCTCCTCCATGTATTTTAGAGAGCAAGTCAGTGTTCTTCAAGCCCTGCCCTCATAGTGCTGGGCTACCTTTTCATATTCAAACCCACCAAGGATCCAGCAGAACAAAGAGGCTTCTCCTACAAAGAGAAACATCCTTATGAAGGCAGCAGTGGATTTTTTTCCCACAAGGATTTTTCTCCCTGTTATATATTTATACGTGAAAGAGGTAAGTAGTAAGTTCTTACTAAAACTAGGAAGGATCTCAAAGGATTCCAGACATGAAGTCCACTTATACTCTTCTCTCCTGTCTCTCCTTTCCCTTTCCTCTTTCCATACTCTCTGACCTCTCTTTTCTGCCAAGCCAATATCTTCTTTTACGGATGTGGGGAAGACAATGGGTATTACCAATTAGCATAGGAAAGTTCCCTCTCGTTTTCCCTTAAAGTTGAACTTCCATTAAGTAATGAGAAGTTAGCCATCAATAATTAAGACTCTCCCTGGAAAACACTCCCATAGAAGCAAACAGCAGTGCTTTCTGAATAATAAAGCAGATTTTCCTAGCTACAACGATTTTCTTTTTACATTTTCACAATCCCCAAGGAGAAACAGGCAGCCATTTTACAAAGACCCAGCAGCAATTCTGGCACCCCAGGTAGCACGATTAACCCAAAATACTCCAAGAGGTTGGCCAAGTATAGGCCAAGTACTAAATAACACATCACTCTTGAAATAAATGACATAGTATCTTTTGAAATTTGAAAGCCACTTGATCCTTTTTTTATGTCAATCCAATCTCACACTTCATCCCACCACCACCACCCCTCCCACTGCTCTCCCCGCTTAGTGTCCATACGTTTGTTCTCTACATCTGTGTCTCTATTTCTACCCTGCAAACTGGTTCATCTGTACCATTTTTCTAGGTTCCACATATATGAGTTAATATACGATATTTGTTTTCCTCTTTCTGACTTACTTCACTCTGTATGACAGTCTCTAGGTCCATCTACGTCTCTACAAATGACCCAATTTCGTTTCTTTTTATGGCTGAGTAATATTCCATTCTATATATGTACCACATCTTCTTTATCCATTCGTCTGTCGATGGGCACTTAGATTGCTTCCATGACCTGGCTATTGTAAAGAGTGCTGCAATGAACATTGGGGTGCATGTGCCTTTTTGAATTATGGTTTTCTCTGGGGATATGCCCAGTGGTGGGATTGCTGAGTCATATGGTAATTCTGTTTTTAGTTTTTTAAGGAACCTCGATACTGTTCTCCATAGTGGCTGTATCAATTTACATTCCCACGAACAGTGCAAGAGGGTTCCCCTTTCTCCACATCCTCTCCAGCATTTGTTGTTTGTAGATTTTCTGATGATGCCCATTCTAACTGGTGTGAGGTGATACCTCATTGTAGTTTTGATTTGCATTTCTCTAATAATTAGTGATGTTGAGCAGCTTTTCATGTGCTTCTTGGCCATCTGTATGTCTTCTTTGGAGAAATGTCTATTTAGGTCTTATGCCCATTTTTGGATTGGGTTGTTGTTTTTTTTAATATTGAGCTGCATGAGCTGTTTATATATTTTGGAGATTAATCCTTTGCCCGTTGATTCATTTGCAAATATTTTCTCTCATTCTGAGGGTTCTCTTTTCGTCTTGTTTGTAGTTTCCTTTGCTGTGCAAAAGCTTTTAAGTTTCATTAGGTCCCATTTGTTTACTTTGTTTTTATTTCCATTACTCTACGAGGTGGATCAAAAAAGATCTTGCTGTGATTTATGTCAAAGACTGTTCTGCCTATGTTTTCCTTGAACAGTTTTATAGTGTCTGGTCTTACACTTAGGTCTCTAATCCATTTTGAGTTTATTTTTGTGTATGGTGTTAGGGAGTGCTCTAGTTTCATTCTTTTACATGTAGCTGTCCAATTTTCCCAGCACCACTTATTGAAGAGACTGTCTTTTCTTCATTGTATATCCTTGTCTCCTTTGTTATAGATTCATTGACCATAGGTGCGTGGGTTTATCTCTGGGCTTTCTATCCTGTTCCATTAATCTGTATTTCTGTTTTTGTGCCAGTACCATACTATCTTGATTACTGTAGCTTTGTAGTATAGTGTGAAGTCAGGGAGTCTGATTCCTCCAGCTCTGTTTTTTTCCCTCAAGACTGCTTTTGCTATTCGGGGTCTTTTGTGTCTCCATACAAATTTTAAGATTTTCTGTTCTAGTTCTGTAAAAAATGCCATTGGTAATCTGACAGGGATTGCATTGAATCTGTAGATTGCTTTCGGTAGTAGAGTCACTTTCACAATGTTGATTCTTCCAATCCAAGAACATGATATGCCTCTCCATTTGTTTGTATCATCTTTAATTTCTTTCATCAGTGTCTTATAGTTTTCTGCATACAGGTCTTTTGTCTCCCTAGGTAGGTTTATTCCTAGGTATTTTATTCTTTTTGTTGCAGTGGTAAATGGGAGTGTTTCCTTAATTTCTCTTTCAGATTTTTCATCATTAGTGTATAAGAATGCAAGAGATTTCTGTGCATTAATTTTATATCCTGCAACTTTACCAAATTCATTGATTAGCTCTAGTAGTTTTCTGGTGGCATCTTTAGGATTCTCTATGTAGAGTATCATGTCACCTGTAAACAGTGACAGCTTTACTTCTTCTTTTCCCATTTGTATTCCTTTTATTTCTTTTTCTTCTCTGATTGCTGTGGCTAGGACTTCCAAAACTATATTGAATAATAGTGGCGAGAGTGGACATCCGTGTCTTGCTCCTGATCTTAGAGAAAATACTTTCAGTTTTTCACCATTGAGAATGATGTTTGCTGTGGGTTTGTCATATATGGCCTTTATTATGTTGAGGTAGGTTCCCTCTATGCCCACTTTCTGGAGAGCTTTTATCATAAATGGGTGTTGAATTTTGTCAAAAGCTTTTTCTGCATCTATTGAGATGATCATATGGTTTTTATTCTTCAGTTTGTTCAGATGGTGTATCACATTGATTGATTTGCGTATACTGAAGAATTCTTGCATCCCTGGGATAAATCCCACTTGATCATGGTGTATGATCCTTATAATGTGTTGTTGGATTCTGTTTGCTAGTATTTTGTTGAGGATTTTTGCGTCTATTCATCAGTGATATTGGTCTGTAATTTTCTTTTTTTGTAGAATCTTTGTCTGGTTTTGGTATCAGGGTGATGGTGGCCTCGTAGAATGAGTTTGGGAGTGTTCCTTCCTCTGCAATTTTTTGGAAGAGTTTGAGAAGGATGGGTGTTAGCTCTTCTCTAAATGTTTGATAGAATTCACCTGTGAAGCCATCTGGTCTTGGACTTTTGTTTGCTGGAAGATTTTTAATCACAGTTTCAATTTCATTACTTGTGATTGGTCTGTTCATATTTTCTGTGTCTTCCTGGTTCAGTCTTGGAAGGTTATACCTCTCTAAGAATTTGTCCATTTCTTCCAGGTTGTCCATTTTATTGGCATAGAGTTGCTTGTAGTAGTCTCTTAGGATGCTTTGTATTTCTGTGGTGTCTCTTGTAACTTCTCCTTTTTCATTTCTAATTTTATTGATTTGAGTCCTCTCCCTCTTTTTCTTGATGAGTCTGGCTAATGGTTTATCAATTTTGTTTATCTTCTCAAAGAACTAGCTTTTAGTTTTATTGATCTTTGCTATTGTTTTATTTCTTTTTCATTTATTTCTTATCTCATCTTTATGATTTCTTTCCTTCTGCTAACTTTGGGTTTTGTTTGTTCTTCTTTCTCTAGTCCCTTTAGGTGTAAGGTTAGATTCTTAAAAGCCACTTGATTTTGAGTCTAAAATTAGAAAGTTGAGTTTGACTGTCATTTTCTCATCAGTGGGTCAGTTGTGGTTCAGCCAGGAATCACTAGCCCATCACCCTCACCAAACAGGGAAACGGGTATAGCAGGCAGAGGGGGTAAAGTCTTGACTTCCCTTCTGCACAAAAAAATTTACAGAAATATGGGAGGGAAGAAGTTTCTTCCTCCCTCTGATAGCACTAGGAAACTTGAGTCTATTCTTTTGTCAGATTTCTAAACACCACCTTACTCCTAAGAACAGAGAGCATTTTTCAAATCACAATATAGACAGTCATCTCAAGCATCAAAATGGAGCTGCAAAGAAGGAGAGCTGGTTGAAGCTAGGAAAAGATGTATTAAGAAGGCTGAAATGATTTAAGAGTCCTTACACCAGCCAACGTGAAAAAGGCAACTGACTATGGATAAAGCTGGGGGCAGGGCAGTGGGAAGGGAAAGAATCTGGGAGAAGAGAAAGAAGCTCAGAATCCTTCAGGAGCCTGAAAGAATGAGATTTCTTGCAATGTGTTTCAATACTGCACCACTGTATTAGTGAATGACTATTGCCCTCCTAGGTCCAAAGTATGCGAGGGTACCAGATGAGCCAGCTTAATCATAAACCAGGACTATCCCTCTAAACTGCTAAACAGCCTTTTTGCTTCTAAAGAGACATAGAAACATAAGGTATATAGAATAGATCCAGCTATTTCCTTGGCCTGACAACCTAGAAGATTAAAGAATACAGATACCATCATCATATCTTCTTTCCAGAGCTGTTAAAATAGAACAGAGAGAGATGGAAAGGAACAGCTTTCCCACCAGGATATGGGAAATTGGAAACCATGGTTTGGGAAACTGTCATGCTAGGGGAGCAAGGCCTCTGTGGATCTGAATAATTAGATGGGGCGGCAAGGAGGCAAGAAAAGTCCTAGAGTTGTAGACAAGTGAAAAAATCTCCACTGTGACTGCCAGGGAAAGCCCCCTGTACTCCTATATCCAAAGGCAATATGAGCCAGATGGAGACATTGTCTGTACTTCCACCTCTCCTCACTCCTCCTTCCTTATCCTCTTAGACTCTAGGAATGGCTTGGAGCTCCCTCTATTTCTCTCTTTCTTCAGTATGCACTTTCTTCCTCCTATTGATCAAGACTAATACCAATTAGCTGACTCATCCTTTCATTCAACAAGCATGCAGCATACACTGAGAAAGTAAAATGTGTCTGGTTCTGTTCTGGGTATATGGAATAAAGAGAAATAAAACAAGGGGCCTCCCCTTTAAAGGAGGAATATCTAAACTTAGGGAATCAGGGAAGACCTTCTGGAGGAGGTGATACCAACCAGTGTCTTAAAGGAGGATCAGAAGTTAGCCAGGCACAGAAGGTGCACGTGCAAAGACACTGAGGTAGAAAACAGTAACAGGCAGTGTGGAGACACTGACATTTGCTACATGACCCCAAAAGAGGGTATTCTTACTGCCAATTTTCAATAAATTTTGTCCCAAAGAAAAAAGTGATAAAAGGAAAATCAATAACTAAGGGTTGCATTTTTATGAACTTACACTGTAGCTGATTCACTAAATCACCATTTAATCAACCTCATTTACTGCCTTAATGAACAATTAATTCTATCACTTATGGAACAAGGCCTATGCAAGGACAAGCTGGAGTTCTCTTCTCAAAACAACCATAATAATACTGAAAATTCAGAATGGACTATGAATGTCCCAGAAAAAGCTAACCAAAAAGTGGAAGAGGTGACCATGGCACCTGAAATAGGCAAAGGGAGCTTCCCCCAATTCAAAAACATTTTTGCCATACATTTTACCAATTAGAGTCAACTGTGTCAACACACTTCTCTTCTTAAGAGCAGAAGACAGAGTAAAAATAGAGTAATACTATACACCATTCACCCCTCACCTCGGTGTCTTCCTTATTTCAGGCAATGGAGGCGCCGTTCTCTAAGTCAATCAAGCTTTTAGAATCATCTTTAACTCCTGATTCACTCCATGTTTGATTGTATTAGATGCCAAGCTTCGGATTATCAGACAGGGTTCTCTGTGGAAAACAACAGAGACTGACTCTGGTTGACTGAAACAACATCAACAATAAAAAGAGTTTTTTAAAGGACATTTCATAGTTCACTGTGGCAGACAGTGTAGACTGTCTGTGCATTTTCACAACTTATTTCTCCATTTCCCACTTCTGTGATAGAGGTTGGACACTCCAAATATTAACTGAGTACTCGTTTCCCTCCTTTTCCACATTCCCATGTAGTTAGTTGACCATATTACTCAGCTCTGGCTAATAAGATGTAAGCTTAAGTCTGCTGGGGCTTCCGGGGAAGCTTTGGCTCCCCTGGTAAAATGGAAAGGTATACCTGGTGCCAACCTGTCTCCCCTTCCTCCTGTCTTGAACAGAGACAGCAGCCCAAGGGAAAGGCCAAGAGGCCAACAGAGAGTCTTGGCACCAACAACCAATGTCAGGAGCTACTTAATTCCAGACTTGTTATTTTATGGGGTTGGGGGTGGGGAACCTAATGGTCTAAGCCACCACCAGCTGTGTTTTCTGTTTTGGCAGCTGAAATAATGCCAAGCTGACACGTTTCCTGGCTTACTGGGAAGGCTCAAGTCTAAGTGGGCAGCACCAATGCCCAAAAGCACACCCCAAGCACACACCCACCTCTTATTAAAAACTGTTAGCAGGGGGGCTTCCCTGGTGGCGCAGTGATTGAGAGTCCGCCTGCCGATGCAGGGCACATGGGTTCGTGCCCCGGTCCAGGAGGATGCCACATGCCGCGGAGCGGCTGGGCCCATGAGCCATGGCCGCTGAGCCTACGTGTCCGGAGCCTGTGCTCCGCAACGGGAGAGGCCACAACAGTGAGAGACCTGCGTACCACAAAAAAAAAAATAAAAAAAAAAAGTGCAGAGATCTATAAAGAACCTTTCTCCAAAGATCAGGACCCAGCGGTCAGCCTAAACCAACTCATCCTCTGTGAGACAATGGGAGGTAGAAAGCTAAGCGCTTGAACTGGAGGTTATGAGAAAAGAATGCAAAGGTTAAGCCACTAGAATCAAAGACTTTGGGCTCCTATCAGCAGGGGCAGCTTGTTGTGATGCTGCTGCAGAGAAATACCAATCCCAGTGTTATTCTGTGCACTGTATTGAAACCTTTTGCTGCCGTGTGAGATAAAACCAATGCAACAAATACTGATTGAACGTTGTGCTGCTGTTGTGAAAGGTGAGATTGCTTCTGTCCTCAAAAATCTGAATTACAGCATTGTTAGTATTGTTATTTAATTGTTTTCAGCATGTGTTGAGCACTTCCCATTGCACAGGTTAAAACATTCAGTCCTCACAGCAATTCTATGAGAGTCTATCACTACTCCCATTGGCAGATAGGGAAACTGAGGCTAGGTTTAATAACCTACCTGCCCAAAGTCACAAAAACGGTAAATGGCCGCACTTAACATCTCCTTCAAGAGATGGATCAAAAATTGTCAAGATGCCAAGTAGCTTCAATTAATAACAAATGTCTTTGAATGAGTAAAGGAATGAGTGAAAATCCTAAGGTATAAAAAATGCTATAGAAAGTTCCAGAAGGAAGAGGCTACTTCAATCTGGGGTAAGAAGGAGACTATTACTTGAGATCGTATTTACTTTCTGTGAATGGGAGGACAGGAATCTTTTAGACCATTATACTTAAGATAATACTTTATGCACTGGACTACAATTCAACCCACACCCAAGGTGAAGATTCTAAACAGAACTTTTCTTCCCTAGGGACAAAAAGCACTAAATAGAAAATCTCCAAATAGAAACCAAGAGTGTGACAGTGGGGGTGAGAAACTAGGATACAAAAATCTCAGATGATTTTTTTAAACTGACTATGTGGTAAACAATATCAAGTTGAATTGAGAAACTCATTCATTTACTCACCAAATATGTATCCAGTTCTTACTATGTACCAGAGTCCATGCTAGGTACTAGGGAAACATAGGGGAAAAAATAAACACTGGTTACTTACAAAGAACCTATAATCATATAATTTTCTTACATGTATATAACTGTAGCTTTTTACATTCATGGCTAATTTTGAAACTTAACCAGGTTGTTAATCCAAAGAGTTGTACCAAAAACTAATAGAAAAGTTACCAAAGGGCAAATGCCTGGCAGGCATCTTTGAAAGAAATCTCCAGATGCCTCAAACAGCAGCTTGAGAAATGTTTCCAGAGGCAGAGAAGCAGAGAATATTCCTCTTGCTAAGGTCACGAGCCGATTTCATCTTAGATATAATACACTGGTTGCCTCCACGATTGTTATGTTCTTCCTCAAATTAGAAAGCTCTCGGAACCTGATAAAACGAGATCACTCCCTCTAGCTCGAATAATTTCTGGAAAGCTTAGCTGTTCTCAGCGCATCGGTAAAAGTGCATTTCTAATTAGCATCTCTGAATTGGCCTGTTGTAATTCCAAACCCTCCCTGGTCTTAAAAGACATGACCCCTGTGAACAGAGTACAGGGGCCATCTTTCATATTATATTCCTAATTATGTGCCTACCAAAGGTTAAGAAAAGAGTTTTGTTTTCCTCTAAAGTGTTATACTGGTCTTTCATAATAAGAAAAGACTCGAGGCAAAAATTAGCATCTGCAACAAAAAGCTGCTTGGTGTTGGGAGCTATTATTTTTTCTTAATTGCGGGTTTGTTTTGTGTGTGTATGTATAACTGATTTTCTTTGCATTTCACCCTGTCCCTGGGTGATGCATTTCTGGGAGATAATGATTGGATAAGGTTAGAAGTCCTCAACTTCTCCAGCTGCTAAGTATTTGCCAGATGCAGTTCTTAGGTGCAACTGTTACTGTTATTATTGCTTATTGTTTAGGTCACAGTTTCCTTTGAAAAATGTATCTCTCTCACCTCAGGGAAAGTGGAACCCCTCAGAACAAGTGGGGACTGGTCTCACGACTTCCTTTAAGAATCAAGATGGCCTGAAGAAGTCGATTTAAACAGTGGCATGTCACTCTCAGAAACAAAGGCAAAACCTCAGTGGGGTATTTAACTCGGAAATGAGATTTGGACCATTTTTTACAAATACTACCAAGCTTAGCAGCCGTTAAGAGGCCACCTCATAGCACTCAGTCCTCCAGCAATTTCCTACTCACGCGTCCTCGAGCGTTCTCAGTGGGGGGCCCCTCCCCCTGTCCCTGACCACAGCTGCCTCTGCAAGGAGATCCAGCCAGTCACACTCTCTCCTCCCCTAGTCCACAGGGCGACTTTTCATGAATGCTCACTTTGGAGGATGCTATGAGGCCTTTTACGATGGGGGCTGCAGAGAGGTAAGCATCAAGTAGGACTTTGGCATATTTGGAGCAAAACAGCAGGCACACTGGAGATGCACAATAATTACCTAATGCAGGGGTCAGCAAACTTCCTGTCAAGGGCCAGATAGTATCAGGCCAGCAGGCCATGTAGTCTTGGTTGCAACAACTCAACTATTCTACGACTCTTCACTGTAGCCCCAAAGCAGCCACAGGCAATGGATGAACAAATGGGTGCTGACCAATTTGGTCCGAGGCCAGATGTTGCCCACCCCTGATCTACTGAATGAATAAATCATCAGAGAATTCACTTTACTATATAAATGAATGTTCCAGATACATAGAAGTCTATTCTTTAAATCCATAAAGGTTTTATTTTTGCTTTACCTAGTTTGAGATTTTCATAAAGTGTATTTCTATACCAGCCTACCTTTTTAAAAAGCATATTCAAAGCATAACTTTTTTTCCCCACACAACTCAGGGTGATCATAAAAGCAATTATTTTACAATGCTGCAATTCATTACTGTCTTCTCAGAGTTTGGTGCGCTGGGTTATTTAACCCAACTCCAGAAAGCCCCAAACCTCTATTGTTTTTAATCATACCATCCACTTGTGATTTCTCTGTCTCCTCCGTGTCTACTGGGCTCTGAGCACTTTCTTTTCCATTCTGCCAGTGTGCCCTTTAGGGGCATTACATTGGCTTTTCACAACATAAGTCCAAGGAATATCCAGTGCCCAACTCATGCTCCAATATTCCCTACTTCTTCCTCCCACAGAGCCCTGGGACTCAGCCTGCTCCTCGCTCCTTATCCTGCCTTACCAACTTTATCCATCTATGATTCTCCCCTTCCCCTGATCTCAGAGTTGGCCAAAGAGTAGGATACAGCCTCCCCAGACCCCCTCCCCCTTTTTAAAGTTCTCTAGGGACCCAACCAATCCTAGCATTGAGCTCTAAGTTCAGGACACTGGTAGCTTTCAGTAGTCTCTTCATCAGAAGGGAGGGAGGGAGGGAGGGATAACATTAGTCTTTACATCAGATCCTGACACATGGCTCCCATTGGGCCAGATACCTGGGAACTAAAAAAGTTAAGCTGACTGAACCACCACCCCATCTTCCCATCACCACCATCACCACAGACACACACTCAACATACAATGGTGAAACAAGGACCAGATAATCTCAGTCATTGTTCCCATTCAGAAAGGGGAAGAATGATCCACCCAGATTCAAGACATGGAGATACAGTCTCCACCTCCCTTCTTGATAGAAGACTCTACAATGTCATCTACTAAAGCTATGGATGCAAGAAAGGAAGAATTTGTGACCATTTATACAATCTGTCATACTCAATATATTAGAAACATAAACAGAAAATATTGCTGCTATAACAAATTACTACAAGCTTAGTGGCTTGAGACAACATGAATTTACTATCTCATAATTCTGTAGTTCAAATATCAACACAGATCTCACTGGCCTAAAATCAAGATGTAAACAATGCTGCATCCCTTTCTGGAGGTTCTAGGGAAGTGCCTATTTCCTAGCCTCTTCCACATTCTAGAAGCTGCCTGAATCCCTTGGCTTGTGGCTCCCTTCCCGCATCTTCAAAGCATCTATCTGACCATTCTTATAGCATCACATTTCTGTCTGACCATAGCTAGAAAGTTCTCCACTTTTAAGGACTCATGATGAGTTTGGGCCTACCCAGACAGTCCTGGATAATCTCCACATCTCAAAGCCCATAATCTTAATCACATCAACAAAGTCCCTTTTGCCATATAAGGTAATATATGCACAGGTTCCAGGGACTATGGCATGGACTTCTTTGGTGGTTCATTATTCTGTTGACCACACTCAGGATCTCAGACTATGGCAGTTCCATCACATAATGATGCTGTTATGTCAAGACAAAGCTTCAGAGTTTATCAAATCAAAAGAGTCAGCTCAGGCTGCCACAAAAGAACACTGCAGACTGGGAGGCTCAAGCAACAGAAATTTATTTTCTCACAGTCCTGAAGACTAGAAGTCTGAGATCAGGGTATACAACAGGTCAGATTCTGGTGAGAGCTCTCTTCCTGACTTGCAGACACCCACCTTTTCACCGAGTCCTCACATGGCAGAAAGAGAGACAGAGACAGAGAAAGAAATCTCTTCCTCTCCTTATAAAGCCACAGACCCATTGGATTAGGACCCCACCTCTATGATCTCATTTAACCTTGATTACCTCCTAAAGACCCCATCTCCACATAGAGTCACATTAAGGATTAGGGCTTCAACATCTGAATTTTGAGGGGACAGTCCACAGCAGGAGCTTTCACCTGCAGGTGACCCATGATGGCAAAGCAAATCATATGGCCAGGCCTGGATTCAAGGAGGAAGCAAAACATTTCTCGAATATTCATGCAAGGAGAGAAGAACTGAAAGTATTGGCAAGCATCGGTTATATCTACCCAGAGCCATTGGTGGGTTTTAAGCAGGACTGTGACACAATCAGATACATGTAATAGAAAGATCTCCCTGGCATTGTTGTAAAGGAGGAATCCTTGTAATCAAGGAGACTGCTTGGAAGCTCCTGATATAGTCTAGGGGAAGGAAAAGATCAAAATGGGCTATGGCAGTAAGAATGGAAGGAAGTGGTGCATAGGAACTGACACAGTATATGCCAGCAATGACCTTCTTCTGCAAAACGAATTTTCAAGAAATACACGTTACATGTGCATATCCAAAATTATCGGGGAATGTGCTTTCAGTGACAAATGAGTCTCAGATAACTTAAAGCTTAAATCTTGGAGTTGCAAATATGTTTATTTTAACTGTTTGGGGATAAAAATCTTTGTAAGCTTTTACAGAATATACTGAAATGGTTTTCGATGCTGTCAAGTCATCATCGTGAATATCAGTTTGTGTACTGTGCTTTAAACAGAAAGGCATTTACATGTTTTCCCCTACACTCTTCTCCTTTTTCCGTATTTTCCATACTCTTTCTCCACCAATAGAAGGTGGCTGAGGGAGGTAAAGCACAGGAAAATTTCCATCAGTACAGGGAAATTCAGTAAAGTGAGTCCCTGAGAAATGTAAACTCAAGATGCAACCAACAAGATTAATAAGCAGATTTTGAAAATCAAATGGAACCCTTCCTGTAAGTAAGAAAAAGCCACAGCCTGAATACATTCAAGGAAGAAATGCCTTGACAGAGTGGAAGTTACTTGCATGGATGTTAGAAAAAAAGGAGTCCAAGAGCAGGAATATCAGTTTATCACCAACTCTGTCCAGGAGCAGAGTGTGCTCTGTCCAGCAGATATGAGTATTCTGGTCCATTTGATAGGATAGTCGTCTTCATAAATTAATATCTGTCGTTATGGTTTATACATTAGTCTCATGTGAGTTTGGTTACAGTGAGTTGCTAAGAGATTGATTCCCTCTGATTGTGCTAAAAATTCTGCTTCAAGTCTACATAGATATCTCAGTTTGGGTCCTTCCAAAAGAAAAGCCTGAGACAAGAACTTGGTGTAAGTAGTTTATTGGGAAGGTAATCCCAGGAATCAGAAATGAGAGAGGGGAAAAGGGAGAAAAGGATGGAGAAGCCAGTGTAGGGGCACACTATTGAGGTCACTGCTTTAAGTACACTGGGACCCTCTGAGAAACATACAGAAAGCCTAAAATTACCTGCCCAAAGGACTGGAGGCTGGAGCATTTATCCATTGGTTCTCAGCCCCCACTGGTTGGAGGTGACCCCCAAGAGTGTTAAATACACACACACACACACACACACACACACACACATACACTCTTACTTCCCAGCTGTGCTTGTGCATGCTAAGTGGGCTCCTAGTCACTAAGACAAAAAGTGGAAACACATGACTGACGCTTCAAGCACAACACTGTTAGCACAAGAGAAGCAGATCACATAGAGTGATGATCCCCTGCAAACACAGCTAAAAGCAAAGGTGGTCTAAGGGGATGCGACACAGGGCACCAGGGGTGTCTGCAGTGCTGGGCAGCCCTGCATGAGTAGCCATCTGTTAGCTTTTCTATCTCACTGCATGCTAACGAAACCATTAAGGGAGACTTCACTCCCCAATCACAACTTCAGTGCATACCCATGAGGTCATTTTGTCTTGCTTCTCAAAGTACCATAGTTAATCTTGAACCTAGAGTTTCCTTTTCCATTGTAAAAATTGGCAGTAGACTTATCAAGTTTCAAGCTGACATTAAGCTGCTTTTGTGCTACAGAAGCAAGTCTGCCAAAGAAGCCAAGCCTTGGATATAATTGTTTTTAAAAATCCTTTAAACCACTTTCTCTTTGGGTGGCAAAAAATCTAACAAGTTGTGGGCATGAAAGTAAAAAATAAAATAAATAAGAGCTTCAAAAAAGAAAGTGCCAAAGCTCTGAGGGGGCTTCCCTGGTGGTGCAGTGGTTGAGGGTCCGCCTGACGATGCAGGGGACATGGGTTCGTGCCCCGGTCCGGGAAGATCCCACATGCCGCGGAGCGGCTGGGCCCGTGAGCCATGGCCGCTGAGCCTGTGCGTCCGGCTCCGCAAGGGGAGAGGCCACAACAGTGAGAGGCCCACGTACCGCAAAAAAAAAAAAAAAAAAAAAAAGCTCTGAGGACTCACGTGAGAGGCAGGATTTGGTTCCCCATAAGGGCAACACGGCTACACGGCATTGCTGAATACTTGTGGTCACAGCAGGATCTAGGCATCTGGACTCTGCTCCCTCATCCGTCCCTCCAATCGACTGTTTTGTGTTCTTATTAACATGGACTTAGAAATAAAGCAAATCAGAGTTCAAATTTCACCTTCATCACCTGTTCCCTATGTGATCTTGAGCAAGTTATTTAACTTCTTAAACCTCAGAGACCTCGTTGGTAAAATACAGCTAGTAATTGCTCATCTACAGGACTATGGTGAGAATTAAATGAATTATACAGGTAAAGCACTTCGGGCAGTACCAGACAGACTGTAACTCTCAACGTTGGAAATGCCGAGCTATGGCGGCGGCACCCTAGAAATACCTAACGTGAGGTCAAGCACGGGGTAGAGGCTTCATAAATACTGATTCCCCTTTCAGCTGTGTTTTATAGAAGCTAAGAGCTTTACCAAAACTGTGCAAAGTAAGGCATGGCTCATTATTCTAAAATAAATGTAGAAGATGGTAACTCAAGGGGTGCTTTAAATTCTCTGGAAAATTTAAGAGTGAATAAGACAAATGGTTTCCATAAGGCCATGTTTAAGACCGAAAACAAAATGCTGGAGTTCACACCATCTGTTCTGCCCTTTTGAGGCCAGCTGACCACACCTTCCCATCCCCCCTTCCCTTGCCCCCTCATGGGAACACAACTCTTTTCCATGATTCTCCATCCCTCCTCATGTGCATTTGACCTGCTAGACCGGACTTCATTTCCCTGATCCAAGACCCTCATCCCTACTCCAGCTCCAGCTCTATTTCTGAATCTTTTCAATATGGCAACTTTCTAGACTCCTCTTTTAACTTCTTTGGACTTCAGATACCACTTGAGTTCACTTGTTCATCATTCAGTCATCCCACAAGTATTTATGGAGAGCCTCTATGGACCCCACAATGTTCTGGGCACTGGGATACAGTGAAAAACAAAATACACAAGTCCCCTGCCCTAGATATTTTCTAGTCTAGTGTATAATAAAATGAGCAAATTAATACACAATGTCAAGTGCCCCACATTTTCTCAGTAGAGAAATTCATTCTTGCCTTGCATCCTGTAGACCATACAACAAAAGGACTCTCCCCCCGATCCCCAGGATGCAGACCCATATTTATGCAATCCTTACCATTCTATCATGGACCACTTTCAAGAGGATCATTTTCCACAAAGGTCAAGGTGCAAGCATGCCAAAATTTTACCCACTAGTGGAAAAATTTAGAGGAAGGGGTATGGAATTTTACTTCTAAGGCCTCTTACAAGGGTGACAATTGCTTCTTCCCTAAAGAGCAATTACAATAGTCCATTCAAGATTCAACAGATGGCTAATACCCTGAAATGATGGCCACTGTGAAGTTTTACCTATGACACCGGATGATTTTCTATCCTTTGCTAGGTTTAGAGAGAAGCACCTGGGATACAGAAAAGCTTCCTATGAGAAATAAGAAAAGAGGTCCATGATATGAAATTGTGGCTCACGGCATCTCCAGTGACACACAGGCCAGTCAATCTGAGGTTTCCTTTTTTTGTGTTATGCCCACACCTTTTAAACTTTTTATATTTCCCTGCTGCTTCTACTGCCAAGGTTTCACTGCACCAGTCAACCCCAGACTGTCCACAATTCTTCCGCAGTCCAACTGTTAACCAATTTGATGGGCCCTTCCCTGCTGGCTCCCTCCAGGTAAAGAAGTGACGACTTCTTCCTAGATTAGCAGCCATTTTAAATGATAGCCCCTAAACTCAGCAGATGCTAAAAGAATGCTTTAAAAATGTTTTTGGCACGGTTCAGTTGGAGAACTACATGGACACCTGCCCTCTGGTCCCTCCTCCGACAGCATTCTGGGAGGACGGACAAATCACACCTGTGAGTAGCCACATCGTGATGAAATAGTGAGCTAGCCAGGAACACTGCATTGCCCACAGCTGACCACACATATTCCTGGCCTGTCAGACTGAATACATTTATTTGTTTCTACAAGGCAAAGAGGTTAGGACTGTTACTTTCATTTTAAGCAACTGCAAGGTAAGATCAGCCCACATGGACTAGAGGTAAACCAGACCACAGAACTTGGGTTTCATTCCCTGGCAGACAACCAGACCTCAAATTATAAATCTGAAGGTCAACCTCAATGCTTTTTTCATCCTCTATATCCAATTAATGCCCAAATCCTCTGGACTCGATTTCTCAATGTCTTCCACATCTGCCTTCTTCCCCAACCCCACTGACAGTTCCTTACCTCAGAGCCATTTCACCTCCACCTGGATCACTGTCACAGTCTTCTAAATGATCCTCTTACCACTACCCTCATTCTCAATCTCTGACTCTCCAATATTTCTTCCACATTGTCACCAGAGCAACCTTTCTAAAATGCAAAATGTATTTTATTACTGATCCTCTTAAACGGGTTTGGTGACTCTTCAATCCCTACAGAATAATGACTAAACTTAATCTTTCAAACAAGCCTATGATCTCACCCCTGACCATTTATCTGACCCTCCTGGAAAACCATGCTTGTGAACTCCTTGAGATTCTAAACAGACTCCCATGTGTCCACTCCTCCAGCCCGAACTGGCTTCCCTCCCAAACCCCATCTCTTATCTGCAAACAGCTTACTCATTACTCACTACTAGACAATAATCTTTAGGGCAAGGGCATTATGTAATTTTTCTCCGTCCCAGCACTTTGCTTGGCATGTAGTAACCACTGAGTAAGTAATATGTGTTGAAAGAATTAATGAGTAAGTTGGAAAGAATAAATCAAATGTCTCCTGGCACTAGAGACATGTTAGCTCAAATACCTTCTCTCTCATTACTACTATCACTTGTTATTTAGTCTCATATGACCGCAACTGAATCATAACCATCGCCACATGATCTCATCCCTTCAGATCCACATCTGACACTGGTCTATCTAGCACACTATTCCACATTACGAGTGTTCCAAAGGGACAGCTCTGACCATGACATCTGACTGTTAAAACCCCTGTAGCACTCCCCACTGTCAATTCCATGACTTGACATCCTGTGGCCTCCAGGTTCTGGTTTCAACCCACCAATTCAAGTTTATTACCCTCCATTCTTCCACAAGCCCTCTGCTAAACAACCCACCAAAGTCAATGTAACTTCCTAACAAACACATTTTAGTCATGCTGTGTCTTTTGCTAAAAACTCCTTACCAATTCAATCGTCATTTCCCTAGATCTACTTCAAAAAGCATCTCCTTCCAAAACCTTTCATGATCACCCCTGTCAAAAAGGATTCCAATCTTCTGAACCTCTATGGCATTTTTTTCTATAACTCTTCCAGGCACTATCAAATTGTATCTTTATTATAATTATTGATGAATATATTTCCACTCAAATGCAAGTTCACAGTCATTGAAGGCCATAACTCAATCTTATCCATCGTGTCATCAATAGCAGAGTCCAACACATTCTCTTGCAGGTGGTAAACTCTTAAGAAAAACTTTAATTAGTTATTCAGTTATCTAGCCCACTAAGAGCACAGGTCATTCTGGATAATTAATATTTCTTACACATATCAGTGCATGAATGTACAAACCCCACGTGCTGTCGTTTTTGCACCTCACTACAACCTCACAAGAGAAAAAAGGAGAACCTTCACTGTTTCAGAGAGAAACCACAGCTCTGTTAAATCTTCAGGGTTGTTCAGTTAGTACATGGCGGAGCTAGAACTTGAACCCAAATGCCCAAGCGTTATATTCCACTGGCTTTTCCCCACTACTGGTACCTTGTACAGAAGCCTACCGCCCCCACAAGGTGTGCTCCTCATGCATGTGAATCCAGTAAAAGCAGCACTGCCCCCACCCCAAGCTCCTTTCCAACTTTCCAACTTTCTCCAGGGCTTGACGTGCTTTAAAACAGAAAACAGTGTTCCTGGCTTTCCCCCCCATCCTCTGTCTGGGTTCATTGGCCTGTTGATCCAGGCTGATGCCTCACCTGGTATTTAAATCACCCCTTTTTGGGCTTCCCTGGTGGCGCAGTGGTTGAGAGTCCGCCTGCCAATGCAGGGGACATGGGTTCGTGCCCTGGTCCGGGAGGGTCCCACGTGCCGTGGAGTGGCTGGGCCCATGAGCCATGGCCGCTGAGCCTGCGCATCTGGAGCCTGTGCTCTGCAACGGGAGAGCCCACAACAGTGAGAGGCTTGCATACCACAAAAAAATAAAATAAAATAAATCACCCCTTTTGTGGTAGGTAGCTAGGTAGAATGATACCATGGGAACCCACTCAGAACCCCAGAGTTGGCATAAAGACTCTTTTAAGCTGAAGACATTTGAGATTCAACTGATGCAGAAAAGCCTTCTCAGAGCTTTCCTTATCTAACTAAAAGCTTCTGAAATGGCTGGGTCTCTAATGGGACTCTGCCACTAACTGTAGTTTATCAAGCACATCACTCTCACCTCTGGACCTCTGAGTTCTTACCAGTAAAATAAGAGACTTGGACTTACCAGGTGACCTCCGAGATTCCTTCCACCCTGTTAATTCTATGATATTCATTTAGGGCCCTGGTAGCTAAGCCAAAGGAGTGTGAGTGATGTCCAAAACTTGCTCCATACCTGTCCATCTCATACTCTGAAAAGTCTTCAGGATGGAGGACTTGGGCCCTTCTTTAATCCCAAAGCCAGAGGATTGGGTTCTACCTGGCAGGAACAGAACTGCATGTTTCTTACAATAAAAGCTACATCAATTGAAAAAAAAAAAAAAAAACTTCTGAAAAATGAGGCTGCCATAAGTTTCCTCTTAGGGGATGGGTCTACTCCCAGGAAGATGATGGAGAGTAAACGTACCACAAATCCCCTCTCCAGAGGAGTTCCATGGCCATGAAGAAGACAGAAAGACCCCTCGCACCTGCATAAACAAACATTAGCACAAACATTCATATCTCCCATTTGTTCTCCAAAACCCATTTGTCTTTCTTACAGAAACCTATAGAAGTTTCATATCCTCTCTTTCCCCTACTAAGTTAGAAATATAAGCCTCTCACTTTAATCATTTCAACAGCTAGCTACTTCTTTTTTTAACTCCCATAGACACAGGAATAAATCTTTTTTCTCCTGTTAACCTGTTTTTTGTCAGTTTAATTCACAGGCCCCCAGTTACAGAACCAAAGGAGCATGATGACACAGTCCATGAGCCAAGTTGAATTTAAGCTAAATTCGCAGCTAGAAAGGAGCACAAAGTAGCAGTTAAGTGCACAGGTTTTGAAGTCAGACTGCCAGTTTCAAATCTTGGCTAGCTGCATACCCTGAACAGTTAACACAACTTCTGTGTGCCTCAGTTTCCTAATCTATACAAGATGGGTGATAATAGTCTCTTCCTCATGGGATCACTGTGAGCTTAAATAAACTCATCAATGCAGGATCTAGCACAGTGCCTGGCATATAAGTAGCCAGAAGTTTAGCTGAAGTAACAGGATATTGACTGATAATATTTGTATGTCCCCAAAATTGGCAACGAAGACACCAAGCTATGAATAAAGATGTTCTACAAACCCCACATTCTAAACAAAGCGGTCAACGCCTGGGACCAGGTACCTTAGTTTACTAAGACTGACCTGACCTTCCACCACTACTCACCACTACAAATGTCCACCCCTTCCCAATCCGTAAAGGAGAACTCTGGAGGGGTCACAGGGGGAGGGTACAGAGTCATCAGGGCCATGGGCCTTCTCAGAGCATGTAGGGTCCATATGGGATGTTACTTCTCCATATTCAAGAAAAGGAATGGAAAGCATCAATAGAATCCCTCAGAGAGGTTCTACTGCAGAACCTGTCTCCTGCAGCCATCATAGAGAGTTATCAGGAAGATCTTCACCCCCTACTCTTGAAGATGGGTGATATTCTTGAACAGGGAAGCTAGTGCCTGCTTAAAAGTGTGAAGTTTGCCAGAGAAGCCCACTTCATCAGGGTCAGAGGGGACTGTGCCACAGGGTGCATAAGGAGAATAGGATGGGAGTTCCACACCCTAGGCTCCCGCAGCAAAGATCTCAACAGCTCTTCCATATAAAAGATCACTGAGGAAAAGCCAGGGCCCTGGGGCCATACTGATGGCCATCCAGAGAGGAGCTACCTCCCTAGAAAGGAGACTGGGGCCTGAGTCGATCTCAGGGGCCTAGGGGAACACAGCTGCCCTCTCTGGGGGAATCTCAGTGTTGGAGAGGACAGGCAGGAACTGACCACTAAACTCACCACCAGAGGCAAATGGAAGCACATGGTGCCTGGAGATACCCAGGGTCAACTTACCACCGTGTGCAGCTGCTTACTGTGAGATAAACCTGCCTGTACCTTCTCCTCCCGGACTCCCAAAGCCCTCCAACCCAAACAAAGTTAATCCCCAAAAAAGAGAGAAGGAAGAGATGGCATCTAAATGAAGGCCATTCCCACCCACATCAAAGTGCTGGAGGTGGAAGAACCCTGGACCTCAGTCAACAGATCAAACCTCTGTCAGGGTGACACAGGGAGGGGTGTTGGGGATAAGACCGAATTCATACTAAAGACTAAACTTTAAATTGATCTTGACTTTTAACATCTAAAAATGGCCAGGAAAGTACAGAATCTGTCATCAGGATTGGAGAAAGAGACTTTTGTCACAGCATAAGTGAAGGTTCATAGAAAAAATAAAACTGTCTCATGCTATGCTCCAATAGAGCAATTACATTATCATCAGCACTATTCGCAGACCAGAGATGCCGAATCTGCAAGAGCCCAATGCTGCACATGAGACCAGAGAGGGAAGATGGAGCCTTGAATACGTGTGTGTGTGTGTGTGTGTGTGTACCAAGGGCAAGAACTAGCTCACGAAAACCAAGAAAATTGCCAAGAATAGGGCTTGGGACCTGATGGGGTGTTTTTTTGTTTTGTTATTTTTTGCAGTACGCAGGCCTCTCACTGTTGTGGCCTCTCCCGTTGCGGAGCACAGGCTCCGGACGCGCAGGCTCAGAGGCCATGGCTGGCATGTGGGATCTTCCTGGACCAGGGCACAAACCCGCGTCCCCTGCATCGGCAGGCGGACTCTCAACCACTGCGCCACCAGGGAAGCCCCAACCTGATGGTTTTAATCAGCCAGCACCAGTGAGGGACATAGCAGGTTGGCTGAGTTTAAAGGCGCAGTATCAAGGCAGATACCTGTAACAACTGGGGGCTTTGCTGGGGTTTCATATAAATAGGGATAATGTGAAAAATATTATCACCTCCCAGCAGCTTCCTGCTTCTCTGATCACTCCTGCTTTTCATAAGAAAAATGCTAAACCACACCTTTCTTCCTACCCATCCCTTTGAAGGAGGTGGGATGGTCATGGGGAACGGGAGGTGGACTCTTATATCCCTGCATTGGCATCATACGTCCAAGCCAAAGTGGTAGTTACCAGAAGCCTCCACCACCCCCAGGAGGATGAGACTGAGCAGAATTCACCTGCTCTGCAATTTCCATTCTATGCAAAGCCAACTTTGCAGTTGCCCCTAATTGGCGCCAGAAAGTAATGAGGTTTCCAGAGAAAAAGAAAAATAATGTAGGAGGAACTTCAAGATGGCGGAAGAGTAAGACGTGGACATCACCTTCCTCCCCACAAATACATCAGAAATACATCTACATGTGGAACAACTCCTACAGAGCACCTACTGAACGCTGGCAGAAGACCTCAGACCTCCCAAAAGGCAAGAAACTCCCCACGTTCCTGGGTAGGGCAAAAGAAAAAAGAAAAAACAGAGACAAAAGAATAGGGACGGGACCTGCACCAGTGGGAGGGAGCCGTGAAGGAGGAAAGGTTTCCACACACTAGAAGCCCCTTCGCGGGCGGAGACGGCGGGTGGCGGAGGGGGAAGCTTCGGAGTAGCGGAGGAGAGCGCAGCCACAGGGGAGCGGAGGGCAAAGCGGAGAGATTCCCGCACAGAGGATCGGTGCCGACCAGCACTCACCAGCCCGAGAGGCTTGTCTGCTCATCCGCCAGGGCGGCCGGGGCTGGGAACTGAGTCTCGGGCTTCGGTCGAAGCGCTGGGAGAGGACTGGGGTTGGCGGCGTGAACACAGCCTGAAGGGGTTAGTGCACCACGTCTAGCTGGGAGGGAGTCCGGGAAAACGTGTGGACCTGCCGAAGAGACAAGAGACCTTTTCTTGCCTCTTTGTTTCCAGGTGCGCGAGGAGAGGGGATTCAGAGCGCCGCTTAAAGGGGCTCCAGAGACGGGCGCGAGCCACGGCTATCAGCGCGGACCCCAGAGACGGGCATGAGACTCTAAGGCTGCTGCTGCCGCCACCAAGAAGCCTGTGTGCGAGCACAGGTCACTATCCACACCTCCCCTCCCGGGAGCCTGTGCAGCCTGCGACCGCCAGAGTCCCGTGATCCAGGGACAACTTCCCCGGCAGAGCACACGGCGCGCCTCAGGCTGGTGCAACGTCACGCCGGCCTCTGCCGCCACAGGCTCGCCCCACACTGCGCGCCCCTCCCTCCCCACGGCCTGAGTGAGCCAGAGTCCCCGAAGCAGCTGCTCCTTTAACCCCGTCCTGTCTGAGGGAAGAACAGACGCCCTCAGGTGACCTACACGCAGAGGAGGGGCCAAATCCAAAGCTGAACACCGGGAGCTGTGCGAACAAAGAAGTGAAAGGGAAATCTCTCCCAGCAGCCTCAGGAGCAGTGAATTAAATCTCCACAATCAACTTGATGTACCCTGCATCTCTGGAATACCTGAACAGACAACGAATCATGCCAAACTGAGAAGGTGGACTTTGGGAGCAATGATATATTTTTCATTTTTTTCCCTTTTTCTGATTGTGTATGTGTATGCTTCTGTGTGTGATTTTGTCTGTATACCTTTAGTTTTACCATTTGTCCTAGGGTTCTGTCGGTCCGTTTTGGGTTTTTTTTTTAATATAGTTTTTAGTGCTTGTTATCATTGGTCGATTTGTTTTTTGGTTTGCTGGCTCTCTTCTTTCTTTTATTTTTTTAATTACCTTAAAAAATTTTAATAATGATTTATTAGTTTTTATTTTAATAACTTTCTTTTATTTTATTTTATGTTCTTTCTTTCTTTTTCTCCCTTTTATTCTGAGCTGTGTGGATGACAGACTCTTCATGCACTAGCCAGGTGTCAGGGCTATGCCTCTGAGGTGGGAGAGCCAAGTTCAGGACATTGGTCCACATGAGACCTCCCAAGTCCACATAATATCAAATGGTGAAAATCTCCCAGAGATCTCCATCTCAACGCCAAGACCCAGCTCCACTCAATGACCAGCAAGCTACAGTGCTGGACACCCTATGCCAAACAACTAGCAAGACAGGAATACAACCCCACCCATTAGCAGAGAGGCTGCCTAAAATCATAATAAGGCCACAGACACCCCCAAAACACACCACTAGACGTGGACCTGCCTGCCAGAAAGACAAGATCCAGCCTCATCCACCAGAACACAGGCACTAGCCCCCTCCACCAGGAAGCCTACACAAACCACTGAACCAACCTTAGCCACTGGGGGCAGACACCAAAAACAACGGAAACTATGAACCTGCAGCCTGCGAAACGGAGACCCCAAGCACAGTAACATAAGCAAAATGAGAAGACAGAGAAACACAGAGCACATGAAGGTACAAGGTAAAAACCCGCCAGACCAAACAAATGAAGAGGAAATAGGCAGTCTACCTGAAAGAGAATTCAGAATAATGATAGTAAAGATGAAACAAAATCTGGATATAGAATGCAGAACATATAAGAAACGTTTAACAAGGACGGAGAAAAACAAGAGAGCAAACAAATAATCATGAATAACACAATAGATGAAAGTAAAAATTCTCTAGAAGGGATCAATAGCAGAATAACTGAGGCAGAAGAACGGATAAGTGACCTGGAAGATAAAATAGTGGAAATAACTACTGCAAAGCAGAATAAAGAAAAAAGAATGAAAAGAATTGTGGACAATCTCAGAGACCTCTGGGACAAGATTAAATGCACCAACATTCGAATTATAGGGGTTCCAGAAGAAGAAGAGAAAAAGAAAGGGACTGAGAAAATATTTGAAGAGATTATAGTTGAAAACTTCCCTAATATGGGAAAGGAAATAGTTAATCAAGTCCAGGAAGCACAGACAGTCCCATACAGGATAAATCCAAGGAGAAACACACCAAGACACATATTAATCAAACTATCAAAAATTAAATACAAAGAAAACATATTAAAAGCAGCAAGGGAAAAACAAATAACACACAAGGGAATCCCCATAAGGTTAACAGCTGATCTTTCAGCAGAAAATCTGCAAGCCAGAATGGAGTGGCAGGACATATTTAAAGGGATGAAGGACAAAAACCTACAACCAAGATTATTCTACCGAGCAAGGATCTCATTCAGATTTGATGGAGAAATTAAAACCTTTACAGACAAGCAAAAGCTAAGAGAATTCAGCACCACCAAGCCAGCTTTACAGTAAATGCTAAAGAAACATCTCTAGGCAGGAAACACAAGACAAGGAAAAGACCTACAATAACAAACCCAGAACAATTAAGACAATGGTAATAGGAACATACATATCGATAATTACCTTAAATGTAAATGGATTAAATGCTCCAACCAAAAGACATAGATTGTCTGAATGGATATAAAAATAAGACCGGTATATATGCTATCGACAAGAGACCCACTTCAGACCTAGGGACACACACACACTGAAAGTGAGGGGATGGAGAAAGATATTCCATGCAAATGGAAATCAAAAGAAAGCTGGAGTAGCAATTCTCTATCAGACAAAATAGACTTTAAAACAAAGACAAAGAAGGACACTACATAATGATCAAGGGATCAATCAAAGGAGGAGATATAACAATTGTAAATATTTATGCACCCAACATAGGAGCACCTCAATACATAAGGCAAATACTAACAGCCATAAAAGGGGAAATCGACAGTAACACAATCATACTAGGGGACCTTCACACCCCACCTTCACCAATGGACAGATCATCCAAAATGAAAATAAATGCAGAAACACAAGCTTTAAATGATACATTAAACAAGATGGACTTAACTGATATTTATAGGACATTCCATCCAAAAACAACAGAATAAACATTCTTCTCAAGTGCTCATAGAACATTCTCCAGGATAGATCATATATTGAGTCACAAATCAAGCCTTGGTAAATTTAAGAAAATTGAAATCATATCAAGTATATTTTCAAACAACAACACTACGAGACTAGATATCAATTACAGGAAAAAATCTGTAAGAAATACAAACACATGGAGGATAAACAATACACTACTTAATAACAAAGAGATCACTGAAGAAATCAAAGGGGAAATCAAAAAATACCTAGAAACAAATGACAATGAAAATACAACAACCCAAAACCTACGGGATGCAGCAAAAGCAGTTCTAAGAGGGAAGTTTACAGCAATACAATCCTACCTCAAGAAATAAGAAACATCTCAAATAAACAACCTAACCTTACACCTAAAGCAATTAGAGAATGAAGAACAAAACAAACCCAACGTTAGCAGAAGGAAAGTAAGCATAAAGATCAGATCAGAAATAAATGAAAAAGAAATGAAGGAAACAATAGCAAAGATCAATAAAACTAAAAGCTTGTTCTTTGAGAAGATAAACAAAATTGATAAACCATTAGCCAGACTCATCAAGAAAAAAAGGGAGAAGACTCAAATCAATAGAATTAGAAATGAAAAAGGAGTAACAACTGACACTGAAGAAATACAAACTATCATGAGAGATTACTACAAGCAATGCTATGCCAATAAAATGGACAACCTGGAAGAAATGGACAAATTCTTAGAAATGCACAACCTGCCAAGACTGAATCAGGAAGAAATAGAAAATATGAACAGACCAATCACAAGCACTGAAATTGAAACTGTGATTAAAAATCTTCCAACAAACAAAAGCTCGGGACCAGATGACTTCACAGCCGAATTCTATCAAACATTTAGAGAAGAGCTAACACCTGTACTTCTCAAGCTTTTCCAAAATATAGCAGAGGGAGGAACACTCCCAAACTCATTCTATGAGGCCACCATCACCTTGATACCAAAACCAGACAAAGATGTCACAAAGAAAGAAAACTACAGGCCAATATCACTGATGAACATATATGCAAAAATCCTCAACAAAATACTAGCAAACAGAATCCAACACCACATTAAAAGGATCATACACCATGATCAAGTGGGGTTTATTCCAGGAATGCAAGGATTCTTCAATATATGCAAATCAATCAATGTGATACACCATATTAACAAATTGAAGGGGAAAAACCATATGATCATCTCAATAGTTGCAGAGAAAGCTTTTGACAAAATTCAACACCCATTTATGATAAAAACTCTGCAGAAAGTAGGCATACAGGGAACTTTCCTCAACATAATAAAGGCCATATATGACAAACCCACAGCCAACATCATCCTCAATCGTGAAAATCTGAAACCATTTCAATGCAATCCCTATCAAACTACCAATGGCATTTTTAACAGAACTAGAACAAAAAATTTCACAATTTGTATGGAAACATAAAAGACACCGAATAGCCAAAGCAATCTTGAGAACGAAAAATGGAGCTGGAGGAATCAGGCTCCCTGGCTTCAGACTGCACTACAAAGCTACAGTAATCAAGACAGTATGGTACTAGCACAAAAACAGAAAGATAGATCAATGGAACAGGATAGAAAGCCCAGAGATACGCTCACACACATATGGTCACCTTATCTTTCATAAAGGAGGCAAGAATATACAGTGGAGAAAAGACAGTCTCTTCAATAACTGGTGCTGGGAAAACTGGACAGCTACATATAAAAGAATGAAATTAGAACACTCCCTAACACCATACACAAAAATAAGCTCAAAATGGATTAAAGATCTAAATATAAGGCCAGAAACTATCAAACTCTTAGAGGAAAACATAGGCAGAACACTCTATGACATAAATCACAGCAAGATCCTTTTTGACCCACCTCCTAGAGAAATGGAAATAAAAACAAAAATAAACATATGGGACCTAATGAAACTTCAAAGCTTCTACACAGCAAAGGAAACCATAAAGAAGACAAAACTACAACCCTCAGAATGGGACAAAATATTTGCAAATGAAACAACTGACAAAGCATTAATCTCCAAAATTCGCAAGTAGCTCATGCAGCTCAATATCAAAAAATCAAACTACCCAATCCAAAAATGGGCAGAAGAGCTAAATAGACATTTCTCCAAAGAAGATATACAGATTGCCAACAAACACATGAAAGAATACTCAACGTCATTAATCATTAGAAAAATGCAAATCAAAACTACAATGAGATATCATCTCACACCAGTCAGAATGGCCATCATCAAAAAATCTACAAACAATAGATGCTGGAGAGGGTGTGGAGAAAAGGGAACCCTCTTACATGGTTGGTGGGAACGTAAACTGATACAGCCACTATGGAGAACAGTGTGGAGTTTCCTTTAAAAATTACAAATAGAATTATTTGTAATTCTACGACCCAGCAATCCCACTACTGGGCATATACTCTGAGAAAATCGTAATTGAAAAAGAGTCAGGTAACACAATATTCATTGCAGTTCTATTTACAATAGCCAGGACATGGAAGCAACCTAAGTGTCCACTGACAGATGAATGGATAAAGAAGATGTGGCACATATATATAATGGAATATTACTCAGCCATAAAAAGAAACGAAATTGAGTTATTTGTAGTGAGGTGGATGGACCTAGGGTCTGTTATACACAGTGAAGTAACTCCAAAATAGAAACACAAATACTGTATGCTAACACATATATATGGAATTTAACAAAAAATAATGTCATGAGGAACCTAGCGGTAAGACAGGAATAAAGACACAGAGTCCATTCTACTAGAGAATGGACTTGAGGATATGGGGGGGGGAAGGGTAAGCTGTGACAAATCGAGAGAGAGGCATGGACATATATACACTACCAAACATAAGGCAGATAGCTAGTGGGAAGCAGCCGCATAGCACAGGGAGATAAGCTCGGTGCTTTGTGACCACCTGGAGGGGTGGGATAGTGAGGGTCAGAGGGAGGGATACGAAAGATGGAGGAGATATGGGAACATATGTATATATATAACTGATTCACTTTGTTATAAAGCAGAAACTAACACACCATTGTAAAGCAATTATACTCCAATAAAGATGTAAAAAAAAAAAAGAAACGAAGGAAACAATAGCAAAGATCAATAAAACTAAAAGCTTGTTCTTTGAGAAGATAAACAAAATTGATAAACCATTAGCCAGTCTCATCAAGAAGAAAAGGGAGAAGACTCAAATCAATAGAATTAGAAATGAAAAAGGAGAAGTAACAACTGACACTGCAAAAATACAAAGGACCATGAGAGATTACTACAAGCAACTATATGCCAATAAAATGGATAACCTGGAAGAAATGGACAAATTATTAGAAATGCACAACTTTCCAAGACTGAACCAGGAAGAAACAGAAAATATGAACAGACCAATCACAAGCACTGAAATTGAAACTGTGATTAAAAATCTTCCAACAAGCAAAAGCCCAGGACCAGATGGCTTCACAGGCTAATTCTATCAAACATTTAGAGAAGAGCTAACACCTATCCTTCTCAAACTCTTCCAAAATATAGCAGAGGGAGGAACACTCCCAAACTCATTCTATAAGGCCACCATCACCCTGATACCAAAACCAGACAAAGATGTCACAAAGAAAGAAAACTACAGGCCAGTATCACTGATGAACACAGATGCAAAAATCCTCAACAAAATACTAGCAAACAGAATCCAACAGCACATTAAAAGGATCATACACCATGATCAAGTGGTGTTTATCCCTGAATGCAAGGATTCTTCAATATATGCAAATCAATCAATGTTCTATACCATATTAACAAATTGAAGGAGAAAAACCATATGATCATCTCAATAGATGTACAGAAAGCTTGCAACAAAATTCAACACCCATTTATGATAAAAACCGTCCTGAAAGTAGGCATAGAGGGTACTTACCTCAACATCATAAAGGGTATATATGACAAACCCACAGCTGACTTCGTCCTCCATGGTGAAAAACTGAAACCATTTCAATGCAATCCTTATCAAACTATCAATGGCATTTTTCACAGAACTAGAAGAAAAAATTTCACAATTTGTATGGAAACATAAAAGACCCCGTATAGCCAAAGCAATCTTGAGAACGAAAAACGGAGCTGGAGGAATCAGGCTCCCTGACTTCAGACTATACTACAAAGCTACAGTAATCAAGACAGTATGGTACTGGCACAAAAACAGAAAGATCAATCAATGGAACAGGATAGAAAGCCCAGAGATAAACCCATGCACATATGGTCACCTTATCTTTGATAAAGGAGGCAGGAATGTACAGTGGAGAAAGGACAGCCTCTTCAATAAGTGGTGATGGGAAAACTGGACAGGTATATATAGAAGTATGAGATTAGATCACTCCCTAACACCATACACAAAAATAAGCTCAAAATGGATTAAAGACCTAAATGTAAGGCCAGACACTATCAAACTCTTAGAGGAAAACAGAGGCAGAACACTCTATGACATAAATCACAGCAAGATCCTTTTTGACCCACCTCCTAGAGAAATGGAAATAAAAACAAAAATAAACAAATGGGACCTAATGAAACTTCAAAGCTTTTGCACAGCAAAGGAAACCATAAAGAAGATGAAAAGACAACCCTTAGATTGGGAGAAAACATTTGCAAATGAAGCAACTGACAAAAGATCAATCTCCAAAATTTATAAGCAGCTCATGCAGCTCAATAACAAAAAAGCAAACAACCCAATCCAAAAATGGGCAGAAGACCTAAATAGACATTTCTCCAAAGAAGATATACAGACTGCCAACAAACAGATGAAAGAATGCTCAACATCATTAATCATTAGAGAAATGCAAATCAAAACTACAATGAGATATCATCTCACACCAGCCAGAATGGCCATCATCAAAAAACCTAGAAACAGGGCCTCCCTGGTGGCGCAGTGGTTGAGAGTCCGCCTGCCGATGCAGGGGATACAGGTTCGTGCCCTGGTCTGGGAGGATCCCATATGCCGCGGAGCGGCTGGGCCCGTGAGCCATGGCCGCTGAGCCTGCGCATCCGGAGCCTGCGCATCCGGAGCCTGTGCTCCGCAACGGGAGAGGCCACAACAGTGAGAGGCCCGCATACCGCAAAAAAAAAAAAAAAAAAAAAAAAAAACCTAGAAACAATAAATGCTGGCGAGGGTGTGGAGAAAAGGGAACACTCTTGCACTGCTGGTGGGAATGTGAATTGGTACAGCCACTATGGAGAACAGTATGGAGGTTCCTTAAAAAACTACAAATACAACTACCATATGACCAAGCAATCCCACTACTGGGCATATGCCCTGAGAAAACCATAATTCAAAAAGAGTCATGTACCAACGTGTTCATTGCAGCTCTATTTACAATAGCCAGGAGACGGAAGCAACCTAAGTGTCCATCATCGGATGAATGGATAAAGAAGATGTGGCACATATATACAATGGAATATTATTCAGCCATAAAAAGAAACAAAATTGAGCTATTTGTAATGAGGTGGATAGACCTAGAGTCTGTCATACAGAGTGAAGTAAGTCAGAAAGAGAAAGATAAATACTGTATGCTAACACATATATATGGAATCTAAGAAACAAAAACAAAAAATGGTCATGAAGAACCTAGGGGCAAAAGGGGAATAAAGACGCAGACCTTGTAGAGAATGGACTTGAGGATATGAGGAGGGGAAAGGGTAAGCTGGCACAACGTGAGTGAGTGGCATGGACATATATACACTACCAAATGTAAACAGATAGTTAGTGGGAAGCAACCACATAGCACAGGGAGATCAGCTCAGTGCTTTGCGTCCACCTAGAGGGGTGGAATAGGGAGGGTGGGAGGGAGGGAGATGCAAGAGGGAAGAGATATGGGGATGTATGTACATGTACAGCTGATTCACTTTGTTATAAAGCAGAAACTAACACACCATTGTAAAGCAATTATACTCCAGTAAAGATGCTATTAAAAAAAGAAAAGAAAAGTAATGTAGGGATTGTAAAGAAACTAGAATACTACTCTCACCCCCAAGGTATCTCCTCTCCTGGAGAATGATCTGTAGAGTGTGATCCAGGTGGGTGTGTTTTCTGGTGGTCACACCCACTGGTCCAAACTCGTAGGCAAAAAGTGCAGATGCAGTGCCTGAGAGAGGGTCTCCACCCTGCCATGGAGAAACAAGGGTAGGAGCTATTGCAGCTGCAGCCTTGACTTCGCTGCTAGGAAATCACCGCACTTCCCTAAAGAGCCATGCCCAAGGGCATACACCACTGCCCTTGAATGACTAAAGTTTGCAAACCAGCCTTGAGTTTAGCCTCCCTTAGGGAGGAGTGCCGCAGGATGAATGTAGAGCTGAACACAGACTGCCACAGGGGGCTGGAAGAAAACTTCCTTGTAACAGCAAGTGAGACTTTGGAAAAAAAAAAAAAAAAAGGAATTTGTTTCAGAGAAATTCTAGAGTCCCACCAAAAAGTCTGCAATGCACTGGGACACAAGGGATCAGCCCCGCGGTGGTCTGCTTGCCACCTCTCTCACCAGAATACACTCCATCAGTGAGGACTCTGCTTCTAAAATGTCCTCTTAGCTCACTGCTTCTCTTCCCATCCCCTCTTCAATATATTTATTTTAAGACGTTCTATATAACTTCCAATAAAAATAAGAAATACTTAATATAGAAAGCTTGGAAAATATTTTTTAAAGTTTAAAGAAGACAAATTAAAAAAAAAAAAAAACAGAATCACCCCCAAGGCAGCCACCCAGAGAGAGACTGACAATATTTTGGTATGTCTGCTTCCAGACTTTAATGTTATGTAAGTTATGAATAAATACATCTATATACACTTTAACAGAACTGAAATAGAATTTGGAAAATTGAGCTCGCACTGCCAGCTCTGGAATCAATTGCTTACGTGTAATCCTATCTCTTGCTATCTGTGTGTCGGCTGTAACGGATGAGACCTACTCACCTACATCAGAGAGTTGTTATGAAGAATAAATGAAATAATACAGGAAGGCTGTAATAACAGGACATAGCACATGTGGGATGAATAAATATATATGTGGGTTGTTACTGCTGTTGTTGTTATTATTTTCATTATTATTATTACAGGTTGCAGTTTGCTTTTTTTATACACGTATTTGTTTCTGTGCCTGAGAGGCAGTTTACAAGAATGAACACTGCTCCTGCTTCCCAATCAATACAGCAGCAGGAAACCTAAGACGCTATCTGGTTTGATACCATTCTCAGCCAACACCCTGACCTTGCCAGCATCTTCCTGCTAGAGGTTGATGTGACAGGATGGTTGCGGCAGACTCGAATACCTGGAGGAGCAAGGGAAGGCTGTGGAGGTTTCAGCCAAGCCAGCATCACAGCTGTCCTCAATTACCACAAACAGATGTTGGCAGCTCGACTCATTAGAAATGCAACCCAATCACCTTGGCAATCTAATCCGCTTACTGGAATCTCCATAGATAGGAAGACCCTGCAATCCCAATTCCCTCGGTCAAGTCAACGAAGATTATTCTCCCTATCCTGAGGAAAAGCAGCCCCAAGCATATACTCCACATGGCAAATCTCCATGGGGACTAGAGCAGTGGTTCTCAATCAGGGTAGATTTTACTCCCCACCAGTTACATGGCAATGACTGGGGACGTTTTTGGTTGTCACAACGAAAAGGGGTCTGTCATTCAATCCAGTGGATTGTATCCAAGGGTGCTGTCAAACATCTACAAGGTACAGGGAGCCCCCAAAAGAGAAAATTATCTAACCCCAAATGTCAATAGCTCCAAGATTAACAAACCCTTGATGAGAGACCCCAAACACATACATTAAAGTCCTTTAAGTTAAAAGTGAGAAATGGCTGTCCCCAGTGAAACAGGTCACCTTGAAGGTCTGTAACATAGATCACAGAAGTGAGCAGATTGGATATATTTATGAGATAAGGTAACTACATTCTCTATATCTTTTCTCTAGGTTGGGTGGAGGGGGAAGAGAGTCAGAGGATATATAACTATTCCTAAGTAAAGGGCTGCCATCCAGAAACCACGCAACTTATCATGGAAAGAACAGTGAGACTTCTGGGAACTTTTATATTCAAAAATCTAAGGCCTGGGTTTCCCTGGTGGCGCAGTGGTTGAGAGTCTGCCTGCCGATGCAGGGGACACGGGTTCGTGTCCCAGTCCGGGAAGATCCCACATGCCGCGGAGCGGCTGGGCCCGTGAGCCATGGCTGCTGAGCCTGTGCGTCCGGAGCCTGTGCTCTGCAACGGGAGAGGCCACGACAGTGAGAGGTCCGTGCACCTCAAAAAAAAAAAAAAAAAAATCTATGGCCCAACCTCAGGGGATAAAATAAAGCAGCCACCTTATGATGCTTAATTTTATAAGTCAACTTAACCAGGCCACCAGGTGCCCATATATTTAATTAAACATTATTTCTGGGTGTATCTGTGAGGGTATTTCTGGGTAAGGGTAACATTCGAATAAGTAGAGAAAAGCAGATTGCCCTTCTTCAGTGTGGGTGGGCTTCAACCAACTTGAAGGTCTGAACAGAACAAAAGGGTGGAGAAAGGAAGAATTCTCTGTCTCTCTGCCTGACTGTCTTTGATCTGGGACAGTGGTCTTCTCCTGCCTTCACATTCAGACTCAGACTGGAACTTACACCATCGGCTCTCCTGGGTCTCCAGCTTGCTGAGTACAGAGCTTGGAACTTCTTAGCCTCCATAATCATGAGCCAGTTCCTTATAATAAATCTCTTTATGTATACATCTACATATATTGTTTCTGTGGAAAATCCTGACTAATACACTCCTCATGCTACACAGATGCTTTTTTCTCATTCTTCACAACTCAACTCAAACACAACCTCCTTAGCCAGGCTTTCCCTGAGTCCCTAACCTCACCTCTGTCTTATCCTCTGTTTCACCTCCCCTTTCCCTCCAGCTTCTTTCTCAGTTTGTAATGCATGCAGGGATCTTGACTCTCATGCTCACTATTATAGCCCCATAACCCAGCATGATGCCTCATACACAGTAGATGGTTGATTTGCTGAATGAATGGCTGATTGAATACCTAGATAGGACACAGATACAAGGAAGTCTAATACATAAGCTACTGTGGAAAGTGAGCTATTAAGTTATTCATTTATTTAGCTTTCACCATGCTAAGGGCACTCAACTGAAGGAACCTAATGTGTAATGAGAACCACCATTTGCCAAGTGCTTTAATCTCACTGCAGATCTTTGAAACAGGTACTATTAGACCCGTTTCACAGATGAGGAAACTGAGGCTCAAGGAGGTTAAGGCAGCTCCATGCACCAACAGCCTGAGAAGGAACAGAGAGGGAACTCAAATCTAGGTTTGACCTGAGAATTCTCTACTCTTATCAATACGCATGGTATACAAACATCTAGAAAACATATGGACCCCTGTTCCCAGGAAACTCACGATGAGCTAAAGAGTCAGGAAATACATGATTAAAATCAACTGTAAGTATTTCTGATCCAGCTTACAGTGCTCTCGTAATATGTGCTCTAGAGTGTCATTTCAACAAGTCTCAAAATGCTGAGGGGACAGAGAGAGGAGAGCGGAAAGAGAGGTGAGTTTCATCAGGACGATGCACTTGGAGCAGCTGGGTGAGAATGAAAGCACTGGAGTCAGTTGGATGGGAGTTTGAATCCCAGCTCCGCCACTTACCTGTGTGAACCAGTCAAGCTATCAGTTTTGTTGACTGTGTGATACCATCAATTTAAGACACACCACTACTTACTGTACAGTTAACAAAGTAACAGTGTTGACTAAACACAAAGTAGAGGTCAGGGCTTGTAAGATACATCCTAATTTCTGAAATATTTAAATGTAAAAAACCATGCATATTAGAATCATGAAACATTGTGCTTTAATCTCTCTTGGTCTCAACTTTCTCTACAGAATGGGGATGACAACCTTCAAGCCATGGGGTTCTCTCACAGGTAAGCCCACCCCTAACATGCAGCACAGGGAGAGAGGGTCCTGCTTCTCCTCCCACCCCTAGCTCCATCTTGCACTGCCTGGGACACCACACATCTGTGAGGGGCCACCCCAGTCTAAGCTCTGTCCACATATGCCTCCCCACTGCAAGCGGCTGCACCTTGGTCACCCCTTGGGCCTGCGGGCAACACAGTCTCACCTCAGGAGGAGATACCAGGAAAAGAGGCCCATGCAGGCTCTGGAAGTAGACTCAGGAATATTTGAGAAAAGAAGTCCAGGGTCCCAGTTATCCAGGGTGGGAGCAAGCTCAGGATGAGCAGGCATGCTTAGCCTAAGGACCCTCAACCCATGGGAAGGAGGGCAGCTAAGACCTGGAGCCCCCTTGCCAGGTTCCAAGGGTGGACAGGTTATGATGATCAAATACAATAACAGATGCAACACACCTAGTTCCAAGACTGGTATCTAGTAGAGACTCTACAAATGAGTGTTTCCACACTCGAGTAGGAAAAAGGGGCTAAACAGAATAATGGATACAGCAGCAGCTACCTATTACTTGACACCTACTACGTGCAAGACAGTGAGTTACATGCTTTCTATTCACTTTTCATTTAATTAGGAGAACTGAAGATGTGCCCGAAAAGGAAATTGTGATCAGTTGGGGAGGCCCTAGATGTCAAGAGGTCTTTTTCACATGAGAGTCACTGTTGACCTGTCAGCGCGGGACTCACGTTATAAAGATTATTCTGACCAAAGACTTCAAGTGCAGTAGAGGTAGGAGACTTAGAGAACTCAGGTGAGAGATGATTACAAAGTGGAAGTAAATGATGAAGACCTCAATTATGGTGGTGGGAATGGAAAGCAAACAATGGCAGGGAGAGAGATTTTGGAGAAGGAACCAGTCAGGTTATTGAAAAGGGACAAGGGAAAGGAAGTAGTCAAGAACTACATTTTTCAGGGGACTGGGAATGTGATGGCATCACTGGCAGAAACAGGGAAGTTATAAGGGTCTCGAGGGAAGAGATAAATTCAGTTAGTTTAAAAATGACAATTCCAGGGCTTCCCTGGTGGCACAGTGGTTGAGAGTCCGCCTTCCAATGCAGGGGACACGGGTTTGTGCCCCAGTCTGGGAGGATCCCACATGCCGTGGAGCGGCTGGGCCCATGAGCCATGGCCGCTGAGCCTGCGCGTCCGGAGCCTGTGCTCCTCAACGGGAGAGGCCACAACAGTGAGAGGCCCGCGTAACATAGAAAAAAAAAATGACGATTCCATTATCTGGGTTTTTTAGAGCATCTACTGTGTACTCAGGCTTGTTTATACTTCTCTACCTCTGCCTCTAGCATCTGTCAGAAATTGTCCCCAATGGTGCCACCACAGAGTTCCCACAACTCAGTGAGACCATCATCTTGATTTCATACTATCCAGCAAGGCATTATTTTTCAGTCTGTCAATGTACTCCACCATTACTGCATGGCCACAAAACTACAATTTTGCTATAATCTAAAATCTAAACTAGGATTTAGGATCCATACTAATGAAATGTGTACATTATATAAGCTTGTCTCCACCCTGCCCTTGTACCCACACTTGGAAACTCTGGATAGTCCAACAGGTATAGTATCATAGAAAATCATGCTCCTTGAAGCTTTTAATGCAGACTAGAAAATAAAGTTAATACAACAGTGCCATCTAGTGAATGACAAATGTCTCAAAAGGGCATGGATCCATCTCACATTTAAGATTCAGACATTTTACCCAAATAGATCCAGTGCAGAATAGGACTAGTAGGTATTAAATGAAGTTGCATTGTGTCATCATCAACCCTCCGAAAAATCCCTCCATGTGATCTGATACTGCCAAATGTAGGGGGAAATCTTAATGTAGGCCGTGTAAACAGAATAAACAAATTAGTAGAAATCCATGGTTTCCTCTAGAGTCAAATGCTAAGTAACAAGAATCTAACACTAATTAGTGATAAGATCTGCAACAGATTCCCATCTCCTGATGCTGAGCTCAACACCCTCTCTGGGACCCAAGGCTGATGGAAGGTCAGATACACCAGCAGCATATCCAGCTCTGTACTTAGTGTCAGGTGACCTAGGGCAAATGAAACCTCTCTGACCTTGTTTCTTCATCTGCAAAATGACAATGATGATATGATAATACCCATTGATGAGCAGTATTGTGAGGAACTTTAGGAAAAGCCTGTAACACAATGGTTTAGCACAAAGGGAGTTCCTTCTTCTAGTCCGCCCCTTCTCCTTATCTGCTCATTTATCAAATGAGAATGAGACACCTAAGTATTCATTTCTTTAAAAAGCCAGCATGCAAGTTTTTACTCAATAAATATTGAGGCCCTACAGTGTGCCAAGCACCATTCTAGGCTCAGAGAACAGGCAAGGCTCCTCCCTGGTGGAATTAACCTATAATAAGAAAGGATCCTGGGGCTTCCCTGATGGCGCAGTGGTTGAGAGTCCGTCTGCTGATGCAGGGGACACGGGTTTGTGCCCCGGTCCGGGAAGATCCCACATGCCGCGGAGCGGCTGGGCCCGTGAGCCATGGCCGCTGAGCCTGCGCGTCCGGAGCCTGTGCTCCTCAACAGGAGAGGCCACAACAGTGAGAGGCCCACGTATCGCAAAAAAAAAAAAGAAAAAAAAAGAAAGGATCCTGGAAGAAAATAATACAGAATCACAGCATACTGAGAGATTACGGTCTGCTTTACATGATGGGGAAGGAAAGCCTCTCAGAATAGATTTTGACTGAGTTGACCAGGGAAAGAGGGGAAGACAGACAGAAGCTGAAATGAAGGACTATACCTCGTGCTCTCCCGGAATACAGGAGGGAGCAGTCACCAGGCCACAGTCTAATCGAGTCACCCGGCAAAGAAGGGGAGCTGAAGGAAGAGATGTTCATAGCCCAAGACAAGTAGCCTCCGCCCTTGATGGAGCCCTCCTCACCATTTCCCCCCAGCACCTCTCCGTCACCATTCCAGGGATGGGGTTCCATCTCAGGACTGCCTCTGAGTGAGCCATGCTGCCAGATGAAAGAAATAAAAATCAGCCAAAATCAGGACGCCCCTCCAGCCTTCTTCCTCCTCCTCCCCCATTTCCCTCTGGGACCTTGAAGGTCTCTCCTCAGGTGGCTCAATGTTTCATACATGGCAGCAACATTCTCCGTATTCTGGTTTATCTGAGTTAGGGTATATTCCCATCCAAGAGGGCTGGTCTCCACTGCTCTTTGGCTTCGCACGTCACACAGCCAAATCACAGCTGCCTGCAGAGCTGATCTGCCTGCCAGTACATCTAAGTCAGTGCTTTCCAAAAATTTTAATTGTTCTCTAAAAAAAAAAAATTTAAGCTCTATAATTCCACACTTTGGCTGGAAGATACAAATTTAAACAGGTTTCTTTTGGAAGGGTTTCTAAGTCCTCAATATCTTAATAAGAACTGTGAGTTTCCAATACAGTATATGCTATATTTCACAAAATCATTTGGCAGTAAAACCCTTTCTGTGCAGATCTTCTCTCGGAAATACACTTTAAAAAATGCACTTTAAAAATTTCAGGTCTGTCTGATGCCGACTCTTTCGCCAGACTTTGCTAGAATCGTCATGAGGCTTCGTGAAGCTTTTCCTAACGCATCACAGCTCCCCTCCGCTCACTTCCATATCCGATTGACCAACATGCCCCGTCTCCTCACACAACTCTCTCTCACTATTTCTCACAGCCTCTCTAACACTTTGGTGCCCTTAACTGATTTTATGTTTGTCTCTTTTTACTTTATTGTAGGCCCCGTTAGATCAGGAAACGTGCTTTATGTACAAGCTTCCTGGGAAACTCAATGAAACCCCTGGTGCTTGCACAATGCATGGCATACAGTAGATGATCCACGTGGGCAGGGAGGGAGAAAGGGAGGAGGATGAGGCAGCACTGACCCTGATTAGAAACGTCAGTCCCAGTTCCACAATTCGCCTTTTGATCAATCACAACCTCTCTGAGCATCATTTCCTCCTACAGCCAAACAAGGCTGAAAACATTTGCCCTGGCTTCCTCCTTGGACTGATAGAGAACTCTAATGAGATCAGTGCAAACTCAACTTAAAACTGGAAAGTACTAGGCCCATGGAAGATAGCATCGTCCTTAGTATCCAGCCAACATATCCCCTTCATGCATTCTCCAAAGAGGCAAGGGTACCATGCCCGCAGTGAGATGGCCTCTTCCACCGTGCATATACTTTTAGCTAGAAAGATCCTCCCAGACACCAAAATAAAGCCTTTTCCTAAATCCTAACGCTTGGAATTTCTATAATGTAAGATAGATATTTCTATCCACACTAAATATAATTTAAAATACTTTAAAAGTGCACATTATTGTGAAAATGAAATAAATTTGAAAGAGGAAGAATTCTGAGTCTTGAAAATGAGATTAGAAGAACTCTATATAGTTTTTTCTTTTTGACAAAAGTGATTAAATTTTATTAATTAAAACAGGAGACCTATGATACATTCGGAATAAAACAATAGCAAAAGATAATGGCAGCAGCTAAATGCGCATAATACACAAACATATATTATTCTGATAATTGTGATTAAATGTTCCTCTCAAGATAACTGCTGTCTTCAATTTCCAACAAATAAAATTAATTTTTCATTAAACATAGATCTATGCAACTGCTATTGCCATCCATGGAGAAAGTGACCATCTTTTCCTCCACATTATATCTACCCGATAATCAGTCCCTGTTAACCTGTCACTCTCCTCCCATGAAAAGTCCAGTCCCTTAATGTCCTGCTTGCTCTGTTCAAGGTCAGTTGGTAGAGGATTCTGTCCTATAACACGCACTGGCCTAACCACAGAAGGGCTCCCTGGACGTAATAAGCATGAGTCACATCCTAGTTCTACATTATTCTTTGCTGTTCCCTGATGCTAATTCACACACTGTTCAATTTGATAATTCAAGTCCTTCTTTTTCTAGGAAATGTGGATGTGAATGAAGTCGGCCCCTTCATCTCACTGACTCCTTCCCAGAGACCATCATCAAAGGTCCGTAATGAAGGCATAAATTCAACAGGCTTCAATCTTTAGGTTGGAAGGCATAAAAAGTAATGTAGCCTTTTCAACTAAGCTCAAATAATTGAGTATTTTACCCTGAAGATAATGGGCCATTTCCACAAATGTCCTTCATCCTCTCATATAAACATCATAAGTTTTAACATGTTGTGACTTGTAATAATTCTGCAGTATGTACTATCTCAGAGAACTAGACGTATTTATTCCTATATGCATTCTCTGATGTGTGGTCTGTCTTAAGTATTGCTCACAAAATTCACCAAATTAATTACATTTGTAAGGATTCTCCCAAATATGAGTTCTCTGCTGACCCCCGAGGGCCCACTTTTTCTTAAAAGTGTTTCCATGTTCACTGTATCTGTATACTTTCCGACCTGTATGAATTATCTCATTGCACCAAAAGTGTGGATACTTGATGAAAACTTGTACAACATTTACTACATTTGAAACGGTGCTCTTCAAAATAAATCCCCTATGTTTCAGAGCTTTGATTTTCAGGTACAAGCACACATATTGCTTTGCATGGTTTCTCTCAAAGATGTACGCTGAGGAGTCTAGTGCATTGTGAGGCCTGGATAAAGCCTCTGCTCATACGTTTGCTGGGTTTCTCCTCAATGGACTCTTTCCTGTTGCCTAATACTTGAAGTCAAGGAAATGTTTTGCCACACCCCTTGCATTTGTAAGGTACAACTTCAGTATGTCCCATCTTGTGATCTTTGGGTAAGATCCTTGCCACAAAGGTTACATTTATGAGGTTTCTCTCCAGGATAAATATTCTGATACCTAGTGACAAGTAACCAATAATAAGAAACTTAGCCATATTGATTGCATTCATAAGTATGAAGGATTTTGTGATGCCTCGGTTTAAGGCACAACCCAAAAGCTTTACCACATTCAGTGTATCTGTAATGTCCTGTCCAGTATGGAAAATCTGATGATTGGTGAGATGTGAGCCCTGGGTAAAGGTAGTTTCCATTCACGGCATTTATGAGGTAACAATCTCCAGAATCAATTGCGTGGTGGATGAATTCCTTGATTTCCCTCCAGTATGACTTTCTCAATGCAGCTAAGATGTGGAAACTTGTCAACACCGTTGCTTAAAGTCCCTCACCAATACAGATTCCCTGACGGTAAGTTAGCCTTGAAGCACTTGCCACACTCGTTATATTTGTAAGGTTTCTCTCCAGTATGAATTCTTTGGTAGAGCTTAATGTAGGAATTTTGACTAAAGACCTTGAGACATTCATGAAACTTCTACTATTTCTACCTAGTATGGATTATCTGATGGTAAGTGAGGTTTTGCCACACTCATGACATGTGCATGGTTTCTTCTCCGCGTGAATCTCCCAGGACTTTAAAGTGTCAATTTTGAATGAAGACCTTCCCACATACATCACACCAAATATGGGTTTCCACCCTGTATTTATTACCTAATGTGTGGTGAGGATACAGATGTGAGTAAAGTCTTTTCAACACTCATTATTTTTGAAAGGTTTCTCTCTGGTATGAATTTTCTGATGAAGCAAAATAATGTTTTCGACTAAACACCTTGCCACACTCATTACCATTATAAGGTTTCTCTCCAGTATGAATGGTCTGATGACCTAAAAGATGTGAATTTTGACTAAAGACTTTCCCACATACATCACATTGATATGGCCTTGCTCCTGTGTGGGTTCTCTGATGTCACATGAGGAATGAGGCATAACAAAAGGTTTTCCCACACTCGTTACATTTATAAGGTCTCTCTCCAGTATGAATTGTCTGATGAACTGAAAGATATGAATTTTGACCAGACTTTCCCACATACATCACATTTATATGGTTTTGTTCCTGTATAGATTATCTGATGTTTTTTGAGGAGTGAGGCATAATAAAAGGCTTTCCCACACTCCTTACATTTGTAAGGTTTCTCTCCAGTATTAATTCTCTGATGAATTACAAGGTATGAATTCTTGCTCAAGATTCTTCCACATACATCACACTTATGTAATTTCTCTCCTGTATGGAGGATCTGAGGTCTATTGAGGTATGATACCTGCAGAAAGATTTTGCCACACTCATTACATTTGTAAGTTCTTTCCCTCTGTGCTTTCTGATCTTGTGTCACTATTAAAGACTGCATATAATTACTCCCATGTATATTAGAAATGTTCACTTGGACACCAGGGGAAATTCCCTGAAGTGGTGAAAATGGGGCACTACCCTTCACACCCTTGTCAGCTTGATTAAATTCATCAATTTTCTCTTCACTTTTAAATATATGCAGTTCATCCAGAAAGCTTAATGGAAACCTATTTTCAATAGGCTTGATTCCTGCAACACTTCTTCCATTTCGATTTCTCTTATCAGCAAGATTATCATTTTGGTTTACTGACATTCCTTTGCAATTTCTTTCCTCATCACTCTGCTGAGAATCAAATTCTCGTATATTTTCCCGGATGACTCTGAGGTAAAAATGTTTCATTTCATTCCAGTTATGTCTTTGGAACATCAGTGTTTGGAATACTTCTCCTCTATCAGCGTTTGCTTTTAGTTGTAATTTCTTAATCACATGTATATGAGAGATATCAAGGGAGAGCAGGTTCCTGTAGGTCTCCAACATCACGTCCCTTACAAGGCCCTCTGAGCAGGGTCCAGGCATTCCTACTCCTCCTGAGTGAATTCAATGGCCAAATCCTTAAATGTCAATTGTCCCTGAAAAAGAGCCATTTCTGACTCCATTTCTTTTCCCTTCCTCCTCTTCAGGGCTTCTTCCTCAGACAACAGGAGTCTTTAGAGGTCATCTGTAATGGCGACGTCTAGATTTATGTGGGGCGGAGGGCCAGATGCTGGGATTTAAGGTTCGTAGAGACACCCACACCGGAAGGTGGAGAAAGGTGGACCGCACAGCACAGACTTAGAAAGGAGAAACTTACGCTTTCCAGTGTGACCTCTCTATAGTTTTTTAAAACAAAAACTAAGTTGGGAGCCACAAAGGGAAATGCCACCTTCTTCAGAATTTTATTTAAGGAAATATTCAGATTAAACTAGCCTTTATTGAATGCCTACTGAATAGAAAATACACCTAACATTCTAAAGCAAACTATGAGCATATTCATACTATCAGATTGGAAAACCAGACACCAGATCTAAGCCTGAATTCAACTTAAAAAATAAAATTAAAAAACTAATACAGGAGGGACTTTTGTATGGGAACAGGAATAGGGTATCCACTTTGAAAAGCCACTCTAGAATTGAGGCTGTGACTTATTATCTGATCATGTAAAGGCAAGTCATTTTTGTAATTATTTTTATTGTTAATAAATTCTACCCAGTTTGGATGAGGCCATCAACATGTTAATGTCAATTCAGGTTTTGAAAGAGAAAACGAGACAGCAGTCACAATCAAGATGCCCGGATTTCTCCCAATTACTGCCCCCAATTATTTTCACACCTATTGCTGACATGTTTAATCTCCTTCCCCTGGCCTAACCGTCAGTCAGCTCGAATGGGGGAAGCATGCTAGCTAATGCATGACTCAGCAGAGTGTAGGTCCAATTTAAATAATTAGAAGCCTATTTCATTTCTTCTCTCCAACTCGTAAGTGCACTTGGAAGGAATGTGCGTGCTGAGCTTCAGGCCTTTAACTTGCCAGGGGATGGTGTATTGACCTTCTTTAAGCCCCTTTCCTTACCAGCCCTTCTCTGTCTCCTAGGACACTGAAGATCACTCTTGCACTGCTGGTGGGAATGTGAATTGGTACAGCCACTATGGAGAACAGTATGGAGGTTCCTTTAAAAACTACAAATAGAACTACCATATGACCCAGTAATCCCACTACTGGGCATATACCCTGAGAAAACCATAATTCAAAAAGAGTCATGTACCAAAATGTTCATTGCAGCTCTATGTACAATAGCCAGGAGATGGAAACAACCTAAGTGTCCATTATCAGATGAATGGATAAAGAAGATGTGGCACATATATACAATGGAATATTACTCAGCCATAAAAAGAAACAAAATTGAGCTATTTGTAATGAGGTGGATGGACCTAGAGTCTGTCATACAGAGTGAAGTCAGTCAGAAAGAGAAAGACAAATACCGTATGCCAACACATATATATGGAATTTAAGGGAAAAAAATGTCATGAAGAACCTAGGGATAAGACGGGAATAAAGACACAGACCTACTAGAGAATGGACTTGAGGATATGGGGAGGGGGAGGGGTAAGCTGTGACGGAGCGAGATAGTGGCATGGACATGTATACACTACCAAACGTAAGATGGATAGCTGGTGGGAAGCAGCCGAATAGCACAGGGAGATCAGCCTGGTGCTTTGTGACCACCTAGAGGGGTGGGATAGGGAGGGTGGGAGGGAGGGAGATGCAAGAGGGAAGAGATATGGGAACATATTTATGTGTATAGCTGATTCATTTTGTTATAAAGCGGAAACTAGCACACCATTGTAAAGCAATTATACTCCAATAAAGATGTAAAAAAAAAAAAAAGAAAAGTCATGACATGAAATGAAATTAATTAATTAATTAATTAAGCTATTGGATGATAATCAATAAGCAAGGGTGGTCTCTATTGCCTGACTCAAAGGTCTTTGGTCTAGTAAATCATCAATTATCGCTGCCTATATTAGCCTTCCAGTTAACCAGGTGACCTGGACTGGTCCTCTTATTCTTCAGGTAGATGAGGACACAAGCCACACAGCAGTTTTCTGCTGCTGAAGTGAGTGTGCAGTTCACTTGGGCTTGGGGCTTGTCTCCAGTTTCTCTGCAAAGGACCTCCCTCCTCTCCTCAAGTGGTGAGAAATCTCTTTCCGTTTGGCAAAGGCCTGAGGCATAGTTTTGTTGCTTGACTTGGGGACATTCATATGCACCCCCTTCATTGACTGCAGGCCTGTGAGTGCCAGACTTTGTGAGGTTCTGGAGACTCAAATATATGGAATGGGAATCTCTGACCAGAGGACCTTCATTTGTAACAAGTGTCTTTGAATTGCACTTGGAGCAATACTGGGACAGTGATGAGCACAGAGGACTCTGTTCCAGGAATCTGCATTTTTTTTTCTTTTTTTTTTTTTTTTTTTTTGCGGTATGCGGGCCTCTCACTGTTGTGGCCTCCCCCGTTGCGGAGCACAGGCTCCGGACGCGCAGGCCCAGCGGCCATGGCTCACGGGCCCAGCCGCTCCGCGGCATATGGGATCCTCCCAGACCGGGGCACGAACCCGTATCCCCTGCATCGGCAGGCGGACTCTCAACCACTGCGCCACCAGGGAGGCCCCAGGAATCTGCATTTTAACAAACTGTCTGGGCAATTCTTTTGCACACTGAAGTTTGAGAACCTCTAATCCCGAAGGGATATAACAAATAAACAACTGACTTGTACAATTAAGTAAGAATGGAATCTCTATTAAATAGAGATTAAATATATTAAATAAAGCTACTAGCAATTTGCTGTAGAACAGGAGAAAACAGGAAGAGATCAGAAGTTCATTGAATGCCCTTTAAACTGCCCATGAAGGTGACTAGAAGGTGATGGTTGAGAATGGGAGGGATGATGTTCAGACAAAAGGAACAGCCCGGGCAAAAGCTCATGGAAATAAGAGTGGAGAGTTTATTTGGGAATTTGGAAATAATCCAATGAATTAGGGATTTGAGGTGTACAAGGTGGCGGGAATTGAAACTGACAAGGAAGTAGGAGTCAGTCACAAAGCACCTGAATACAGTCCTTCAGAGAGTGAGGGCAGGGATCTGGTCCAATAATTAAGAGCGAATTTAAATAATCAGAAATCACAGAAGGATGGAAAGAATAAATGGGATGGGGGCCAAAATTATTCAACATTCAAGATACCTTTACCCACTGCCTATTTCATATTTTATTCAGTCCCATATTAATTGAATGCCTGACACAAGAGTAGGCTCCAAAGAAATCATGCTAAACAACACAAACATGGTCTCCCTTCCATCATAGGGCTTACAGTTTAGCATTTACTACATGGCAGGCACAAAAACCAAAATGGCACCTCAAGGAATTTATGGTGTAAAAGAGGATTGTCTAACACACACACACACACACACACACACACACACACGTCATAGTAAACCACAAGAAAGGCAGGAATGAAACGTTAGAAGACTAAGTGAAGAAGAATTACTTGAGAGGTTCCTTAAAGCATAAACAAGATTTTTGGCCAAGCGAAGATGGAGGAATAGAGCAATTTAGTCAGAAGGAAAGAAAGCAATTAAAGGGAAATACAGAATGAAAACAATGAGGATGATGATGACATGGCAATAATGTGCCTACAATGTGATAGGCAGATCTGTCTTAGACCAAACTTCCTATAATTTTTCTCTACAACACCCTAACAATTAACATGAATAAAATTAGCACTGGTAAATAATAGTATAAACAAGAAGAAAATGAGGACCCATAGAAGAAAGGATAATATTTATAGCATGTTTTACGTTTTTCAAAGTATTTTTACATATATTATGTCATTTGATCTCCAAACACCTTAAAAACAGAAAGAAAAAAGAGTATAGAAACTAGTAAACATCGTGTATTAAATGTCTAATATTTCACTTTTATCCTAAACTCTTAAAATCTTCCATTCTTAAGGGTTTTTTGTTTCTTTTTTTTTTCAAGGTATTTTCATTTTAATCAAAAACTAGTTTTACTGTTTTTAAGAGGAAAAAATAAAAACCAAAAATTGCCCATAATCCCACCACCCAAATATCCCTTGTCAATATTTTTAAACTTTTTATTTTAAAATAATTTTAAACTTAACAAAAAATCTGCAAAAATAGTACAGTTTCCAGATTTCCTTCACTCAGCTTCTCCTAATTTTAACTGACACAATCATAAGTATTACAATTAGCAAGCCAGGAAATTATCATTGGCTGAACTGAACCAGAGATTTTATTCAAATCTCACCAGTTTTTCTCCTCATGTCCTTTTTCCGTTCCTGCACCCCACGCTGCATTTAGTTGTTTTGTCTCTTTAGCTTCCAATCAAAGACATTTCTTCAGTTTACACTTTTCTTTCATGATCTTGATACTTTTTCTGAGTACTGGTTAGTTTATTTGGTATGTCCCTCAATTTGAGTTTGTATAATATTTTCTGATTATTAGTTTGAGGTCATACATTTTAGGCATATGACAGAATATCATAAAAGTGAGGCTCTGCCCTTCTCAGGACATTGCATCAAGAGGAACATAATATGAACATGTATCAGAACTTATAATGATAACTTTAATTACACAGTTAAGGCGATGGCTCTTGAGTTTCTCTCCTGTAAAATTACTATTTCTTCCTTTGTAGTTGACAAACATCTTGGGAGAGATACTTTGAGACTATGGTATTATACGATTTCTCCTCAACGTTTGCCCACTGATTTTAGCATCCTTCCATAGGTCGTCCTTGCAACAATTACTATTGTGGTGTTGCCCGGTGGTGATTTGGTACTTCCCTCATTCCTTCTATATATACTGATTGGAATTCTTCTGTAAAAAAAAAAAAAAAAAGAGCTGTCTCTTCTCCCCATTTATTTGTTCAATTATTTATATGAGGATGGACACCTGAATATTTTTTTATTCTTTAAGTCATAATCCAACATTATTGTTACCTTTTATGTTGCTCAAATTGTCCACTTTTGCCATTGGGAGCTCTATTAGGTGGGTTTCTGACCCCATTTGACAACACTTCATCTTTTTAATTAATTTTTTTAATACTTCTTTGCTTTCAGATACTAGAAGATGCTCCAGGCTCATCTTGTATTTCCTTGCTCCAGCCCTAGAATCAGCCATTTCTCCTGCAAGGAGCCTTGATTCCTTTTATCAAAAATGAGACTTAGAAACCAAGATCTAGGCACTACACATGCTCATTGCTACTGGAGCATTATTGTTCCTTGGCCTTCTAAAGGTGTTCTGATCCCAACTCCAATTCCTCCATACCACCAAGCAATGCTCTGGCAACAGCTTGGTATCCTACCATTCAACTCAATTCTTACACTATCTTCCCAGAGATAGTGGCAGATCCCCCAGGTTAAGGGCTCAGTCCCACAAGGCCACCCCACCCACTCTCTTCAGTCACCAATCACAAGCCTAGGTTATTACCTATGTTTCTGACCAACTGATTGTAGTTTAGAGGTTCCAACAACCCCCTCCTTGGGTTTGATTAATTTTCTAGAGCAGCTCACAGAACTCAGAGAAACATTTTACTTACTAGATCACTAGTTTACTATAAAAGGATATAATTCAGGAACAGCCAAATGGAAAAGATGCATAGGGGAAGGTATGGGGATGTTACATGCCCTCTCCAGGTGCATCACTCTCCCCAAATTCCCACATGTTCACCAACTGGAAGCTCTCTGAACCTTGCCCTTTTGGTTTCTTATGGAGGATCATTACATGGGTATGATTAATTAAATCACTGGCTTTGGTAACTGATTCAACCTCCAACCCCTCTCCCCTCTCCGGAAGTCAATCATACCCCTCTATTCATGTTTGGTTTCCTTGCAACCATCCCCCATCCTTAGATCACCTCATTAATATAAACCCAGTTATGGTGGAAAGGGGCTGGTCGTGAATAACCCATTTCACCTTTATGGCTCAAGCGATTTCAGGAACTGAAAACAAGAGACTAAATATTTATGACAAAAGATGCTCCAATTGCTCTTATCACTCAGAAAATTTCAAGGGTTTTGGGAGGTGAGAGCCAGGAACCCTGGATGAAAACCAAATAATATGAGAAATATATTTTGGTCATCTGAATGGCCAAATACATTTTTCTTATAAATTACAGTGTTGCAATCTCTAAGCAGACAGAGTTGGGAAATATGTGTTGTATACTAATCCATGCATATACACCCATTTATATTTTTATCAATTTATCTGTATACATATTAAAAAAACATGAGTTCATACTGATCCTTCCAATTCCAATCCAACACTGCGATGTTGATTCTAGCCTTCCCCTTTTCCTTACTAACAATCTTTTTTTCAACAGTGAGGAGCCTGGCTCTCATTATTAACAATATACTCTCTTATTCAACCTTAGTATAAACATAAAGGGTTTAGGGCTTCCCTGGTGGCGTAGTGGTTGAGAGTCCACCTGCCGATGCAGGGGATACGGGTTCATGCCCCGGTCCGGGAAGATCCCACATGCCGCGGAGCGGCTGGGCCCGTGCGCCATGGCCACTGAGCCTGAGCGTCCGCAGCCTGTGCTCCGCAACGGGAGAGGCCACAACAGTGAGAGGCCCGTGTACCGCAAAACAAAACAAACAAACAAACAAAAAAACATAAAGGGTTTAGTTACAGAATTTCTATCCTATGACAAAAAGATTTACTAACTAAAGTATATCATTTGTATACAGTTCTTTCATCTCTAGCCTTAGAGCATCCCATCAAAATGCTTTGTTCCAGTCACCTAGGTAAGCTCTTGTTTCCCCCAGCCCCTTCAGAGTGGTTATGTTTTTCATTCATAATACAATTAGGTTTATTTACTACTATTTGTATTCTACTTTGGGTTCACCCTCCAACATTTTGGTTGACTGTATACATGTATTTATTTTGAGAGGTATGTAAAACATTATCCATAATTTTCTTTTTAATCCATTTAGAGATATAGATCTCTTTGCTGGGCACCTACCATGTGCCAAGGACAGTCTGGGTATTTTTATTATATAAGACTATAAAAACATAACATGCCACTTTAAAGATTAATATCTAAGTTATGAAACCTTATGCCAAGATAAAAAACTGATTTACCTTATGCACCAAAAGATGGTGCCCCCTGGGACTTCCCTAGAGGTCCAGTGGTTAAGACTGTGCTTCCACTGCAGGGGGGCACAGGTTTGATCCCTGGTTGGGGAACTGAGATCCTGCATGGCTTTTGTGCGCATTCCAATCACCTTAGGAACTTTTTAAAATCCTGGTGCCCAGCTCATCCCCCAGAATAATTCAATGAGGATGCCTGGGCATGGGAGTCAGGCATCATAGTTGTTAAAGATCTCCAGGTGATTTCACTATGCAGCAAAGTTTGGGATAGAGAATGGTTACCAAAATGACCAAATATTTAGATCCTACCACAGCTCTAAAACTTTGTAAAATAAACATGATTATCTCTTCCTCCCTATCATAAATAGATTTTCAAAGACAAGGAGCTTTCGAATTCTTAGAGAAAGATATTATGTAAATACAGGCTACTATTATTGCGAGTTGGCAGGTGTCTAGGACATATAGTTTATTCTCTTTAATCATTCAAATGAGGCCAAATGTCCCAGGCATGTGGAGTCAGCCATCATTATGCCTAATGATGCCACCGAGGATTCAAACACAGGTGTTGTAAGCATCAACAGGAGCGATCTTCGAGTTCCTTCCTACCATGGGGACACCCTTCAGCTGCGCCTTTCAGGCAACCTCGCCGCCCCACCCCTCACCCCTGAGGTCTAGGATCTGCCACTGTTCAGTTTGGGCTCAGCAACATGTATTGCAGAGCAAATGGTATTTTCTCCACTGACCAATAGGTATAAAAAGGAACAGACCTTACCCTTTTATCCAAGGCACGTCTAGTCTCATTATACAAAATGAGGGTTTAATATGAGTCCACTCATCGGAGTCTAATTCAACATCAAACGCACCCCAATCTAACAGCAAAGTTTAGAACTGCTGATATACCACACAGTAACCTCCTGAGTCTTGTTCTTTCTTCACCAGTAACTATAGCAATAAAAGGTTGGAAGGGGAGTATAACTATTTCAAGGCCAAAATAAATCTTTAAATGTTGAACAACCGGGTTACGTGATGGGTAAACTGGAGACTGGTCTTGAGATGGCGGCTCGTGGAACAATGATAGAAAAAGCAAAACCGTGGCCATTCCTCCCCATCAGTACAGCATTAGTGGATGTCAGCTTTGTAATAGTTTAACCGGCTAAAGCCAGCAGATGGTGTTTTTATGGCTCTATATAAACAGTATTAAGTCATTTTAACTCTTTCCCCATAACTCAGGTTTCCAATCCAGGCTGCACTTGTCCACCTCTCTCGTCCTCTGAGATGCTCATGAGGAAGAGTCCTAATATTTATTAAGCACCCATTATGCACTAGACACTTATAGGGATTTATTAACCAACTGGGGTTAATACAGAGAACTACTAGCAGCAGAGCCAAGATTTGAACTGACTGTTTGACTTCATGGCTGTGGCTCCTCCCACTATGGTCCTGTCATTCTGAACCTCTATTTTCACTGATTAAATGTACAGGGAAGGGGAAAACAGCTGAAAACTGTTTGCTGAATGATTATCCTCATAGTCCATGACTAAGAGCATCCAAATCAGTATGGCTTGTTCCTATTTGAAATTATTACCACTTTGGGTTTCTCACGTGTTATCTGATATATTGGTTTTTCTGTTTTACTCTTGTAAGAAATATTGTCTCTTCAGATATGAAACTTTATCATCGACTTCTTCAATACAATTAATTTTGCCATGCATTGATTAAACTCTTATTTAAGCATTTCAGCATTTTAAAACACAGTTTTCTAATAAGTAAAGTCATGACTTTCATTCAAAATCGTATATGTCAAAGATTTTATTCAACTCATTAATTAATGAGTGAACAAGTGAGATATATATAGCCTATTTAATAAATGAATGTTAAGACAAGTTTGCTGGATTACATATAAAATTGACTAATGCCTTAAAGGGCAATATTCCATAACCTCTGGGGTTATCCCTTCCAATAGACCGGTATTATTTGCATCTCTACTGGACAAAAATTGACAGGTTAACCTATGCCCATATACAATTGTAAAACAGAACAGTCAATAGAAAATCAAGCCCAGACCTGGGCTTAAACACACTGTGATATCTTTTGCTTGTTTCCAAGTTTTTGATAATTTTTCGGGCAGTGTTTAAGACACTAAAGTAGAAGAGGTACGTATATACAGTGACTAGGAAGATCTAATCACAGTCTGCAATGCCCTACAGGGGTTCAAAACTTGGATACATTCATAACTTGAAAGGCATCTATAAGTAATGTAGTATAAGTTGTACCTATTTGTGCTGAAATAAATCAAATTTCGGGAAGATTATTATAAGCTGAGTTAATTAAGGAAAGACAGCATCTTGGAAAAGGAAGGAATCTTTTGAGCAGAGCTTGATAGAAATTGTAGGATGTGGTTTAATGAAGATAAAAAAGCAGAGGGATCCAGATCAGCATTAAAGGTAAGCTCAGAGATGAATCTGTTCAACACTGGTTCACAGACTTGACAGCACACTGCTTTCACCTGCGGAGTTTTTTAAACTCCTGCTGCCCAAGCTGTACCCAGCCCAATTAAAATCAGAATCTCTACTGACCCGAACATCAGTAGTTTGTGAAGCTCCCCGGGTGATTTCAACTGGCAGCCATGGCCTCTGAAGTGTGGCGCACAGACTGGCAAAACCAACAGCACCTGGCACTTTGTTGGATCGCTAGGCTTTCAGCATCCCCTCCCCCATCTACTCAAACAGAATCTGCACACCAACAAGATCCCAGGTGATTCACCACACATCGAAATTGGAGATGCTTCAAGATACTCTGCTGCCATTCCCACCATCCCTGACTTAGGAACCACCTGGAGCATTTGATTAACATGCAGCAGTTCCAGGCGCCTCCCTTACCGAGTTAGTGATTCAGAGATAGAGTCAATAGAAGATGGGATTTAACAAGGGATCCTTGATATTCTTGTCAGAAATTTGGGAAACGCTGAAAGTAGTTCTTCATTTGCAGGTGGGTCCATAGCCTTGACTATCAGACTGAAGGAGATTTAGCTTGATCTGACAGTGGTTCTCAACTCTAGTTACACATAAAATTACCAAAAGATGCTTTTCAAAATACAGCTATCTTCACCCCACCCCTAGAGACTATTTGGTCTGGGTTTAGGCATAGGTGTTTTTGTTTGGTTGGTTGGTTGGCCGGTTGATTTTGTAGCACACTAGCTAATTCTAATTTATAATCAGAGTTGAAAAATAACCATTAGGAAGATACCTCCTCTTGAAGGAGGAATAAATGTGATGGAAGTAGTATTTTAGGAAGCGTTATCTGACAATAGAATATAAACTACAGATTAGGTATTTAAAAAATCTAAAGATACCTCCTAGCTAGGTTGTAGTGATCAAGTGCTGGGGATAGTTGTTGGAATGGACAGGAAAGGTCTATAAGCGCAAAGATCAGAAAAGATTAATAAGTAATTAGGATTACAGAATGGAGAAAATATGGAAAATTACAGAAATATGCCTACAAGACTGTGGAAAAGGGAAGGAGTTGGGGTAGAATCAGCCCCAAATTGGAAACTTGGCAAAGGGAATTAATTGGGGGGGGGGTAATGGTTAATTTTACATGTCACCTTGACTGAGCCATGGGGTGCCCAGATATTTGGTCAAACATTCTGGTTGTTTCTCTGAGGGTTTTCTGGATGAGATTAACATTTAAATTTGTAGACTGAATAAAGCAGATTGCCCTCCAGGTCTCATCCCATCAGTTGAAGGCCCAAATAAAACAAAAAGCCTGACTCTCCCCTGAGCAAGAAAGAACTCCCCCTGCCTCACTGGGACTTTGGTCTTTTCTTGCCTTCAAACTCAAATTGAAGCACTGGATCTTCCTGGGTCTCAAGCCTTCTGGCCTTCAGACTGGAACCACACCATCAGCCCTCCTGGGTCTCCAGCTTGCTGGCTCTTAGGACTTATCAGCCTCCATAGCCAAGAGAGCCAATTCCTTATAATAAATCATATTTGTAAAATACATTGGTTCTGTTTCTCTGGAGAACCCTGATGAATACAGTGGGTAAACATATGGTGTTCAGTTTTAGACACAGTGGTTGATTCTTAAAAGCAAGTGTGGAAATAAATGAAGACTAAACAAATGAGACAGATGTGATTTCTTCAGAGCTTGCTATAGCAAGGGAGTCAGCCACCATCACCTGCACTTGGCTGAGAACTGAAGACTGACAGGGTAGTAGGAAAGAAAAAGAAGGCTTAAGGTATGCCCTCACTGGAGGCTGCTGGCTAGGGAGGCTGAGGGTCTTCTAACTAGAAGCAGGGTACCCTAGATGATTGGTCTGAGAAGCATATTTGTCTTTCTCTGGTTGGTTCCTAGTTGGAGACAGGGGCCAAAATTGAGGAAGCTAGGGGACTTCTGTGACGGTCCAGTGGTCAAGACTCTGCACTTCCACTGCAGGGGGCATGGGTTTGATCCCTGGTTGGGGAATTAAGACCCCACATGCCAGGCGGCACAGCCAAAAATAAAAAAATTAAGGAAGCGTGCAGTCATTGACCAAGTCCTGATTATTCCGAGCCAACTGCTGCAGAGCTTGTGGGTCAGAGTTCTATTGTCATATATGGTTTGGCCCTTGTCCATTTATATATTCACTCTCTCATATGCTAAATGAATGCCCTACTATATCAGGTCCCTTCTTCCCAGATTTTTTTTTAATGAAGTTTTTCACCTAGTTCAACATATTGAATACTATTTGGCCACATCCACATTCACATTTACACATTTAGATCTTTCTAGGACTTACTGAGGATTCTGGAAGAGGGGAAGTGTTTCAAAATGTAGGTTTTATTATCTGTTGACAAGGCCAACAGATCAGGAGACAACTGCCATTGAAAAGGTAGTTTATTATACTCACAGATTCCAATAGCTGGGGCCATGACACCCCACGGGGGGTGCTACACAGGAAAGCACAGGAATTGGTCAAGAGGTTCCGGGGTGGACAGACCTGGGCAAGTGCCTTTATTGTGGTTTCTCTGGGAAGGAACAGGCAAACCAGAGTAAGAGGTTTAGAATTAGCGAGTTTAAAGAATCTCAGGGGGGCTCTGAGCCATAGGGACTGTCCCTAGGGGTGGGGTACATGACCCTGAGGTGACCGGGGCAGGAGAGCAGGAGTTCTGAGTGTGACAGCCTGGTACAGGAGGAGGTATGGGCTCTGGATTAGTTGGTCTGCATTTGAAAGGCAGACTTGAGGGAGAACTGTTGACTGTGTTAGGAGCTGGTTAGCCCCGGAAGGGGCAGTTCCTCCAGGGTCAGCAAGTCCCTGGATATCAAAGCATCAAAATGCAAAAAAGTTAAAACATGGCTAATGCAGAAAACCTAATTAGAAATAGAAATTCAGAGCCGCCATTCTCTATAAACTGCCAACAGCACAACAGTTATGATAGCCATTAGAAATGCTTAATGTGACATTTCAAACGACAAGAGCACTTGACACCACCATGACTCATCTGGGCTTTGTGCCTGGGGTATTAATAGTAATACTCAGACACAAAGACCAGCAGCCCCCAACGAATAAAGCTTTAGCATAAAGTCTTTCATTTCTGAGCTTTCCCCTTTCAGAATAAACCAAGGACAGACCTCCGCTTTCCCTGGCAGCTGGGATACTTGAGAGCTGATTAAACCCTTGCTCATCCATCATATCCTTCTCCATGGCCCTGGAGGTGGTGAAAACATTGTTTTGCACTGTTTCTGAAACACCCCAAGGACTTTCCATTAAGGTAACACTTCCCTTGGTCCTTTATAAGTGAGAGTGAGGGCCGGCACACAGCTCATTTACCTGATGCTCATTTTTTTTTAATTTTTTTGATGCTTAAGAGATTAGTATTCCTCTTAGGACATGTTTAGAAAAACTCCCTATAAAAATAGGGCAATGAACTCTTCCCTGCAGTGGGATGGAGGGCACTGAGCAGACTCTTGGACTCAGATAGGCTTGGATTTGGATGCTAATTCTGTATAGCCCATGGTCTGACTGCTCTTCATGTGGCCAAGCATAAAAACCCTGTTTTCTTTTCTAAAATCACTAATTATTTTATAGTATAGTAGACTGTACTTGTCTGATTCCTCCCATCAGTTAACAAGCTCCTTGACGGTACAGATTAGATCTTAAATTCATCCTTTTTAATCCCCTAGCCTGACCTTAAGGAATATTTTTTAATTTGCAGTGCATGATACAACCCAGCTGCCTCTGGGACACTTAAAACTCTATTGTCCTTCTGGCTAAGGGACAGGTTGCCTTGCTCCCAGCAAATAGGAAATAAGAGAAAGAAATCCCCAACCTCAGAAAAGGGACTGAGTGAAGGAAAGGAACCAATTATAGTAACAGCAACAACTTTTATTGGGCCTGATGTGTGTCAGGCACGGCTCTCAGCCCTTTATGTGGATTAACTACCATCACTGCACCTCCCTGGAAACAAATCTCCCAGTCACCCCTGTGGACCACATTTAAGTTTGAATCAAAAATCTGTTCTTCAGTCTCTTATGCCCTCCAGACCAGCTAGCACATTTACTGTTTTGACATTTCCACAAGAAGCCAAATTACAACTTGGAAGTTGCATGGTGAGCAAGGAATCCCAGTAAGGGAGGTAGATGCATGCTCAAATGATGGATGCTGCTAGGTACAGTTGTCTGATGCCTCCATATCCCTCAAAGGAATTTTCCCACCCAGACACCCAAGCAGCACCCATCTCACGGTGGCAATTTACTCGAGTTGTAGACAAAGGTTTTAGGAAAAATATTATCTGAGATGCTTGTGTTACTGACTGTGGAACCTGAAAAGGAGTGGGCAATACCAAGCCTCAGAATTAAATCTGATTACTTTAGTCTATAGTTGCAACAGAAATTGTTTCAACATTTAGTCAACATGTGCCTGGCATGTTCTGAGTGCCAGGCGCCATGCTATAGCGATAAACAAGACAAGAACTCTGCCGTCAGGAGCCTCAGTATTCAGTAGGAAGCAGACATGTTGGCTGGCAGTTACGATGCAGGGTAGTGTTGGATGTAACAGAGGCTTGTTCTAGATACAGTGGGAGCTCAGGACAAAGGGCCTAACCCTGCCTAAAGGTCAAGAAAACCTGCACAGAGGCCAAGGAGCTTTAGCTGATCCTACTTCAGTATCTGATTTTCACAATGAAAGAAAATGCATTTTTATGATTATATATTACCAATAATACAATCATATAGAGAACTGCTGTTAGTCTTGTGGTATCTTTCTGTTTGATTTTATACATTAAGATTTGTACATACAAATTTGGAATCACACAGTGTCATGAGGCTGTCACAGCATGATAACATGAGTTGTTCTCATGTGATGTAATAAAAATACATTTAAAAAAAATCTGTTCTTGCTCATTTCTAGGCTTCTGTGTATATTGTAATTCCTTTCTTAGAAGTCCCTTTGAAAAAAAATGGCAATCATGCCTAAAGAAACAAACAAAAACCAAGTCTTTGTTTGTTTGCTCCGTTTTTGTTGTTCACCTGACAGGAGTGAAGACAGATGAGGAGCCAAAATGATTCTGAGGATTGAATGTGGGTTGGAGACAAGGAGAGGGAGTGGTGTCCCAGGTGACAAAGGCTGGGGATGCAAAGAAGCAGGCCTGGGCTTCCCTGGTGGCGCAGTGGTTGAGAACCTGCCTGCTAATGCAGGGGACATGGGTTCGAGCCCTGGTCTGGGAGGATCCCACATGCCGCGGAGCAACTAGGCCTGTGAGCCACAACTACTGAGCCTGCGTGTCTGGAGCCTGGGCTCCGCAACAAGAGAGGCCGTGATAGTGAGAGGCCCGCGCACCGCGATGAAGAGTGGCCCCCGCTCGCCGCAACTAGAGAAAGCCCTCGCACAGAAACGAAGACCCGACATAGCAAAAATAAATAAATTAATTAATAAACTCCTACCCCCAACATCTTCTTTAAAATAAATAATTAATTAATTAAAAGAAGCAGGCCTGGACCTGAAGACCCCTTCCAGGGCAGTATTGCCCTCAGGCTTCATCCCTGCCTCCTAGATCTAGCAGGTCGTGATGATGTTTTTGCTGGTAGAAATGCCTGGCCCCTTCCTATCTACACTAATGTTCTTCCCATTCCTAAACTGGACCACAGCAAGAGGGAAAGGGAAAATAACCTTTTGAGAGTGCAGTGCAGATCTGAGCTAAGCGATTCAGCCTCCTGTCAGTGCTTTGCTTTAGCAGGGAAGTGCTTTGCAAACAGTGCCTGGTTCAGCCTCATGGGAGCATCACAAGGTAAGTGTGTAGTATGATGCTTTCCACTTAATGAGATGGAAAGCAGAGGGGCGTATTGCAGTCTGAATGATTCTGCCAAGGTCACAGGCTAGGCCTGAGTGCCTGAGGTGGAAACAGGGCTTTGAGAGTCTTATATCTATGTTTGACTTTCCTACACATGGGAACATGGATTTAGTACTGAATATTATACTTGCCAACAGAAGTTCTTTAAAATCAGTACAATGTAAATCTGTCATTTCACACACTGATACAACCGTCCTGTACCCTTTCCACCAAGAAGTATCCACCTGTGCCTCTTGGTCAGTGTCACAGGATGAGATTCTTTAAATATTCAGCACCTTCACACATCCTATTCCAGGAGGTTAATAGATACAAAGGTGGCCACAGTAGGGAGTGTTTAACATGACAGAGATTTCTCATATCTCTGGATTCCCTTGCTGCCCCTCCTGGTGCTGTGGCTAACCCGAGCTGGCACCTTCAATAAAACAAAATATTTCAGTGGCACAAGAAGTATCTAGGTTAATAGCTGAAAATTTGTACTTGGTTTTCCCACACAAAGTGCTCAATAAGCCTCACAAAAAAAGAAATCCTTTAACCTATTACAAAAACTCAGTCAACAGAAGCAAAGGGTAGCCCTTTGACAGAACCCAGAATGGAGCAGAAAACTGTATTCCCAATTCCTAGATATTTAGCTGAAATGAAACATAGTATGCAGGAATGGGGTGACAGATATCAGAAGATTGGTGTTTGACAAGAGACGTACATGGTCTGAATTCTCTAGGAGGCAATAAAAGCTGTTTTAATTCTGATCCAGAATTACAGACGTTCTCTATCTGCAAATCATCATCACCACCTTTAACATCATTCTCACCAGAAGTCATCTGCACTCTGTGTTGGACATTGAACAAAGGATCTGGGTCCCAATTCTGTGGGATCTTACCATCTTTGCTTTACTACACTGACACCTATAGACCTAAAAATACATCAAGCAGAAAAACGTGGAACGGCATAAGCAATTACAGGAATACAAACTTAGGATCAAAAGACTTGAATGATGGAGGATGAAGACAGAATTATGAAATTCCATTTTCAGACAAATAGTATTGCACAGCACCAAATGTACAGAATGAGTGAATACTGAAACCCACAGCTGATTATCCAGTGTTGCCATATATATATTCAGAAGAGTAGCATCAAAACATCTGAATGACAGACTGACTGGCCTGGATTTCATCCAAACATGTCACTTTGAAAATCAGTTTTCCAAAGAAGATGATGTTTCAGGAGCTCTTAAAATGCTGGAAAGAAAAAATGATTAAGATTAACATCCAGGGACTTCGCTGGTGGCACAGTGGTTAAGAATCTGTCTGCCAGTGCAGGGGACACGGGTTCGAGCCCTGGTCCGGGAAGATCCCACATGCCGCAGAGCAACTAAGCCCGTGCGCCACAACTACTGAGCCTGCGCTCTAGATCCCGTGAGCCACAACTACTGAGCCCGAGTGCCACAACTACTGAAGCCCGCGCGCCTAGAGCCTGTGTTCTGCAACAAGAGAAGACACCACAATGAGAAGCCCGGGAACCGCAACGAAGAATAGCCCGCGCGCAGCAACAAAGACCCAAGGCAGCCAAAAATATAAATAAACAAATAAATAAATAAATAAATATTAAAAAAAAAAAAAGACTAACATCCACAAAGCAAATCGGAGTCAAGTTTTCAGGTTAATCAATGTTTATATCAGTGTTAAGTAATAAAGCCATATTTGTCTAGTTCTGTTACCTGCCCAAGGGCACTACTGTCCTTACTGACCAAAGGAAAACAGAAGGGCCAGAGGTGCATCTAGCTTCACCTTGCTCAGCTAGAGCTACCTACCGAGATGGACATTTAGGAAGAGCCAATAGAGGAGGGGAGGGGATGGGGAAAGGAGCACAGCACAAGCACAGATCTGGTCCATGATGCATTCCCTGCTGTTACCAGGACAGAAATAATCCAGTCACCCCTCTGCCAGAGCAGTCTCTATGCGCACCCACACACATACACACACCATACACATCATACACTTTAAATTTCTGGGTTTCGGTCCCAAGCAAGAACAGCTAAATGGAGAGGGGTGACTCTGTGGACTTTTTAAATTTTCTGGCTGTCCACACTCCAGGCTCTTCACTTCCTAATATACTCAAAGGAAGTACATGTAAGGCCCCCACTGCGGAAGCTGCAGCAGCCAGAGCCTCCCTTCTTGGACAAATAACTTGGGGCAGGCTGACTGAGTGCTCCCAAAACATAGACTCTTAAGTGAGTGTCAGAAAGATGTCGGAACAGCAGAAGTCATTCTTTATGGCAAAAGTAGCAGCAAGAAGCAGACCAGATTGTCTTCCTGCTGGATCAGGAGCTCACTTCCTGTCCTCCCAAGCTCACTCTGTTCCTCCCCATCTTCCAAGCCCACTCCTTGAGTCTCCTCTTCAATCTGAGAGACGCTAATATCCTTCCAATAAATGTTTTTTTGGCTTACACTAGCAGAGTTGGTTTCTGCTACTTGCAGCTAAGAATTCTGACAGCATTACAAATTCTGGAATCTCCCCCAATACCCCTCTTGAACCTTGCCCAGCCTGGCAAGAACCATTCCTGATGGCAGCTCTCCATGCCTGGGCTCCCAGCTGTGTGGGAGCAACATCACACCAACAGCAAGCTCCCTAAGTTCTTTCTCCATATTTCTTTGCCTTCCAGTTCCTTTTCTGATGTACTTAATGCCTGAGAGATGTCTCTAAACTCTACCACTTGCTCCAAACAGTCCTGCAACATAGACGTCTTAGGAAATGATCTTTAGGAGACACTAAGGAGTTTACAACTGGACAAAAGGCAAACTTTTCAATGTTTTAAATGCAGTGCATTCTTGTCATGTACCAGAGCTGTTTTATTTAGTTAGATTTTCAGGGAGTCCAGCTTCTATGTGTCAGGTTGACGGTGTTACTGCGTCCCTCTCTCACTGAGATGTTCAGAGTCTTAATTAGATAGTGAGTGTAAAGGGCTTTGACAGCATCAGATGAAAAGTGCTAATAAAATCCCTAGGGAATTTCTACATAATTTTTTTTTGGCTCAAAAGACACAAGAAAATTAGAAAGCTTTAACAATAAAGTTAAGGTTTACAAGTAAACTTTTGGGGTTTTTTTTATGTGTCTGTGTGTGGTATGGTACAAAGATTGAACTTGTTTTTTTGTGTTAATTTTTATTCTCCTAACTGTAAATAACAGAGTCATGTTGAACCCCCCTGGTGGGACACATTAAATTTAAGTTCTCCATGATGGGTCTGTGGGATGTAAATAACCAAATTATTGTCTGCGGATCTAGAATCTTTTGAGCAAAGGGGAAACCTGCCCAGACTCATGTATTTAGTTAACACTTCTAAGGGGAAATCTGGGATCCAAATTTTAGCAGAGTTATGAAAGGAAAAAACCCCTAAAATACACATCTCCTGCGTAGGGGGTCCCTTCCCTGAGATGGAGACAATATTCATTTGTTTCTTCGAGTTTGGACTTCGGGTTAATTTAATTACTTCTCAGGAAGCCAAATCCTCTGCCTTGAGGCAGACAAATGATGATAGAGTAAACAGCTGTGTGCGTGGGTCAAAAGCCTTTTCATTTAGCGGGAAAGGATGTGTGGAGAGGCAGTACTCTCCACGGGGCCCAACTCCACAAACAGGAACACTCACACACCCCCGGGAGGGAAGCAGAGGTTGACCCTGGAGTTAGGTGGGAGTAGCAGACTGGTGTGCTTGCCTGGCTGAGGGTGAGGCCGGATTAGAGTGAAGGGAAACCCAGCAGGCCCGACACAGCCGCCTTTCTAGGGAAGCTTTTTTTTTTTTTTTTTTTTTAAATTTATTTTTGCTGTGTTGGGTCTTCGTTTCTGTGCGAGGGCTTTCTCTAGTTGCGGCGAGCGGGGGCCACTCTTCATCGCGGTGCGCGGGCCTCTCACCATCACGGCCTCTCGTTGCGGCGTACAGGCTCCAGACACGCAGGCTCAGTAGTTGTGGCTCATGGGCCCAGTTGCTCCACGGCATGCGGGATCTTCCCAGACCAGGGCTCGAACCCGTGCCCCCTGCATTGGCAGGCAGATTCTCAACCACTGTGCCACCAGGGAAGTCTCTCTAGGGAAGCTTTTGAAATGCAAAACTCACCCAGTCTCTCCTTACAACCCAAACTGTTCACAACTACCCTTTTTCCACTTCTTACCTTGTAGAAAAGGTTGGCTTAAAAAAAATCTTTGATTCCATGATTGAAAACAATTCCAAGAACTCATTTAGGGAAACTGGAAACATATATGTGCAGTATATATTTGGAAAAGGACATGTTGGTCTCTTTTAAATACTGCCACGTATTTTCACAAAAAACCAAATATTTATTTGTTATACGTAATAAGGTGTCATTTCAAATCAGTGAGGGAAAGATAGAGCTGGGACAACTGGCTATCTTTCTGGAAAAAGTAAATCTGAATCCCTATAGGACTCTTTGTACCAAAATACATTCTAGATGGATCAAATATTTCAATACAGTTAATAATATATACTTGTAAAAAAAATTAAGTGAATTTTGTTTATAATCTTGAATGGCAAAATCCTTTCTAGACATGACACAAAATTCAGAAGCATAAAAGAAAAGACTGGTAAATTTAACTACATGAAATGTTAAATTCTTTGTGACCAAAATACAGTCAAAGTCAAAAGGTGTGACAAACATGGACAATTTTTAACAAATGTGACAAACAGGTAATGTCATGAGGAAATTGAGATTCCTTACAAATCCATAAAGAAAGACAGAAACAATCTAATAAGAAAATCAGTAAAGGACCTGAACAAGTAGTTCACAGAAAGTGAAATAAGATAAAATAGCTGCTAAATTTGGAAAAAGTTGAAACTCACTCATAATTAAAGAAATACAAATTTGACAAAAAATTAGTTTCTATTATCCTACCAAAGATGAAAGCATTTGCTAATCCTCAGTGTTACCAAGGATGTGAAGAAATGGACATTCACACACACTACTGGTGAGACTGGGAATTGGTGTAATTTTTGAAAGGCAACTGGCAAGATCTAATAAACTTACACCTCTAGAAATTTATCCCACGGATATACAAATATAAACATAAGTAGATATTTGCTACAGCATTATATGTCATAATCAAGATTCTGGCAGCATCTGTATACCCATCAATAGGGAACTGGTCAAATAAATTATGGAAAACCTCTACAGTAGACTGCAGCCATGATAAAGATTGGAGTAGATCTATACGTACTACTATAAAAAGATATTCAAGATAGATAGTTAACTATACAAAGGCTAGTTGCAGAAACATGGGTGTAGTATGACCTCGCTTGTGAAAATAAAAATGTGCTTGAGATGCAGGTTCACTGGACATTTCTGGAAAGAACCATAGGCAACTTCTAATAGTGCTTTTGCTCTGAAGAGTGGGAATTTCATTCTTATTTTCACTCTTTTGTACTCTTTTCATTTTTACCATGGACTTGCTTTATTTTTACAATGAAAATCTAGTTTTCAAAAATAAAAATAAACAGGGGCTCATTTACCACTTAAAATTAGTTCAATCAAAAGTTTTACTTGGGCTTCCCTGGTGGCGCAGTGGTTAAGAATCCGCCTGCCAATGCAGGGGACACAGTTTCGAACCCTGGTCCGGGAAGATCCCACGTGCTGCGGAGCGACTGAGCCCACGTGCCACAACTACTGAGTCCGTGTGCCACAACTACTGAAGCCCACGTGCCTAGAGCCCGTGCTCTGCAACAAGAGAGGCCACCACAATGAGAAGCCCATGTACCACAACGAAGAGTAGACCCCACTCGCCGCAACCAGAGAAAAGCCTGCACACAGCAATGAAGACCCAACACAGCCAAAAATAAAATAAAATAAAATAATTTTTAAAAAAGAAGCTCTATAAAAAAAAAATGTTTTACTCAACAAATATATCCTGAGGGTAGAATATTAGTCAGACTCTGAAGATAGAAAGATGTCTACGATGCCAGCCCTGCCCTCCAGGAGCTTCCCTTATCTCTAGAGAGGTAGACAGAGAGCCAGGCACCCAAATAAGTAATTGCCCACCTAGATGAGTGTGGTAGGAAAGACCCCATCCTTTGAGATACCCAATGCTTTCTCAAGCAGGACTCCAGAGTAGCCCACACTGGACTCACTCAGACAAACCACAGCCTTTCTTGTGATCTCACCAGAAAGCAGAATAAAAACCCCAGGAGACGGGGTCTTCCCAGCTCCTCCAGGAACTGGAATCTAGCCACCCTTTGAAAAGACTCTGTCAGTCACTCAAAACATTAACCTTTGGAACTCAGCTCTCAGATGGCCTGGGTCAAGGGATCCAGCTCTCAAATATGAGCCCCCTCTCCACAGGAACTGCAGGCCTATTAAGCCTCAGCTACGGAGCAACATACAAGGAAAAGGGAGAGTGAAGGCCTGAGGCTTTTGTGACGGCAGAGGGGTCTCAGCTACGGCTGTGTAACAAGAATTATTCGCAAAGCACCACTGCCCCCTCCTCTAACCCCACTTGCGTGCTCACACCCGGCTTGCCAAAAGAGCTTGTTGGAGAGTTATAAGGAATCACTCAGAAGGAGAGTGATTCCCAGGCTCCCCACACTTCTGAATGGCAGGACTCTAAAGTCTGCATTCCTCCCCAGGTGGCCCTGCTCTCAGGGGTCAAGGAACCATCCAGCATATAAAGACCAACCTGGCCCTTCAGAGCTCTGGGCCCCACGTGGGCCTTCCACCCGCAGCTCCTGGTGAGCACACACTTGGCTGCGAAGATCAGCAAATGGGACGGGTGAGGGAGGTGGTGTGGTCTGATCCTGCTGGGAATACGGCCTGTGCAAAGATCCAAATCAAAAGATTTCATGTACCGGGGCAAAAACTAAAGATGAGAAAAGTTCCGCTAGGTTGGGCAGAGGAAAACGTCAGCAGCCCAAGTGAGCACAACTTTCAGAAACAACCTTAGACTCTCTTCCTTCGCACTATGTTATCTCCACAGGCCTCTGGAGGGGCCCCCTCTACGTGACCAGCATGGAGTACCCCCCGCCTTCACGACCACTACCCAGAGAGCCACACAGAAATCCTGTGAATGCCACAAATCAGGTGGGCAGGGTCAGCAGAGAAGTTCTCACTACTCTCCACCATCAGCACAGCAAAAACCCCTCAACAGGTCAGGACAAGACTGGAGAGAGGGAATCAAAGACCCGATCTTCTGTACCAGTGTAAGCAGACCTTGGACAAGTCATAGTTTCTCTGGGACACAGTCACCTAATCTGCAAAATACAGCCTGCCTTACAAGCTATCAGGGTAAATTGAGACATTAGTGAATAAGCTTCATGAACGGAGTATCATATTAGCATCTACCCCTTGCTCCCAGGTAGCTGACACATACACTCCCTACCCTGGGAAACAGGAGCAAACCTCTCTCGGATATTATGACTTCATAGTCCAGAAGCAGGGAAATGCAGGATGTATTCCTGCAGAATTTCTGTGCAAATTTTATATCTGTTTTTAACTTTGGGGGAGGCTCAGCAAATAATAAAAGAGAAAAAAGGCTTATTTTACATTTGTCCTCAAAGAGAGAATAAATAAATTTCACAATTATTATTTAATTTTTCAACAGGAAATACCAAGTAAGGGGAGAGAGGAGTGTTACTGTGGCAGGATGCTGTAATAGCGTGGTGGTAAGAGCCTCTATAGTTTCTACTTCATAGGCTTCAGGAAGCACTTCAAAGATGCCAAGCACCTAGGTAGCACTTATACCTGTTCTATTATCATGGCCCCATTTTGTTCTGGGGAAAATGTGGCAGAGGTGATAACTTCCTCTTTCAGGCACGAGAAAGTGGAGCAGTTGCCAGAGAAAGGATGATCCCCGTCTCTCTCTCAAACCTACCCTTTTCTTTCATTTTCTACAGCATAGGGACAAAACCTCCTTACTGGCCTCCCTATCTCCTTGTCCTGCTCCAATCCTTCTTTACGGTATTTTAATCATGTCTCTCTACTTCTCAAAGGTCAGGTCAAAACTTACATTTTCCAAAATGTACTCCACTTCTACTTAGCATTTATAAACGCAGGTAGGGCCCTTCCCTCAGGCCTCTCCTATTCTCGGGCCCCACCCACTCTCAGACCCCTCCTACTTTCAGGCCCCACCCACACTGAGGCCCCTCCTATTATCAGGCTGCACTCACCCTCCAGCCCTTCCCACTTTGGGATCCTCCCACTCATAGGGGTACCTACTCTTTTCCTTTATGGTTCTGAACCAAGGCAATAACAAATTTCACCTTTATTTTCCACAACGTGCTGGAGACAGGCTGTAATATTTAACGTGATTTTATTTTAGGTTCAGAGATAAAAATCGGATGCACAGAACAAATTGCAACTCCTAGATTTGGCCATCTGAAGGATTCCAAGCCCAGCCCCTTCTCAGAAATCCCCCATGGGATTTCTCTTCTCAGCAGGTCATCTTTCCTCTACCTTCTAGAGTGGTTCCAGCATGTCTAGGCTAGTCCATGACCAGGACTGGAGAAAAAAATCCAGAGATGCCCCAGCTGAAGCCCTGACATCTAAGAATTCATTTTCTGCTGTTACTCAGGACTAATGAAAATGGAAATATTTTCTCTCTCCAAAAGAATCCCGTCTCTACCCAGTAGGATGGACTTGACCCCCAGTCACCAACCGGAAGGCTGTTCCAGAGCTGAGTCTGAGGAACATGCAGCATTAAAGGTACAGTCTGGGATGCACTTCCCCATCTTAATCCAGCTCCTTTCTTATTGCCGTGCTCCAGTGCACGGTAAAGTTCACTCTTGCTGTCCTTGCTGCCCCCTTCCAGTCTCCCTATCTCCACAAGAACAAGTAACGCTCTTTAGCTATAGCCCATTCTAAATTAATACACAGAAAAGAAGCATTTTTCTAAAAGAAAGGGTCTTCGGAGATGCAAGAAGCTGACAACATAAACATTCACAGTTTATTTCCTCAGAGCCACAGCCTCTCAAACACATTTCTGATGATGATGTGCATTACATTTACCTAATAAAATTGTATATTTGTGCTCTTTCTAGAACAAAAAAACAGGCTACCTTCAAAAGTGTACTCCAGTCATTAGTTCGTGCTAGAGAGAAAATTGCTTGGAGCTTGAAATGCAGGTTTATCAGCTTTTGTCACTCCCCTCTAGGTTTTGAGACTCTTAGGCAGATTTCAGCCAAGACTCAGATCACAGTACTCCGTGCTTCTCATCTTGCCAGGTTTCTCTGCTAAATGGAAGCACAGAGCTCAGGAATGACAACTCAGACCTGACCTTACTGCAGCTGAATATCTATTTTCCTCCCCACAACTTGCTCTATAGATTTTTGCTTTTTCAGTCTGCAAGCGATAACTGAACTTCCTGAAAAACCCATACTTAGCCTCTTCAGCTAGAACTTCCTATTTTACCCTACGTAGAGGTTCAGAACAAGCCTCCCCAGAATGTGTCACTTTTGTATGAGAATTACTTTGAGCTAAAGGCAATTGAGACCTCATGGATTCAAGAGAAACTACCGCCTCTCCCGTAATTACCTAGAAAAATTTAAATTGGGGATTTTTCCCAGAAAAGAGTTATTACTGGAGATAAATTTATCTAAGTGGCCCCATCTATACGGCAGGGCAAACAACTAATTACCAAACAACTACTTTTCTTCTTATCGTCCTGTGAATGACCCTCCTGTCCTTGGAAGTCCCAGGCCCCTATCCCATTCCTTAGCTCAGGATGGCATATATACCTCATTTTATCTTTCTTTCTCTCACCCTTTCATGCATGTGAGGTCTCTGATCCTCTTTATGTATGTGGGATTCCCTTACGGATAGAATTAAGTTTGATTTTCTCCTATTAATCTGTCTCAGATCAATTTAACTCTTAGACCAGCCAGAAGAAACTAGAAGGGTTCTTTCCCTAGAAGGGAAAGTTTGCTTCCTCCCCAACACCTACTTTAGAGCCCATGAAGTGTCTGATGATACCAGCCTTTGACATTTCCAAACATTGGGAAGGGCAAAGTCTTCCTGTCCCCAAAGCAAAATGCCTTATATAAATGTCCAATCTCTCTCTAAGCAAAGTTCTTATTTCGACACGAATTATATAGAAGGAGGAGGGGAAGGCCTCAAAAAACAAATGAGCAACTTTTTTTAAAAGCTTTCAGAATCAAATGTAAATTTCATTAAGAAAAGTAATGGAAATTTTATGGCTGGTGCACAGATAAATTCATTGCTGCCTCTTAATTCATCAAGCACACATACAAGAGTGTATGCCAAATTAATTGGAACTAACAGCCTCTTAGAAACTCTAACCAGCTGCAGACTCAGGGTAAACTAGTTGGAACGAAACAAAGAACCCCTCCTCTTCTTCATCCCCCGTCTTCTCCCAGGTGCTGATTTGAATTAGAGGTTAAGCTTTCTCAGCTCTAAAAATGTTGAACAATTTTGTTCTTCCATGACTGCCAAGCACTCAGCTGCTGTTCAGGCCCAAGCAGGGTCCCAACTAACACAAATGAGGTTTCTTTGGGTATTAGGAATCCCAATTCTATTTCGCCATTGCTATAAAGACACAATTGAAGAATTCTTGAAAAGGAAGATGTTCTAACTAACACACTTATATTAGATATTGTTCTGATCCAGATGCACAGGTTAGGGGAAGGAAAGTTGAATGATTCACTTCTCATTACTCTCTAGGATAACTTGGAAAGAAAGCTCTTAACCTCTTCTTTCAAGCTGATGCTTTAGTTCTTAGACATGGTTTCTAAACTGGCCATTCAGCAGATCCAACAAGAGAACCAAAGTGACTCTAAAAGTCATTACAATTATTTGTTTTTTAAAAAACATAGAGGCCATGCCCTCCCGAAAACAAGTCAGCACTACCTACCTTAATCTGAAATAAACTGTCAGGCAGTTGTAAATATTATTTTATTAGTAAATATTAATTATTCATAATTAACAATTTAATAATATTTATTTGAGGGCTTAGTCTATGCAAGGCACTGTGCTAAGCCTTATACATGTATTGTCTCATTTAACCATCACAACAACCTGATGAGATCAGTACTATTATAATTCCCATTTTAAAGATGAGAAAACTGACACTCAGAGAAGTTACATGACTTATCCAAGGTCAGACAGCTAGCATATTTGTTTCAACCCAAAGTTACATTGCTCGGCCATCAAGTGATGGCCTGATAGGTAAAGGTTGAAGGCAGAAGCTTGCAGGTTTTTGCCCTCAGAGAAACCACAGAGGATTTGGATAAGCCAACAGAGCAGCTTTATTTTAACAATATTGTATACTATTTTAAAATATTTTTATAATCATATATATAGTATATACTTGTAATATATATTTATATTTATAGATATTTATAATATATATTTATAATTATTTTTATAATAATTTACAATATTTTAATAATATTTTAACAGTACAAGGTGGGTTTGGTCAGAAAGTATCAAGACTGGATTTTGATCCTCCTGTTTAGGATCCAGATCTGATCTCTGAGGCTTTCATCCTCCTGTAATAGCTTTCTTCAGGTTCACCCACATGGAGCGGGGAGAAAACTTCCACATGGTTCTCAAAGGTACTCATTTGGGGTTATTTGTCTCAGAAAGGAAAGACAACATGGAAACTAACAACTCCTTACTTACAGTTACTAGAAGTACTGGGCAGTTACCATAGGAGGGGAAAGTCTTCGGAGGAAAACAACTCCCTACTTTAGGTGACCTGTTCCTTTTGTCCCTCCCCCCATGGGAAGGTCTCAGCTTCCAGAAGGCATCTTTGGGGTAGTGACATTCTGAGCCAATATTGTCCATGGACTGGGGCAGCCTGTTAAAAGTTTGAGGAAGCTTTCCCAAAAAGGGAAAAAAATGAACAAATCCTGAATAAGAAGTTATTTTTACTTGCATGATTTTATCAGTTTATCAATATGATAAACATTTGCTGATTGCTTTCTATATGCCAGGTTCAAGGCAAGATGAGTAATCCTAAGTGATTTTTTCCCCTTTAAATGAAGAGAGTGATGATTTGAATAAGAAATTATAGTCATTTTAAATAAGGGGTTTCTGGGTTGGAACACACAGGTAAATGATTTGATTAGTCTACACTTTTTCAAAGATATATCGAATTGGGACTCTGGAGAATTGATAACTTCAGACTTGCAGTGTTTTGTGTGTTTGTTTGTTTTAATTGTGTTTCTGGGTGAATGCTTAATTAGCCACTTGTAGAGAGGGACAAGAAAGCAAATGCATACTGAGTTTGTTTCAGTGGTGGTTTGGGCGGGGCCTCTATATCAGACAGAAATTCATTTCTCTGTAGGTATAAGAAAATCTAATTAACAGTGGCTTAACCATATAACGTATTTGTCTCAAATAACAAGAAGTCTGAAAGTACTTCCAGGGCTGACAGAGAAGCTCAAAACTGCCATCAGATACCAAATCTTCTAGCTTTTTCTCTACCATTCTCAGCATATTGGCCTTCATCCTCATGCCAATTGTCTCCTGGTGTCCAAAGGGCTGCTACATTGCCAACCATCATGTCTGAGTTCCAGAAAGGAATAAGGAAGAAGAGGAAGAAGAGACACCAGCAGATTTCCACTTATATCTCATTGGCCAACACTATCACATGGCCACCCGCCGACTTCAAGGAAGACTAGAAAATTAATATTTGTTTGTTGTTGTTGTTGTCTTAACAGCCTCTCTAATAGAGTCAGAAAAGAAAAAAGAGAAGGAGATTGGAAATGAAACGCTAGTCAGTTACGAGAATCTGTCACTCCTCTCACCTATAAAGAGAGGCCATTTTTTAGGGTTCCTAGATGTTTTTCAAAGGAAGAAATACGTAAAAAGAGGGAAGTTGCAAGAAATGTAGTATAGTTTAAATGTACATATTATTTTTATTATCCAACAAGAAAGGTTTTTTTCAATGTAGTAACTATAGGTAGAATCTCATTTGGTGCTACCAGCCTTTGAGAGGTCAGGCCAAATGGTGCCCTGCCTTCCCAGTGCTCCCCCAGACCTCCACAGCAAGCCCTGGTTAAGGGCCTCAAAAGCTGTAAACAATAATCAATGTCCTCAAGAAAAATTCATCATGACAGTCTTTGCCACATAAACCAGAAGGAGGGAATCTGAAATCAAAAGGACAGAGAAAGCTCCTGAAAAGGTCTATAAATTATAAAGAGAGATCACTTAATAATGTTCACAAAATAAGAAAGGATAACCCTAAAATACTGGGGGGAGATTATGACTTAAATGTTACTTTGAAGAAAATCACAGATTTTTGCTTTATGCCATTTCCAAATGAGTGTCCTTTTATTTTTTTCCTTGGTGCTGGCTAGGTTTTATTTTAACAGGATGTTTCCTCTTCATTTGTTTTTCCAAATATCAGTTATATCAATATTAGAAGTGTAAACAGGTGCAAAATATACAGCACATAGAAACAATCTTCTTAACTAGCCTATTGCCTAATAAAAGTACGCACAAGGGAGCTGCATGAACAGAAGCCATGGTCTTCCCCTCCTTGAGAAACAAGTTCCCCAAAGAACAAGAAACCAGCGGCTGCTTCAGCAAAGTGGGAATGGATACTCATGGAGAGTCCTTCTTAGAGTCATCTAGAACTGTGTGGCACAGTAGCCATGAGCCACGTATGGCTCTTGAGCGCTTGAAACGTGGCTGGTCCAAACTGAGATGTGCTGTAGGTGTAAAATGCATACTAGATTTCAAAGACTTGGTAAGAAAAAAAAAAGGTAAGATATCTCATGAGTAATTTCTTATATTGAATACATGTTGAAATATAAACAGTTTGGACATAGGGAATTAAATAAAACATTGTTAAAATTAATATCACCTGTTTCTTTTTGATTTTGTAATGTAGCTAATAGAAAATATGAAATTACACATGTGGCTCATATTTGGGTCTTACATTATATTTTTATCATAGGGTGCTGGTCTAGAAGGATGACAGTTTACAAAAGTCCATCTGTAACAGATGCTGTTGATGTCCTGTGCCATGTCCCCGTGGCACATTTCTAAATTCACCAGCAGCCTCCAAGGACACTTACATGCATGCCAGCAGGTTCCCAACTCCCCTCCTCAAGGAGATGTCTTTCTGCTTCTCTGCCTGAAGGCCTGCTCGAGGGCCTAGGAGCTTGTCAGGGCAGCTGAGAAGGGTCCAGGATGTAATGCTCCCAGGAACAACCCTCAACCGAGAAGGGATGGTGAAAAAACTGTCTTCAGCAGTCCCTCTGTGGAACAATTCTGAAGTGTGTTCTACAGTCTCTCAGGGGGTCTCCAGCAGGATTGAGCCCCCAATGCCCACAGCAATAGCTTGCTCACTAACACAGGTTTTGATTCTTCTCCTTTCCTACCTTACCTTCCCTCACTCATGCTTCCTGGGATCACCTCCCAAATAAACTCCCTGAGCCCCCCAGTGTCTGTCTCAGCTCTACTTCAGGGGGATCAAACGAAGAGAACCATTCAAACGTTTTCACAATCCCTCCTTCTAAGACCCAAGCCAAGTATCCTTTGACTTAACGATGCACACCAAGCTCTTCTTCCTGCGCTATTATCAGAGCTGTCTCTAATTACTATTGTTTTCCATCAATTCATTTAGGATTCCATTGTTAATGGCTTTAAAAAAACAAACAAAAAAGATTCTAGTATAGCTGATCCACTTTGTTATAAAACAGAAACTAACACACCATTGCAAAGCAATTATACTCCAATAAAGATGTTAAAAAAGAAAAAAGATTCTGCTCTAATTAAACAAATAGTGAATCATTTGAGTTTGCTTATTTTTTTCTTTCCAAGTAATTTGCTTACATTTAAACTGTACTTCTGTAGTGTTGTCTTAATTATCAAGTCATTAAGGACAGTGATGTGGCACTTTGAAACATTTTGTTCTGCTTGGGGGCAATGGCAGTTTCTTTGACCTGACAGAATCAAACTGCACAAAACTCTCAAACACATTTCTCATCTGATTTGCAAAAAAAACAGTCACAGCCAGCAGGGCAGCAGTGGTGGTAGGGGACAGTCACCATTCCCTGGGCTCTTTGAACACGGATCAAACAGCAGGTACAGCAGTAGGGTGTTCTGGATGCCCTGACCTGCAACACCACCCTTGCTGTCTGATCCTATGTTGCTTTGATAGTATGATATAGTTTAAAAAAAAAAAAAAAAGGCTTTAGAGTCCAAAAGATCCAGGGCCAATCCTGTCTCCACCACTTACCAGTGTGACATTCTTCCAATCACTCATTCTTTCTGAGCCTCAGTTTCCCTATCAGTAGTATGAGGATGGGGCCTATCATAGAGTGAGCATAAGGGACATTTGGCCCACATTTAAAAGAGTCTTATGTTTAGATTGTTTATACTGTCTTCAAATAAAATCTGTATGTGGATAAACTTTTTTAAGGTTTTAAAAAAAACACCTACTTTTTAATATACTTTTCAGTATTTCTTCAGTCATTTGTACACTAGCAACCTTCAATGCATCCCAGACCTCTCTTGACCCGTTGTGACGAGAATAACAGTTCCTATCTGCCCAGCAGTTCCTTTCACCAATTCACAGGGAGCATTAGAAAACATGAGACTTATTCCAAACCACCTGTCCTCTTCTTTCTTCCCGTCAAGCTCCACACGCACCTCTCCCTGAGGCCTTCCCACTGTGGCCTTTTTGCAATCCCTGGAGTCCCCTGTACTCTATCTTTTCTCTTCTGTCTGGCTCTCAAACTGGGCATTCATGGACTGTCATTCCAGGAATAAAGAGTTGGTGTGGCCTCAGAATGTTCTCCCTCATGAATTATCTCTATGGAAGGACCTGACAGTCTCTTTCCAAACTCCTAGAACTAGACCCTGGGCTCTCTATCCCTGTTAGATAATATATCCAGCAAGTCTCTGGCATGTAGTACTCAATCATCCCTAGGTTTTCCTCTCTTGTACCTAATACGTTTCTACTGGCCTGAAATCTTCTCAGGAAGCTGGGACTTTATTCAGGGTTTCATTTGATTAGAAATAATTATTGAGTGCCTAAGAAGTGCAGAGCACTTTGCTGGATTTTAAAATAAGGAAGAGGGCTTCCCTGGTGGCGCAGTGGTTAAGAGTCCGCCTGCCGAGGCAGGGGACACGGGTTCGTGCCCCTGTCCGGGAAGATCCCACATGCCGCAGAGCGGCTAGGCCCGTGAGCCATGGCCGCTGAGCCTGCGCATCTGGAGCCTGTGCTCCGCAATGGGAGAGGCCACAACAGTGAGAGGCCCGTGTACCACAAAAAAAAAAAAAAAAAAAGAGTTAAAAGAGGGCTTATAATATTGCTTTAAAATGATGCCTTTATTGAGTTGGACATGAGGAAATTCTACAGCCTTATTATCAGGACACAGTTATAGCCAAAACAGTAATTTAGGAATTCTCTTTCACCTTACTATGCAGATGAGAACACAGTAATCCTAAAACAAGCTGACCAAGTAGACTTTAAGTTCACTATTAACTATTTAGTTTCATATTCATGGAAACCTACACCTACATACCTGCACACACGAGGTAATCAATACTTATGTGTTGAATGAATTAATAAGACCATACTTATAGACAAGGCCTGAGGTCTGAGAATTGATTGGGGTACTGGCTGTGAGACTGTATTTGAAGGAAGGGAAGTGTGGGGCAGAATATCAAGTGATTTTTACCAAAGCTCACTGGCCTATGTGCTTTTTTTTCAGGTAAAATTTGTGCTAAACCAATGATAAATAACCTAGCCCGTGTATCGCAAAAAAAAAAAAAAAAAAAAAAAAAAAAATTCAGTTCTAATGAAGATTTAGCTGTTATCCTCCTAAATAAAAAGTTCTATGTTTGAGGTATCTCTTTAAGACATGCCAATATGGCATATTTGTTAAACAACTCAGGAGTCTATCTTGAAAATCCTGCCCAACACAGCATCATCTCTATGAGACCTACAAGGAGGCTGAACTAGACTTGTCTTTTTAAGCAAGGAAGAAATATTTTGTTACAAAAACCAAGGAGGCAGGTACTAGAAACTCTGCATCTCAGAAAACAGTGAAATTTTGTTATAAATACTTTCATTATCATCTTCCTGCTGATGCCATTCATTAAAAAGTTCTGGTCAAGACCAATAAAGCAGCTTCATCTCCTGTGACATCCAAAAAAAGCCAAGATTTAAAAACAACAGTGAAGAACTTCACTCTCTTTATACATTATCATAGGATATAAAGCTATGAATTTTTTCAGTGTCAAGCACAAAGCATTATCCCCTACCTCACTTTAACACTGGAATGTGGACACTTAATTCAGTAGTACTCATTAACTGCTATGTAGATTGCCTGTGTTGACTGTAGTAAAGCCATTTACAACAACTTATGAAGTAATAACACTAGCCAGATACACACACAGAGGAATACCAAAAACAATGAGTTTTGTTGCACAAATATCCATACTTGGGGCATGGCTATCAAGTAATAAGACTGATTCAATACTCTATAATCATAGTACACTAAAATACTGCCATACAGTAATGGCCCCATATATGAAAAAATGTCTATATGGAAAAGGCTGTGATTTATTGCAAAGCATAATTATATAGCAAATTTCAAGGAAAGTCTAATAATTTTCAAAACCAAATTTTTAAATTTAATGGTTCAGGCCAAAGTCTCAGTTACTTTTTGGAGATTTCAGAACTATTAGGGGCAGAGGAATGCTTTTCCTTTTTTCTCTTCTTTTTGTCTTTTTTGTGATGCTTCCCCTTTTTTGACTTACTCTTTTTCTCTATCTTCTTTTCTTTCTTCTGATATTTTTGTTTCTTTTGTTTTGAAGTGTCCTCTTCAGTAGAACTGGATGAATAAGACCTTTTCCTTTTTTTTTTCAACTTGATTTTCTCTTTACTTTTTGCTTTTTTCTTCTCCTCTTCTTCATTTATTCTTTTTTCTTGTAATGCTTGCAGTTTATTCAGTTCTTCATTCTCTTCATTACTCTCCTCACTACTTGTGCTGCTCACATCCAGAATTATGTCCCTTTTGGCGTCTAGTCGAAGAAAATTGCAGCATTCAAAAGTCAGGTGACCACGATAGCCACATTTTTCACAGCCTGCTCGGACACTGTGCTTGTTGCAACCTGGAACTGCCACGGCGCTGGTAACAGGGGTCGCGGGACCCCTGGGCTTTCGAGAGGGTGCTCGCTTCCCGCTGGCTGCAAGGACAACAGACAGCTAGGACGGCTTCTTCCTCCAACCCGCACCGCGGCACCCAGGTGACAGTCGGGGAAGGCCCTAAAAGTCTCCGGCGATAGCGGAACCAAGTAGCTGCTGCTCTCGTAGACACCGTTGAATGAAATGCAACAAAGCACTTTAAACCAATGTTCACTAGCTATGCAGTTTTGAGGGCCACATGCTCTACCTTTCTTAAATGAAAGAGTGCAAGCAATCTAAACACGCCTAAGAAGTACTGAGTAATCCTTGTTAATGAAATAGTATGGAAAATGTCATCCTTTGACAAAAATTAATTTTTAAAATGTTCTCTTTTTATTTTATTTAATTAATGTATGTAGAGAAATATTACATTTCATGTTAGCTAGAGGAAATGCCTTAAAATTTCTGGGATGCCAACTCCCTTTATCTATTCTATCCCATTCTTTTTTTTTTTTTTTGGCTGCGTCAGGTCTTAGTTGTGGCACACGGGATCTTCGTTCAGGCATGCGGGATCTTTTTCATTGCAGTGCGTGGGCTCCTCTCTAGTTGTGGTGCAAGGGTTTTCTCTCTCTAGTTGTGGTGTGTGGGCTTAGCTGCCCCACGGCACCTGGGATCTTAGTTCCCTGACCAGGGATTGAACCCACATCCCCTGCATTGGAAGGTGGACTCTTTACCACTGGACTGCCGGGGAAGTCCCTCTATCTGATTCTTTTATTTGCATGTCTTTCTGCTCCTTAGCACAGGTCTACAGTCCAAATATGTTTTGCTCCCTCATCTCTGTCTTCATGGACTTGGAAACAGTTATAAATGTAATGCAGCTTGTGAACCTGTCTTTTCCACACTCACTCAGCTGCTTCTTGAGTACTTGAGTGCTTGGGTCACACCATCAAGAGTCTTTGGCCTTGAGATTTTGGCCAGAATGGCAAAAACAAATCCATAATATCAAAAATAAAAAGTCATCTATATTTGGCATATATTTGACCTGTCAATATTTTTGCTACCCCATTATAATGTCCCCTGATTTCAAAAGAAATACAGTGTGTAAGTAATGGAAAGAAGGGACATTAAGCCACTGGAAAATTCAAGTGCTCCAGATGGCTCCAGTTTTCTATTCCTACCTATGGAATTGGGAAAAATACCCAAAGCATATGTATTACTCTATATATTTTTTTTATGTTTGAAAGGACCTTGAAGAGTTTTGGTATTTATATAGCTAAAGCATCACACTTTGATGTCCCCCCAGACTGGTAGGCATAGTACACAAATTTTTGCCAGGGATATACTGAATAGGATTCTAGTCTAGGAAAGCCAGTTAGGCTAGAAATGGACACATATGGGGACTGGGGACCTCTATATATTTACCTCAATATTTGACTTGTTGGCTGGTACAGTAGACACTTAAAGTGGGCAGCTTAATCAGCTATCACATGATTTTCTTCAAAAAAAAATAACATTGTGCTATAGATGACAGGGGGCAGGAGTTGAGGGGAAGGAGACAAAATGTTGAACCTGGATAATTCAGACCATCTACAGAGAACAAATGCACTAGATGATTACTCAACTCAACTCACTAATTTGGTTGTTGCTGTGATATGCCAAACAGATGGACAAAGTCAACAGCAGGCATGATGCTAGATTCTAGGTTTCGAAGTTTAGCACCTGTTCTTCACAAGGTCAGAACCTAATAGGGACAACCGTGAAAAGAAGGAAGGACGGAAGAAAGGAAGGGAAAAGGAAGGAAGGAAGGGAGGGAAGAAGGAAAGGGGAAGGGGAAAAGGGAGGAAATGAGGGAGAAAGAGAAATAAAAGTGGGGGAGATCGATTCTACGTGGGCGGTTAAGGAAAGAGGAGATGATGTTTAAACAGGCTCTAGAAAAATGTGTCAGCATTCACCCAAAAGGCAAGGTGATAGGGACTTTCCTGGTGGCGCAGTGGTTATGAATCCACCTGCCAACGCAGGGGACACAGGTTCAATCCCTGGTCCAGGAAGATCCCACATGCTGAGGAGCAACTAAGCCTGAGCGCCACAACTACTGAGCCTGCGCTCTAGAGCCCGCAAGCCACAACTACTGAGCCCGCACACCCTAGAGCCCGTGCTCCGCAAGAAGAGAAGCTACCGCAATGAGAAGACCACGCACTGCAAAGAAGAGCAGCTCCCGCTCGCCACAACTAGAGAAAGCCCAGGCGCAGCAACAAAGCCCCAGCGCAGCCAAAAAAAAATAAAAGGCAAGGTGATAAAGGTGTTCCAGGCCATGGGAACACTTGGGCAAGATATTTGCATCTTCTGTTCCATAAAATAGAGCTTGCAGTCTGAATGTACTCTTTGAGTAATGAGAAGAAGAAAGACTGCAAAATTAGAACAACATTCCTGAAAAAATGAAAATACATTTTAGCAATTGCCTTTTTTAATACTCTAGAACAGTGGTTCTCAAAGAGTGATCTCCAGGCCAGCAGCCTGAAACTCATCTGAGAAACTGTTAGATTCTTAGCCCCCACCTTCTGACTCAGAAACTCTGGGTCTGGGGCAGCAGTGTGTTCTAAGATGTTCTCCAGAGAATGCTGATGCTTAAGTGCGAGAACAGCTGCCCCAGAGCAAGTAACTTCAAATCAACCTGTAACGTGCTTTCTGCATCTCGCCAGTGGAAATAATGAAAACTTTCTTAAACCTAATTCATAGAAATGCATCACATTACTGGTTCCTAATCTTCTGTCCATGTATAGCATCAATGCCCATCTTGACAAAACTTTTCACTGTTTCCCAACGAAATAAGTGAAAAAAACCAAGAGTTTTTCATGAAGCAAAATTTTTTTATTCGTCAAAGAAATTGAAACCCTTTCTCATTCTTTCTATAGAATAATAGTAGTAAGAGAACAATGACTTTTTCCAAATAAATTTAATTGGCAAAATAGATTGTTGCCCTATGTTGGTCCTCAAAAGTTTTTTTTTTTTTAATGTATTAGTCCAAAAACCCAGACATCTGTAAACCACTGAAACTGACAGGATATGCATAGCTTTGCAGGGGGAAAAAAAAACATAGGAATGCATTTTTCCACCTGAGAGTCAATAATGTTTTACTAAGATTTGTATCTATTTGTATTCAAAAAACATCTAAATTAAGTTTGGGATTCATAAAACCAAGTTTTGGTAGTATATAAATGTAATAAATGTCCGCCATCTCTAATGATTTTTATTCTAGGATTACTATTTTCTTTATGAACTGTCATTTGGAAGATTTCTTATTTGTGATATAATACATACTATACTGTATCTCCTATGTATATGTGCAGGTGTATTTGTTTGGTAGCTTTTTTAAGATCCCCAAGCACCTTGCTGGGAGAAAGGGTGAGTAGACAGTATCATAAATAAACTATCATTATTTATAACGTACATTCTTCATTCTCATGCACTAGTGCACAACGTTATTTATTAGTTTAATCACTGTTGTTAGAATTGTTATTATTTCATGACATAAAACTGAAAATGGAAATTGGAAAATAGGAAAGAGAAAAATACATTCTATCTTGAGGACATGTAAGATTTACTACACCTAATCTATACATAGATAAACCGTATTTATTGCTATGACAATACCTTATTCATCAATGTATTAAATTGCCTACTCCTCCAGTAACCACTGGAGCATTAGTGACCACTGGAACACAAACCTCATTTCTTCTTATCATCTCCACGTCCTTCCCTTCTTGTAGTCTTACTATAAACATCCTTGTCCCAGACTTAACAGCTCAAGCCTCAGATTACTGCAGGGCAGAGTAGCTACTTCTGCAGGTCCATGGGGTCCAGAGGGCTCAAGGGATTAAAAAATTCTGAGTGAATCAATTCAGACCTCCCCAGCCCAAGTCTCAGGGTCCTCTTTCCTCCCAAGCAGGGTCATGACCTGGTGAGGTGCACCTGCTGGGCTGTGAATTCAACCTCCTCTGGAGATCGCAGTTCCTGTAATGAAATACTGAACCTGCTCTTTAGCTTTTTTTGCCCTCTGGCTGCAAGAGAAAAGAATATTTATATCTACCAAGGAGGACCTCTAGCTTTCACTAGTCAGTGGCCTTAAATGGGCCACTGATCACCCTCAGTCTTTCACCAGTGCGTAGATAGCCCCCAGCAAGAGCTATTCAGTTAGTAGTCCCTATACTCCCCCAAACCGTCCCTGTGCCTGAGCTACTGAACCCACCAGTCTGATCTGTTTGATTGGTGTCCCATCCCAGTTCACCACTGGTGAAAGTTCTAACGATTGCACCGTCACTGCACGCCAAGGACTAGCGTTACTCTACCTGCCACCGGCAATGGGGTTTTCACCGCAAGCGGTTTTCTTAATCTGCTTTCTAGGACAAGTGCTGTCTCAACTGGCTTAAGGCAGGTTCCCTAGGAAACAGATGCTGAGATAGTAGATTTTCATGCAGAGAGTGTACTGGAGATCACGCTCCTGAACCACACCTTCAGGGGAGAGAAGGGCAGAACTGGACGGAGGGAGGTCTTGCACTGGGGCAGCGACTTCAGCCCGTCCCATGGGAGCTCCAAAACTGACACAGCTCTTAGGGGTTGGCCCACAGCTGGGGCAAGAGGACCAGGCCTTTGCACCCCCATCTCAACTAGTCATTGACTAGAGGGCAGAACACTGAATGAGGCAGCTCCCTACCCAGGGATGGACTCAGCCACGAGCTCTCAGCAGGCAATACGCCAGGCAGCTGAGGGAACACAGGCTGGATCTCAGAGGGGGCATCCGGGCTGTGTACGCACCACAGCGTCCACTTCATCCCTGGGGATCAAGAACCGGGATGGTGCAAATGATAAAGATGGTCAGTGCTTCCCAGCCTGGCATTTGCTGGCTTCTCCAACCTCATCTACTGCAGGGCCTCTACTCAGACTTCTTCAGCCAACTGGTCTACCACCCAGATGCTCCCTAAATAATAAAACTGTGTTGCCTCTCAGCCTTGGTCACTGTTGCCTCCCACCTGGGATACCACGCTCCTCCCACCTCCTCTCACTGTTTCTCATTCAATCCAAGCCCCAGCTTTTCCAGGAAGTCTCACCAATGACTCCAGCCTACACTGCCCTCCTCCTGTGACTCCAACAGTGAACGCCCCATACTAATCCTGGGACACTGAGGAGACCCTGCTTCCACTAGGTTTACTACTTTTATATGCATTTTCCCTTACTTGGACCAGACTTTAAGTTCTGCTACCTGCTAGGATGCAACCTTGGAAAGAGTGAGAAGGTCTCTGAGCCTCACCTCCTCCATTTGTGTTAAACCTAGAACATACTCACTTATTACCTGAATGACTATCTGAGCACCTACTATGTGTCAAGCCTAACAACAGTCCGTTTCTTCAGAGCTGGGGGGGAGGCAGGAGGTGGGGGGGGCGGCAGGGTGATCTTGTTTATGGAATCTTTCGCTCAGAATATAAAAGCCAGGGAGGCCGATGGACTTGCCACAGCCTTGAGGGGAGGACCAAACGGGAACAAGTTAAGGAAAAGGGAAATTCTGGAGACAATGGACCTGGAGGTGAGCAAACCCAACTCCATACCCACCTTCTTCTGCTTTGACCACCTTTCTCTGAGAGCCATGACTAACACCTGATGTCTAGAGTTATCAACTTTAACCCAATTCTCCCAAATCCCCAAGAACACGTTCCTCCTCTCTCCAAATATAAAAAGAAGTTCAGGAAAAAACACAGCAAAAGTAGAAATTAAAGCCAGTGGGGAGGAAAGAGTAACTTTGAGAGTCTGTCTTTAAATCTCCGCTAGTTCCTTTAGATTTTAGGGCCTCGAGGCAATGAGCATTTTTTATTCCCAATTTACTTGAAGCATCCAGCTCCCTCACAGTTGTCATCGGCTTCAAAATTGTGCCCTTAGAATGAACTTCTCCAGGGCTGGAGTAAATAAACATCCCTCTTCTATGAGATCATGTCTCCTTTTCATAAAGTATCTTTGTTCCGTTCTCCTGGAATTTCTAAATGTGTGCTTTCTCGATTTTGCAAATGGGAAGACCCTGGAGAAAGGAAAAGAGTGAGCAGAGAAAAGGGCAGGTGGGCCTGAAGATAAAAATGTGGCAAAGCACAAATCTCAGCCCAGTCCTGTCAGAGCGTCTGCAAGGGGCTTGTCTCAAAAGCAGCACAAACTTCCAAGACTTTTGGTCCCACGTGAAGGAATCACGGTCAGTCAAATCCACCAACTGCAGGCTAAAGACCTGCCTGCCCTGAAGCCTCTGTGAACTAATTGCTTAGTTCACAGTACCTCATCACCAACGCTCTCACTCCCAGGGTATTGCAATAAACCCACAGGTGAGACCTCAACACTTATGTCAGGGACCCACCTTGTTTCTGACTGTACTGCTCTCAACTCCCTCACTGCTGACCACACCCTGCCCTTGCCTCCTTGCTTCTGTGTCCAGGAGCACTCCAGGTGCCATCTCTGGCTTTGTTCCTCCACGTGGTCTTCTCAAGGCTCAGGAACGCCCACGTTCAAGTCTATTCCATGGACACATCACAGAGGACAGTTATTGACCAGCAATGCTTCTGGAATTGGACAATGTGCTGATCAGCAGGTAAACCGAGGAGAGGGGAAAAGACAGCAATGCCTCCTGGCAACAAGGAAATGACCGTTTTCCCACAAGGACACACAGGCTGCTGGAATTACAGCATCCTCATGGAGGACCCATAGGCTAGGCCAGGGGTGTTGAGGGTCAACTCTTTTCCCCCGGTCTAGTTTCTAAGCTTCCGCACTTCTTTATAAGCCAGTCCTTCCATTCAAACTCCCCTGTTGGCCCAAAGTAGGGGTGCTTATGCTAAGTCAGGATGCTGAGTCCTTTTATCACAGCATCACTACTAATTAGCAATATGTGAAGCAAGCCTTCTCCCCTCTGGGTCGCAGTGTCTTTACCTAGAAAGTGAGGAATGCTGGGCCAGCTCATCTCTGCGCTCCCTCCAGCTCTCTGGTACCCAAGATAACACATGGGCCTCATGCACATGTTCTTCTCTTACAGCATCAGGGCTAGAACATCCCACCTCTCCCTCTGAATAAAGTTTAATTCATGTTTAAGTTTGCAGGTGCCCCAGTGGACTCCCTGCGTGGGTCGGTAATTGGTCAATTTGAAATAAAGACAGCAGTAAGGGAAAGAGAGCACACTTTTCAGGCAACAGCTAGTCGGTGGTCATTCCAGAGGAAGAGGTGTGCCCTGATCATCATGTGCTCCAATAGCAATTACCTCCCTTGAACTGTTCATGGCTCTTTACACATAGGTCATCTGAATCAAACCCAACAAAGCTGGCCATAGGATCTCCACTTCCTAGAGAAGGAAACTATAGGTAGAAGAGCAGGAATTTGACTTGAAACTTCATGCTCTTTCAACTTTACCATGCCTGCCTGTCTTAGAGCACCAAGGGAAGGGTCAGACCAGCGTGGTTACGGACATTATAATGTGCAGCTACTTTTTAGCCACACTAGTTTTATGTTTTACCTATTGTCTGGGCATCCTATCCTCTTCCTATTAATAAAACAAAATCAATCTGCTCTTATTTTTGGTATAAAACTTTTATTGTTTCACCAGTTTTCATTGATATATTTCCCCCTGTGATGAACACTTAATACGCAGAATAAAATTCAATTACAAAGTCAATGAAAATATTAACACCTATGAGTGTTCCCAGACTTTACTAGGTGTTATACTTCAAGGGGACAATTGAGTCACGGCATATTTAAGTATATGTAATGATGAATAGGTCTGTCTGTTCTCTTGAAATTTCTATGATTCTCCCAATGCCTTGAAAAAGACTCCTAGTACCCAGACGCTGTCACCTTTCTCCTGGACCACCCAAGAGTGGCCGTTTGCCACACCAGCCTGTCATCCCGTGGCTTACTATGACGGATCCTACAACCCATTCTGGCCAGCCAGTCCTATCAACCTGTCCTTGAATTTATGGCAGGCCACAAATGACACTCACATGATTGCTATTCAGTTGATAAAAAGCAGATATTCTCAACTTATCCTTCTTATTTTTCTCTCTTCAAATTTTTTTAAAATTAAGAAAAATATAGAAAAGTACAAAGAAAAGCCTAATAATCATCCAATTTCCACCCACCCAGAATTAACCACTGTTAACACATCATATCGATTTCCACTTTATTCTTTGGTTTTTAAATAAAAATCACTCATTTTGATAAAAATGGTACATACCTATTAGAAAAATGGAAAGAATGCAGAAAAATCACAAAGCCAAATGTAAAAAAAAAAAATCCAAATCCCATAGCCAGGAATAACTGTTAGTATTAAGTTAAAATGATCACACATGTCTTTCTAGGCATAAATATAGAAAGAAGGAAAGACAGATGAATGAAAAAAAGAAAAAGGGGAAATGTGTTTATTAAAGTGAGCTTATTTTTAATATATGAATTTTTCATTAAAAAGTATCAGTTTCAAATTTACTTTCATTTTATGAAAGTAAAAGAAACTATGGTGAAATAGAAGGAGTTATTTAACATCAAACAAATGTTTTCTCACTTTCTCAAAGAAAATTTTTTTAAAGGTCTCTCTTAAGAAATGAATTTATTAAAAACATCGGAGAATTGCAGTCTTTTTTAAGGCTGCATATTTCAGTAGAGTTTCTCTTCACTCTGTTATTTCTACATTTCTTCCTCTTCTTTCCCCCTCTTCTTGATATTTGCTAGTTATATTATTATTTTTACATGGTCTATGTTTATAACATTTACATTTGTTCTTTACCTGTATGTCCCATAGTTATTTAATATTAATTCTACATTTACATGAATTCAGTTTTCACCACCAATATTTACCAGGGCTTCTAAAATTCCTGTATTCTGTATTTTGATTCATACATTAAATGGCTGGCTTTACTTGCATGTAGTTTTTTTCCAAGAAGTTCCTGCAGGTGCTATTAAGTTCTTTTGTATTTCAAAATCCCTTTGCACCTGAACATCATTTTAGACAGGTAAAAGAGTCCAAGGTCAAATATTTCCCCATCAGGATTTTAGAGGTCTGGTTCCATTGTCTTCTGCCATTAAATATTGTTGTGGAGAAATCTGAGACCAACCTGGTGGTTTTTTTCTCCTTGTAGAGGACTTGCTTTTTCTCTCTAGATTCCTACAGAATTATTTCTTTATCATTGAATTTCACCTTCTTAACTAAAATATGTCTTAGTGTTGAGCTTTATGTTTCTAATTTTCCTAGAATACAGTATGCCCTTTGGATTTGCAGACTCAGTTTTGTCTTCAATTTAGAGAACATTTTCTTCATTATTTCCCTGAACACTTCAGAGATACCCAATACTTTTATGTTGAATTTTTTTGCATTTTATATCTATTAGCTTCAATTTACTTGTTTTTTTTCAAGTTTTTTTTTTTTTTGATGTGGAACATTTTTTAAGTCTTTAATGAATTTGTTACGATATTGCTTCTGCTTTATGTTTTGGTTTTTTGGCCCCGAGGCATGTGGGATCTTAGCTCCCTGACCAGGGGTTGAACCTGCACCCCCTGCACTGGAAAGCGAAGTCTTAACCACTGGACCACTGGTGAAGTCCCCAATTTACTTGCTTTAATGTTTGTTTTCTTAATTACATTTACCAAGATTGTCTCAAGCCTTTCTTCTGGGTTAATAATTCAAATTTCAGCAATGTTTAAATTTTGCTCTTTGCTGTTAGTTATTAGTTCTATAGTGACATCACTTAGTTCTTGAACTTAATTCCATAGCTCTTCCATAACTCTCTGATTTTACTCTATTGTTTTATTATCTTTAAGTTCTTGACTGATTATATTTGTTCTCTTATAACAAACTGTTCTATAACATAAAGTGACTGCAAAGAATTTTCTTCTGTTTCTTGAGTTATGTTTTCTTCTAAAATGAAGTCTGTGTATTATACTTCATGCTTGCTTGCTTGCTTTGGTTTGTGGTTTGCTTGTTGTTTCTTTTGCTGTAGTAGGTTTGCATTGCTGCCATGCTATTTATATTTTGCTCATGCTCGACAGCCCTGAGCAGACTTTCTATCTGACCTGATGCAGTGGGCTGACTGCTTGACTCTCTTTGCACTGTATCTGAGACTTTTAGTTTCCTGTCCAAGACTCAGATGGAAGAACTCACCTGAGATGGTGAGCAGGGCAGATTTGGTTGAAAAACCTAATCCTGCTCTCTCTTCCACTATTTGATATCTGTACTGCACAAAGGGCCACCTTACCTGATTTCACGCACATGGCAATGTGTGTATCTCACTCCCACTGCTGGGTGACCCTGAGTTTCAGCAGGTGACCTTGGGCTTCAGCAGGCTTCTCCAATTCCATGCCTGACCATGGAGCTACCCCCACTCATTGCTTTCTTTCAGTATCCATTCCCACTATTCCTCAGTCAGATGAAGAAAAATAAAGGTCAGTTTGCTCAGTTGGCTTCTCTTCAAATTTGGAGATACCAGTGAGAATTCTCAGAATTTTGTTGTCTCACCAGTTTAGCTTCTGGAGAGTCTGGGCATGGCTAGGATTCTACACTGTTCCTGCATCTTCTGAGTCTTTCCATAAAGGCTAGTTTTTTTAAGTTATTGTATCTTATATCTATAAGTCTATAACTAGATAGATAGATAATTATATAGATAAATGTTATCTATCTATGTATAGAGAGATAGATACTATATATCTATAATCTTATAGCTATATCTCTTTCCTCCTTTGGTTACTGTTTATGATTTTTTTAAATTTCATTAGGTTTTAGGGGAAAGATGCAGTTTGAGTCTGCCACCTTAACCCAAAGTCCTCAAATTTTTCTAGAAGATGTGAAATTGTACAACACATGCCCACGTGCACTCAGAGTTGTGAGAAATTTCTGGCACACTAGCTGTACCTCCCTCCTTTCCTACTCAAGAATGCATATAAGGAGAGCAAGTGAGAGCCACCCACTCATTCAGTAAGGACCAGTTGAGCAACTACTCTGTGGTATACACTGCACCAGAGACTAAAATAGCAATGAGGACAACAGGGCATAGTCTGAGCCCTCATGGAGCTTAGAGCCTAGTGGAGTACACAGACACTAATCAAAGAATCACACAAATACCTTAAAACTATCTCAATTTTATAAAATGAAAGGAATTCTGTGGACAGATTGGTGGTGATGGTGACACAACGATGTGAATGTCCTTAATGCCCCCGAACTGTACACTAAAAAATGGTTAAGATGGCAAAATCTGTCATGTGTACTTTGCCATAATTTTTTAAAATGAGAGTAAGTATCATGAGAGGGAGAAAAATCGTGCTGTGAAAGCATAGATGAGGGCAGGTCAGAAGACCCTTCCCTGAGGAAGAAATGATTGAGCTGAAATCCAAAGGAACAATAGGATGCAAGTTGTCACAGGATAACCTTGAAACTACTCCAATTTATAAAAAGGATAAATCATTCACGAATGTGGGTGCTTTATTATTGGTGTGGCAGGATAATCTATTTGAAATATTAACCAATATTTTTTCCCTGTATCTCCTTTCACCTTTCTATCCTTCTCCCCACACCCAAGCAGCAAGTTTAGCCTGTGCTTATTTTGGAGTAAGAAGGGAGGTAGAGAGACACAGCAAGGGGAAAATCCTACAGCCTTTAAGATTCATTCTAGATTTGGGTTTTTCCATAAGACTAGGAATTTAGGTGAAACAGAATTTGGGATATCAGTTTTTAGAGAGAAATCATGGATAAAAGAGCAAGGATTTCTTCCAATCCTAGACTTAAAAGAATTTTTAAGCTTGAAATAGTGTACGGGGAAGCAATGAGATCCCAGAAGCCAGGAATGCTGAGAAAGGGGCACTTTAACCCCAGGGAGGCATTAAAATCCCAGGGAGGTGTGAGACGGGACATCTGGGAGCAGGAAAGAGGATCCCCATTCTCAGGGAAGAACCTTTGGAGGAGGCAGCAAGATGCAAAGAAGAAAAGGCTACCTGGTGTTTCCGGGACAGCTAGACAGGGCTACTGCGGCCTCACAGAGTGTGACAGAGTAATTCCTGTGCCCCTAGAGGCACAGGAGGTAGTAGAATGAGCTAATGAGTCTGAAACTTATGGGAGAGAGGATGGATGTCTCCTTGTCAACCTGAGCGAACTGATAACCAAGGACCAGATGAGTCATGGACTTCTGAACAGACGCCTTCGGCCCAGATAACATCAAGGACTTGAAGGACCGCCCCCAGCGACTCACCAGTGCCTTCACATCACCCCCTGCTGCACCACCCAACGCAGAATTAGAGCCATGAACTGACTAAGATGAAGTTTCCGCCCTCTTAACAGAATCAGGGAACAAAATAAAATTAGAATGACTCATAGGAGGATAAAGCAAGCTACAGCTTTTGCTCCCTGATTTCCAGGCTGAGATTCATGGTAATAGCAAATTTCCTCTTGTGCACTCTGTATAATTCTTAGTAACACACCTGTGTGTCATGGCACAAAGGTTTAGAATCACTGATACAAATGTTCCCTGCTGGGACATCACATTGGCAAAGTCCAGCCTCAGCCATGGGCGAGGGCCAGCGCTGGGCCATTCCTAGGGACCTACAATAGTTCCAGATCTAGGGGTGAGAATGGGCACATTCTCAGCTATTACTTCAGCACATTGTGCAGCTTCTTTCCTATTTGTTACTTTCATTTAGGAATTTGATAAATCTCATATATTGCTTACTAACAGTGATGATGTCTTGATTTGTCTTTTTTTTTAACCTCCTGCTGAATATTCAACACTTAGAACAGCGTCTGGTACATAGTAGGTATTCAATAAATATCTGTTGAATAAAAGACTGTCTTATACAGAGTAAAGAATTTGTACAAACTTCAAATGACTGCCAGGAGGCCCGGGTTGAACAGCTGGGCCAACTCCCCATGAAATTCTGGATATACCCACAGACAGCCTGATGCTTTTAGATAACTCGGCCTAATTTTTAAGACTCAAAAAGTCAGATCCAGCCGAGTCCTAATTGCAAAAATATTCTCAACATCTGGAACGTGGAACACTTAATTGATCATTCCTATCGATACCCAGTTGAATAGAAGCCTGGAGGTTAGCACCTGCCACTTTTAAAATATTATACTAAGCTGTTTAGGCCTTTAAATGTTGCATTAAACTCACAGTACGAGGGTAACGCTGTATTCAAGGCTGAAAGCCATCTGTGTGGGGAGAAAGGAGAGTTGCAAGCACTGTGGTTATGCCGCCCTCTCGTGGCGAAAGGCCACAGCATCTGAAACATTTCCGTGGAAAAAACTTCCTATACTGACCACATTCTGTGACTCTGTAAACTTAACAGATGTTATTTACTTCATTTAGTCTTCATAACAACCCTACTTTCAAGGATGCTACTAGTATCCCCACATTACAGATGAGAAAACTAAGGCTCAGAGAAGTCAGCAAGCCCAGTTCACTCTGCAGGTAGTAAGTGAAAGAGCTAGGATTCAGACCCAGGTGTGTCTGATTCCAAAGCCCATACGCTTTCCACTATATCATACAAATGACTGTTGTTCATAGTTGTAGCTCCAACATCCTACAGATAATGGATACTCACAAAATATTTGTTGGGTGGATGAATAACAGTAGCAGAAGTTGTAGCTTTGCAACGGCAGTATTTTATATGTATATACACACATACACATATATATACACGTATATAATTAATATATATATATCACATGTTGACTGCCTGCCATGCACACATATCATCTGAGTATGCTCAAGCAGGGCAAAGTTGACATGTTCTGATATATTTTTTAGCTCATTATTTTAAAGCATTTAAGCCCCCTCTTTTTATAAACACACAAATTTATGATTCAACAAGCATTCATTAAGAAACTACTATGTGCCAAATACAGTTCAGGCTTTGGTGAGACTTGGGTGATGTGTCTCAAGCGTCATAGCCAGTTTGCTGCCTTCACTTCACATCGCTATGAGCTGGAACTGGACCTCAATCCTGCACCTATTTGCTGTGTAGTTCTGAAGGACGGACCTTGGTTATTAACATCCTAGATTATCTAAATTACTTAACAGTTTGTAGCATGTAATAGCACTTTAAAAGGGGAAGGGTAGGGGTGGGGGAACTTGCATTGTGATTTTTAACTGCACTCATCAAAACAGCCCTGGTAAAATTGCCAGTGTTTGTAAATCTGAACCTCGGGCAGTTTTTGTAACTGTCAAGGGGCCTGCTTCAGAAGTCATGAGCCCATGGCAAGACTCAGGATTAAAGCATAAAGACCCCAAAGCCACTGCCTGTTTCCCAGCTTAATGAGCCACTGGACAGCCAGACATTCAGAAAGCATGAGCAAGGAACGGGAAATGTGAGGGAAGAAGTGTTTGGGTATCTATCCAACAGATATTCTATTCAATTCAAAAATGAAAATATATGAGTACAGGTTATTTAAGCAAGGTTCAGACAGCGAGAAATGCAAGTCATTAAATCCCTATTTGTAAAACAACAAGGAAACTGAATAATCACTAAGATTCCTTTCATCTCCAAGATATTCTGATTGCAATTAGAAGAAAATTGGGGCTTCCCTGGTGGCGCAGTGGTTAAGAATCTGCCTGTCAATGCAGGGGACACGGGTTCGAGCCCTGGTCTGGGAAGATACCACGTGCCGCCGAGCAGCTAAGCCCGTGCGCCACAACTCCTGAGCCTGCGGTCTAGAGCCCGCGTGCCACAACTACTGACTGAAGCCTGTGCACCTAGAGCTGGTGCTCCGCAACGAGAAGCCACTGCATGAGAGGCATGTGCACCACAACGGCGAGTAGCCCCCGCTCACCACAACTAGAGAAAGCCCACGCGCAGCAACAAAGACCCAATGCAGCCAAAAATAAATAAATTAGGTTAATTAATTTAAAAAAAAGAAGTCAGAGGAAAATTGCCTTTCTGTTTTCTTTTCTCTGAGATCAGAGAATCAATGTTAAACATACTCCCACCGTGTTCTGAAATCTCAAACTTCTTTTTTTTTACCCGCAAATTTATTTTCAATCAGCCAAGATCTGTTGAATAATGCTATGTGCACTAGCTGAACATAGCTCCGGGGTTGGGTCTGACAGGGAAGGAAAGCTGACATCACTGATTTACACTCTCTCTTCAGCATCACTCCTCTGACCTCCCTGGCTGTGTCTTTCTCTCCTATTTAAGGGGAGGGGGCGCACAGTAGGTAAGCATCTTTCCGAAGGCTGAAAGGCCTCCAAAGTGTGGCAGAGGAGGAGTGAGGAGGTGGCTTTGGTAGTGAGTTAAACCCTGAAGAGGATATTCCTGCCTGAGGAGTGGTCATGAGAAGGGGACAGGCGAGGAGGTCAGTCTTGCAGACTCAGCTGAGCAACTGCAGGATGCACTGACCTTCCCCTCCTCAAATCCGATGTCCCAGCTTCCAAAGCTGAATCCTCCCTTTCCTCCAGTGTCACTGCATACAAACGACACTTCCTGAGAGATTGCATACAAATGAAGCTTCCTGAGAGATTACTAAGGAAAGAAAATAGCACTAAAGCCTCTGTGTTCTCTTAGCTAGCTCGCCACGGCAAGCAGCCAGAGGTCACACAGTGGGAGCAGGAAGTACACACGCAGGATTCATTCATCCTCCTAGAGGCTCTCCTAAGTCATCCCCGGGGGTGTCAGGGGAACAGGAGACTTCCACAAGGCCTATGCATGGGGACAAGCGCACAGAGGGATTTGAATGCACCCTCAGGAGACCCTGCTGCCCAGCAAGTCACATAAACCCCACAGACAGATTCCAGTCTTATCAGAGCACGATGCCTTCAGATTACCAGATCCTGCTTGACTGCTAGCAAGGTCTTATTATCTTTAGCAAAACTCTGACTCTCTGTGGGTCTGTTATCTTTTCTAAAATGAGAAGGCGGAATTCGATGATACCACAGGACCAATATAGCCCTAAATGTTCCTTTACAAAAAGTGAAAGAAACTTGCCATCCTAGTCACCCCCTTAGTCTTTAAAATCAAATGCTTCAGCAGCTGCAGATTTGCAAAACACATTTCCACCTTCTTACCTACCTCCTTGCAAAATTGCACAAGACATGTAAAATTTGCTTGGCTACTACCTACATTTTTGAAGGCCACTTTGTCCCTGTGGTTGGATTTATTCAATTTCCTATGGTAGCCCTAGTAAAAATGGTATCTAATGTAAAACTGGATAAATAAATAAGGAATGGCTGGGATGCCCAATGTGTATAGACTATACATATATAGTCACTGCCTTAGCCTTATACAGGTCATTTTGGTTTGTGTGCAGAGATGTCCTCTTTTAAGTAAACCATACTGAGCAGTCACTCAAAACTCCACATAACCTTGAATTCAAACCAGTGTTTCTTAAAATTCAAACACATGCAATGCTCTTCTGCAAGGCGGCCTGGCCTCCAGGCTTAACTGGCAAGTTTCTTTACATTCCTTTAACCATGGCGTTTTACTCAGCTCCCCTTTGAGCACAAACTTGTTAGTTTTTGCCACTAGCAGCAACCCTTCAAATGAGCTGCAGGATCCTGAGCTTCTCCAATTTCAATTTCATTAGAGGTAACAGCGTTTTTATTGGGGGGGGGAGCTGAAATCTGTATGCCAGGCAAGCCCCTGTGTCTTCCTATACCTCCTCACTTTAATTTACCTTCCATAACCAGGTTCACCTCCACCTGGTCACCTCCAGGGCCCAGACAGGGTTGATCCTTCCCCGTCCATACATCTCACTCTAAGCATCAACCTGGCTTTGCTTACCCACCTTCCAAGAACATATAAAGTTTCTACTCTGTCTGAACATTCATTCTGAGCTACCCCAATTTCAATGAATTTGCTCCCTTCTTCTCTCCCTCCCAGTTCAAGACCCCTGGTGACCTCACACAACCTCACTAACTACCTACCTAACTACCTACCTATCTAACTACCTCTCTCAAGCAAGCCATCTTTTCAAGAGGAGTGAAAACTGGCGACTCTCATTTAAACCAGAGATCCTAGGATGACAGCAGGCTCAGAACTCTGGAATCTTGGTGATTCCCCCCCAACCCCGACACCCCTACCCTAAATATCCATCTCCATCACCCCCAGCCCAACATGATAGAAAGAAGGACCCGGTTTGGAGGAGGTTATTGAGAGGACGTGACCACCGGTTGACCCACCAGTTGGACTGGGGCAATAAGAGATTCCCAGCCCTCCTCCGTACCTTCTGCCCTCTGGTCCCACAGTGGGAGCTGTTTTCAAGGATGCAGCCTTGAGAGAGTAAGGTGCTGTGTTGGCCATCTGGACAGAATACACCACTGAACCTTGTTAAGGCCTCTATATTAACTTTTCCGATTCTGGCCGGCGGGGGCGGAATCTACTCGTCTTGGGGCCGCCCAAGACAAGCCTCGTATGTAACCTTCCTTGCTTATTAAACCTGCCACCTACCAATATGGAGTGCCTGCCTCTTTCTTCAGTCTCTCCTTGTCCTCCACGTACAGGAGCCAGTTTCAGACTTCACCCGGAGAACTCGCCAGGCTGCGAACCAACCAACACCAGCGAACACGCCGGAGAGAGTCCCCGTTCTCCGCCTTCATGTCTGCGCAGGCGCCCTGCAAGCGCAGGCGCCCTGCACAGGCAGCCGCGTGCGTTCCCCTCCGCAACGCAGTCCTGCTGTTGGTACTGCCACCGTGCGTCTTTCCTGTTGCAATACTTTTTTTTTTTCAGTAAATATAATATGTCACATATATTGAATTAAAAAATATGCCTTACACAGATTAACCATCTGTGGAAACAGAATTCATATTGTTCGGACATAAAATAGTCTACTTATAAAGACATTCATATACATTTAATCGTAGGAGATGGGTTTCTGAACATGTTTCTAGACTGATACATGCTTCCTGAGCTGTCTCTGCACACCACAGTCTGCTTAGTGGACAACTTGCTTACGTCATATTCCTATTTCATTTTTTTTTCTAGATGTTAATATTCTAATTGTGCGTATGAAGAACTTGAGTCTGCGTGCTTGAGAACATGACCCCAAACTCAGACTGAGTAAGTAACAGAGCTAGAAACTGAAATAGCATTGGTCCTTAAGACTGTACTGTGTATTGGATAATCACACAATTTGAATTTAGAGTACCGTTTTTTTTTTTTCTAATTGGAGTATAGTTGATTTACAATGTTGTGTTAGTTTCAGGTGTACAGCAAAGTGAGTCAGTTATACATATACATGTGTCCACTCTTTTTTAGATTCTATTACCACATAGGTCATTACAGAGTACTGAATAGAGTTCCCTGTGCTATACAGTAGGTTCTTATTAGCTATCTATTTTATATATAGTAGTGTGTATATGTCAATCCCAATCTCCCAAGTTATCCCTTCCCCCCTGCCCCATTCCTCTTGCAGTTCTGCTCCCAGCAAGCCATATGGCCTTTTGTTGTTGTTGTTGTTAAAAGAGATTGAAATTAATTGTTTTAATCTCTGGAAATGTTTACAGTATCTCCTGAAAGAAGTGGGGAGTGGGGGATTGTGAGTATTGCATATATCCTCCAAGGACACAGTTGAACTTGCAAAAACTCAAGCATCTCCCTTTGAATGATTCATAAACATCAGCAGCAAGTGGAGTTGTCAAGGCAGTGTCATCAGTAACAACACTGATGTTTTTATCCCTGTCTGACTTCTGTGTTTTACTTCTTAATTGATTCTGAACCCAGAGAAGGAATGAGGTAGGATTTATTATCTTCCTCAAACCCCAACAAGGAAAACAAATGTTAAACAGATAACATAAAAATTTAAAACTAATTACACATTGGGATAAGCGCCATGGAGAATAACAGAGTGTATAAAAAGCACCTCAGTCCTCCTGTGTTTCTTCTTTACTCTCACATGACCACGCTCACAGCCCTTCTGACACCAGATGTGCGGCGTTTTTCCCCGACCTCAGCTGGGTGTCCTACAATTTAACTCAATTCGGTCACTATCTACCTGGAGATAGCATCAGATCCCACAGGTTAAGGGCTCAGTCCCACAGGACTGCCTCCCCCTCAACTTCAGATGCCAATCTCAAGTCCAGGTGGTCACTTGTGCTCTGACCAATCAGCTACAAATTGGAGGTTCCTTGGACCCCCTCCTCGGGTTCGATTAATTTGCTAGAGCAGTTCACAGAACTCAACAAAACTGTTTACTTACTGTCTACCAGTTTATTATGAAAGGATATGATAAAGGACACATGAACATCCAGATGGAGGAGATGCACAGGGCAAGGAATGTGGGAAAGGGGCAGGGCTTCCATGCCCTCTCCAGGCATCACTCTCCCAGCACCTCCATGAGTTCACCAACATGGAAGCTCCCCAACCCTGTACTTTGGGGATTTTTATGGAGACTTTATCAAGTAGGCATAGTCAATCAGTAACTCAGTTTCTAGCCCCTCTCCCCTCTCTAAAGAATGGAGGGGGCGGGGATTGAGGCTGAAAATTCCAAGCTCCTAATCCTGGCTTTATCTTTCTGGTGACCAGCCCCCACCCAGGAGCCCAAGAGTCACCTCATTAGAATAAAACACTGTCCTATCACCCAGGAAATTACAAGCGTTTCAAGAGCCCTGTGTCAGAAACCAGAGGCAAAGACGAATATATCTATTTTCTATTATCTCACACAGGGAAAACACAACCTGCTGATATGCACAAGCTCTTTTTCATTTTTGGATGAATGGTTTTTGGATTACATGTGCACTTTGGGTTGTAAAAAACAATAGGTGGTCTGGGGAAAAATGTGATCATCTCGACAAAAATTCACATAATGCTTTGGAGTTCTCTGGTGGGGTTTTTGCAGGGATTGTTTAGTTTCGTTTGTATGCTTTGGGGCCATTCCCTTATAAGAATTTAAAACCATCTTTGTATTTAACTAACGATACTTTAATTTAAAAAAAAAAAAGACAAAATGAATTCTTAACTCTGAATCTATTCTTCTACCCACACTGCTTTAATGTCTGATATCAGGTGTCAGTACTGCTCTTTGAGCAAAAAGAGAGCTGCCCTGGACCATATGTCTTAGGGTATACACACACACTCACACACAGAGGTATGTGCAAGCACCAAGAATGTACTCAGGCTCAGTGCAACCTGCAACACAAACATCATTCATAACTACCACCATCCAGGCTGGAAAAATGATTCTGCATATCTCTTGCTCTGAACCCTTGAAACAGAAGGTAGTTGTGTCCAGATGTATTGCTCTGTGGCCAATGTAGGAAGTGTAGATACTGCTTTGGAAAGAGACCACAAAATAACTTTTCCCTCTCAGCATAAAGGTAATAGATTCTGCTATGGTCTGAATGTTTGCATTCCCCTAAAATTCATACTTTGAAATCCTAACCCCCAAGTTGATGGTGTGAGGAGGTGGGGCCTCTGGCAGGTGATTAGATTTCGGGGGAGGAGTCCCATGGTGGGATTAATGCCCTCAGAAAAGAGGCGCAAGAAAGTTCTCTCGTCCCTTCCTGTCCCGTGAGGATACAAGAAGAAGCTGGCAGTCTACAACCCAAAAGAGGGTTCGTACCAGAACCCAACCATGCTAGCACCCTGATCGTGGACTTCCAGCCTACAGAACTGTGAGCAACAAATTTCTGCTCTTTATAAGTCACTCAAGTAATGGTATTTTGTTATAGCAGTCTAAAGGAACTGAGACAGATTCTTTTGAAATAAACTATCATTTCCCAGTAGTACCAAGCATTTTTTTTTCCTGATGCATTTCCTATTCCAATTCACATTTCTGAAGAGTCTCAAAAACTTCACGATGTTCGTAGCAGTTGCAAATGGTAATGAAGGGACATTTTGCAATTACTCTTAAATTTTGTAGAAATAGGTTCAGATATAACATGTATGACGCTTTACATTGGCAACTATATAGACACTGAATGCTGGAATTGCAAATAGTTTTATTTTTATAAAATATTTAATGTAATTTAATTAAATTTTAAGAAATATTATATTAAAATGTTTTAACTTCATTTTTATTAAAAGTTCATACTCATTAATTATAATTTATACATCACCTTTAATTTTAACATAATTTTTAATACTTCAAAAGAAAAATAATTTTTGAAAATATACATAAAATTTTTATTTTTAAATTTATTTACATGCATATTTTAGATGAAAATGTGTCTAAATTATACACACTTTGAGTTCTATTGCCTAATGCTTTAGGTCATTGAGATCATGATAGAAATATTAATAAAATATATGAAAGTGGAACTCAACACATTACATAAATATTTTAAAACTGGAAACCAAAAAAAAGGACAAATTTCTGTCAAGCATGACTCACATAAAATTCCTGACCAATTTATTATATATTCTCTAATGAAAATTTAATTGCTACTTTTTTTAAATTAGCAGATTTTTCTCATCAATTCACAATATGGATAGATCAGATGAAGTTCCTACAACCTTATATTCTTTATCAAATAAAGATACAATTACATATCACAAAACATAATGTGCACACAGAAAGAAAATAAATGCAATTATAGCACTGAAAAAAGGGATGAATAAAGAGCAATCGATATTATTCAATAAACATAAATGGTGCCGGTTGAGACCCTTACCGTGATGTTCTTAAAAGGATGATGTTATGTATCCAAAATTTGCCAAGCATAATGATGCTTTTTGGCTCACTTAAAGCATAGTATTTACAGAAAACAATGGAAAATGTTCAGGTTTAGTACAGATGGTTTCAATTTTTGGTGCTAAAATAAACAAAAATATAATGCAGCTAAACATAATGAAGTAAATGATCACTCTCAAGGACAGAAAATTCAAAATGAGGCCACTTATTTCATGAGTAATAAGGTGAAGAAAGAAAACATACATAAAGTTTAAAAAGTTATTATTAGTTCAATCAGGTTGTACAAACATCAAAATTCATATTAAAAATGTATATTCATTACATGTATTGTTGAACTACCAGAAAAGGAAAACAAGTCAAAATGTATATATCTCACTGGTTTTACAGCAGTTGTGAAAATACGTTTAGACTTTACTGAAAAACTGAGAAAATAACTTTCAATTTTAGGTATTGACTTAAAAGATTGATGAGCAAAGCTTAAAGGCTTGCCGAATCTCACTGACATGGCTGGCAAACAAAAAGATGAGTAAGCCAGAATTTTTACCAAAAGTCCAGAAGCATTTGTTTGTGCTGTGTGTGGAACATAGTTGGAATTTATTGCTGGATGAAATGGGCTTATCTGCACCAATAGGAATGCTATTCTTTGGAACAGTTCCAGAGATGAAATGCAGGGTTTCTGGATCTGCCCAAAGACGGATTACCATGATGCAACATGATATTTGACCCTATACCAAAATTTGACTCATAATGAGATGTGTGCTACATTCTGTTAAAGCAACTAGATTCCACTTAGAGAAGATCTAAGATGTACTAGGACAGTTCAGCAAAATCGTATTCCCAAATAAAAAGTGAATAATCATCAAAAATAAAATTAATTTTGAATTTGTGCTATCTGTATTTATTTGGCATGATCCACTGCTTACTTTTTTTTTAATTTTTTTGCGGTACGCTGGCCTCTCACCGCTGCGGCCCCTCCCGCCGCGGAGCACAGGCCCTGGACGCGCAGGGCCGGCGGCCATGGCCCACCGGCCCAGCTGCCCCGCAGCATGTGGGATCCCCCCGGACCAGGGCACGAACCCGCGTCCCCTGCATTGGCAGGCGGACCCCCAACCACTGCGCCACCAGGGAAGCCCCATTGCTTACTTTTAATTTTAAAGAAGAAACAAAACAGATCTGTAATATTCCACTTCAAAAGCTATTAAGGCAGCGGTCCCCAACCTTTTTGGCACCAGGGACCGGTATCGTGGAAGTTCAGGCAGTAATGGGAGCAGTGGGGAGGGATGGGGAGCTTTGCTTGCTCGCCTGCCACTCACCTCCTGCTGTGCGGCCTGGTTCCTAACAGGCCATGGATACAGTCCATGGCCCAGGGGTTGGGGACCCCTGTGTTAAGGGACTTCCCTGGTGGCCCAGTGCCCAGCTTCGATCCCTGGTCAGGGAACTAGATCCGACATGCCACAACTAAAGATCCCGAGGGCCACAACGAAGATCCCACGTGCCACAACTAAGACCCGGAGCAGCCAAATATATAAATAAATATTTTAAAAAGCTATTAAACTATATATTTTTAATTTTAGAGAATATTTTTCCAAATTGTAAGAAACTGATGTAAAATATGCAACGAAGTGATATTCTAATAAAATATAAAGGATTTAGAAAAAATGAAAATGTTTTCATGATTATGTATAAACATTTCCCAAACAAATTTTAGAAAGCCTATCTCTGGCAAATAACAGATCAGGGTATATTGCTAACTGAAGAGATATTTTTAACAAATTGAATATCTAACTACTATTTTTAAGTTCTCTTTATAATACTTCAGCATTGAAAAGTTTGAAAGAAGATCCATGAATGGATCTAGATACTACTCTAGGGAACAATTTAAATTATGATACATAGGACTTCCCTGGTGGCACAGTGGCTAAGAATCCACCTGCCAATGCAGGGGACACGGGTTCGAGCCCTGGTCCAGGAAGATCCCACATGCCACAGAGCAACTAAGCCTGTGAGCCACAACTACTGAGCCCACGCGCCACAGCTACTGAAGGCTGCGCACCTAGAGCCCGTGCTCTGCAACAAGAGAAGCCACCGCAATGAGAAGCCTGCACACAACAATGAAGAGTAGTCCCTGCTCACCGCAACTAGAGAAAGCCTGTGCACAGCAACAAAGCCAAAAACAAATAAATAAAAATATTTTTAAAAAAAAACAAATTATGATATAAAATAGCAATTGTATAATGAATTAAAATATGTAATATTTTCTGTAATATAAATACAATTTACCACATGCAACCCTATCACAATATTTGAACATGTTATATAATATTTGCTGTATGTTTCTGAATTTAAGTAGTGCTTTAAAAACTTTATTGGCCATCCAAATTGCTATAGCCTCAGCAAAGTGGTTTCTCCAATTTGGAGTAAAAAGCTATCTAAGAACTTCAATGCCTCCAGAAAGATTACGTAATTTGGCACTCCTTAATAGAGCAGAAATTTTGTGAAAAATCTTGATTAAACAACCTAACTAGAGATATCGCTGAAATTAAGGGAAGAAAAATTAAAATTTTGGAATAAATGTGTAATTTGTAACTTACATATGTCTTTATGACTCACCCAAACATGACCATCAACAGAACACCCAGGCATGAGTGATAGTAATTAAATTCAGCTGTCTGATATTTGCTGAGTCGCAGTTATTTAAGTCTGTAGCTTTGCACATTTTTTGTGGGGGGCATTTGTTTTGGCAGGAGGATACAACAGTTGGTTTGCTTAATTTATAACTTTTAGTTCATTGGAAACACAGAGTATAGGCCTCCATTTGTACTCACCCCTGAGCTCTGAAATGCCGGGCACAGGCCTGGCAGGCGTGTCCGTTTGCATCCCTCATTGGAGGAACACAAGCGTGACACCAGCTCAGCATGGCAGGTGAAGGCTTCCTCCCCCACTACTTTGTTATCCAGTGTAGTATCTTGTCTTTGCAAGACAATAGCCTTCAGAGAATAGTTATACATGCAAATGGGTCCAGATATTATTTTTTAATATTCCTTGAACCACAGATAATAAATTGCTTATGGAAGGACCCTGAAAAACAGAATCACTGCTGGAGACGCAGGATCTTTTCATTGAGATTCAAAAGTAACAAAAAGGCTTCATACAGAGATTTTCTTCCTAAGAGTACAGTACAGAAGGGAGAAAAAAAGAGTAACCTTACAGTGGGGCACTCTGGCAAACATTACCTCAGCCAGATGATCAAAGTCAGCCTCAGCAGTTGTAAATCTATTGATTGTACGTACCCTTGACCTGATGTGGTAAGAGGAACCCTTCACCTCTGTGATCTTTCTTACAAAACCCATAATCCCAGTCAAATCATGAGAAAACCGTCAGACAAATCCTAATTTAAAGACATTCTACAAAATACCCCGCCGGGATCCCTCAAAATTGTCAATCTCAAAAAAATAAATAAACAAACAAACAAAAAACAAGGAAGATCTGAGAAACTCTCCTAGCCAGCCGGAGCCTACAGAGATATGATTAAATGCAATACAGTGTCCTGGATGGGATCCTGGAACAGAAGGACATGAGGTAAAAACTAGGGAAAGCTGAATAGAGTATGGACTTTAGTTAATACTAATGTATCAGTGCTGGTTCATTCATTGTGGCAAGGGTACTACATCACTGTAAGAACGCATTAAACAATAGGGGAAACTAGGTGTGGAGCATATGGGAACTCTGTACTATATTTGCAACTTTTCTGTAAATCTAAAACCATTCTAAGGTTAAAAGTTTATTTTTTAAAAAATATAATAGAACACGTCTGAAGGACAAAATGGCCTCAAGTGAGGCCTCTTAGCTGGAAAGGAGAACCTAAGAAGACACCGCAGAGAGAGAGGAAGATAGGCTTGTGACAGTCAGCCAGGGCTCAGGTAGTCCTAGGAGACGCCTAGTCTGGGCAGAGCAAGGTATTGATTCTGGAACCGTCCTGCCTCCGCCATCCTGATGCCATGGACATGCTTTGTGGGAAACAGTCATGTGTATGTCACCAAGATCTGTAACTCTTGGAGCCTAAGACCATTTTCCATCCGAGCAGCCTCTGACCTTACAGACACTGAGGAAAGGACCTTCCTGCCTCCGACCTTGAGCGGGCGCCATATCAAGTGATAGCCACAAGGGGGCGCATGAGACCATCAAGAGCAGCAGGCAGGCAGCACAGTCTGCAGGTGGGCACTTTGGACTCTGACCTGGGAGGGCAGGTCTGAGTTCCTGCTCCCCTAGAAGGGAGCAGGCAACAAAACAACTGCACATATGATTTTCAGGTCGCCGTGAGGATTGTAAGGGTGACTGAGGTTGTACCAGGTGTGTATTTCCAGAGTCACAGCAGTGAATAAAATGCAATACTACTCATTTTAATTTCTGATTTTTGTGCCAGGCACCTCTCTGATAGCAGACAACTTAATTTTGTCTTTTCGGGGTTAGGTTTTCTTCAGTCTCATAAAGCAAATGTTTTTTGTTGCTTTGGTTTAGGTTTTTTCACCTTCACTTTAAAATTGAACCAATCCAAGATCTATTGACCTGCACACAACCCCCATCCCAGGGGGACAACTTACATTAGGGAAAGTTTAAATCACAAAGTAGCATCAAAGCGAGGCAGTATTCCTGGTCCCTGATCTTCCCCCACTGTTCTCTCAGCCCAGCACTGCTTCTGACCTCCCCCTGCTGACCTGGCTCACAGTTTGGTCCTGTGACATAGAAGATTCGATGGGACTTCAACCACCCTCCCGGTTCCCAGCAACAAGCCTACTGGCTCTCATGCTCCACTCTCTCTCCTCAGGCCCCTAAGAACATTCAGAGCCTCTCCAAACCACACTCTTGACCCCCCTGTGACTAGATATTCCATGTCCGCATTTTCACAGCTTCTCTATGCCTGGTGACATGAGGAGACACTATAAGGTGAACATCTCTTATGGACAATGTTTGTGTCCCCCCAGAATTCATTTGTTAAAACCCTACTCCCAATGTTTTGGTATGAGGAGGTGAGGCCTTAGGGAGGTGATTAGGTTTGGATGAGGTCATGAGGATAGAGCCCTCATGAATGGGATTGGTGCCCCCATAACCGTCCCCAGAGAGCTTACTTTCCCTTTGCTCTCTGCCATGTGTGGATACCACAAGAAGTCTGTAGTCTGCAACCTGGAAGAAGGTCCTCATCAGAACCAACTGTGAGAAATAAGTTTCTGTTGGTTATAAGCCACCCAGTTTGTGGTATTTTGTTAGAGCATCCCAAATAGAGTAAGACAGTGTCTCCAAAGGACCGGGCAGAAAGTGAGATACAAAATCTCTTTATTTCACACCCAAGGAATTTCAAATTCAAGGAAGGAATTTTCCTCCCGTCCTGGACATTCCTCATGACTACTGTCAGTGCGTGCACGTGCGCACACGCACACACACACACACACACACACACACACACACACACACCCCACGACGGGTCCGTGGGTCTTGCAGAGCACCCTTCTTCGTCCCCTCACTGCAGTTCATCAGCTCTGCTGCTGCAGACTGGGGATCCTTTTGCCTCTCTCTCTTCCTTCCTATTCCTGGAATAGAAAAATAAACTCTCTTTGTGTCGTATCAAAATCCATCCTGCTCCACTTTAGAGTGACAGAAGTCAAGAACCTGGCATCTTTGTTTCACGGTGTGAATTGTTTCCACAGCTGTGGATGCTCTTTCCTTTAGCTTTCAAATAAGGAAGGATAACAGCTATTCCTGGCAGCTGAGAAATAGCACATCAGTTAGTACTTTAGAAAGCTATCCACGCTGACTTTGAAGAACACCAGAAAAAGAAAGTGGTTTTATGCTAATGACGGCAGATAAGAGCTTAGAATTACTCTACTTTAAACATTTAAGAAACTGTGCCCTGTGGGGGTGAAATGTACAGCATGGGAAGTACAGTCAATAATAACTTTGTATGGTAAACAGACTTATCATGGTGATCATTTTGTAATGTATGGAAATATCAACTCGCTATAGTGTGCACCTGGAACTAAAATAGTGTTGTAAGTCAATTATACTTCAATTTTAAAAAAAAGAAAGGACATGTACTCACAGTATTCTAATAGGTTCTGCGGTGAACAATGTTTACATCGTTACAATGATTCAAACACTAATTATTGATATAATTAAAAGCATGATAAAATTTGGGGGAGAGGATGAGGAAGAAGAGGTGAGGTATTAAATCTTAATCTCTTATAACATTTATAAATTTAAAAATTGCTTCTTTCTCTTCTTTGTGTTCTATCTATATGATATGATAGATGTTAACTAAACCTATTGTGATAACAATTTCACGATATATATAAATCAAACCATCATGCTGTACGCCTTATAAACTTATACAGTGATGTATGTCAGTTATTTCTCAATAAGACTGGGGAAGAAAAGAAACTGTGCCCTTATTTTATACTCAAGACGCTCAAGTCAGACCTTTCTAGTTATACGTAGAAATGGCACGGTTAAATTGTGCTTTGCCAAATCTTGGCCTGGGTTGGGGTCCGTCACGGAACATCAGGAGGCAGAGTGGGTTGCCATGGAAGGGAAGACTATTTTTATTGAAGTATAATTGATTTACAATATTATATTAGCTTCAAGTGTACAGCATAATGATTCAGTATTTTTACAGATTATATTCCATTAAAAGTTATTACAAGATAATGGCTATAAATTCCCTATGGTATATAATACATCCTTGTTGCTTACTTATTTTATATGTAGTAATTTGTATCTCTTAATCCCATTCCCCTACTTTGCCCCCCTCCCCTCTCCCCACAGGTATCCACTAATTTGTTTGCGCTATCTGTGAGTCTGTTTCTGCTTTGCATATACATTCATTTGTATTATCCTTTGGATTCCACATGTAACTGATATCCTACAGTGTTTGTCTTTCTCTGTCTGACATTTCACAAAGCATGATATTTTCTAGGTCTATCCATGTTGCTGCAAATGGCAGAATTTCATGCTTTTTTATGGCTGAGTGATATTCCATATATAACTCCCATGTGGTGTTATATATATGTATGTCCCACGTCCTAACTTCCATGTGGTGATTAATTTTATTTTAATTTTTAAATTTAATTTTAAAATTTTTCATTTTATTTTTATTATTTAATTTTTTAATTTTATAAACTTGACTGGACCACGAGGGGCCCAGATTAAACATTATTTCTGGGTGTGTCGGTAAGGGTGTTTCTGATTAACATTTGGATGGATGGAGTCAGTAAAGCAGATTGCCCTCCCCAACATGGGTGAGCATCACCCAATCTGCTGGGGGACTAAATAAAACAAATAGTAGTGGAAGGGAGGATTTATTCCCTTCCCCTGCCTGCATTAGCTGGAACATCAGTCTTCTCCTTCCCTTGGACTCAGCTCCCCAAGTTCTTAGACCTTCAGACTCTGACTGGAATTACACCGCTGACTTTCCTGGGTCTCCAGCTTGCAGGTGGTAGATCCTAGGACTTCTTAGCCTCTATTTGTTATGATAGATAGATAGATAGATAGATCACATAAATATGTATTATAAATATAAATAGGAAGATAGATACAGAGACCTATTGTTTATGTTTTTCTACAAAACCCTAATATACCCCAGTATCTCAGAATATAACTGTATTTAAAGATAAAATCTTTACCCTCCGGTTTCCTTTCCCATCAGATCTGAACCTTGGTCTTTGTGGTCGTAAGAGGAGGAATAGTAGTACTGAAGCTGTGCTCATGGTGTCTGCTTATATAGCATGTGGGCTAGTTTCAAACAAGGAAAAAAAAAAGATAAAATCTTTAAAGAGTTAAGTAAGTTAAAATTAGGTCGTTGGGGTGGGCCCTAATCCAATACAGCTGGTGTCCTCATAAGAAGAAGAAATTAGAACACAAACACACCCAGAGGGGTGATGATGTGAAGACATGGAGAGAAGATTCCATCAACAGGCCTCAGAGGAAACAAACCCTGCCAGCTTCTTGATCTCAGACTTCTAACCTTCAGAATTGTGAGAAATTATATCTCTGTTGTTTCAGCCACCCGTCTGCGGTACTTTGTTACGGCAGCCCTAGCAGACTAATACAGCGCCATCAGTGTCCTACAGAAGCCAGAGCCCTTCTCCGTGCAGCTTAACATCCCCGGAGTTGGAGATGCTGAAGGAGGATTCAAGGAAGTAGAGCAGCTGCAGGTCCAGCTGCTGCTTCACACCAATGGGGTGAGTCAGCAGATCAGCAAGAATGTGTGTGGGCTCCGCAGCCTGTGTGAGCCGCTGCTTCCCTTCTGCCCTCTGAATCTCCCACAAAAGTCTTGTGACCCACCCTAACCAGAAACATACAGGAAGAGGAATTCTGGGGAAGGCAGTTCAGCCTAAGCAAGTTGGCATATCACAAACTCAACGTAATCACCCAACACGGAACTTAGCCCCTTCTACCATTTCCATTACAACAACGGTCCTCAGCTGGGCTGATTTCGCCCCACGGTGGGATATTTGACAACGTCTATGTATACTTTTAGCTGTCACAGCTGAGAGGTGGGGCTGTTACTAGTATCTAGTGGGTAGAAGTCAGCGAGGCTCCTAAACTCTCTTCAATACCTGGAGCCCTTATGACAAAGAATTATCCAGTCCCCAAATGCCAATCATCCCAAGGTTGAGAAACCCTGCCTTACAACAAGTCCTTCATACCAAGAATTCTTTCTCTTTTTTTTTAAGTACCTATCCATCATTTCCTATTACTCTCTTTTTTTAAAAAAAATATGGGGCTTCCCTGGTGGCGCAGTGGTTGAGAGTCCGCCTGCCGATGCAGGGGACATGGGTTCGTGCCCTGGTCTTGGAAGATCCCACATGCTGCGGAGCGGCTGGGCCCATGAGCCGTGGCCACTGCGCGTCCGGAGCCTGTACTCTGCAACGGGAGAGACCACAACAGTGAGAGGCCCATGTACCATGAAAAAAAAAAAAAAAAGATTCCTTTTTACTGCATTTTTTAAACTTATTTTATTTTTTAAATTTATTTATTTTTGGCTGCTTTGGGTCTTTGTTGCTGCACGCGGGCTTTCTTTGTTTCAGTGCGCGGGCTTCTCATTGCGGTGGCTTCTCTTGTGCGGAGCACGGGCTCTAGGTGGGCGGGCTTCAGTAGTTGTGGCATGTAGGCTCAGTAGTTGTGGCTCGCAGGCTTAGTTGCTCCATGGCATGTGGGATCTTCCCGGACCAGGGCTCGAACCCGTGTCCCCTGCATTGGCAGGCAGATTCTTAACCACTGTGCCACCAGGCAAGTCCCATACCAAGATTTCTAAGTCTTAGCAGACGTAATGCAGACTGAGCTGGGGAGTGGGGCGTGGACAGTCAGGCTGCACAGTGCCTGGCACACCGTCATCTCTTCTGCTTCTCCTTTTTTCCTCCCTTTGCTCTTCACTCCCCCCTCCCACAATCCCAGGAGCTCCATATTCTTCCCCTCTAGCTTCAGAGTAGTTTTCCCCTTCTCTAAAATCTTGACATCCTCCAACATCCTGAAACTCAGGATTCCATCTTACACCTCAAAGAGTTATCAAAATATTTTTCCTAAGCAAAGCGACTTCTAAATCTTGCAATTTCAGTTGACTTGTTTTCCTTTTTTGCTTATCTATATTTCTCATTTTCCCCCCACTGGAAAGAAATTTTTAGTAGAGGAAAACAGTATGTCTTTTGGGGGGAGGGGAAATATATAACAACATGTAAAAATTCTTACAAAGTAATACCAAATGAATAAAGTATCAAATTTGGTTGTATACTCTGTATGACTTTATTTTTAAAGTGAAAAACAAAAAACAAAAAACCCTAACAGGCACAGGGAACAGCAATAAGAACAAATGACTAGAAAGAAATATTGATGCATCAATATGATGTTTTGTTTAGGAAATCAAACAAGAAGTGACTTTGTTTTCTCTGTAGGTGTTTTTCCTAATTTTTAAAAATTAACACAGTGTACATACCCTGACTTAGAGTGGGGGACAGACCTTTAATTTTGATGGATGTCACTCCCATTATTAGGTTACATTATATGGCAGAAATGAAGGGATTTTTACAAATATAAGGTCCCTAATCTGTTGACTTTGAGTTAATCAAAAGACAGGTTATCCAGGGAGGGCCTGACCTAATCAGATGAGCTCTTTAAAAGACTGTTTACCATCCAAAGATTTGAAGCAACAAACTCTCTCTTCTGCTGGCCTTGAAGAAGCAGTGAGTTTGCTGCCATGGGTTTTATCGCTTCAAAGAGATGAACTCTGCCAATATCCACATGAGCTCAGAGAAGGAACCCAGGTCTGAGACCCCTCAGTTGCAACCTTGTGAGACCCTAACCAGAGGACTCATTTAAACTTTGCCAGGACTCCTGACCCATGGAAACTATGAGATGATAAATGTGTTTTTAAGCTGCTAAATTTGTTGTAACTTGTTGATCAGCAATAGAAAACTAATACAAGAGCCAATGAAAAACATACATTTTAATAAATAAACTTTAGACTGGAAACAAAGCGATCAGGGTCTATAGCACCATCATTAACCCGCTATATGATCTTAAACAAGTCATTTCTTAAGGCATGAGGTTTTTAAAATATGTAATGTGAGAGATAAAAGCTTGAAACTTTTATGATTCTAAATCTTGCCACAATAAACCCTCAGTTACTGTGCTTTTTTCCTGTCTTGCTGGTAATGGAGTCTTGTAGTGCTAAAGATAAGTAGCCCATTAGTTAGGTTGTCAAAATCTTTTCATAATAAAGAGATTCTCTTTATAACACTATTTATTCTGCAAGACATGGCACTTGCCTCACTACTACCCAATTATAATTTTGGAATAAAATATGTAGCAAAATGCTTAAGATCAAATACATACAAACTAAAATAGCACAAAGGAATATTTTATGAAGAGGGAAAAAGTCCAACAAAAGATGGATTAAACTGGATGTACGCTTCTTCGAATCTAGAATTGGTTTTTGGAAAGGTCTTAAGACAATCAGGAAATAAGTGCAAGCAGTCGAGCTAGAGGACAGATACAGGAAAGTGCAGGAGTGTCCAAGCAGTATAATTGCACCTGAAGCAGAATGTATGTGCTGTGGACTGAATTGTATGCACCCTCCCCCCAAATTCATATGTTGAAGCCTTAGACCCCCCAATGTGATGGTATTTGGAGATGGAGCCGTTGGGAGGTGATTAGATGAGGTCATGAGGGTGGGATCTTGTGATACATTTAGTGTCCTTATAAAAAGAGACATCAGAATCTAAGGGCACCCTCACTCATTCTCCATGCCTTGTGAGGACACAGCAAAAAGACATCTGTTTGCAAGAAAGCTCTCACCAGAACACAACCATGCTGGCACCTTGATCTCAGACTTCCAGCCTTCAGAACTGTGAGATATAAATTCTGTTCTTTAAGCCACCCAGTCTATGGTAATCTGTTATGGCAGCCCAAGCTGCCCTAATACATATATGTTAGGGGGAAAAATATAAAAGTGGAGTTGTAGAAGCCAGGAGAGAATAAAAGGTGTTTGGTGGTCACACGGGGAAATTTTAACTCATTACCCATGGTTACAGGAAATCTTTATAAGTTTTTAAGTGAGCAAGTTTGAGGAAAATGAGTCTGATGATGGTCCCATCAGCAAGTTTATGTGACATGAAGTAATAAGGGTTATGACTAGGATGGTGACCATGGAAACAGAAAAGAAAGTAGAACTTTCAAGAAACATTAGGGGACAAGAATTGCCAGGACTTGGAGATGAATTTAATTGTTATTAAACTATGAACTCCGTTCTTAAGCCTGACAAGTGAGAAATTCTGATGAGGATAATGGTGGAGGCCTGGCTAATTAGCATGGAGGAGTTGACGTAGGGACCTGGCCCTCATTACTGGAGGTACCTGTCCTGCCTACTCCCTGGCTAAACTCCCAAGGTCTTCTGGAGAATCCATAAATAACTAAAAGTGGTTTCTGGTACCTTTAGTGAGACTGCTCAAGGACAGAATACCTAGGTCACCTTCTTTCTTAGTCGCCACCTAATCGGTGCTTTAAAAAAATTGCTAAAAATGTTTACAGTTTCCAGATGGTCTCCAACTTTTTCCTCCCCTCTCTTTCTTTATCATAAATCCTTTTTTTCCTTTATTCCTTGACTTAGCACAAACACCGCTCCCTCGTATGGGTACATGCACTCCTTTTGCACGTATATTTGTGTACAAAATATAGAAATGTCTCTAACTGATTCTGTGATACAAGGATGGACGTCTTCTTCCTCTTCATTCTTGGTCTCTGAAATCAGTCTCCAGGTTGAAATACTGGGGCCCACACTCAGCTTGGGGAAGTTACTAAACATTTCTATGCCTCCGTTTCTCTGTCTACAAAATAGGGAAAATTGAAATACCTTCCTCATATGACTATTAACATCAAGCTTAAATGACAACTGCATATGTAAAGTGCTACCACAGTGCTAGGGACACTGCGAGTGCACAGCAAAGCTTAATTACTACGATTAGGAGCTCAGCAAACCTAGGATCTGTCCAGATTGCCAGTAAGAGTGGAATAAATAGAGAGGAATAATAAGCACCCTTTGAAAATGAATAGGTACATATTTTGCAATGTCTTATGAGTCAAAGTATTTCGAAATAAAAAGCTATTTTTAAAAACGTGAACAAGGACAGCCTGATAAGAAGTTCTCCCCGTGACCTTTGCCCCTCTACTCTTGTTATCTTTCACACAAGAGGTAGAATTCAAACTGCCCGACCACAATTGGTCATTAATGCATTTGTGCTGGATAAAAGTCTGACAATAATAAGGCCTTACTCTTTGGTCTTCTGTTGACAGAATCTTTTCTTATTTTATTGCTTTTAATTTTCATGACAGGTCTGAGAAGTAAGGCAAGTTTAGTGACTCTGACTTTGTAGATTAAGAAACTGAGCCTCAGGGAGGTTGCATAAACTGACAAAAGTTCCCTGGCTGAGCTGGCAGATGACACAATCCAGAGCAGGACCCAGGTCTGTTCTACAACATGGCTTTCTTCTTAATAGCACATGAGACTACTTTTTTAAGAAGTGTTTTTTTTTAATATATTATAAATGAGGCGTATATTAGTTTCCTATTACTGCTATCACAAATTATCACAAATGTAGTGGCTTAGAACACAGATTTATTCTCTTACAGTTCTGGATGTCAGAAGTCCAAAAATAGGCCTTCGAAGGCTAAAATCGCCAAGTTGGCAGGGCTGTGTTCCTTCTGGAGTTCTAAGGGATAACCCATTCCTTGCCTTTTCCAGCTTCTAGAGGCTTCTAGAGGCTGTCTGTATTCCTCATGACCCTCTTTCAGCAACAGCATCCCCCCAACCTCTGCCTCCATCATCACTTCTTCTCTTTCTGACTTGGAGCCTCCTGCCTCCTTCTTGTAAGGATGCTTGTGATTATGTTTAGGACCATCTGGATAATCCAGGAGAATCTCCCCATCTCAAGACCCTTAACTACATCAGCAAAGTCCTATGCCTTATAACGGGGGGTCCCCAACCCCTGGGCGGTGGACCGATACCAGTCTGTGGCCTGTTAGGAACCGGGCTGCACGGCAGGAGATGAGCGGCGGGCGAGTGAGCGAAGCTTCATCTGCCGCTCCCCATCGCCCCTCATGGCTCCCCATCACTTGCATTACTGCCTGCACCATCCCCCCACCCCCCGTGGAGAAATTGTCTTCCACAAAACTGGTCCCTGGTGCCAAAAATGTTGGGGACCGCTGCCTTACAAGGTGACATATTCACTGGTTTGGGGATTAAGACATGAACACCTTTGGCGGGGGTCATTATTTTGCCTGCCCCAAGGTATCATTCCATACAGTTAAATGCATGGGTGTTAAGGGCATGGTTCTATGAATTCTGACAAATAGATATACTCATGTGAACCACACACTAATCAGACTACTGAAGATTGCCATTATCCAAAATTTCCCTCTTGCCTCTTTCCAGTGGCCCTACCTACCCTCGCCTGGAAGCAACTGCTATTCTGAGTGCTGTCACTATAAATTAGTTTCACCTGTTCTCAAGCTCCATAGGAATGGAATCATAAACAACGTACTCTCTTTTGTGTCTGGTTTCTTTCACTCACCATAATGTTTTTGTGATTCATCCATGATGTGTACAAACCAGTCATCTTTCCTTTTTTTTTTTTTTGCTGAGTAATATTCCATTGTATAAATATACTACCGCTTGTTTATCTATTCACCAGAAGGTGGACATTTTAAGTTATTCTAAGATCTTCCCTATTGTGAATATAGCTACTATGAACATTTTTGCACAAGACATTTTGTGGACATGATCTCATCTCTCTTGAGTACATACTTAAGAATGAAACTCCTGAGTTATACAGTAGGTGTATGTTTCAATGTATAAGAAAAATTTTACTCAACAGTTGAAAGCCTTTACAGCCCCACCAGTTGTATTCTCTTTAAAATATATGTACTGCAAATATTTTCTTCTGGGCTTCCCTGGTGGCGCAGTGGTTGAGAGTCCGCCTGCTGATGCAGGGGATACGGGTTCGTGCCCCGGTCCGCGAAGATCCCACATGCCGCGGGACGGCTGGGCCCATGAACCATGGCCACTGAGCCTGCGCGTCCGGAGCCTGTGCTCCGCAAAGGGAGAGGCCACAACAGTGAGAGGCCCAAGTACCGCAAAAAAAAAAAAAAGAAAAAAAATTTTTTCTTCTATTTTCTCTATGGCTCATTCATTCATTTCCTCAGAGGTTTTAATATAGAGAAAGAGATAAATAGATATAGAAATGGGTATAGATGTGTGTGGCTGTGCATATGTATATTATGGGTGTGTGTATGCATTCATATGTATGCACATGCTTATATGCATATGCAGACACACACACACACACACACACTCTCCAACTCAATCCACTAAGACATTTTGGAAGCATTAAACCCACAGTAGCAATGAGTATTCCTGGAATATAAACACCATTCTCCACTGAAAGAAAGCAGGCTTCCTTGGAGAAATGGCTGATTCTAGGGCTGGGTTAGGAAAAGCAGAAAATATATAAATAGTTCAAAATGTAAGGAGATGCTCAAATAATGATGAGGAAATGTCAAAAAGATACAGGACTCAGTTTGAAGGAGCACCCACTGACCAAATATGAGATGATCTGAATATCAAAATAATAATGATAGTGAAGATTATAAACTATTGAATAAACAATCTATGAATTTGCACCAATGTAAATTAATTAAATAAATAAATAAGAAGAGAAGGCTCTGCCTACACGAAAAAGCTAATAAGAAATATAGAAATAGGGCTTCCCTAGTGGCGCAGTGGTTGGGAGTCCACCTGCTGATGCAGGGGACATGGGTTCGTGCCCCGGTCTGGGAGGATCCCACATGCCGCGGAGGGGCTGGGCCCGTGAGCCATGGCCGCTGAGCCTGCGCATCCGGAGCCTGTGCTCCGCGGCGGGAGAGGCCACAACAGTGAGAGGCCCGCATACCACAAAAAAAAAAAAAAAGAAATATAGAAATAATGATGGAATTAGAAAATAACCATTTGGCAACCATCATGGTCATTATATGTTCAGGCAAGAATCATGAATACACATGGTAAAACTAGTGGGTGAATGTTTGAAGGATGATGAGATATTTACATAGTCTCAAAGCATCCTCTACAAGATACGTATTAATTATAAAAGGTAAATATAGTGGAAACATCCCTCCTTAACAACTGATTAAGATTATCATTGCCAGGATTTGGACTAACCAATAGCATTTGGCTCCTGGTGTGATGCCCTGAGAAGCATTTAACATCACTTCTGAGGTGTTCTTGCCAAACGTGCATAACCTGAATCTAGTCATGACACAAACTGAAATTAGGGCACATTCTATGAAATAACATGTTATACACTTTAAAAATGTCAGTATAGTGAGGTTCAGGAACACACACACAAACACACACACACAGCCTCAGGAACTGTTTCAGGTTAAAGGATACTAATGAGACATGACAAACTGGATACACCTCACGATCCTGGATTTTCCATTGTTAAAAAAGACATCATTGTGACAAATTAGGGCAACCCGAGTAACGTTGGTAGATTAGATAACAGTATTTGAATCAGTGCTAAATTCCTAACTTTGGTAACAGTTCTGTGATTATGTTAGAGAATTCTTTGTTTTCAGAAAATACGCACTAACATATTTAGTGATAAAGAGGCATCATGTCTGCAATTTATTCTCAGTTGTTTTAATCACATACATGTGTGCCTGTGTATACACACATTTTTCAAGCATATATGGATATATATTTATTAATGTATATTTTAATATATATAACTCATATTTCTTTTTTGTCAATGCACCCCTTTGAGTTGGATTTATACGGTATAGGTGGGAGCCTATTCAAGTATAGGAAATGATGAAAAACCCTATTTTACTTCCAAGGGATTTTCATTTACAATATTATTTGAATATTTTGAAAATCCTTACTTGAAGATCCTTCTCTTGATAATGGCTATTTTGCACTTATCCATCTCAATTCCTAACCAGTGTATAAACCTCCTCTGAATCAAACTTTTGAGTACAATTGTTTTAATTGGTTACTTTCACATTATGTCCAAACAATTAATAAAGAGGTTTGTGTAATTAATTGGGTCATTCCGGTGCCGCAGAGGGCAAATCTCCAGGCCATTACTCAAGCCACACTTCAAGATAGCCAGTCTCAGAATATTAAAAAATCGCATTCTGGGCTTCCCTGGTGGCGCAGTGGTTGAGAGTCTGCCTGCCAATTCAGGGGACACGGGTTCGTGCCCCGGTCCAGGAAGATCCCACATGCCGTGGAGTGGCTGGACCCGTGAGCCGTGGCCGCTGAGCCTGCACGTCTGGAGCCTGTGCTCCGCAACGGGAGAGGCCACAACAGTGAGAGGCCCGCGTACCACAAAAAAAAAAAAAAAAAAAATCGCATTCTGATTACCGTTTAATATTGACCCCAAATCCGTAAACCTTTTGGCCCCAATCTCTTCTCTGACATCCCCTGCTCCTCCTCGCCTGCTATGCCTTCCTTCCCCCTCTTCTGCAGCCACAGGCCTCCTTGCTGTTCTTAGACCCTAACAGGTGAGGTTTTCCCTTGGAACCTTCATTTGGTTCCTGCTCTTTATTCCCGGAAGACTCTTCACTCTCACATCTTCATGGTTCACTCCCTCATCAATTTAAGTCTCCGTTCAAATGTGTGCATTACAGGGAAGCCTTTCCTGACTTCCCTGCTTTAAATTTAAATGGTCCCAACCCTCCCATTAGTATCCTTATTCTCTTCCCTGGCTTTATGTTTTTTCTCTAGAGCACTTATCGGCTTCTAATATATTATTTATTTATTTATTTTCGCTGTACGCAGGCCTCTCACTGTTGTGGCCTCTCCCGTTGCGGAGCACAGGCTCCGGAAGCTCAGGAACAGCGGTCATGGCTCACGGGTCCAGCCACTCCGCGACATGTGGGATCCTCCCGGACCGGGGCACGAACCCGCCTCCCCTACATCGGCAGGTGGACTCTCAACCACTGCGCCACCAGGGAAGCCCTTACTTATTTACTTTATTCTTTTTTCTCCCCCTGGCTAGGATGTAAGCTCCATGACTTTTGTGTGTTTTGTGGATTGCTAAATCCCAAGCAACAAGAGCCTCACCGGAGGTGCTGAGAAAGGTAAACAAACAGCAGCCCGTGACATCCAGAAGCTGGCCTGGCATCCACACTCAGGCCATGTTATTCTCCTATCGGACATAATGTCACAGAATACCAACCACAGACAGGTTACTTTGAGACCAAGATAAAATGAGACAAAGCAAGGCCGTTTCATAATTTTACCTAAGCACAGACGAAAACAAGTTCCCTGTACCACCCACAAAATACAACACTTCCTCTCTTGGCCAAAATGAGCAATGGCTACTTCACCAATGACAGTTTTATCCTCCTTCTAGCCTCCTCTCCCTTAAGATAAGGTTTATTGATTGATTTCTACGACATCATAGAAATCAGGGGTGTTTCTAATAGCATCCAATCCAGAGCAAAACGGGCTTCCCTGGGTCCTCCCACAAATAACACAACCAAAGCCCAAATCCTATAACAGGTTCTATTTAAAGCCCCCTTCCTGAAACACCCTACAGTGTGTGTGTTCTTCCTCATTGCCATAAGTACTAAACCTAATGTGTTCAACTACTGGTGTATTCCTGGTGGTCTTTGGCTGGAAGACATTGACTGTGCCCCCAAAATATGTGTTGAATCAATGAAGGAAGAAAGGAAGGATTATCCTGTGAATATAATGTCCCTAATCCAACATTCACAAATGAAACACACTGCCATCTACACAGGAGTTAAGTATTCTGAATCTAATGGGAGCTCCCAGCAGTTTATTTCCATTTTCTAAAATTCACTTAATCCAATTCTTATTGAAATTTAGTTTTAATCCAGTCTTTCTCCAGAACTGGTAGTTAAATCTATGAAAAAGTCAGGTCAAAAGATGCCTGTCCATTTATTCAGGGTATAAAGGTATCCTGGCTTTTCCTTTATCTGGTGTGAGCCAACACTGCTCAGAAAGAATACACATCTCCAAAGTAAATGTCACTTCAGGATGACACTTGGTAAATAGAGCCTTACACTCATACAGCCGACCCAATTCATTCTATTACTGCAAACTTAGGTAGTATATCAAATACACTTCTCCGTAATCTGGGATCTACATTCTGACTTTTACAAGACTTAATTATAATCATAGGAAGTGACTGGAATATTCAAAGCTTGTTTATTTTGATTACTAAATTATCTCCCTGCCATATACAATCCTGGAATTCTAGGTTACGATAAGATATAAAAACATTGTCTGTTTACTCAAGGAGCGCAGAATGTACACAAAGAGATGCCAGGTTCTATCTCACAATATGGTGCAAGGTTTTATATTTTCATTTATCCATGAAAAAGAAACATAAAAATAGTGACTTTAATTCACCTCATCTACCTCAAAGAAAGTTCTGTACATTCTTCTCCAAGCCCCTAGGGGAAAATATCCTGCTCCCTGCCTGTCTCTCCCTTATCCTGCCCTGGCAGATATGTTCATGCAAGTGCTGGCAGCCTTCACACATTGCCAACTCAGATAGATCTCTAAGAATAGCACAGGCAAAGATACTCAACTAGAGTTGGTGACAATCACTCCATTCTCGGGAAAAGGCTCTGAGGGTTATCTCACCATCCTTAAACGAAAAACAAGCTGGATTCACGTCCTTAACACTTTCAGGAGGTTCTCAATATTTGCCGATTGTTTGATTCATTTCAATGGAATAAGGTCACATCAATGTCAACTGCATAAAAAGGCACTTATTATCTACCTCTATTGGGTCCTATGCTGTGTTGTAATGCAGAGCAAACAGGTTTTCTGCAACTCGGAAATCTGTGACAATGACCTAGAACACTGATATGAACAAGTAGAACAGAGTACAGACAGCTGAGCAAACAGTTTTAAAAGTCTATGAATTAAATAATACTAACATTTTGTACAAATTGAATGAGTACACAGCTTTAACTGGGAATGTTGGCAGGAAGCCTTGAGGAGTGTATGCTCAGACTGGATAAGGTCATGGAGAATTCACAACCTTTTCACTAATTAATCAAAATGCAATGTAGCAGCCTGACAAAATAAACCTGGCTTTCCCACACCATATTCTAGATCTGCTCTGGAGATTTGGAATTTCCCCCAGGGAGTCAGGGTCTCAGAACATGTCAATTACTCATTGCTGGCTAAAGACAATAGCTTTAGCAGCTCTAAATCTTTTTCAAATTAAGGGAATAAAGCTAATTTATTAGTCTTAATAAAAATTAATTTTTAATTTGCTTTGCTCCTTTGCTTCAAACAAAGAATCAATAAGAAGTAATGTTTGTAGTCTCTCGTACAGAGTGAAGTAAGTCAGAAAGAGAAAAACAAATACTGTATGCTAACACACATAAATGGAATCTAAAAAAAAAAAAAAAGTAGTTCTGAAGAACCTAGGGACAGGACAGGAATAAAGATGCAGATGTAGAGAATGGACTTGAGGACACCGGGAGGGGGAAGGGCAAGCTGGGATGAAGTGAGAGAGTGGCATTGACATATGTACACTACCAATTGTAAAATAGATAGCTAGTGGGAAGCAGCCGCATAGCACAGGGAGATCAGCTCGGTGCCTTGTGACCACCTAGAGGGGTGGGATAGGGAGGGTGGGAGGGAGACGCATGAGGGAGGGGACATGGGGATATATGTATACATATAGCTGATTCACTTTGTTATACAGCAGAAACTAACACAACAATGTAAAGCAATTATATTTTAATAAAGATGTTAAAAAAAAGAATTATATGGGGATATGATTAAACCTAGGCCCCAGACCCACCATTTCAGAATAAGAGGGCTGGGAGTCTGTATTTTAACAAGCATTCCTGTAATGTTTATAACAGGACCAATTTGGGAAATACTGATTTTTTGTCAAAAATAGAATAAAACTTGTCAATTGAAATGTGGAAAAAAAAAAAAAGAAAGAATGTTTGTAGACGATTCTATAATGAAGAAAGCACTTTTTCCTCCCTGTATATCTCGAACTTCACAACAGACCTGGTGTCCTGGTGAAGGGGGTATTACTAACATACCCATTTTTCAGATGAGGTAAGAGGAGTGAAGTAAATTTCCTGTATAATAGGGTTGCAAGTGCTCCTTAATATTTCCTCTAAGATAAAAGTATGGTAGATTTTTTTAAGATTAAACTATGGTAGACAGCATGTGCTTTGAAAATAGTTTAAAAACACTTTATTGGTAAGGTGTATTTATTAATCAACAAATAATTATCTAGTACTAGTAGGTGACAAGTCCAATGCTATATTCCTATACATTGAATTGCATAGTTGTCTTTGGCCTCAGCAAGCTACCACCCATTTAAAAGGCAAGTTTGTGACTGTTCTGTAGACACTTAGAGAAATGAGGATTAACGAGGACTGGCCTGGACAGAGAAGACTCAGCCAAGATGAAATGGAAGTGAAGTTGGGAAGATGCCAGTGTTGTGGCTAAGAAGAAGAAGAAGCAAGGGCAGTGGGGAGAGGGTAGGGGAGCCCATGAGAAGGCAAGAGAGTGTGAATGTGGAAATTGGGAAAGTAGTAAAAGAGAAGCTGAAAATTTGTCATTGCAGCACCTAGCACAGGGCTTTGATATAAGAAGCACTCAGTAAAGAAAAAGATGAAAATAGAAGTTGGCTCTCAACCAAACAGTGAACTTTCCCCAATCTTATCAGTCAGATAATCACTGTTTCTCTTATGGAGGGAAGAAGTTTCTTCCCCAATACTTCCCACAAGAATGTAGAACTGTCAGTTTTAAGGCAGCCATTAAAAATTTTTGAAAAAGAAGATGAAAGCAGTGTTTAAGGAAAATTCATCTGGCCATAGTATGCAGTTTAGGTTACAGTGAAGAGAGAATGGTGTTGGTGAGTATGGCTAGAACTCAGGTGCATCAAGAAGGTAAGGGAAAATGAGGGTCAGTAAGGAAGTTTTCAGTGAGAAAGAGAAAAATGGTCACATAGTATACTAGATTTTACTCTATGATTTAAAATGAGAGGAACTCTGAGGAAGCATTGTGAGTGACAAAAATAGAGATGAGTGTGGTAGGAGTAGAAAGAGAACTCTTTTTCATGGGACAATATTTTTCCTTCATCCTCTCCAATGTGAATGTTCACAATAGTTTTTTATCCTCTTCCCAGAAAAGAGGACTCTTCTGCAAAGAAGATGGAACACAGATGATATGAAGATATGTGGCCAGTGTGGACTTTACCAAAATCCTGAACTCAGAATATCTAGGTTGTAGACCTAAGAGCTGACTGTGGGTGAATACTAGGGAAAGCAGAATGACAATTTGATGAAAGGGCAGGAACACTAAGCCACCGCTCTGCTACCTAGTTGGAGCATGCCTGGGGTTAGTACTTAATACACAAGACTATTTCCACTTCTGCAATGCAATCTGTCACCTTTATCTCCAAATACACCAACGTAGACTCTTGAACCTAGTCCATGTAAGACCTAGGTAGTCAATGAACAAGAAAACAATGTAACTTACAAAAGGAGAGGGATGAGGACAAATGTTTGAAAGGGTTTTGCAAAGACTGTCTGCCCCTTTTTCCAGATTATTATTATCTGATGGATGTCATAAAAATGAATACTAGCATTGACATAGTCTGTACTAGGTGGGGTTTATTTCCTTTTGTTTTGTAGGGGAAAGGGGGACCAGTAGTGAGTTCCACCCTGGTTTCCGTATATATGGTACTGTTTCGTTTACGTTAAAAAAAATATATCTCGAATTCAGTCTAGCTGTTGTATTTTTCCTCAGTGCTGATACCACTATGTCCAATTCAAATTTTCTAAATAAAACAAAGAGGAAGAACTTAACATATTACAAACTCTTAACCTTATAATGTGTGTTTCTTGATATTTATTTGGCTCAAAAAAAAAATAAACCTGTGAGCTCACGGCCTGGAGTTGGTGTCTAGCCCAGGTGTTAGCTAAGTTCTCTGAACTTCTACAACCACTTGGACTTTTAAATATTGCCCCACGATGGACTACGTTTCCCAAGAGCACACACAGAGAGAGGCCCTTGAAGTGCATTGTGGGAATTGTAGTCTTGGGTGACTTTTCGTCCAACCCTGGACTCATGCTCTGATTCCGGGATGATTAAACCCAGGAGCTACCAATTAGCTGGGGCCATGTCGGTGAGGCCGTGGTCCAACCGGGAAAGCCAGTGTGAGAATCTCGCGTAATGATTGGACAATTCTTGACCCCCAGGGGCGGGGAAATAAGGTGGGCGGGAAGGCCGCGGCGATTGGGCGAGGAGCGTACGACGGCGGGCGGGGATTGGCTGCACGCTAGGGCAGGGAGGCCTGGGAAGGGGCGGAGGAAGGAAACCAGAGCAGGAAGAGCAGCGGCGAGGCGGTGGTGGCGGCGGCGGCGGTGGCTGAGTTGGTGGTGGCAGAGGAGAAAGCGACAGCTCCAGCGGGTGGTAGCGGCCCTGAGAGCAGGATGCGGGTCTGGGTTGGGCTGACGCTCCTGCTCAGTGCGGTGCTGCTGGGCTCGGCCTCCGCGTCCTCGGGTCAGTATCCGCCCCCTCGGACTGGAGGCCAGGAGCCACCGCCCCCCCGGCCTCCATCCCGGGGCAGGGCCGTGGGGGCTCCAGCTCACACCTCGCAGTAGCCTGTCACTCGCTGTCATTTCTTGGGCTTCGGTTGGCCTGGGTCAGAGCGGGTGTTTAGGGGAGCTTGAGAGGGGAGGAAAAGAAGGGGCGGTCCCCCAACTCACACCTCTCCTCACTTCACAAACTTTACACGAGTCCTCCCAAATGAGCAGTGACTCCATGGGAATGAATCCTGACATCTGGCTTAGACCCACAGTGACACAGGAGCCCTTCCGGAGCTTCCACGACTCTCATGTAGATTATGTGCTGCATCGGTTTTGAAACTTTGGCTTTGGGATTTGTAAGTTAAGTGATTGGCACACCTGGGGTTGTCTGGGCAGAGCCAGGTCCATCAAAACCAGGATGTTGACAGTGGTTTGGTGGGTTTGCTTAGCACCTGAGATTGCCCTGTCTCTTTGTTTAAAAAATGAAGACTTTTGATGTAAATGTGCCTACTCCGTACCCTTTTTAAAGAAATATTCTTAAGAAAGTGTTTTTTACTGTGTCACAGTGTTTCTGAGCCGCCCCATGTTTGCTAACAGTAATTTTATGATTTTTGAAAAAAATCTTGGTTCTTATAAATGTAAAATGGATTTTTACATAGATAGAGAAATTCATATGCTTTTGATTTGATTTTCCAGTTAGCTGATTTATACCCTAGCTCTGAAAATTATCATTTCTCTTTTTTAATAGTTTAATCTACCTACATCTGAAAACGTTTACTTTGAGAGTGTTGGTAAAGAAGCATTTAGTGTTTCTGAGTATTGGTAAAAAAAAAAAACAATCAGTACAATAAAGCTTTTGAATTTTAATCAGTTTCAGTTAACAAAACAGCCGTTCTGTGGCTTTAAATTTTTTTTGGAACAAGGCAGGGTATAAATGTCAACTCTTTTTTTTTCCCCCAACAGAAAATTTCCCAGATGGTTATCTGACTCCTCAAATTATCCGTCCTAGTTGTACGTCAATGCTGTAACGTCATTCTGCTTCTAAAATAAGAGGTCTAAACCTAAAACTCTATCCATAGTGTGGTTTAAGATACCATTTCAAAAGCAACAAGCATATGCCAGTTACTTTACTGCCAACATCATGCTCTGAGGTCCGCCCCCCCCCCGCCTTCTAGTGTTGATTTGTGTTCATGACCAAATCTTTAAAACTGTGTAACTCCTGAAGCCGCTGCTAGCAGTTATTTGATCAAAGGAAGTATGAAATCAGTACTGTAGAGTACCTGATGGACCATGAACCACCTGCATCAGAATTCCTCTTGAGGGTTTGTTAAAATCGCAGTTTTAGGTCTGGAACAGGTTGGGGTATCTGTAGTTTAAAAAGCTCCACAAGTGATTCTTCACCCTAAGTGTAAGAACTACTAGTTAAAGAATATGGTGCATATCCCTCTGAATTCAGTTTGCAGACTTAAAATTAAAGCATGTAAACGTTTTCCTGCATCTTCCTTTGACTAGATTGCACATATCAAAAGCATCATGTCAGTGGAGATGATGCTTGAAGATGTTTTTTAATCAACAGTTGGGATTCTCCATATATTATAATAGAAGACTGTTTATACTGAAGTGTTAAATCTTTGGGTTGTGTTGATGTACGCAAAGGACTATGTTCACAAAACATCTGTTCTGATTTCCATCATAGTTAAACTGCCAAAACGTTTCTCTGGTAGAGGCAAAAATCTTACTCAGCCAGAACTAAAACTATATAGATGGGCATGCTGACCAGTAATAAAGGCACTGCTGTTCTCACATGAAGTGCAAATGTCATAAAACGCTTAAGTGAGATAAAGTTTTATAAGTTGAGTACATGGATTTTCAGTTGACTTTTTTATTCATTAAATTGCTTATTTATACGGGATATCATTAAATTGCTTATTTATACGGGATATTTACTCCTATTTAAAAATCAAGTTTTGGGTCATAATTTTGTGTTGACATAATGTTTGAGTGTTGGTGGTTACCCAGAGCAAGTTGCATTTATTGCCAGATAGAATTTGATCAGCCAACAAAAGGAATCTTGATCCTATCATTGTTACTAGCTGTTACCTAATATCTTGTCTTAAAGGCACGTAAAAGTATAATACTTTTATTAGAAATGTTTTCTTTTCCTTGTGAATAAATAAATTTAAAGGAGGAGATTTAAAAGATACTACTCTCATTTTCTCAAGATAATAATGAAAAACGCTTCAACTTTTCTCACATGTTTTCTTGTTTTTGACGGGAAGTGGCTTACTGGTTAAAATGGTTTACTTCTTTTCTTTATGCCAAATAATATTACAGAGTCTTGTAAATTAGGTCCACTGCTAGGTATTTCAGGTAACAGTTATATTAATTAACACCATGTATTTAAAGAGTAGATTTCAGATTGCAGAATATGTTTCATTTCACTCTTCTTTTGTTCCTTAAAACTTTGTTGAGAGTCAACAAGGCAGATGATATTATTCCCTTTTGACACTTGAGGAAGAGGAAGCTGAGCAAACTTGCTATATTGAACCATGTGTGTAATGTTAACATGTAATAAAGCCAGGTTTTGAGCCTAGCTCTCCAGGCCTTGGATTTGGAGTAATTGGGAATCAGCAGTATCCTAGGATCTGCACAGATTCAATGGCAAAGCCAAAGACAGGATATCTGGTCTCTTTTCACTAAACTTGGAAGGCTTTCTGTGTTTGAAGATATATCAGTCTGTTTAATTTACATGACAAGTTGGAAAATGAATTTGTAATGACCACTTTTCCCTGAAAGAGTATCCCCGGTATTTTGCCGTTTTGTTAGCTGATATAATAAAAATGAAAATTGGTCTTTTTCAAAGGAAGGGGTATGATTACCAAAGTAATGTAAACCATGGTATTTTGGATATGATACTCTTGAGAGAAATCCATAGCTCTTCATTGAATCCTTTTGCATTTTTCTTGTTGCCTGATGTATGTGTTCTGATAAAAGCATTACTATATTCTTTTTATTTATGTGTAACTTCAGTATTTTTAATCCTTACCTGACTGCCTGTCAGAAGTCTCTAGGTTATAAGAAACTTCTTTAAAGTGTTGTGTGAATGGACATATTAGTTTCAAAGAGAAAATACCTTTGCTTTAAGATTACCATCTGGAGTAGGCTTTCCCAGTTTAGTAAATGAGAAGGAAAGCTCTTATTTACCAGTAACCTGAGTATATATTCCTAGTTTGTGGAGAGAAAAGAAAGAGAAACATGATGCCATTCATATGAAATAACCCGATGTCACAAGTTCCCATGTCTCTGGGAGTTCAGAAACACATTTTGCTACTCTAATGCCTAACAGCTTGTAGTGTCTCAAATGTACATGTCTTAAAATTTATTTACAGGCATCTATATTATTTACTTATTAGCTACATATGTGAACTATTGTGACAAGGTACTCAATTGAGTGATTAGTGATTTGAGTTCCAACTAATCTAAAGTTTCAGTACTTGGGGATATACCCTATACATTTCACATTTAATGTCTGCTCTTGATTTATTAACTAGCTAATGTTTATGACTAATTAAATACATTCACACATACAACTTTGTTATTAGAGATGAATTTTTTTTCCTTATCCAAAGATCTGCTGAGAATGGACTTTAAACCATACGTTAGAACTTGGGCTTTGGGTAATACTTGTGAAGAAGTGAGCATGAAGGATGATTGTTCATTAATTGACATCACTACCTAAATGTTATGGGCACTGTGGGACTAATACATGCTAAACCCTTCTCCTCCCCACCCACCAGAAATAAAATATTTGGAAGGTAATCTAAAAGTAGTGAATGTGAAAATAGCTATAATTTAAGTTTTCTTTGAATTTACAGCACTTTATGGCACAACCTCACCAGAAGACTGATTTTTCTCAAATATTCAAAAGAAACAAATACTGTGAAATAGAGTTGGGTATTTGGTGCATAATGAGTTGGTTATACTTCTTAAAGTTGGCTCAGTACTTCAGTAACACAAACTCCAAAACATGTTTTTGTTGTACTTTGGAGAGTTACAAGTCACCAATCATATTTAGGATATAACCATATGAAGTAAAGATAAATGGCAACCATAACACCAAATTTTCTAGTAAAAAAATCACATGGTCTTATAGCGTTTTGTCTACTGGTTAATTTCTCACATAATTTACGGAGCTGGCAATACTGAAGCTCACACCTGGATAAAATCAGGTAATTTTAATAGTAAGAAGGAAACTTAGAGATCATCTGACAGTTGTTTTTTTAACTGGCTGGGAATACAAAGATCAAATATTTGTGGGGCTTCCCTGGTGGCGCAGTGGTTGAGAGTCCGCCTGCCGATGCAGGGGACACGGGTTCGTGCCCCGGTCCGGGAAGATCCCATATGCCGTGGAGCGGCTGGGCCCATGAGCCATGGCCGCTGAGCCTGCTCGTCCAGAGCCTGTGCTCCACAACGGGAGAGGCCACAACAGTGAGAGGCCCGCATACCGCAAAAAGAAAAAAAAAAAAAAAGAAAAAAAAAAAAAAAAATATTTGTGAATGTCCGTTGGGTTGTCGAATGTGTTTATATAAGAGCAGGAAAAAGAATAGCAAGCAGCCAGAATAGAAGTAGCAGAGAAATGCAGAAAGAATAATAGAAGGAAACTTAATGTAATTGGACAAAACCAAAACAGCCAGTATGAATTTGGAAGAAAGATGTAAATAGTTGATATAAGCTATTGATTTCTTAATAAATAGATCTCATGTGAGTAAATACATGATAGTGTGATGCTACTTTTTATGCATATCTGGTTATGTCTTCAGTAAAGTCGAACACAAATTCTAACTATCTTTGGCAACTCTGCTGTCAGATAATAATAATTCCTAATGTCCATCTTTAGTGGTCTTAGTGAACAATTAAATGCTAGTTATCACTAAAATAAGCTAGAGTTACTCCAGAGTCTGAGCTGAGGAGAAGAATGGGTGGAATCCCGAACCACAAAATCAGGGCTCTATTTTTATAAATTTAACAACTCATTCTCAGTAGTGGACTAACTATATACAAAAGAACTGGATGGCACCTGAAGAAATGTCTGGTTTTGGTGGTGGTGGTCTTGGTCTTCCTACCTGTGTACCAGATGAAGCTAATGCCTTTCCTGAATAAAGAGGAAAAAAATACCACCCCCAACGCCCTTTTTTCCTTTCACTTAATCTTTTCTGAGCAGTTGTTGAATACAACCAATTTTTAGATAATTATAGATTTATTTATCCAGTGTCTTATTATTTGTTGTATTATCAAATGCTTTCATTTAACATACCTGCAATTTCCAAACAAGAAAGATGACTAAATTGTCTTAAAATTTCTTTACAGATGAAGAAGGCAACCAGGATGAATCCTTAGATTCCAAGGTGTGTACTCAAATTTACATTGACCAGTATTTGATGCCCAGTTTAAAAGCATGAATGATGTATCTTCAAAAGGATGTGAAATCTGCATCTTTTGAGCAACAGAACTATATTTTTTAAAAAAAGGAAAAGAAAGATAGCTAGTGCCAATATTAGTTCTTCTGGGAGGAAAAATCACTGACCTATAGGAGAGAATAATAAATATTTCTAAGAGTGTTGGTTACTAGATTTAATTCCAACTTAAATGTGCTCTGTGTGTGTGTGTGTGTGTTGAAGAGCCTGAAGGCAGTTACATTTTTTACTGCCTAATGAGAGATTGATTTTATTCTTTTTTTTTAGTTTTTTAATTTGAAGATTTAACCTCTACCATTTGTTTACACTTATCAATTTAAAAAAAATCTGTTAATGCACTTAACTTGGTTGATTGAATGAATAAGGCTGATTATTACATCTTCAAAGAGACCAATCAGTTATGATCCCTGATCTCTAGATTCGAAGGAATGTAGATAAGAAACAGGAAGTTGTAGTACAGGGCTGTCATACGGGGAAGTATAAGATATATTGGGAGCAAGTAGGGGGAGACCTAACCTAGACTTGGGGAATTTAAGGAAGGCTTCTTGGGGGGAGGTAACATCTAAGCTTAAATCTGAAGAGTCAAGTTTAGGCAGGTGATGAAGGCATGTGATGGACACGTGCCAAAGTGTATAGAGGCGAATGAGTATGACACATTCAAGGAACTGAAGGAGGTGTATCTGGATTAGTGAAAGAAATGGTCAAATTAGGTTGGAGGGAGTCTTGTTAGTAGTGGAAACTAAAAATACTTTATATTGTCAGACTTCTTTGCCGTCAGATGAGTCGGTAGAGGACCATAGCCCAGCAGGCAGAGTAGTCGCTGGTCAGATATTCCTTGATTCAGAAGAATCAGAATTGGAATCACCTATTCAAGAAGAGGAAGACGGCCTCAGAAGCCAAGAAGGAGAAAGTGTCACAGAAGAAATCAGCTTTCTAGAATCTGAAAATCCAGAAAACAAGGACTATGAAGAGCCAATGAAAGTACGGAAACCAGGTAGTCTAGACATTTTGTTTACTTTTGCCTTATTTAGGAAGGAGGCAACTGAAATTTTAAAGCTATCATAGAAGGTGCAGTAGTCCTATTTTACTGATATTCACCACATATAATGTATAGCATATAATTTTACAGGATAAGTTACAGAAGCTGAATTTGATAGTCATAATTGCATTTGTATAATATTAGTATTCGAACATTTCTTTTTGGACTCCAGTATGTAACAATCTGTCAGAGTGGTACACAAAATAGAAACTCAGACAGGAAGGGTTGTCTAACTTGCTGCTTTGGTTATTTTCAGAACTGTGTTAGGATTTTTACTACAATAATCTTTTCAGTCATCCTAGGTAATTTGATTTAGTTGTTTATCCTAAAGTTACATAAAAACTTTAATCCTCTTCTAACTTTTGCTTTCTTGACACTCTGTAATTTTTAAACTTACAGCTTGATCTTTCTCACAGTAGAGTGTGCTAAATACCTATTCTTTTAAAAATTAGTTATTAATGTATCCACTCTGCCCTGTCCCACCACCCATCTGTCATTTAGTTTATTATTTCAAAGATCACCACCATATCTGCTTATTCTGTTATTAGCCAATCTTGAGAATTGATCCAGGTTTTACCTTTTAAAAATATAATTTTTATTACAAATATTTTATACAAAAAAGAGAAACCATTTTTTTCTTTGATTAAAAGTACCTTAATCCCATCAAGTAGAAATAACAGCTGTCAACATAGTGGAGAATACTCTTTCAGGCTTTTTTCTAGATGTATGGTTTCAAGAAGACTAAACTGGTTCAAAATGTATATACTATTTTACAGCCTGCGTTTTGCACTTAACAGCTTGTCTTGAACATTTTCCCATATTATTTAATATTCTTTTACAATTTAATGGTTAATGGTTATAAAAATTTTACATGTAAATATACCATAACAATATTTTTTTTTTGCTGGGAGACCATTTTAAGTATACCTTTGTACACATCTATGAAAATTTCCTTAGAGTTAGTTCTTAAAAGTAAACCTTAAAAGTAAAGTATAAAATTTGAAAAGACATTTGAGTCATGTTGCTAAACTGTTCTGCAGAAAAGTAAGTCTGTTCCTTTTCCTGTACCTCAGCCAAGTGTATTATTACCATTTTTAAATTTTTGCCAAATATTTATTTTCATTCCTTTCTTTTTTGTTAGGGAGACTTCCAAACAAGTACAAAAGTAGAGGGTGTAATGACCCCCATGTACCCACCGTCACCCAGCTTCAACAGCCATCAACACTCTTGTTCTTGTTTCATCTTTGCCACTCCATATCCATTTACTCTTTTTTTCCCCCTAGATTATTAAGCAAATTCCACATTGTTTTACCTGCGTACATATCTCTAAAAGTAAGAATTTTTTTCAACAAAATGAAAAATACAATAGTATTATAACACCCACAAAATTAGCTATCATTCCTTTATCACCCAGTACCCAGATTCCATTTAGTTTTCCCACTTGTTTCAAATGTCTTTTTGGAATTGGTTTCTGTCACTCAGTGTCCACACTAAGATGTTAGGTTTCTCTTAATCTGTAACAATTTTCCCTTCCTTGTTTTTAAGTGTCATTTTATTTGTTAAAGAAAGAATATCCTTTGTGCCATAGGATTTCCTTCATTCTAGATCTAGCTAGTCATATGCTAGTAATGTAATTGAACTTGTTCCACTATCTGCTGTCTAGTCTATGAACTGGAAGTTGGCTCTGAAGGCCTGGGTAGATGTAGTTCTATTTTTTAATCGATAATATTTATAGTTAGTGTTGTATGCTTCCCATTGCATTACCTGGGAGTTACATAGTGTCTGATTGTCCCACTCCTAGTGATTGGTCAGCAAGGTCAGGTGGTGTCAGCCTGACCCAGCCATTCGAAAGTTCCTCATTGACCTTTCACCCAGAGCTTTTGGGAACCATTTCGTTTGTTGTCTGGATGCATTATTTCATTAGGAGTTTCAAAATCAAAATAATGACTTGTTAACTTATCATTCCTCCTGCATTTGTTATCTGGAGTTCTTTTCTAAAGAAGAACTTTCCCTCATCAACTATTTGGTTACCCAGAAATATAATCCACACAGCAAGATAAATGCTTGATTCTTTCCCTTGAAATATTTTCAGATAGTGATTTGGTGCCCTAGCAACCTCCAAAAGAGACCAGTGAATATGTTTTCTGTTTGTTTTGCTTTGCTTTTGAGCATCATTACAAATCCATGGGTTTTATACAGCTGTGCTTTACTCTTTTGCAATCATTCTTTTTATTGCTCACATTATTCCACTTTTGTCTCTTGAGAGTCCCTTTAAGTTCATTCCTTTGTCCTTTTGACTAATCGTAGGTGACTTGTAAACTTCTTCCTTTTTAGGCAGGACAAGATGTCCCAAATTCATCTTATACTTTTCCTTACCCCAAAATGAATCTCAGCCATTTCTCCAGGGAATCCATATTCCTTTTAGTGGGAAATTGTGTTTATTTTAGATACTGTAATCTAGACACCAAGGATATGCATTGCAACTGAATTGTCACTAATAGGCCTTTTTGGTGGGTAGGGTTAGGACATAAAACATTGATATTGATTATTCCAGTTCACATTAAATATTACAGGTGAGCTAACACAGAGGGTCAGAGTGACAAACTCACAAGAATCAGAGATCCTACCCACTATCAAACTTGACTAATATTTTCAAAGATATAATTATCACAAGACACAAGTCACAGATCTGTGCCTGCCAGAGCTGCTCCCAGGTCCTGTCTTACCTCAATTAAGATGTGCTCTGGCTTATTTTAATATATGTTTTTAATATATGAGGCCTTTGAGTGATTGATATGGAGTGTCACTTACACAAAAGGGAGCTATTTCGGTGATGAAACATCTCCAGTTTATTCCCTGATAACTGCATGGCTTGTGTGGTATTTTCTAGGAAGTCATGCCTGATAAATACTTACATCCTAGGTTTATGTACAGTGAGCAGTCTGGACAAACCAGGTCCAACCCGGTAAAGCAGTGCACAAGTAGGGACTCTCCTGGTGGTAAATACCTTGAGTGCATTTGCCAGAAGGCCTCTTGTTAGCATGTGTCTCAGATGATTTGATCACATCACCTCTCTGTCTCTCTGTTTCTTGGGCAGTAAAAAGAGAGAGTGGATTTCAAGTCTGCTGTTAGTCCTTTCCACCCATCAGGATTTTTGCTTCTTTTATGTTTGGGTCTCCTTGCCCTGATGCTGAAAATCATGGTACCTAACAACATTAATGTTATATTACTTTAATCAAACAAATAATAAAGTATATATCATTTCAAAATAACAATGGCAACCTTACCACTAACCACTGAATGCAGTTTAAGGTTTCTTTGTGGTTCTTTTTGTTCTTAGTATTTATTTTACTAGTGATTTGTATCAATAATATAATGTGTTTTAAAATCATTTCAGTAATGTTCTGTGTGGTCATACCAACAACTTTATAAACATTCAGATTCACTTGTTTTAGTTTTTCAATAATTGCTTTTGTTTTTTTTTATTCAAACTTGTTTTTAATGTATTATTAATACATGAAAAGGCTTATGTACATACGTATAAGTTGCATATGCATGACTTTTTGTGTACTCCCAGCTACATTAGACCTGGCTTATATGACAATTACTTCTAGACTTGCTTCCTTTGTCAGCCTCTTATCCATGTCTCTGCATATTGATCTTCCTAAAACCCAAATTTGATCCTATAACTCCCCTATTTACAACCCCCATTATCTTCCATTTGCCTATGAGATGAAGTGCTTGCTCCTTAGCAAGATTCACAAAGCCTTCTGTGTGCACATGGCCGCCATCTTCTGTGACTTCATCTCCCAAAGCTTCCCCCCATTTGCCCTTTTCCAGCGATGCTAAACCTATCACCCTTCTTCAGAGGCATATACAAGTTCACCCCACTGCTTAGGATACCTTCCTCACCCCCTTGCCCCAATCCATGTATCGCATTTCTGCTCATCCTTAAAGAGAAACTTAGGTTTCTCTTTTCTAAAGTAGTTCCTGAACCACCCAAGGGTAGTTATGAATCTCTTGTATGTAAGGACTTCTTATCTAGTGTCCCTGTTTTCACCCTTTCCCCTGATGCCAGTTATCTAATAACAGGCAGACTGATCCTACTTCCTGTTCACAAGCCACCAATGGCTTCCTGTCAAGTTCAGAATAAAATCCAAACAAGGCTTTATGTGATCAAGCCTCTCCTCTCTGACCTCGTCTGTCACTCACAGGACTCCAGTCACACTTGCTTTCTGCTGTTCGTTGGAACATTTCACACTTATTCCCAGTCCCCAAGACCATCCCCTGGGCTCGATGATTCTCTGGAAAGACTCACAGGACTCAGCATATAGTCGTATTTACAGCTATGATTTATTACAGAAAAAGAGTACAAAGCAAAATCAGCAAAGGGAATGGTGCATGGGGTAAGTCTGGGGGACGCCAGATGCAAGCTTGCAAGGGTCTTCTCCCAGGAGAGTCACACGGTATGTGTTTAATTTACCCAGGAAAAAGTTGTGACAACACGTGTGAAATGTTGTCTACCAGGGAAACTCCTTAGAGACCTAGTACCGGAGTTTTTATAGAGGGCTAGTCACATAGGTTCTCTGTGCCTAGCACATACCAAAATTGCAGACTCCCAGAAGGAAAGCAAGTGTTCAGCATAAGTCATATTTTTTGTACAGTTGGGGTGAGTCACTCATAACAGTTAGGGTAGTGGGAACCCTTCCAAAATCTTAAGTTCCCAGGCACAAGCCAAGGGCCAGCCTTGTAAGCAGGCCTTCTCAAGGATAGAAGTTTAGGCCTGCTATGTTCACTCTACTGTACGTGGCATACCCCTTTGGTCATTGGCCAGGTTGTCTTTACAGCAAAATTATTATCAATATGACCCAGACAGCAGAGTGAGACCCACCTGCAGTATTGATTTCAGTTGTGCTCTTCACGTGTCTTAGCCAAATAAGAAATCCCATTAATCATAAAGGTCTATCTTAGAAAAACAGGTAGCTTCCTCCTTAAGTTTTTGTTTTAACCTTTTTTACCTGGCTCTAAGCATCAGTTCAGGCCCAGTACAAGTCTGGCCGGTAAGTTGAAGCTGAGTTGAAAGCCTTCCAGGGCTGAGGCAGTGTCGTGATAGTCAGGGTACACATACAGAAGTACAATCCCAGAAGGAATTGTTGGGGATTCCCAGAGAATCTCTAGAAACGGAGCATTTACAATCGTTGGGCACCCCGAGCAAGACCTAAATTAGGCAGTGTGATGTGGCTGCCCACCATGGGTATCTTGTCCTGGGGATCCCAGTCCAGTGCAAACAATTTAGTTCAGTGCTTGGTTTCAGGGGGACTGGCAATCAGTTCCAAACAGTTTTGTTGCCTGTGACAGCGGTTCATCCACCTCGTGAGTGTGGTCAGCACCAGGAGGTTTTCTGCGTGGGAAGTGCAGGGGTTGGGTCAGCTCCTGCTGCCCCAGTCAGCGCTGCCGGGTGTGATCATAGCTCAGCTGTCTGAACTCAGAGCACTCTCAACAGCTCGGAGAGGGGCACAGAGAGTTTTCCTTCAGGAAAAGGAAGAAGCTTCCAGAAGTAATTTCGAAGAACAAATCATAATGCCCTCTCTCCTCCCATGTGCCTTTCTGGCTGCAGGGGTTTTGGTGTATTTCCCTTGGTGGTTCTAAAATCAGTGTTTTCCACTCAACATTCATAATTTTATGTTTTTACAGTCATCCCCTACTCTCATCCAGACCTTTCGTCTGGAGGGGTTCTGTGAAAGAGGTGCAAAACATCTTCATAGAGAAACCCCTTTATACAGCCGAACCAGAAAAACGTCCTATTCATGAATCGGTCAGGACAAAACTCCTGAATTTTCAAAAAATTTCAAAATAGTTTTACATAACCTCCCACCGCTTTCACTCTGGTGACTTTATCTGGTGAACAGCCTAGAAAAGATCAGCCCCTTTCTGAGGATGGCTGCATGACTAATCAGCTTGCACTCAGGCGTGTGCAGCAGGAGAGAGGCGAGGGAAGCAGAGTCAGAGGTGTCAGTCCATCGTTGCGAATGGCAGCTCTTCAGGCGACGCAGGCACAGGGAGTTGACCTCAGTTAGACATGCTCTGGAGGGGGTTGGAGTCGGCTCAGCCTGTGAGGAGTGATCAGAGGTCACAGTTGCTGTGATGTACCCTCTCCCAAATTGCAGCTTTCAGCTATAGCCACAAGTTAAGAATGTGGTCAGGCTCTGTGTCAGCACTGTACACGCAATCAGGAGCTTGATTTCAGATGGTCCCATCAAAGAACAAGTCCTCTCCTGCTGGGATTTGTATGGGACCCAGCCAGTGCAGCCGAGCAGCTATGATGTCCTCACAGGGTAGACCCCGCAGCGAGATGGCCTAATGTGCAGAGGTCACAGAGTATGAGTTCTCTTTATGAGCCTATGCCTGCTTTCAGTTCAACACAGCTCCCGCTTAGGCTGGAAGCTTATACCAGACAGTATCAGGCCTCAGCTTAGAATCAGATACAAGCAATTAGGATCTGTGAATTCAGGAGTTTAAAAAAAGTCAGAGGCTTTTCTTCAGCAGCAAAGACTAGATGCTACAGGCCAGAAAGGCCAAGTGGCAGATAAGGCTTTCCTATGACCGTCTGGTTTTGTCATTCTTCAAGTCCAAATCGACCCCTTCACAAATATGCACATCGGTCTCTAAGGGACAGACCTCCACTTTCACAAGCTCTCATTAGCCAACTAAAACCTGCTTTTTAGAACTCTAAAAGTAGATCTCCATCTGTAGGTCACCTTTCTTTCTTATTATCTCCCTTTTTCCAGAGGCTCCAACAAACAAAAATCCATATCTTCCATAGCAAAACTCATCAGTTACAGAGACTTGTTCTGTTTCCAATACTCAAAGAGAGTTTAAATTCCAACCCGCCCACTGGCGGCAAAAAGCAAGGAAGTTGTGTCCCACTAACACATTTCTTTTTTTGTAGCTTCCCTTGATCAGGATGATTCCTCTGGCATGTATGCAGTTACAAGCATTTAACATTTTATATCCATTTTTACCATACATCCAGATGTCATAACCACAAAATATAAAGTCACTAAAAAATTTTCCTTTTTTCTTTTTTCCTCATTGCCAATTTACTTAAACTCCTAGCAATAAATTCAGTGTTTGCAGGGTTAACATTGCAGCTGCCGGGGAAGATACAGGCTGGAATGCAGGGGAGGAAGCGGAGTGGAGGAGGTACTGCAGCAGCAGCTAGGCTGAAAAAACGGCTGTGGTGTGACCTCCCTCCCTTTTTTTGTTGTTGTTTTGTTTTGTTTTATCTAAAATGTTGCTCCAGCCCTGGGACCTGATTTAAACCCCACCCCCAGCCCACTTGGAGAAGAGAACAATGCAGATTTTTAACATTTTCGGCCTTTTTACCTTCGGGCATTTGGGGCCCCTTTTTCCTCCCATGGAGGAGAGAGCAAAACCCAAAGGCATCACTTTAGCCAGCATGGCCAGAAGCAGTGTGGGGTGCAGCAAGCCTGCTCTCCAGGAGTTGGATCTATCATGTTCAGATTCCACAGGTAACTTTTACCTCTCATAACATACAGCAGGTCAGCTACTGCTGCATACCATGCATAACCCCATAATCAGCTGGACACCAAAGATACATCACACCAGGCCCCTTCTTCTTCTTTTCCCAAAATTTCACCATGTATCAGTGAGTCTGGGTTGGTTTAGGGAACCCCACTTCTGATGCCAGTTGATATTTGGAGACCCCCTAGACCACCCCTGGGTACAGTGATTTGCTGGGAGGACTCAGGATATAGTTGTACTCACAGCTATGATTTATTGTAGTGAAAGCAAAATCAGCATGGGATGAGGTCCAAAGGAAACAAGGTGCAAGTTTCCCAAGGGTCCTCTCCCAGTGGAGTCACACAGGATGCACTTAATTCCCCTAGCACAAGTGACAACACATGGGAAATGTTGTCTTCCAGGGAAGCTCATTAGTGACCCAGTGCCTGGAGTTTTTAGTGGAGACTAGTCATGTAATCACTGTCCACCTGGAATCTACCAAAGTTGCAGACTCCCAGAAGAAAAGCAGATGTTGAGCATAAACCACACTGTTTGTACAAGCAGTCTAGATACAGTGAGTCACTAGGGTTAAGGTGGCAGGAACCCTCCCAAAGTCTAAGTTCCCAGATGCCAGCCAAGGGCCAGCCTTTCAAAGGATAGCAGTCATGTCTGTTGTGTTAACTGTTTTCTGCGTATCACCTCAGCAAACGTTTGTTGAAAAAGAATGAATGAAAGGCCACCAAGAGGGGAGTGATTACACTGTGGTATTCCCCTGTTACAGAATGCTCAATAGTCATTTTAAAAGGAACATGTTTTGTTGGCAGATAACAGGAAATCCATCCAACAGTGGCAGGAGCAGAGGTTTATTTGCCTCACATAACCAGAACTCCATAGATAAGGTGGTTCAGGGCTTGTGCCATCAAGGATTCCAGCTCCTTCTCTCTCTCCTGTTCAGTCTCCTTAGTAAATTGACTTCATCGTCATGTTTGTCCCAGGTGGTCACACCTGGTGGTAGCCGTATCTCCAGGTCCTAGGTCCTCAGGAAGAAGTGCTGCCTGCATCAGAGGAGCGGGAGCCTCCCTCAGAAGTTATTAGTAGAACTGCCAAAACTATCACTTGACCACCCCTAGCCCTATAGAGGTGAGGAAGGAGTTACGAATTGTTAGCCAGTCTACACTGGCTGCCACCTGAAGGAATGTCAGTGATAAGTGAAAATGTCACATTGTAAATAATTAGTATTGAGAGAAACCTGGGACCCGGGACCCTTTGCTGCAGTGCTGCAGTGCTTGCCCCTGGGCACACCTCTCCTCGAGCAACAAGTATATAGGATGGGACTGTATGGGACTAAAAATAACTGCCTGCATGGGACAGTGGGGCAAAATGATGGACAAAAGATAACAGAGACCAAAAAACCCAACTGCCACTTTTGAAGAGCCACTTTTGAAGAGCCTGGAGCAAAAGCAGGGGGTCGGGAGCAAAAGCAGGGCACTGCGCATGCCTCCTGCACACACCACCATAAAGGGGTGGGCAGACCACCTAAGCCACCGCTCCGGCCCAGCCCCTGGACACACCCCTACCCTCACCCCGTATAAGGAACCAGCTCTCGCCCCATTGATCCTCTATTACTCAGGGTGCTCCCGAGAAATATCAATAGAACTGGAGGCCCTCTGCTGGCAGAATTCCTTCTTGCTCTTGTTCTGTTAGGCCTTTAACTGATTGATTGAGGCCCACCCACATTGTGGAGGGTAATGTGCTTTACTCAAAGTCCATGATTTAAATGTTAATCTCATCCAAAAAACACCATCACAGAAACCCAGCGTTGTGTTTGACCAGACATCTGGATACTGTGGCCCAGCTAAGTTTATACACAGTTAACCATCACAGGTCCCTTATGGGAAAGAAAGCCATTTGTCCCCCCACATTTGCACTTGAAAAGAAAAATGAACCTCTTTTCTAGGAACAGTCATTACCTTTGGAGAAAGATAATTTTCAGTGGTAACTAAAGATGACAGTGTTTTTTCTTTAATTTTGTATACTTTCCCATTGCTTGGATTGTCTTTTCTACACACTACCCTAATAGTCTTAAAAAAAAAAATCAAATAACCAGTATCTTGGTCTGTTTTGAATGGCACTGAGCTTAAACTTAACTAAACATGCTTAAAATTGGGTTCTGAGGAAAGTTGGTTGAATAATAGGATAGCATTTTTGCTTCATTGTCACATGCAAGAGGGAGGGTGGAAAGGAATAAACAAACCTTAGTACACTGACTAAACAGAAGATAAATGGTTAAGGAAACATAGGCCATAACCTACAACAGGTCTAACTTTAATGCAGAGCTTTCTTTTATCGTTGTTTCTTTTGTTTGGTTGTACAAGAAGTTATTTGTGGAAGGAAACGCCTTTGGGAGACCATCCTTGTGGAAAAGCACCCCACCAGGGCTTTTGAACTCAAAATGCCTTTACAACCATTATTTAGTGAAACTCACTGTTTTGTTTTGTTTTAATATTTATTTATTTATTTTGGCTGCGTCGGGTCTTAGTTGTGGCACACAGGATCTTTAGTTGTGGCATGCAGACTTATTAGTTGTGGCACGCATGTGGGATTAGGCATCGAACCCTGGCCCCCTGCATTGGGAGCGTGAAGTCTTACTGGACCACCAGGAAGTCCCCACACTCACTGTTCTTAAGCAGCAGTTTTCCTGAGCAAGTTTCACTCTGGTTTCTGACTACCTGTCACCTGAGTGTCCTGAAGCTTTTGTCACTTTCTTCTGGGCACATGGGCCAGTGCTTGCTTCTTTTTCTTCTTTTGAATGGTTATTTTCACAGAGAGAACTGAGCTTATATGAACTCTGATCTTAATGTTTTTGTTCATTCTCTAGGTGACTACATTTCATTGATTTTCTGAAAAATACATCTTAATCCTTAAAGCAGTGCCTTCCTTAGTATAGTCTGCATGTCTGTCTGTCCTTCATTAATGTAATTCTCAACTCTAGTTAGCAATTCTCGACCTTGGGTGAAAACAGTCTTCTTGTAGCAAATAACATAAAATTGTTATTTTCCCTAGAAGATTACTATACCGTATTTCTCAGTCAACGGTAAATACCTCTTTATTTGGCCTATACCATTTGCTTTATCTCAAGTATGGTTTGCTTTAAGTCATCTGTTATTTGTGCTCCGTTTGTAGTACTTTAGGAAGTTTGATGTTGATTGGTTGGTTGATTGAGTTTTTATCTTTGTGTTTACTAAAATTGCTGAACACTATATGACAGTTATCTTGAGGTTGGTACCTTTTTAACGTTAAATAATTGTGTTTCAATTTTTGACTATAAATACATTTGACTATAAATATAATTTTTGACTGTAAGTATATATTGTGTGTGTGTGTGTGTGTGTGTGTGTGAGAGAGAGAGAGAGAGAGAGAGAGAGAGAGAGATACGCAGGCCTCTCACTGTTGTGGCCTCTCCCGTTGCGGAGCACAGGCTCCGGACACGCAGGCTCAGCGGCCATGGCTCACAGGCCTAGCCGCTCTGTGGCACGTGGGATCTTCCCAGACCGGGGCACGAACCCGTGTCCCCTGCATCTGCAGGCGGACTCTCAACCACTGCGCCACCAGGGAAGCCTGACTATAAGTATATTTGTGACTCTAAATATATTTGACTAAAATGCTACTTACTGCTGTATATTTGGAAGTACAAAATTGCTTCAAACAAGCAGCATGATTAAATAGTCGTCTTATTAACAGAATACCCATCTAAACTTATAGATATAATATCAGTCTTTAATAGAGTGTAAATGCTCTTAAAATGAGGAATTTACAGAGCTAAATCCCTTGGCTTTATCTATATGGATCAAGAGGTTGATGTTTTTGTCTTGTTTTGATTTTACAATTAAAAATGAGGAAAAGATATGAGTATTTGTATTCCAGGACATTTAATTCAGTACCAATAACAACATTCGAGCCACATTTACATTGTTTTCTCTTGGCAACTGAAGAAAAACATACAACCTAAAAGTTGCAAATTATGTTTTATTCGGGGACCTTACTGAGGACTGTATGGTGGGAGACAGCCTCTCAGATAGCTCTGAGGACCTGCTCCTAAGAGGTAAGGGGGGAGCCAGGATATATAGTTTTTGCTGGGAAGAAAAAAAATGTATGTAGTCAGACATCAAAATATTACTGCTAATCCCCAAAATCAGACATCTCAAGTTAATGATTTTAGTGCTTTTCTATGTTTGGGAAGATGCAAGAGTCTGGGCTCACTGAAATTATTCCTTAGATATGCATCTTAACTATATAGAGCCGGTATCCTGTTTTTCTCCATCCTGAATTCCCCTCAGGGTGCACTGTTGGGGACGCAGCTGCAGTGGCTGGTGACTCAGTGGCAGACAACATTCCTTGTTTACTGAATGGCAAACGACAGTCTTTGCCCACACTCTTGAATTCTTTCCACCAACATTCAAACATGGTATCATATCTGAATATTAGAAAAACCAAGACTTGGCCCCCAGTGCCCCTCCGACAACCGCCTTACTCCTGTACTCCCCTTCATAGCATTATTCTTGGGAAGAGTTGTCTCTATTCACTGACTTTGCTTCCTCTCTTTCCATTCTCTAATCTGAGTGTGACGAGGCCCTGGTCCCCTCCAGACCACTAAAGCCACTCTCCTCCAGGCACATTCTAATTGCTGAATACCTGGTCAGTTCTTGGTCCTTAACCTTACCGACCCCTCATGTATTTTTTTCCTTTTTCTGAAGATGCTTTCTTCTCTTGGCTGTGGTTCCTCGGAACCTGCCTGATGTTGAAACGTAAGGTTGCCCCCAAGACTCAGCCTTTATCTTCTGCTCTGTCTACACCATTCTCTAGTGACCTTTGATTCCATCTGTGTTGATGCCCAGATGTAACTCCTGCACTGTAGTTGATTTAACCAACCTACTTGTCATAAACCTTTGAGTTCTTTTTGGCTTTATGTTTTTAAAATTATGATGATGCACAAATGCTCTCTTGGACATACCTCTTTGTATCTTCGTGGGAGCACTTCTATTAAGTAAACATCCCAAAAGTGAAAAAATGGGATCGAAAGGTGTATGGAGCTTTTCAATTCTAACAGATATTATTGAATGCCCCTCTACACTCCTGCCAACAGTATGGAAGTTCCCATTTACCTATATTCTGGCCAGCGCTGAAGGATTACAGGTTCAGGTAGGGTTTGGGGCGGGAGCAGGGGGGTTGTTAAAAACCTTTCTAGCTTTCCTAAATGATTCTAATTGACTTTGCAAGAGCAAATTTCTACTAGTTTAAATATAGACCAGTCTGTTCGTTATTATAAGTTCTCAAATACTGTAAGTTAAATATCTTACTCTCAAGGTCTAAATAGATTGTGATACTATGTCATTTTTACATGAAGGTGCAGAGTTGACTTAACACATTTTTCTCCCTTTCATTTTAAGTGTCACATTTGATTACCGGCTATCATTAACTCAAATTGCGTATTCAGTCAGCCTCATTATGCCAGAGCAGTGATTACCATTGTTTTTTAAACTGGTACTGTTTTCATGGCTGTTTTTCTTTTTTTCTTTTTTTTTTTTTTTTTTTGCGGTACGAGGGCTTCTCACTGTTGTGGCCCCTCCCACTGAGGAGCGCAGACTCAGGACGCGCAGGCTCAGCGGCCATGGCTCACGGGCCCAGCCGCTCCACGGCATGTGGGATCTTCCCGGACTGGGGTACGAACCCGCGTCCCCTGCATCGGCAGGCGGACTCCCAACCACTGCGCCACCAGGGAAGCCCCTCATGGCTGTTTTTAAAATAATAGCTTCGAAATTCTTAGAGAATTTCTCCATGGAAGAAAATTAACTGAAATCAATGCTATTGTGAGGAATATCAACTTGAGATTATTGACTTGAAACCAGCAAGTCCCAGTCAGTACCTTCTGGAAGACTTTACAATAAGTTTAAAAGGTAATAGTAGTTTCCCTGTGGTGATTTTGCTTGGAGAAGATAGCTGAGAGATACAAATTTTCTTTCTACTAACTTAATAATAAACACATTATTTTGACCAAGATATTTCGATTTTACTAAATTGATAAATCAGGTGTACCCTGGGAGTTCTTACTGCTTAAGTTAGTGCTGACTCAGTAGTAGGTTAACACCTTTTGTTGCCAAAAATCTTTGGGTTCTCTCCAGTTTCTTTTCTGCTGTATTGTTCCATCACATGAAAACGAATGCTTTCATGTATTTGAACCACTTAGAAAATAAAAGTTCTGGCAAACTAGAATTCTTATGACAATTCTTATTTGCTTTTAAAACAGAAATTTCTGTTATCATAGGGAAAAATCAAATATACTTTAAACCATTGTATGTTATTTAAGTTGAAATTCAAGTTTACAAACTGCAGTTGTACAGATACTACCTTTCCAAAGCAAATTTGAATCTAGTAGCAGTGCATGGGAGCGCCTTTTTCAGATTCTATAGTCAAAGTGATGCCTCTGAGGTTGGTGATAAAGGATGCTTTGCTCATATGTTGCATTAAAGATCACTTCTTAAAAAGTGGACAAATCAAAGGTGAAAAAGTTATTTGCCTCTGGTCAGTGATTACCAGGATGGTGAATGACATTTATCTGGTGGTAAACCATTTTGAATTCGTTTGCCTTTCATAACTTACTGAAAATAATTTTCAAATTAGTCTTAGAATGTATTCTTCTTTACACAGGAAAGAAAGAGCATACATTTTCTAGCCTGTCAGAGCAGAAGTGCCAGGAATAAAATAGCAATCGCCATCTCCTAGACTCTTACCACCTTACGGGGCAGGCACCATGATGAGTCCCTTACATGTATTATTTCAGTGCATCTTTGTGAGTAACTCTGTGCAGCAAGGACTGTTATCCCTATTTGTAGATAAGGAGGTTATCTCCAAATAATTTTATGGGTAAGGAGAGAGATTAAATAACTTACTCAAAGTTCACAGCTAATAGTCAGTAGGGTTTGAGTCAGGTGTTCTGACTCCGGAACCTATACTGTTACTTACTAAGCTCTGCTGCCTAATTAAATTCTCCATGTAAAAGCAACCAATGAACGTTGGCATATATGTACTCGTACTTACCGTATGGTTGGAGCCTAGGCTCAGGCCCGGCCCTTTGGTATTCTCATATACCTCGTAATTGGCATTCTTATGCATACTCTTGGCTTCAAATACATCTGTAAACTGGAGAAGTTTCTTTTTGGCTACAGCTGAAAAGATGTCTAAGACATTTCACTTGTTTTGTTTTTTGTTAGCTACCTTGAATGTAGCAGGAGCAAAGCTTAACTTGTCTCTCTCCTGATCCATTTCATCCCTACCCAGTAACCTACTCCTCCTTTAGTGTTCTCTATCTTAGTAAGGACAACCACCTACTCACTTCCTGAAGCCTAATACCTGGGAGCCTTGATTCCTCTCTCCTCTCATCTGCACATCTAGTCAGTAAGTAGTACCATATCTCCTTCCTTAGCATCACTTGAGTTCATCCACTTTTTTCATTTCATTGTCCTCTTCAGGCTACCATTACCTCTCGATTAGACCACTGTCACAATCTTTAAACCGGTCACCTTGCATCCAGCCTGGCATTCCATTGTCCCCTCTCTAAGTAAAGTATAAGTATGCGCATGTCACTCCTACTTTAAACTCTTGAGTTTCCATTGTTGTCAGGATAAAATCCAAATTGAGTTAGTAAGACTTGTCAGGACCTCCCTAGTCTGGCTTCTTCGTGCTTCTTTAGCTTCTTCTCTTGTCCACTTTGACACTCACACTACGTGTTCTGAGATAATGAACTTTATTTTCTCTAATATGCCATGCTGTCTTTCATTTGATTCTTAACACATACTTTTCCCTTTGTCTACAACGCTTGTCCCCCTACCCCACCCCAAAGCATTTCATCCACCACCTCTTCCTAGACATCCGTGAGGTTCAGTGTAAACTGCAGTTCCTGATGGGGAACTTTCCTTTCCATAACATCAATCATACTTTTGTTTAATGTCTCTCTTCCTTGCTAGGCAGTAAGTTCCATGTAGCAGAGACCTCTGCTCCACCTCATTTCCAGCACCTGGCATAATTCCCAGCACCTAGGAGATACGTGGAAAGAACTTACAGAACAAATTAGAGATATGGTTTTTACCCTTAACAAGCTCAAAGTCTAGTGGGAGCTAGAGTATGGTAAAGAAAGAAGCTCAGTGAGTGTGATCAGTACTCTAATAAAATGCTGGGGGATCACAGAGGAGTATGTGAGTGATTAACTTTGCCTGGGGGAGCATTTTCCCTGTGTAACTTTATATTATTGAAGAAATTGACTTACAGCATTCAGATAGGAAAAAAAGGAGAGTTGTGCTGAGCAGTGGAATTGATTTAGTTGCATTTGCCTTATTTTTTGCTCACTGGTTGGGCAGCTGTTTTCAGTAGACTTTTGATATTCTAAGGTTATTATCTCAAGACCTCCCAAAATTCTAACCTAGATATAGAGCTGGGTAGTCAGCTAGCCATGCTCACTAAGTTGACTCACCTTCACGTCGTCCCTGAGCAAAATCAGTGCTGGGTCTTTTATGTTCCCCATTACAAATCATGTATCTGTGTCTTTGGATTCTCATAGTTGAAATTGACAGTGTTAAATCCATGAATACCAGAGGTGCTGTTCATGTTTAGATTTTTTTTTTTTTTCTTTCCAGCTTTGACTGCCATTGAAGGCACAGCTCACGGGGAGCCCTGTCACTTCCCTTTTCTGTTCCTGGATAAGGAATATGATGAGTGTACCTCAGATGGGAGGGAAGATGGCAGACTGTGGTGTGCTACAACCTATGACTACAAGGCAGATGAAAAGTGGGGCTTTTGTGAAAGTAAGTATTGCTCAGTAGGCGGCACATCCACATTGTTTTGTGTCTCAGGCAACAGTTTAAAGGCCTTTTTGTAGCCGTCCTTTTTCCACCTTTGTGAGAAATGGTCAACGTCGATGACGCGGTTGTTGCCTTAAAGCCTGGACGTCAGCGCAGGAAGCGTGCAGTGTACTTATTTCCAGACCGTCACTCAGGCGGCTTATCACACTTGTGACTTATTTAGAGGCGGTTTTCCATTGGTGTGCACGGGTTGTTCTGAAACTCTCAGGCAGGCTGCTAAATTAATTAATAATGAAACATTGTTTGGTAATAAAGGAAATAGAACATTCTGGTGAAGGTTAATTAATAGTGGTTAAAAGAAAGATAGATCATACCTTTCCTAAATACTTGAGCAAAATGCACTGTGCTAAGTTAACATTTGACAAATATAGTATATTTAACTGTCCTAAGTGTTCATGTCAGTACGAAGGGACTGACTTCTAAATGCAAGCAAGCTGTGTTTTGGGGAAAAACTTTATAACTAATAAAAAACAACAGAAAACCTTGAATATACCTCATTTGATACCAAATGACATTTTCAGAATAATGGCTCTGATAGACTATTTAGGCTTTCCTAGATATGTCATACAGTCCGTCTTTGGATGTAGGCCAGTATGATTAAGTACTCCAGATTAACACATCAGATTTTGTTTTTATATTGCAAGAACAGCTCACTTCTGTTTCTGTAAATATTAGTCCTCATGAAATACTCAAATGTCTCTTGGTGAGTTCTGTATTTCTGTTAAATGCTATATTACAGTAACAAAATAATTTTTGAGAAATCTGCAATAATTCTGTGATTTTCAGGGTTGTATTAGTGCATAGGAAAAAAAGTAGAGAACTTGAACATTAAATCAGGATCTGTAGTTAATAAAAATCAATTTTTTTACTAATTTTTGTTATGTAATTAATCAAGTACTTTCTCCTTGTAAAATATACAGCATTTCAGGTGAGACTGAAGTGTTCTTTGACTACAACAGTATTTTTCTGTTTTTTTTACTGTCCTGATTTTAGCTGACCTTGGCATATATAATCATAAGCTCCTACTGAAATTTTAGTTGAATTATATAAAAAGTTAGAATTACTAGCAGAAAAGTACCCTCCAAAAGCAGGTCGATATTGCTTTCTCTGAAAGAAAGTGATTTCAATGAGGTTTTTTTTTTTTCTAAGTCTTATCTTTTGTCAGATAAAGGCCATGCTGAAAACCATGTGTCTTTAGAGTCAGACTTGGAAATGGTGAAAGATCATGGATTGTGTTTGCATGACCACCCAAAAGAAAGAATACATACTGATGTTTGATAAATAATTAGTGCAGAATTATCCATGTAAATGCAAAATGTAAATTTTATTTTTAGCTGAAGAAGAGGCTGCCAAAAGACGGCAAATGCAGGAAGCGGAAATGATGTACCAGACTGGGATGAAAATCCTCAATGGAAGCAATAAGAAAAGCCAGAAAAGAGAGTAGGTAGCACGGCCAACTCCATTCTTACCCTGTGATAGGCCATTACTGAGATAAATGGATAAGTACTTTTTAAATTTAATATACTGCCAGAGACAAAGGATTTCTTAAGTTGCATTACAAGAAAACTCAATATGATATATGAACATTAGGGGCATTACTTTTATCAGATTTTAGCTTGTTGGGGTAAAAAGGTCCTAAATACCAGTCACAAGAATGAACAGTGAGCAAATGGCAATATTTGATTAAGTTATAGTAATTTCTCAGAGCCAGGAATACATACAATATCCAGAATTCAAAGTGACATAAAACAAACAAAAGGAATTGTTGTCGGGTGTTTTCTGATTTTTTTCGTTTCGCTTTGTAATTTTCTTGCAAAGTCTAGAATTTAGGAATGAAAGAACATAAAACAGGTGATTGTCCTGTAACATTTTATGTCCCTTTAATTTCAGCTGATTTTTGTTATAGTCTGTGCAAAGAAGACAGTTGTGGTGGTTATCATTCATTAGATTATTTACCGGACACCATATTATTACAGTTCTCACATTGCAAATCTAGTTAACTTTGTGTGTGTGTGTGTGTGTGTGTGTGTGTGTGTGGTACGCGGGCCTCTCACTGTTGTGGCCTCTCCCATTGCGGAGCACAGGCTCCGGACGCGCAGGCCCAGTGGCCATGGCTCACGGGCCCAGCCGCTCCGCGGCATGTGGGATCTTCCCAGACCAGGGCACGAACCCGTGTCCCCTGCATCGGCAGGCGGACTCTCAACCACTGCGCCACCAGGGAAGCCCTAGTTAACTTTTTTAATCGAATTTTTTAGGATTACTATGAGTGTAATTAGAATTCCAAGATATTGCAATAACAGAACTGGTACCTTATGTAAAAACAAAAGTAAGTTTTGTAAGTAACACTACTTTAGTAAAAATAAAATATCAGAGGGATTCTATAGAATAAGGAAGTTAAGCTGCATTTTAGGAGATCTTGAAAAAAATGTCAGCTCCAAAATATTGCTAATTTGTTTTTTCATTACTTATGTTTAAAGAGCATATAGGTATCTTCAAAAGGCAGCAAGCATGAACCATACCAAGGCCCTGGAGAGAGTGTCCTACGCTCTTTTGTTTGGTGATTACCTGACACAGAATATCCAGGCAGCTAAAGAGATGTTTGAGAAACTGACTGAGGAAGGTTCTCCCAAGGGACAAACTGTAAGTATACTTTCCGTGGAGGATCTCTCCGCATACAGCACTGGTTTATTTTAACAGCGTGGTACTCTTCGTTGCCCTGACTTCCTTTAACAAGTAATACTGTAAATATTAATTTTGTGACAGATCATTTTCCCAGTCTTCTTGGACAGTCTTTTTCCTTAGTTTGAGAACATTTATAGTCACTTAAGGCAGTTTTGCAATTGCATCTTGCCAAAATTATATTTGTAGCTTTCCAACTTAAATCTTCAGAGAATTAAACGAAGGTAATTGTTTTTTATCTGAAATTACTCACCGTTGTATTTTTTTTCCCTAAGGTCAGGTGCTCCAGCTCCTGTTAATCTTGGTATTTTTGTAAAAAAATATTTTGTTACAGAAGCAGTACATGTCCTTTATAAGGAAACTAGAAATACAAACTAAAAAAGCTAAGAAAATAAACATCACATATGTACCTCCCAGACATAGGCACTGGTAATATGTTAGTCCATGCATACCCTTCTAGACCTTTCTCTTCATGTAAATTCTTTATTAAAATAAAATGTCATCGCCTGCTGTTCCATAACTTGCTCTTTTCAATCAATAGCCTTTAGCCCTTCCACTTCCAGTAAACTTTTACATCATATAACACCCATACCATATTCGTACGGTGTTGAGCCAAAACATTTTCTTTATATCTGTTTTGTCCAAATCAGTATTTGGTCCAGGACTATACTTATATTTGGTTGCTACTTCTAGCATAGCCCGCACCTTTTTTTTTTTTTTTTTCTGTGTTAGAGATAGGGCCAGTTTTTCTACAGAATGTTCTGCCTCAGTTTGTCTACTTGTTTCTTCATAGTGTCCTTTAGTTTGTTTCTTCATCATCTATGTTTCCTAAAACTGAATGACACAGCTAAAGGCTGATGAACTCAAGTAAAATGTTCTTAGTTAGGCTACTGTGTAGCGGATGTTCCGATTCCATATTGCCCTTTGAGCCAGTTGATACATAATATCTGCTTGACGCCCCACTAGTAATGGTAGGATTGATGCCTGGGTTTAGGGGTCACCACATTTATTTAAAATGCCCTCAATAGAGGGAAGGGAAAGGGGCTGGGGATTGAGTTACTAATCAATTATACCTATGTGAAGAAGCCTCCATACAAATCCCTCAACTCTGGGGTTTGGAGAGCCTCCAGGTTGGTGAATACATCCACGTGGCAGGAGGTGGTACACTCCAACTCCATGGGGACAGAAGCTCCTGCACTCAGGACTCTTACGGACCTCGCCCTTTGTACCTCTGCATCTGGCTGTTTATCTGTATTCTTTATATTGTCTTTTAATTTTGTGTATAAGTTTTTTCATGTAAAATAAGCAACTTTAGTTGAATTTATTCATCTTTTATGGTTTCTGGGTTTTGTGTCCTACTTATAAAGGTGTTTTGCCCACTTAAAAGAAAAAAGGTCTTCAATAATAAAGATTTATCAATGGTGCGGGATTTGCTTAAAGATAAAACAAAATTTCCAGTCACAGAGGAAGTCTGTTTTCAGACTATGTAACCAGTAAAGGCATTTGGACCATTGTTTTCCACAGGACTGATAACCTGATCAGTATGCAACTCTTATGTAGTCTTGGTTTTGGTTTATAAACAGGTTATATCTTAATTGCTCCCCTTTGTTTTCAAAGCTTTTTTTCCCTTTTTACATAAATCAGGTTATGTAAAATTCACACATACATTCTTTATCTTCAGACACATTCTGTTCTGAGGAATGGTTTTACTTTTAAAGCATCTTTTCCCTCTAATAATAGAACCTTACAATGCCACAGTGCTTTACACACTGCAAAGCACTCTCTCCACCATAATTAATTCTAGCTGATGAAGCAAAGCACCAAAATCACAGTGGCTTCACACAGCAAGGAGTTAATTCTTGTTTATGCCAGGTCCCATGCAGCTCTCCTGCCTGAGTTACTCTTCATATGGTGACTTAGGGTCAGGGGCTGCTTCTGTCATATAGCTATATACCATCTGGAACACGGGGCTTCCAAGCCATCATGAAGGGAGAAGGGAGGACTGGAGGATTCTCTGGGATGTTTTTAAGGGCCAGGTCTGAAAATGGCTTGCATCCCCTCTGGTCACGTCCCAGGCAGTGGCCCTACCTAACTTCAAGGGAGGCTGGGAAATGTAGAAGAGCTTGTGGCTTTTGATGAGAATAGCACCTGCGTTTACAACTTTAGCCTATGCTTTCATGTCATCAGGGATGATCCTCAGAGGGCAGAGGGTAGAACCTTACCAATACATTGGTTGGCTGGTTGGGTTTTTTTAAGAAAACTGTGTATGCTCCAGTGTTGTAAAGTGACCTTTCTCCCTTGACCCCTTCAACTTAGCCCCTTGCTGCCTCTTTTTATTCCTGCGATAGCTTATTTAGTAATCTCTTACCCACTATCATTGTGTATCACCCTTCACATAGATAATATGTTGATGTAATGATACAGGAGACATTTTGTTTTCATAATAGCTGTTCATCAAGAATCAAGTAAAAGTCATATTTAAATGTGTTCAGCTTCGGTTTTCTAGTTGATGTTTTATTAAGTTGTCTTTAATCTTCAAGCTAAGCTTTTTTAGTTGCTTAAAGTTATATTTCATTATGTAATTTGTAAAACCTTGAATGCATTTCTGAGGCTTTTTAATTCCACAGTTGTGCTTATTTGCAACTGTTCAAATCTTTTAGCATTTAAAGATTCTTGCATCTTTTCATGGTTCATAAAACTGTCTGCCTTTTATCATTTTGTTTCAGGCTCTTGGCTTTCTCTATGCTTCTGGACTTGGTGTTAATTCAAGTCAGGCAAAGGTAATATTATTAAAATTTTATTGTATATTACAATTTGAATTGGGTAAATATGTAACTATGTTGAGTTAAGCGTCTTTTGTTCTTTCACAGGCCCTTGTTTATTATACTTTCGGAGCTCTTGGGGGCAACCTGATAGCCCACATGGTTTTGGTAAGTAAGACTTAAATGGAAGGCTAATAACATTGAATAGTTGGTTTACAAGTGGCCACAACTTTTCTAGATTTCATGATTGAAATTTACTTATATTCATTAAGACCCAATATTCAATTGAATGTCCTTCAGCTTCTTGTTAATGGATACAGCAATTGAATGTACGTGTGGATGAAAATTGGTAGAGTCCACAGTTTGTCTTTAAAATGATTAGTTTGGCTGATTTCCCTTAAAATAGAAATCTGATAAATGGTTCTTTCTCAATTTTCTATAAGTTGGAATTGTTTGTCAGAATCATTTTTTAGATTGGGTTATGACAGATTTTACATTTAAATAGATGAAGGGCTAAGTATACAAATAACCAGTGTCCTATAAAGTTCATTACAGAGTATCTCTTATGTATTACCTGATAGTGTTGATCACTTAAACGGCTTAGTGTTAAAATATAGAATCTTTCCACCACGTTCTTTTTTGCTGAGGTGTTTAATCTGCCTTCTACTTTATAAATTGACTTTGGGTGAGTCCACATGACCTCTGACCCATATTACTGTGTTCCAAATGAATATGTAAGTTCTTGCAGGAATGTAAAGAATAGATTGAGCAGAAATGAGATCGAAAGCAGAGAAACCAGTCCAAAATCTGGAGGGGGCTATAGGCCTGGTCATTGATGGGATTATGAAACTTAACAAAGAAGGAAAATGTAGTTTTCTGGCCAGTTGGGTAGATCCTGGATAATTTTCCCTATGTGTATTCCAAAAATATTTACTGAATACTTGTCCTTAGAATTCCAAATATCAGTAGGATATAATACCATCGCACAACAAGCTTTTAATGTAGAAAGGGAGACATGAGTAAGGAGGTCGTTACAATACAGCATGAGAATGTCAGGGAATCACCTAAAAGGCACCTCACCCATACTGGCATTGGAAGGAGATACTTCTGAAGAAAGGAGCAACTAAAACGTTGGAAAATAGAATGCCAGGTAGTCTGTCAACAGGACAGGTAGACAGGGATCATGTAAACAGCTGTACGTCACACCAGAGAGCTTGGGCTTAGTCCTGTTACAGAGGTAAACTGCTGAAGGAGTTTCAGTAAGTGAAAAACAAGGGCGTTGCTCTAGGTTTCTGAAACACTCCTTACTAACTTTGAAGTCTTTTTCACTTGTTTGTTTAATCTCCAGGAACGTTTATTCCTCAAACAGTAATTGGAAAGTTATTTTTAGATGAATTTTCAAGAAATATTAGATACATTTGACACAAATCTTTTTAAACTACTTATCAGTCTCCTTAAATGGTGGCTACAAAACAAGAACATTAAGTATGAATATTATACATGTTATGGGTCTTCCTTGGTGGTGCAGTGGTTAAGAATCCACCTGCCAATGCAGGGGACACGGGTTCGAGCCCTGGTCTGGGAAGATCCCACGTGCCGCGGAGCAACTAAGCCCTTGCACCACAACTACTGAGCCTGCGCTCTAGAGCCCGCAAGCCACAACTACTGAAGCCCACGCACCTAGAACCCGTGCTGCACAACAAGAGAAGCCACCTCAATGAGAAGCCCGTGCGCTGCAACAAAGAATAGCCCCCACTCTTCACAACTAGAGGAAAGCCTGTGCACAGCAATGAAGACCCAACGCAGCCAAAAATAAATACATTTATTTTTTAAAAAAAATTAAAAAATATATTATACATGTTATTATACAGTCATTCCCTAAGGATTGTTAAAATTGGTAAAGCTATTTGAGTCTGTGCTAAATGGCTCCAGAGAGCTCTGTCTTCTGCTCTTTATAATTAACTATCTTCCCCCTTATTCTGAAGTCATTTATTGCTGGTATTACTGTGCCTGTTTTAGTAGTCTCTTGTCTTCCCTATTTCACTAATTTGTTCCTTCTTTAAGAGCTACTTTGGAAGATTAACCTGTTTTTGTTAAAATTGTATCTGAAGTAAAATTGAAATCTGTTCTAAGCAAGAGCCCAAGCAATTTTCTCTTATAGGTAAACGGGCACACTGCATACATAAAGTTGATCACATCTATTTTGATTGCTCTCGGAACTTTATTATTTATTTCCTAGTTCTTAGCCTGGTTGTTGAAGTTGCTGAGTAAGTTACCTCAACGTAAAACTCAGGATAAATGATGTAGCCAAGTACTTGGATCGAAGGACAGCAAAATTACATTCTGCTTATAGTTAGCTTTATTTGTTCCCACAAGAATGCCACTGAAGCATGTGAAACTGCCTTCTTCTCACCTGAAGTTGTATTACAGGGTTACCGATACTGGGCTGGCATTGGGGTCCTCCAGAGCTGTGAATCTGCACTGACTCATTATCGTCTTGTTGCTAATCATGGTATCTACCTTTTTGCCTTTCCCCCTTACCAAACCCCCCAAAAAATCCAAACAATTAATTTTAAATACATCTATTTTCATTGTACTACTTGAAATACTGTGACTGTTTCTCTCAAGTAGAATCATCTTTACACTAGTTGATTAAGAAGTACTTTTCAAAAATTTGCTTTGGGTTCCACTTCTTAATATTATGTGGGGAAAAAGAAAACCCTGAATTTAGATTACTATTTTGTACTCTATAGACCACTATGGAAACAGTTTCCTTCAACATAGTGTCTGTCAGCATTTGGCAGCTGCAATTGTACTTCCCTCTGTGGGACAGTCCCTCTGACTTTCATCCCCATCATTACTTTGTCCACATTTCAGTTGCTAGTGATATCTCACTGACGGGAGGCTCAGTAGTACAGAGAATACGGCTGCCTGACGAGGTGGAAAACCCAGGAATGAACAGTGGAATGCTTGAAGAAGATTTGATTCAGTATTACCAGTTCTTAGCTGAAAAAGGTGATGTGCAAGCACAGGTACGTGTTTAAACATCTCCCGCGAGATCTTACTGCCTTGTATGTGACAGCCTCTGGGGGCAAGCACTTATATCTATAACATTTTCACGGAGCTATTATTAGCTACATGATTACCACACTCTCACGACCTTCTGTTTGGACTCACCTGGGATGTGGCCCAGGCATATTGATGGTTCCGTGAAAGCTGGCCGGGGTGACTCCGCTGTGCACCCCTGTTGGAAACTGCTGCTTAAATGGAGCGGCGTTGCGGTGGTGATGAAGGCTCTTCTGGGGGTCACCCAGGATGGAAACTGTCACCCCCCCCCCAGACAAAAAGTCTCTGGCACATTTGGAATTCAGAATTTCTTCAGAGCTATCCATGTTTCCTTTCCTTAGACTATAATTTTCTCAAGGTCAAGGACAGAAGTAGGCTTGTTTAATGTAAACTGTATGATATATTCAGTACATCAAAGTATCATGTATAATATGCAGTTTCATGGGTTGTTTTGATGATATTAAAAAGGAGAACTTCGCTGTCCATTTTAAGAACAGTTAATTTTCAGACTAACAGAAGGGAATATTTTTAAAAATAAAGAAAAAACTTAAGCCATATCTTAGCTCATGGAAATTAAAATAAAGTTGTCTCTTCTGATTACACATCTTTCTTTTATATGACACCAGTTAAAATTCAAAACACTCTAAATGCTTAACAGTAGGGAATTGGCTCAAATATGACACTCCAATATAATGGAATTCTATGTGGTCATTAAATATTATGTAGAATACTGCTTAATGTAGAAAGCTGATTTCAGTGTATTAAATGAAAATCTCAAGTTAAAGAAAAAAGTGTGTGGTACAGTATATCATTTTCTTTTTTTTTACTTACTGAGTTATGACATGAATACAGAAAAGTACACAAAACTGAAGTACAGCTCAATGAATTATCAGCAAGGGAACCTCTTTTGTGGTGTAACTAGGACCCTAGAAGCCCCTCTTTGGAACTCTTCTTCCCTCTTGCCCGTGGGTAACCACTGAGCTGGCGTCTAACACCATAGATTGGTTTGGCCTGTTTTTGAAGGAGTCTTATGTAAAAATAAATCATATAGCATTTTTTTGGTATCAACTTCTTTTACTCAGCATTATGTTTTTGTGAAATCAATCCATGTGTTTTCACATAGCTGTAATTCATTCATTTGCATTGCTATATAGTATTTCATTGTATGAAACTACCACAGTTCATCCATTTTATTCTTCCCAGATTTGGGCTGTTACAAATAATGCTCTGCATTTTCTTGTACATGTCTTGTGCAAATACTGTCTCAAATTTTTATAGCTTTATAGAATTTGATAGCTAGTATAATACATTCTCCCACTATCATATTTTCATTATATTTAGCTCTAATTTTTATTGTGATTTCTTTTGACCCGTGTGTAATTTAGAAATGAATTGCTTAGTTTCCACATACAGTCAGCCCTTTGTAACAGCAGGTTCTGCATCCAAAGATTCAACTAACTGTGGACCAAAAAATTTTAAAACAAATTTTTTTTTTCAGAAAGTTCCAAAAAGCAAACTTTGTCACACACTGGCAGCTATTTACATAATATTTACATTGTATTTACAACTATTTACATAGCATCTACATTAAGTATTATAAGTAATCTAGAAATGATTTAAAGTGTACGGGACGTTGTACATGGGTTACATGCACATACTATGCCATTTTATATAAGGGACTTGGCGTCTGCAGATTTTGGTATCTGTGGGGTTCCTGGAACCAGTCCCCCATGGATGCCAAGGGACAACTGTACATGGGAATTTTCTGATTACCTTTTTTGTTGTTGATATCTGGCTTAATCTACTGTAGTCAGAATATGCTCTGTATGACTTCAGTTGTTTGAGAGTTCTTGCAACTTGCTTGATGCCCCATCTTGGTCAGTTTGGGCAAATATTCTGTGCACTAAAGAGAATGTGAATTTCTACAGTCGTTGAGTGTAGTGTTTGATATGTGTCAATTGTCGTGTTTCTTAATCCTACTGTTCAAATCTTTTGAATCCCTACTGAATTTGGCTGCTTCTTCCATCAAATGCTGAGGCAATATTGCTGAATTTTTCCACTCTGATTGTGGATTTGTCTCTTTCTCTTTTTAGTTTCATCAGTTTTGGTTTATATATTTTAAGCCATGTTGAATGCATAACATAATATTGTTATCTTTCTGTTGAGCTAACTTTTGTATCATGAAATGACCTCTTTTATCTCCAGAAATATTTTTTTACTTTAGTTGTATTTTGCCTGATACTGGCATAGCTACACTACTTTTTTTTGGTTAGTATTTACCCGGAATATCTTTTCTATCTTGTACTTTCAACCTTCTAATGTTTAACGTATGTCTCTTGCAAGCATCATATGACTATTTGTTTATTTTTCTTAATCCATTCAGTCTTTTTTTTTTTTTTTTTTTTTGCGGTACGCGGGCCTCTCACTGCTGTGGCCTCTCCCGTTGCGGAGCACAGGCTCCGGACGCGCAGGCCCAGCGGCCATGGCCCACGGACCCAGCCACTCCGCGGCATGCGGGATCTTCCCAGACGGGGGCACGAACCCGTGTCCCCTGCATCGGCAGGCGGACTCTCAACCACTGCGCCACCAGGGAAGCCCCATTCAGTCTTTTAAGTAGAGTAATTAGTGATATATTTGAGTTTCAGTTTTCTACCTCACTTTTATTTTGCTTTTCCAAGTTCCTTTTTCTCTCCTTTCTTACCCTCTTTTGGTTTGAGTTTGTCTGTGTTTTAATCCTATATGTTTTTGAACCCCACAAGATACTATTCTTTTATATAGTCCATCCAATTTAGATTTACTCACAAATTTACCTTTCTCTTGTTCTGTATTTCTTACTGCATCTCCAAGCTTCCCAGGATAATTTTCCCTCTTCTTAAAGAATACTCTTTAGTTCAAAAGATTTGAACTTTTCTTTAGCTTATGTGGAAATGCCTTTATTTCACCTCTATTTCAGGATACTTTGCAACTAAAAGCAGACATTTTTAGTTTTTTTTTAAATGTAGGATATGGACTTCCCTGGCGGTCCAGTGGTTAAGACTTCGCCTTCCAGTGCAAGGGGTGTGGGTTCAGTCCCTGGTCGGGGAGCTAAGATCCCACATGCTTCTCAGCCAAAAAAACGAAACATAAAACAAGCGATATTGTAACAAATTCAATAAAGACTTTAAAAATTGTCCACATCAAAAGAGTCTTTAAAACAAACAAAAAAAATGTAAATTAGAGTAATATCTTAGGGAATTAAGACTAAATGTTTAATTTTCTGTGTTATGAACAGAAACCTTTTTGTGACCAAATGGTTTCTTGTTGGTCTAATTTCATTACATGTCAGAGGCAGGTGCTGCCATTTACTCTTGCCTCCTTTTTGTTCATTTTCAGGTTGGTCTGGGACAGCTGCATCTGCACGGAGGCCGTGGAGTAGAACAAAACCATCAGGTAACCTGCCTGTTCTTAGGGCTTTACATTTCATATTGTAGCAAGAAATGATGCTCCAGATATATTTCTTGCTAAGTCAGTGACGATATCAAGCTTTGTGATTAATGGATGTTGGTAACATCACAAATGAGCTTTCAAGATCTAACCCCTGAGGAAACTGAGGAACAAAAATGTGATCATACCTCGTAGCAATGGGAAAGGTTTTATTAATTCCAAAACCTAGTTCTCAATACGGCCGAAAATGCATAAACAATGTCTTGGTTTTCTATAGGTGTTGTGATAGAAGTATGTCTTTAAAAACTCCTATTGGAAAATATTTCCTAGAACTGAGGAAAATTCAGTGTTGAGTTTGTGAGAAATTAGGAGTGTACAACTATAGTAGTCAGATCCATATCCACTCACCAACTTTGGTCTGCTTTTTGTCCTGTGTATTGCTCATCTGCCATCAATATACCTATCACTTGTGTGGATAACTGCCCGCCTGCATTTCCTAAGCAATAGCCTGTCTTTGTAAACTGTGCATCTGATCGTGCAGTTCCATTGCTTAAAACTCTTCTTGAGTGGTCTGTGATTTCTAGTAGCTTGGAAACCAAAACCTTTAACATGACCTCCAAGGCCTTGTACCAGTCCCTATTTACCTCACCAGCCCCTTGCTTTCTGAGTCACAGGCACACGGACCTTTTCTCAGGTCTTTGAAAATATTAAGAACCTCCCTGTCTCAGGACTTCTGGAAGGCCAGTCCCTCTGACTAGAGTGAATATTATTATCATCCCACCTCCTTTCTTCACATAAGAATCCTACTCATTCTCCAGAACTCAGTTCCAGGATCTCTTCCCCTGAATGTCTCCACTGACCACAACCCCACTCCAAGACTAGGCCATGGACCACAGTTATGACTTCTGAAAATCTGTATTCCCTGTGGCCTTTGTCCATTATAAATTAGTTAATTATGTAATTGTTTCCCCTGCTAGAATATAAGGTCCAAAACAGCATGAACTGTGTCTGCCTTGTTTGCCACTTCATTCCCAGCACCTGGCAGTGCCTAGCATGTATAATATTAAGTTCTCAATAAATGTTCTTCAAACTAATAAAACTGTTTTTCTACCACACCAGTTAAGTATTCTAATTAAGGTTATTTCAAGCACTATATTGTATCAACTTTAAGAATTAGTTTGTAACAGAATACATTTATCGCTAAAACTATACCAAATATTGATGCTTTTTAAAATTATTATTCAAACAGCATTTTGACAACTTTAAGTGTCTTTAGGTCATTAAAATTACATGTCATTAGGCCAGTGAAGCATCAGATGAGCTGGTTAGTTAAAATGTCAGGTGAGAGAACAGAATTCTGGTTAAGAATTTGCTACATAGCATTACACAACAAGTTTTGGGACATTCTTGGTGGTGTATGCTGCCTACCTGTGAAACAATTACACAGTGATAAATTGTCACAGAAGAAAAGGAGTTCCCAATATATAACTGCATGAATTCAACCAATATTTGAGTACCACCTGTCCCATTCACTGCAAGGCATTCAGGATACAATGCTGGACCTTACCCTTGGTCCTTACCTTTACAGAGCTTCAAGTTTAATAGAAGCATTAGGTAATGTTTAAATGATCACACCAACGAATATGTAATAAATTGTGATTATTGTTACAAAGGAGAATTAATGAGTCCAATGATAGGTTAATGAGGGGGAGGTGGCACTTGTCTCTGAAGAGACGTGGATGACATTTAAGTTGAACCTTGGAGGTAAGATCATTCCAGCCCAAAAAGAACATCATGTGTATAGGTCCTGAGGCAGGAAGGAACATGGCTGGTGTACCCAGAGTGCAGGGAGCAAGGTGAAACAGTACTGAGATAAACAGTGTCTGGTCACGTCAGTGTATTCCCTGCAGCACTTCAAGGGGCTGGAAGGCATGTTGAGATTTAAGAACAGTCGCTTTGGATGACCCCAAGAATAAATAAAAGCGGAAAGATCAGGGAGTGGAGCGTTCCAGATGTTCTGCTGAGAGATAATGCAGCTTACACTAGAATTATGGGAATGGAGGATAGTAGATGGATTCAAGATGTATCAGTATTTGGTGGTGAAAGAAATAGGACTTAGTGATGGATTGGATATGAGAGGGAAGTGGGGTGGGTACCTCAGACAACCAGGAGACATGTTGCCTTTTACTTAAACTGAGGTACTGCAGTATAACAGATTTTTTAAAATGTTCCTGAGGTAATTATTTTGGTTAAAAGCCAAGGGCAGGTTCTATTAACAACTAATAATTTTCATAAATTCCTTTCTCACAGAGAGCATTTGACTACTTCAATTTAGCAGCTAATGCTGGCAATTCTCATGCCATGGCCTTCTTGGGAAAGGTACTGTACATCCTGTGAACATTTTCTGTAATAGCAAGAGGTGTTCACATAGTAAGCACGTATTGTATTCATCATCTACAATTTACCAAATATAAGCTGGAAATAAAATTTCCGATACAAGCATATTATATCTTGTCTTAAGATAAGTGCTATTCTGAGGCATTTTCTTAAGTAACTTAAAGGTAACATAGCATTTGCTTGTCAGTATGTTAATTCTCCATCGAAGTTAACTATCACTGTCTGCACCCCTACTTTTTGTGTATTATACACAGTAATAAGGGATTTATTCTTTATGCTGTGCAGTTTTTTGCTAAGTCTGTCATAATTACCTGTTTACTTTCATGCTGAATAAGAGACATTTAGAGTGTGTTGAAATGTGTCTGCAGACCTTGTAATTGTCTTTAAATATGATAGCCATCACCCACCTCTCAATGCAGTTCTCTTCTCAAGCAAGGGAACCTTTAAGTCTAGAGACTTAATGAATAGATTCCATATGTCATGGCATAACCTCAAAACTTCCTTTTTTCATTATTTTGAAAATTAACACATTATAAACCAATGGATATTTTCATCTATAGCCAAGTCTTAAGGTTAGGAGGCTCAGATAGACTATATCTCAAAAGCTTTTACAAAGAGAAGATCTAACCAGTATTTGCCACAGCTAGTCATTTGGGACCTGAGAACTTTACATTTAGACTTCCTATTACAGCATAGAAACTGGTATTGCCTATCTTTTTTTTTATTTTTTCCCCATTTATTTATTTATTTGTTTGTTTATTTATTTATTTTCGGCTGTGTTGGGTCTTTGTTGCTGCACACGGGCTTTCTCTAGTTGTGGCGAGCGGGGGCTACTGTTCCTTGTGGTGCGCGGGCTTCTCATTGCGGTGGCTTCTCTTGTTGTGGAGCATGGGCTCTAGGCACGTGGGCTTCAGTAGTTGTGGCTCACGGGCTCTAGAGCACAGGCTCAGTAGTTGTGGCGCATGGGCTTAGTTGCTCCACGGCATGTGGGATCTTTCCGGACCAGGGCTCGAACCCGTGTCCCCTGCATTGGCAGGTGGATTTTTAACCACTTTGCCACCAGGGAAGTCACTGCCTATCTATTTTTGTTGGCATTTAACAACTTTTCATTTCAGCCCTCTCGATTCTTGCTCTGATTTACTAATTTTCCTTATCTCATAAAAAGATTTTCTTTACTTATTTCCTTAATACTTACATTGATAAAGACAGTACTACTGGTCATTCAGTTTTCCTTTCTCCTGGCCCTTTTATCAGTTCCCATACCTGGTACTATATAGACATTCAGTGCTTGAAACCTTTTAAGATAACCTTTTAGTTATTTCTTTTCCTGAATTTAAGACATACCCTGCATCTTATCATGGGGAAAGCAGTGGTAGAGGAGAAAGGAAGGTGGACATTGCGCTCGGCTCTTCTTTTCCTTGTTTAATCGCTTATCCCAAGCAATTGTTCAACCATTTGCGCTGGGACAGAGTGAGAAGAAAGATTTGTCTCAGGGTTTAAGATTTCTCCTTTTGACACATGAAAGGATGCTCAGCATCACTAATCATTAGAGAAATGCAAATCAAAACTACAATGAGGTATCACCTCACACCGGTCAGAATGGCCATCATCAAAAAATCTACAAACAATAAATGATGGAGAGGGTGTGGAGTGAAGGGGACCCTTTTGAACTGTTGGTGGGAATGTAAATTGATACAGCCACTATGGAGAAAAGTATGGAGGGTCCTTAAAAAATTAAAAATAGAACTACCATATGACCCAGCAATCCCATTACTGGGCATATACCCTGAGAAAACCATAATTCAGAAAGAGACATGTACCACAATGTTCATTGCAGTGCTGTTTACAATAGCCAGGACGTGGAAGCAACCTAAGTGTCCATCGACAGATGAATGGATAAAGAAGATGTGGCACATATATGCAATGGACTATTACTCAGCCATAAAAAGAAATGAAATTGAGTTATTTGTAGCGAGGTGGATGGACCTAGAGTCTGTCATACAGAGTGAAGTAAGTCAGAAAGAGAAAAACAAATACTGTATGCTAACACATGTATATGGAATCTAAGGGAAAAAAATGGTTCTGATGAACCTAGGGGCAGGACAGGAATAAAGATGCAGATGTAGAGAATGGACTTGAGGACATGGGGAGGGGGAAGGGTAAGCTGGGATGAAGTGAGAGAGTGGCATGGACATATATACACTACCAGATGTAAAATAGCTAGTGGGAAGCAGCCGCATAGCACAGGGAGATCAGCTTGATGCTTTGTGACCACCTAGAGGAGTGGGATAGGGAGGGTTGGAGGGAGGGAGACGCAAGAGGGAGGAGATATGGGGATATATGTATACATATAGCTGATTCACTTTGTCAGACAGCAGAAACTAACACAACATTGTAGAGCAATTATACTCCAATAAAGATGTTTAAAAAATCAAATAACTGTAGTTAATAAAAAAAGATTTCTTCTTTTGAGGTTGATCAGTGAACTGATTTTATATATTCATGTTTATAGATGTCATTAATTTGACATGACATATAATATATAAAAAATGTCTACTTTTAAGGTTTTGCTTTTAATTCTAAAATATCCTGTGGGGAATTTTAAACTTTTTTGAAAGATTCCATGAAATCTAACAAAACCAAGAAAGAGCTGAGATAGGAGAAAAATGTAATTGGAGAGAAGGTTACAGCTCATATTGAAATTGGGGTCTGTTTTCCAGATGTATTCAGAGGGAAGCGATATTGTACCTCAGAGTAATGAGACAGCTCTTCACTACTTTAAAAAAGCTGCTGACATGGTAAGACTTCATGACTCAGTATATATTGAAATGTGTACCATATTACTATTATTTTAATAAGAAAGTTTATTGTGTTAAGGGGATTAGTCATAATCGACTTACTCCATAAATTATTGGAAGCGCTTATGTAAGTGTGATTCATATGGATGAATTGGCTAGAAAAAACCTACTTGGTAAAAAGCGGTATGTATGTTTTTTAGGGACCAGATTATTGAATATTAATTCTCTGTTTCAATTTCATTGAGAAGTTTCCTGGTCAGGGAAATACTGATTTTAGTAATGGAATTGAGTGTTATATAATTTATCCTATTTGTGTTGCAACTTGAGGTTTAAAGCTTACATGACTGGGTAGTTTTGATAACCATGATACATAAGTTAGGCTTTCTTTGGCCCAGAGAAAGCTGCCTATGAATATTTAAGACCCTCTGGCTCCAGTGTGTACACTGACCTCTTTGTCAACTAGTGCATGTTACTGTAGTCCCAAATGTCAGTGGAGTGTTTCCCAAAGGGGCACTGTGACACTTTTTTAAAGATGTCTCTGTCCTTCTGAGTTTAGGTGAATACTAGATTTTTCTCTTTTCGGTCTCAAAACAATGATTGTCTTTGCTCCACAACATTGCACCAATCTTAAGCATATCCTTGCCACCTGATCCCAATATTAATTTGTTGATTCTGCCCCATGGCAACATCTTCTTTATTGGGGTGGGAGGTTACCAGTGAAAAACTACCAAAAAAAATGACCTACTTTTAACTTTGAAAAGATTAAATACATGTCATGTTTTATATCATAAATTCATGAAACAGATAGTCATAAGGTAAGTCACCAAAATTTAATTGTAAGTGAATTTACTGTTTACTCTTTTTCAGCAATTACTGAAAGTCAAATCTCTAAAAGTCAATATCATGTTCAGTCTGATGGGAAGGAGAAAATTTTGTTTTAAATTGAAAAGTACTAAAACATGTTTTGAATACGCTTGTAAATTATTTCTTTTGCAGTCATTTATTCTTGACTATTTTGTAATGAATCTTTCACTTTGTCTCTGGTTGGCAGGGCAACCCAGTTGGACAGAGTGGGCTTGGAATGGCTTACCTCTACGGGAGAGGAGTTCAAGTTGTAAGTCTTCAATCTGACGTCTGACTTTAATGAGCTGATGAGGTAGGGAGGTATTCCTTAACTAGCTCCCAGTCAGCCCAGGTGAGGCCGTTTCATTATAACTAGAGCTGAAACTCTGAGTTTGGTTCCCTACCACCCCTTACCCCACCCCACCATAGCAGCTGCCTTCTTAGAATGGCTGTGTCTCTGGCACCTTCTCCTCAAGGTATGAAGCTGTTTCTCATTGTTCCATCTATGCCCTCTACCCCACCTACTCTGCCATCTCTCCCAGACTTAAATATCTCCCTGCTATTTCTTCACCCAAGCCTAAGAAAATTCTTAAGTCCTCCCATGTAGAGGGAGAAAAGCCTTCTGTTCTACCCCTTGCCCTTCTAGCTACCACCTCTCTTCTCTCCAGCCCTTTCCTGCAAAGCCAGGTTTCCCCAAAGAATGAACTGTGTGAGCTGCTACCATTCACTCTTCAGCTCTCAGCAGTCAGGCTTTTACCTCATGTAACTACTCTACATAGCTCACCAGTAACCTCCTCAATGTCAACCCCACAGGACATTTTTTGGTTCTACCTTATTTGAACTCTTTCTTCCCGGGGGCTGTCTTGGTTTTCCTGGGCCATTGCTCTTCATTCTTCTGTGGTACTTGCTCATTGGATGCTCCTGGATCCTCCTCGCTGTCCTCATCTCTGTGTGATCTCTCCAAGCAATATGTTCTTTTAATTTGGGCCCGAAACTAAGAGCTAGGTACAGAATTCTAATCTGTAGGTATTTCCTAGCACAAAAGACAGTAATGTGGTCTCATTTTGATTCCTTCTAGCCATTTTAGGGTACTGAAATCCAGTAGTGACCTTTGTTTTACTTTTTCTTTGGGGATATGTCTGATATTTGAAATCTAATAATCATATAATGTTTGATAAGCTACGCAGGGAAGAACAAATAAGGAGAGAATTTTTCTTACTTAATATTAGAAATATTGAGGTTTAAAAGGGTTAGTTGGTTAATCGAAAAGATACGATGACTGTTTCTTAATTTCTGGCCCGCTGTTCTACTAGTGTCGTTTATGCTTTCTGAGAGCAGACATCTAAATTGTTTCACAAAATAGTATATTTGCTTTTTTTAACAGTCCTAAATGTTAATCCCCCATGACTTAAAAAATATTACCATCTTTGTATTATAAAAAATTAGAACGTCATCCTTTTAATGGTTTTAAGAATATTTTCTGTATGCTTTGTTAATTCTTTTTATGAATGAATCTCCTGGCTTCTGAGTATATCAGCCTTTTGAGCTTTCTTACCATGTGATCATATGACCTCTTTTTCTACAGAATTATGATCTGGCACTGAAGTATTTCCAGAAAGCCGCTGAACAAGGTTGGGTGGATGGGCAGCTACAGCTTGGCTCCATGTACTATAGTAAGTAATGCTGGAATTAATGATGGACACACCAAATCTAAATTACCTATTTTCCTCTAGATGCCACTATGATATGGAACTGAGAGCTATCGAATTTCTAGCTGGTTGATGTCCTCCCAGTTCAATGATGTGTGCATCTTGTGTTTCATTATAGAGTATATTAATCTGTATTGATGTACAAATCTATATTAATAAGATTCACATCTTTCCAGAGTAAGAATTCTGAATTTCATTTAGTTTTAGTCCTATGTAAGGCTTCTCTGACGCTTCAGCTATACCTTATTTAAGACTATTCCTAACCCCTCGTGTAATTTTCCTTACAGATGGCATTGGAGTCAAGAGGGATTATAAACAGGCCTTGAAGTATTTTAATTTAGCTTCTCAGGGAGGCCATATCTTGGCTTTCTATAACCTAGCTCAGATGCATGCCAGCGGCACAGGTGTAATGCGATCATGTCACACTGCAGTGGAGGTAAGGGCTTTTCTACCAACCTGTATGTAGGAAATTAATTTGCCCCATAGGAAAGTCTACTGTTTTATTTATTTTTTTATTAGAGTATAATTGCCTTACAATGTTGTGTTAGTTTCTGCTGTATAACAAAGTGAATCAGCTATATGTATACATATATCCCCTCTCTCTTGGACCTCCCTCCTGCCCCACACCCAGTCCTACTGTTTTAATTCTGGTTTGCTTTGCATGATTTCTTCTAGAGTAGAAACAGACTTAGCCAACTAGCACTGGTATACTGAAAGAAGGCTCTGAGGGTCTGTGTGTTAGAATCACACTTATTCCATTTGTCTCTCCCTCCTGGAATCAGCGTTTATAAGGGCAGATACTATTGTCTACAGTCTCTCTAACACCTAAGACAGTATCTGAGACATAGTCAGCATCAAAAAGTGTATGTTAAATGAACGTTGTTAGCTTTCTCGTAATTGGCACTTTAGAGGGACATTGTTAAATGCTTAGCAAAGTTTCTAAACCACTCTATGCTTCAGTTTCCTCTCTTGTAAAATGGAGCTGTTTGTTACTAGGACTTACCTCATAAGAGAGTGGTCCCTCATGGGAGGAGTAAGTGAGTCAATATACATACTATACAGAAATCACTGGGATAGTGCCTGGCCAGAGTAAATGGTATATAATTGTTTGCTATTACTTTTATAAACCTGTTCTAAAGACTAGGTGAAAGCTTCAAATAAATATCCCAGACTTTTATATATATACTTAGTAAAACTGCCAGAGATTGAGAGAGCAAGCTTAACAATTGCTTATAGCCAAAGTACAAAAATGATTTTCCAACATATCTTTCTTAATTTTGTATTGATTTTTTTTCCCTGTGTTCATAGTTGTTTAAGAATGTATGTGAACGGGGCCGGTGGTCTGAGAGGCTCATGACTGCCTATAACAGCTATAAAGATGGTGACTACAATGCTGCAGTGATCCAGTACCTCCTGCTGGCAGAGCAAGGCTATGAAGTGGCACAAAGCAACGCAGCCTTCATTCTCGATCAGAGTAAGGTTCATTTTAGTCCTGCCTTGGGTTAACCTGTTTAAAAAGGAAAGCCACAAAGATACTTCTTTATTATTATAACTAGAACATAACAGCACACATGCTCAAGTTATTTTACCTCAGATCTCTAAGCCATCAAAGTTAGTTTTATACAGTTGACGATAAAAATGGATTTGACGTCCATCAAAAAATTAACTGCTTTCAGTAAATACATTTTTCAAACTACAGCAGATGCAGAAACATTGTTTTTCCAGTGGTATGTAGATCTAGTGTTTCAGTAGTCTCGTTATTAGTTCTGTGGTGAAAATGTGTCTCAGGAAGTAATGTTGCCTTGAATCCAATGATTCCTTTGAACTCAGTATTTTATTCCCATACATGTTTAATTTCAATAGTTTTTTCATTTAATATTTGTTATATCCCAGTTCTTATTTAAATTATGCTCCATGTATCCACCCTGGTTTGCAGATAAAGCCTAAAAGTCTAGGGCCTTTCCTTAAACACCTGATTTGTATTTCAACTTTCCTTGTAGGAGAAGCAACCATCGTAGGTGAGAATGAAACTTATCCCAGAGCTTTGCTACACTGGAACCGGGCCGCCTCACAAGGTGAGTGGTTGGTTAATTCTAGGATAAGAATTTCACCCAGGGGCCTTTCTTTATTGTTTTTTGTTTGTTTGTTTTTAATCTCACATAAAGATTAAATCATGTCATTCACCACTTTAAAATTAATCAGAGATACTAACTATAGCTTAACTTGTTTGCATTCATGATTGGTATTCATTCTTAAAACGGAAGTTCCAGTCCCAGGATTTCTAAGTTGAACTGCAAGGTCTTTATTGTACTGGATGTTTATATCATGCTATGCTTTACTCTTTGGTTTTTAGTTGGAGGCTAGTATGTTGTACTAAATGAGAACTGAATAGAATGAGCAATAGACTATAGGTGTAAAACCTAAGATTTCAGCCTTTCCCCACTCCTTTTTATTTGAATAGTTCTTTCTCACACATACTACTCTCAACATCGTCTCCCTGTCCCTTTCTCTAACCCTAAACAATGGTCCAGTTGAGTTATTTTATTTTATTATTTTTTAAATAAATTTATTTTATTTATTTATTTATTTTTGGCTGCCTTGGGTCTTTGTTACTGCATGTGGGCTTTCTCTAGTTGCTGTGAGCAGGGGCTTCTCATCTTTGCTGTGCACGGGCTTCTCATTGTGGTGTCTTCTCTTGTGGTTCATGGGCTCTAGGCATGCAGGCTTCAGTAGTTGTGGCGCACGGGCTTAGTTGCTCCGCGGCATGTGGGATCTTCCCAGACCAGGGATCAAACCCATGTCCTCTGCACTGGCAGGCGGACTCCTAACCACTGCGCCACCAGGGAAGCCCCAGTTGAATTATTTTAAAATGTTAAATGACAGAGTAGAGTGATCATCTGAGGAGTATTATTAGTGAAATAGAGATTACACCCACTTTGTTTTACCTCTCCCTGACTATTAAAAAAGCCTTCTTCAGAAGAGCAACGCTTCTAGTTAAATTTTTACTGAATTTCTATGGTGGCTGAAGAATTTGTTATAAAGTTTGTGTGTTACAAATTAACATTTATTTTATATAAACATGTTAGCAGGAGGAGAAATAAGAGTTTGGTCTGTTTTCAACACACCTTATTTATTGGCAGTTTTGCATTTACCTTTTGTTTCAGGCTATACTGTGGCTAGAATTAAGCTTGGAGACTACCATTTCTATGGATTTGGCACTGACGTAGATTATGAGACGGCGTTTATTCATTATCGCCTAGCATCTGAGCAGCAGCACAGTGCACAAGCTATGTTTAACCTGGGATATATGCATGAGAAAGGACTAGGCATTAAACAGGTGAGTGTGACTTTGAAACAAATGTATGAATAATGTAATTGTGATTTGGGGGGAAGCATCTTCATTTTTATAGGAAATAGGTTTGCTTTGGAATGTGCTCAGATTTTAGGTGCTAAGTTAAGAGACAGTTTTGTAATATTTCAGAAGACTGCCCTGCATCTCTCTCATCCTCAAGCACACACACATACTGATATCTACACTGTTGTATTTAGGATATTAAGCCAAAGACAGATTCATGAAATCGGAAAAGCAGTGCTGCCTCTGTTGATAACTGCTGTTTGAGAAACTGTCCATCAACAGCCAAATTCTATCATTTCTAGATTATTTTGAAATGAATTTAATGTTTGCTACTGATGAACTTATCTTCATTCTTTTACCTTCCTAATGAAGTCTAACATTCTTTAGACCCACAGTCTTAAGCTTTTGCCTGTGTACCCTTAAAATAATTTTGAAAAACTGTGTATCCTCTTGCACATTTTTAATTTGACATTTAAAATATCTCATCATAAGTTTCAAAGGGTCTAAGTCCTAGCTATTTTAACCACTAACATTTTTATAAATAAAATGACTAAATTACTCTAAATACCAAAATAATTTGATAACCCCATTATTAATTTTTTAAAAATACACAGCAAATTCATTAAATGAAAATAGTATCTTTTCCTTTTCTCCCTGAATTTATATTTTAGTCCATTATTCCCACAGAATTGTATACCAGTGTAGTGTACTGATCACTGATCATGCTTATCTGAAACAAAAAAGTGTATAAATTCAAATTTGAATTTTATTTCCTGTGATGATAGGCTCTTAAGTATTAAGAAAAATTCTCGAGATATTATTAGCCATAGTTGGTCAGTTATTAATATACTGTTGTTCTCATCAACCTCATGATATTGTAAAATTTGATAAAATTTTACTTTTTGTGGTAATTATTGAAAATGTATCTTTTAATGAGTTGAATAGAGCATTTTTAAAAATTAGCCTAAGTATCATGGAACAGGTTTACCATTAATTCTTGTTTTCATTTTATAAATACATGACTGGAACCTTGTTCACATAAATAAGTATATGGGAATGGGAAGAATTTTATTATAGTAAGGTCACTTAATTCTTTAAACTGCTTTAGAGTTATATGCTGTCTTGGTAGTTTGGGCTGCTGTGACAATACTATAGCACAGTGGCTTGAACAACAGACATTTATTTCTCACAGTTCTGGAGACTGGGAAGTTGAAGATCAAGGTGCCAGCAGATTTGGTGTCTGGTGAAGGCCCTCTTCTCTCTGTGTCCTCTCAAGAGGAAAAAAGCGAGAGAGAAGCAGCAAGCCCTTTAGGGATTCTGATAAGGACACTAACTCCGTTCATGAGAGCTCTACCCTTGTGACCTCATCCAATCCTAATTCCCTCTCAAAGGCCTCACTTCCTCATACCATCACATTAGGGAGTAGGGTTTCACATATGAGCTTTGGGGAGACATAAACATTTAGTCCATAACATATGCCAAAAATCAGACTGATCTGTCATTAAAATTATTTCTAATGATCTGTCACTTGATAACTTGGTTAAGCCTCTCTTCAGTTCTGTTGAAAGCAAAGATTTGGAAACTAGAGACTTGCAAAAGAAGGTGTTCCCTGATCATTGGACTCATACTTTCTCAGTTTCTGGGAGTAATGTCTAAAAGGCTTTCCCAAGGCTTACCAATAGCTAATGACACTCCTTGCTCATTCAGTCACTTAGAGACACTTTGTGACCTTATGTGCTTTTAAATCTAGAAGGTTGTTCATTTCATTTTGTTAATGCACTGTTTTTTGTCAAAGTGCTTTTTTATTTTATTACACTTGAGTATTTTAATTCCAATATGTAAGTTTTGATATTTTACATTTATATTAATATTAGATACTTGAATATAGTTTTATCAAGAATCTGGAGCTGCAGGCTGAGTGCGTTCAGTTCATGGACAATCTCTGCCATGTAACATAGTTGTTGAAGCCTCCCTGCATTGTCAGATCAGTCAGCCAAATCAGACTTAGTTTCTATCAGAAAGTCTGACTTTGTTAATTCAAATAAAAGTAATATGGGTTTGATGCCTAATGTAAAGATTACCCATAAGTTATGGTTTTTATATGCTTAGCAATAATTTGCTAAAGACAATCAATTAAAGTAATATAACAGTCTGTTTTTATAATAGGCTGTAAAACAAGAAAATTAATCAGTGTGCTTTTCTCATCATAATTTAATTTGTAATGTAAAGCTTATACAAATTCTTATGAATAAAGACTATGATAAAAGGGATAGAATTCCTTTGATTAGCATTAGGGGAGGGAACCCTGGGATTCAGCTTTTAAGAATAATTAATCATGTATAAAAATCAATAATTTCATTAGTTTTTATAAAATATTATGATCACCTTTTCTTATTTGTTTTCTGTTTTTTTAAATAAAAGAGATACTCATACTCTAAAAGCTAATCAGTCCAGCATCCAGTATAGATAGAAAAATATTAAGTATTAAACAAGATGGGGATTGGTTATAATTGGAATAAATAATTCAGGATTTGATTGATAGATAAGATTTAATTACCCTATTGAATCATCCACACAGAGTCTGCGGATCACATAAAGTTTGATGCATGATCTTGAAAAATATACTTTTCCATTTTCATGAGTCTGTCTTTGGCTCAATATCCTAAATATAACAGTGTAGATATCAGTATGTGTATGTGCTCGAGGATGAGAGAGATGCAGGGCAGTCTTCTGAAATATTGCTACAAATAAAATTTATTACATTTTTTAAAAAGTCAAAGACACTGACCATACTGTTACTTTTATCTGAAGGTGCTCTTCTTTTTAACTAAAAAGATTCACCTTAGGGACAAGTATAGAGAATAGCTGAAAGTAACTGCTTATATTTAAATATGTAGAAAAAGTCAGTCTTGATGTTTAGCCTTTCTTTCCCATGTCTCATGGACTTCTTACCTATGAGTTTGGTATTCTTTGACAGTAGTCAGGGGATGGGAAAAGTGCGGTTGTTAAGTGAGAATTTTGCACCTCCCACCATCCCATTCCACCACTTATCTGAATGCAGAGCACGCCAACCTGGGCCAAAATTAGTAAAGACTTGTTTCGCCCTTTATAGAAATACATCTAAGACAGGAGAGAACACAGGATGCAAGTCCCTTAACACTGTCCATGCATGCACCCCTTGGAAAACTTTGAGTATGTCTACCCCAGTTTGAAGATCACTGTTGCAGACTGAAACCAGGAATTGCTTACACTGACTGGTTATAAGTAGGAAAATATTAACTTGAGACTTACAGGTCACCCCTGGAAGTCTCCAGGTTAGCAGTGTTATGCATAGGTATATAGCTGTGTCCACCGTATCTGCGCAGCAAGTGGGATGTCAGATCAGGGGAACACAAGTTAACTTTAAAATTTTTCAACTAAGTTTTTCAAAATTAAGCAGTTAGATAATTAAACAAATTTTACCTAATTAAAGCTTGGGGTTTTTTCTTTAGGTAAGGGAAATTTTAAAATGAAACTTGAAAGGTAAAATAAACTTTCCTAATATATAAATAGTAATTATTTTTACTTAGTTTAACAAGAAATGAACTTTGGTTTACTGCCCGTATTATAGGATATTCACCTTGCAAAACGTTTTTATGACATGGCAGCGGAAGCCAGCCCAGATGCTCAAGTACCAGTCTTCCTAGCACTCTGCAAATTGGGTATTGTCTATTTCTTGCAGTACATACGGGAAACAAATGTAAGTGGTCCATGTCTCTTTTAACTAAAATACAAATGATGTAACCTTCTCAGTACACAGTTTCGTTTTTGCAAAGTTGGGGGAGGGGAGGAAGGACCTGCAACTGTCTGGTCTCTTTCCTTCTTCCCAGATGAAGGGACCTCATCAGGTGAGGGATGAGTATAGCCACGAAGCACTTAACAGTTCCCAGGTAACATTTGACAATGGTTCCCAGTGCTAAAGCATTTTTCATTGGTGCAGATGTTTTCTGGTTTAGGGAAAACTGAGACTAAACCATGGCAATTTGAAATAGTAGTTAACTAATTCCAGTAAACATTAAATCAGATGACTGCCTAGCAGTGACTCAGACCAGCCCCTTAAAAAGAGAATTTAAGACATGGGAAGAAGGAGAACCTGCCCAGGCTCTTATACTTCAGGTTCTTCTGATAGTGGAACATGTTAAAAATACCACTGGAACTATATTTTCTAAAAATACCTTGAATTATTTAAATATGCTTAATGGTAGAACTTTGCTAGGAAATGGGTGGGTTACCCATTCTCTTCAAAACTACCAACTCTAGTTACCAACACAGTGTTGGTGCTCTTGGGTTCTCCAGTTTTCTGTTTTGTTTACAGTACCTGTCATTCCTCCTAATGGATTCACTGGTGCAGCATTTAACTCTGAAAGTCCTAAAATGTATGCAGAAAGAAGGGCTATTTAACTTTAATTCACACCAGACCAGAAAAGGATGATGTTTCAACCTTTTGTTAATATCTTTTAGAACAAGTTGATGCACCATTTCAGCACTAGATTCCGGAAGGAGCTTTTCCTCTTTGTTACACAGATGTAAATGCTTCAGCATCTATAAAGAGAAATTCGACAACTTCTCCCTTTTGCAACCCTAGCCCATGCACTGAGGTCCTCCACGTATAGGGCTCCAGAGGGCTGGAGATGTTGGCCTCTGTCCTCTTGATTGCTTATACATCTGTAATGTCAAATTTATAATTGTTCAATAGCATGAGCCAGGATATGCTGTACGCTCCATTAACTCAAAGGATCTTTGTTCCTTTAACTGAAAAACTAATAGTGTAGCCGCCTGCTCTTTTTCTCTCAGGACTATTTCAGACCCTTGTCTCTCACAGTTTTTATTACTAATAAACTACTGATTACAGTCTAGGATTTGGTCATGTAATACACCATGTTAAGTTGTTGTGTTTTATACAGAAGTTTCAAGAAAACAATAAAATGCCCCATAATCCTACCACCTAGATATTCCAACTTAAAAAAAAAAAAAGAGTAATAAGTATTGATGGTAAGAAAGTAAAAAAATACAGAAAAACAAAGTCTCCTATTGCGGGTCCCACCCCAGGGAACACAGTTAACAGTTTGTTATAATTTTTTTTCCAGAAAAATTTTAGCACCTGTACCTACAAATATTATATTATGGGGACCTTTTAAATGTAATTTTATTTAAACTTAAAGGATTATGCCCCATATTTACTTTCTTTGTGGGTAAGTAGCAGTCAGAAAATACCAGGAATAACTTAAGTGACACTAAAACAATTAAAATATCATAGATGAAGAAAATAACTTTTAAGTTCAATTTCAGTTGTTAAATATTTAGTTAAATCCTAACTAAAAAGCATTATTTGTTCAGCTATTAAACTTCTGAATTCCTGTCATCTTCAATTACATGCGAGAAGTAGTAAAACAGCCCTGCTTTCATTAGGAGAGCTTTTTAGCTAGTGTGTCATCACTAAAAATAGGTTATAGGTGAAGCCAAGATACTGATTTCTGCTCCCCCTTGGTCCTCCATTGTCCCCAGTGTTTGTTTCAAATATTTCCTGTGAAAAATGGTTGGAAATCAGTGCATTAGGTTACTAATGGAAAGGAACCATAGCTCTGGTCCTCAGACATTATTTTGAGTTTCAGTTGAAGGCTTTTAAAACTTTCTTTTTTTTCAGTTGAACTCATTGTCTTTATATTTTTGTCTTGTTTTGTCCTTAATTTTATTAGATTGGATCCTTTGTTAAAGTCTGGTGGGTTTTATTTTTTTAATTGAAGTATAGTTGATATACAATACTATAGAGTTACGGGTGTACAATGTAGTGATTCACAATTTTTATAGGTTATACTCCATTTATAGTTATAAAATAGTGGCTATAATTCCCCTGTTGTATGATACATCCTTGTAGCTTATTTTGTACCTAATAGTTTGTACCTCTTAGTCTCCTACCCCTATATTGCCCCTCCGCCTCTTCCCTCTCCCCACTGATGACCACTAGTTTGTTCTCTGTATCTGAGCCTGCTTCTTTTTTGTTATGTTCACTAGTTTGTTGTATTTTTTAGATTCTGCATATAAGTGATATCGTACACTATTTGTCTTTCTCTGTCTGACTTATTTCACTTAACATAATGCCCTCCAAGTCCATCCATTTTGCTGCAGATGGCAAAATTTCATTCTTATTTATGGCTGAGTAATGTTCCATTGTGTATATATGTACCACGTCTTCTTTATCCATTCATCTGTTGATGGACACTTAGGTTGCTTCCACATCTTGGCAATTATGAATAATGCTGCTATGAACATTGGGGTGCATGGTATCTTTTAGAATTAGTGTTTCTGTTTTTTCGGATATATACCCTGGAGTGGAATTGCTGGGTCATATGGTAGTTCTGTGTTTAGTAAAACCCTTTTTTTTTTGGAACACATTGCAAAATGTTACTAAAGCCAATTGATTTAATAAATTCTGTATTTATCTCTAATCTCTGATGTAACTTTCCTAGCTCCTTCTATTACATTTTAATGATCATAATGATTTTTACACTTTTCTCATTAAGCTTCGAGATCTGTTCACCCAGCTTGATATGGACCAACTTTTGGGACCTGAGTGGGACCTTTACCTCATGACCATCATCGCATTGCTGTTGGGGACAGTTATCGCTTACAGGCAGAGACAGCACCAGGACATGCCTGTCCCCAGGCCTCCCGGGCCACGGCCAGCACCACCACAGCAGGAGGGGCCGCCCGAGCAGCAGCCACCACAGTGACCCACGGTGGCCAGCCTTGACCAGTGACAAACAAGGAAATCGTTTACCAAGAACACTTGCATTTGATTTAGGACTTTGGATCAGTGGCCACCTCCTGGAAGAGGCACAAGGAAGCATTGAATTCCTAAAGCTGCTTAGAATCTGATGCCTTTATTTTCAGGGATAAGTAACTCTTACCTAAACTGAGTTGAATGTCCGTTTCAGTGCCGTATGGAATAACAACTCTCAGTGGCTCCCCTGCCCCCACTTTTTTTTTCCTGGAAACATGTGAGACACTCAAGGTAATGTCTGCTCTGTCCAGCTGTCTTTCTTGGGTCCTTTTGGTCATTCTTTCAATGTGCATAAGTTCTGTCAACCATCTCTAAGGTCTCATGCGTCGACACTAAAAACTGATCGATGTAAAAAGGAAAACCCAGTTAGTTGCAAAATTAACCTTAACATGTTTGAAAGTCTGAAAATAGAACTTGCCTTTTAAGTTAAAAAAAAAATCTTCAAAGTGTTTCAGAGCTGCGATAACCGAGGAACTTTTACCAGGCCACATGCAAGTACATATTCAGCATATTTGTTACGTTAAAAGGCAAGGTTGGGAGGTTTCTTACTGTTGGTGATTGTCATACTTTACACCATACTTCTCTCCTTCAAAGACTGAAAGGCCATGTTAAAGAGTTTTATGTGAACTTCATTTCCTCGGAATGGAATATATAGAAAACATTGTGAACTGACTTCTTGAGCTAACACGTGAACTTGCCCCAAATTACTCAATGTAATTTGCTTGCTTGTTTTGAGTATACAGAGCCTTTATCTGGAAGCCAGAGGATGGACTAAAGGGGAGAGATTAGAAAACAATATTGACGAACTCTGGGTGGGGTACCAAGAACACAGACACACTTTCCCAAAAGTTGAAGCATTTGTTCCCAGGATTTATTTTACTTTGCATTTCTTATCGCAAAAGAACAGACCACCCTCCTGAATTTTTAAAATATGAAATATTGTTGCCAGGCTATGGCATACAGTGAGTACCATTGCAATACTAACACTCAGAGAATCTGAGATGCATTAAAATCAGTGGTTGAGGAAAGCCAAAGCCTGTTTGTACTGTTCAGGGAGCTTTTTATTTCTGCAGTTTGATGTTACAGTAGAAGATCCGCTACTTGCTTAGCTTTCGTATTCACCGCCCTCCCACTGTTAACATCGGGAAAATCAAGGCTATAACACTTCAGACTTGTCTGGTTAAGTACTACAGAAAACAACAACGACAGCAACAACAAAGAAAACAGAGAAGGTCACATACCACAAATGACAAAATTAAAACTTCAACCAAATTGTCTTCCTTTTTGTTGTCGGATGGCAGCATTCACCAGCCTGTATCTGGTGTGAGGCTCTCTTAGTGTGTGAGCAGGCTTTCTGTGCCTGCTGACCTCATCTGTTTATATTAATCTTTGTACTCTTTTTCCATAACCCCTTATCTGCCAGAAAACTTGAAGAGTTGTAAGACTTTGGTTTTTGAAGTAGAGATTGTATTTAGAACTAGACTGAATTAGTCTGTAACGAACATGAAGGCTCTAAATGTGAAGTAGTGTTCTTTTTTGGTGTTTAGAGTATTATGAGAAACCTGGTAAGCAAACTTTCCTCCTAGATAATTGCTTCTAAATAGGAAGAGGTGGTGACAGCGAGAACCATATGTATAAATGCAGATCTGAAAGGTAAGAAATTTTACCCTCAGAAGTGTAATGTTGCTTTGGGCAGCTCATGTAAATATTAAGACTTGTTTGATCTCTTACATTAGAGATTTGAGTACAGTCGGTACAGTACGTTGGTGTCTTCACCCCTGCCTGTTCTCCCCCAACCTTCAAAATAAGTATGATCCACAGTAGCAGCCACGCTTCATTTCGAAGGAATTGTTTTAATTTATTTAAAACTTGAACAACTAAACTTCCATGTTTTTCTACCATCCACCTAATTTTTCCTTTAGCAGCATTCTTATCTCTATCTTTACTTCCTTCTGTTAGTACTTTGAAAAAACATTTCTTAAAGCAGTGTGCACTACCCAGAGGCAGATGGGAAAGTGTGGTCTTGTTCTCCAGGCGATAACTTCCCGTTAGTGTACCACTAGGCATGTCCTTTTTATTAATCTCCCAAATAGATCTTTTTCTTGGCTTTTGTCCACCTCCTGTTTTACCCTGGGTCATTTGCTACTGGAAATTTGAATGGTAAATTTAAAATAACTTCGTTCCTATGGCTTCATTTAAAGACTGTCTCAAAATACTTTGCTCCCTTTTTCATTCTGTACAAGGGACATGATACCTAAGCAAATAGGAACTGGGTTTGGTGTTTCTCCTAAAATAATGCTCAATACCTACCTAATCAAATGGCATCCATTTGAATAAAATGACAGTAACTAAAGCTAGTTAATGTCAGTGACATTAAACTAACTCCAGGATTCAGGAGTTTTAATGTTAGAATTTAGAGCTAGCAGATAGAGTACGGCTTCGTTTCTCCGTGGTAGCCCTTCTCTCCCGATCCCTTTTATAGTCTGTCTTCCTGCCTCCCAAGGTGATGACAATAGTACTCTACTTAGCTTCTATGCTCTTGTGCATTTGGTTTCTTGGTTAGTCAACTGTTCCAGAGTCTTGAGACTGTTTTGCTTTATGTTAACAAAGGTAGCATTGGGGTTTGGGGTTTGGGTTTTTTTTTTTTTTTCCTTTTTGTTTTTGGAGCTTTTGTTTCTGTATTCTGGGTAAGGCTTATCTTATTTTTGGTTAATATCCAATGGCACAGAAAAATAAACCAAAAGGTTTCTTTTTTTCAAAATTCATTATTATTTAGCATTTAGATGAACTTGTGAGTCATTTATCTTAATACTGTTGAGGATGTGTTACCCTTCTGCATATAAGGTTAATTTGTGAGAGTTTTACTGCTAAACCATTTTATCTCTGTACCATTGGGAAGTTGTAGAAACTTCTGCTGGTGATCTGGCCATGATCTGTTGCTTTATTTAATTAAGGAGCTGCTGTTGCCTCCAGGAAACTTAAGTATTTTGTATAAGCTTTTTTTTTCCCCTCCCTTTCTTTGCTCCTCATGTTTGTTCTTCAAACCAGTGTTTTGGAAGTATGCATGCGAGCCTATAAATGAAGACCACAGCTCTTCATGTGTGTAGCATGTGTATTATATTGTCTAGCTACATCTGCAAAAAAACCTTTTTCAGAGGTTTGGACTAACATTTCACATGCACATTTCAAAACAAAAAATGCTTCAGAGAAACAGTCCCTTTACCTACCAAGAAGAGCAACGTGGGCTACATTTGTCCCAATAACAGCTAGTGTTTGTTTTGAAAGTGAATTTAATTATGTTATACAATATTATGACTACAACTGTGCAAGAAATAAAGCAAAAGAAACTTCTATTTTCACGAAAATACTTTTCATCAGTCATTGCTCTCAAATATAAATGAAAATACAAAATTTCTGAATATCCTATTGTCAGAGGCACTACCTGATTTTTAAATGTGTAGTAGTCCTCGAAAAGAAGCTATATTTCTCCTTCCACTTGGTATTTCAAGAAAATTGAAAATATTCCAAGTAAAAATGATTCGTATTTTTAAAGTGACTATTTGCACAAGTAAAAACCTGATGTGTGCGTGAAAAGGATGTCTCGGTTGTGTGCAGGGAGTCACCTCGCATGCACCGGCTTTCTCGTTTGGAATAACAAGATGACACTATGCTCTTTGATTTAAAAAAAAATCATAATATTGATACGATCAAGGTGTAACCACTATCGATATTTAGGAGACGTTTTAAAAGACCGTAAGCTGGCATTGGAAAGAACGCCATGGTAGACTTTTTGTAAATTTATTTTGTATTTAATTAAATTCAGTATAAAGGCTGGTGAAGTGTAATATAATTGTGTAAACAAATCCTGTTAATAGAGAGATGTACAGATTCGTTTTGTACTGTATCTTGAAACCTGTGAAATAAAGATTCCACCTCTGGTTATCCTGTATGCTATAACGTACCATAGCCAGGCACCTCTCCAGGCAGACTTTTTTAAAAACCTGAATCATTCAATTTTTTCCTGAACCTTTTTGGAAATTCAGAAACTTCTGGAAAGCATTCATTAGGGGAAGTTTGAATCCATCTTACATTTACTTTTAACTATTGAAATTCAGATTTCTGTAAGTTGAATTTTATCCTACAGAATATGAATTTGCTAAGAAATGTTTCCCATTTATTTATTTATTTATTTATTTATTTATTTTATTTATGGCTGTGTTGGGTCTTCGTTTCTGTGCGAGGGCTTTCTCTAGCCGTGGCAAGTGGGGGCCACTCCTCATCGTGGTGCGCGGGCCTCTCACTATCGCGGCCTCTCCCACTGCGGAGCACAGGCTCCAGACGCCCAGGCTCAGCAATTGTGGCTCACGGGGCCAGACGCTCCGCGGCATGTGGGATCCTCCCAGACCAGGGCTCGAACCCATGTGTCCTGCATTGGCAGGCGGACTCTCAACCACTGTGCCACCAGGGAAGCCCCCAATGTTTCCCTTTTTAAATCTCTGAAATCTTTGACCTGAATCAGCCTGTGATATATAGTATGCGTATTCACTTTTATCCTGATTATGGTAAAACTTAGCTAAAGTTTGTTTGTGCATTGCCTTTTCCCATAAAGTTTTTAGGAGGGCTTACAGAGCTACATAACAGTGCGACACGACGAAATTTATGTAGGGTAAGTAAGTAAAGGGGAAACAAAGGAGAAAATAGTGTTAAATCAGGAGTGAACTTTGTACACAAAATGCATGTTAGAACCAGGCTACAAATCTGGCCCTAACTTCCTAGCAGCCAACTCAAAAGAAATCAAGCTAAAATGTTCATCTTAGAAGCATCAGATCCTTCAAAAAGTTTGGATGATGCAGATTGTGGCAAGTGGAGAAATTGGGTCTCAAATTTTACTTCTGGGAGCATAGCCACCCAAGATGACTTTGACCTTGACTAAAATAAAAGTTTTGAGGAAGTTGGACATCAGAGCTATAACATCAGCAGTTTGATCATTCAACCTGGAGTTGGGTGTGATGCCTATTTACCAGTTAGCCCCTTTCTGACAAGTCATTAAAATGAGTCCTTGGTCTTCACTGGATGCAACTGGATGAGAAACAGCTTCTCCCTTTTACCTTTATGACACTAATTTTGATTGGCTACACTAACCTTGAAATTTGCTTATACTGTGTCACAACATATACATAAATATATGCAAGTAAAAAAATTAGACATAGTTTCTGTAGTAGAAACTACAAAAAAAAAAAACATGGAAGATTTTTTTACTTTTTGGATATTTTCCAAATACTTGAAGAGTCAAGTGAAAAATAAGATGAGCTTTAGGATCTACCAGTTCAAAAGGAGATGCTTCTGCATTAACGGATCTTGTATATTTCTTCCCATGTCATTTCCACCACTACTTAGAAAGCCATCAGGTTGAACAACATTGAGCAAAAACTCTGGTTTTCCTAGTGGCCAAATGTTTTCAGTCTGGATTAATTTATTTTAAACCTGACCTAGTGTTAATGCTGAATTGTGTATTAAATCCCACTTACAAAAGCCCCACGTGATGTTTTTCTTATGTAAGTTGAGTCGAACATGGTCAGTTAATTGACTTGAGAACATTCATATACATATTTTCTGGTTTTGCTCAGTCCGATTTCCTTTTGCCTTCTCTCTACCTCCCAATAGAACTCATTTAGCCTCTCAGGATTGAAAAGAGTTTCTCATAAGTCTTCTAAGTATTAGATATGAGATTTAAGTATCCTAAACAAGGATTCTGACTTTGAAAATGAAGTTGTCACTGAGTTTTACATGATTCAAGATTTAAATGTGAACAACAGAAGCCTCCATTCTTGGAAACATTTATTTCAAGATGTGAAAGCACAGCTGTGAGTTTCAGAGTTTGTGCATCTGGGTTTCCCCACTCTTCACCCATGCGTTGCCTAAATTTTTTTTTCCTTAGGAAAATTTGATTAATTGAATCTTTTTGTTCTAAATGAAAATTTTTTGAAACAAATAGAAACTAATCCCAATTGTGCAAGAGAGGAGGGGGAGGAAGTAGAGGGAATCATCCAGCTGGTCTTGTTTCCCTTGTACTAGTAAAGAATTTACTTGAATTTTCTTCAACCTGTACAGATGCTGTTTTCTTTTGCATACTATTTGGACAATGTTCTTTGGCTGGTAGCATCTTACACGATGCATGGAAATTTACTGCCAGGACAGAGGTGAGAACAGCACACTGGTTTCCCTATAGTCCCTATTTTGACTCTAGATGAAATAAATGCTGTAAAGGGAACTGTCCACACTGGAGCTGTGAACAACAGCCTTTATTATTTCAAAGGCAAGGAAAAAAGTAATTGAAGAAGCCTTAGATGTGTTAATTGGTATTTATATTTCATCACTCATTTAAGGCTTAAAAGTAACTAAAACTGCATAACTAATGCTTTTTGTACTCAAGTTCACTAAACCAAAGAAGGAACCTATTAGGTCTCACCGGGCACAGTGAATAAGCTAGGAACTGGACATTTATACCTTAAAGCAGTGAAGTAGAAGAAAGGCCTGTGAACTGGGATGAAACCGCAGCCTTAGCTACAGAAACACTACACTGCATCCCAGTAGACCTATTGCTACTAATGAAAGGGGCTCTTTAATTACGAGTCACTATTCCAGTGCCAGAGTCATGATAACAAATTGGACAGATGCACAGGGATGGACCTATACACAACCTCCATGGCCTATAGTTGGGTCTTGCATTCCCTACAGGTTCTCCCATTGACCTTCCTGAGTTGCCTAATCCCTTCATAAAAGAGATTAGGGATCAGTCCTGCCCCCAGTGAACGGCGCTGAAATGCAAAGGAAGAAAGGAAGGATGCCATAGCAAGGGGAGAAAAGCTCTGGACTGGACTCTAGTCCTCACGGTGAGTGGATGGTCTTGGACAAACCGCTCATTTTATCAAGAGGCTGCTTGCGCTGGATGGTCATTAAGGTCTTGCCAGCCCTTGGAGGTTTTAAATGCCAAAAGCAATTGAGTAGACATTTTTTTCAATAACCAGCTAGCCTGCAAGAACCTTGCAGTTGGCGCTCAGTTTTGGGTTTTGGAAAACTTAGGTCACCATGAAGCCCATCTGGATCTAGGTGTACTTCCTGTTCTGATATCAGATGCCCTAAATATCAAGCCTGGGTTTGAGCAAACTGCAATTTTTCTTTGGTGACCTTATATCCCTTTAAGGCTAAAAGCTTTAGGATGTGGAGGCTGTCTTCCTGTGAAGAGACTTGAGAAGGAGAGCAGAGTATTACAGGGGGTAGTACAATGGATTATGAGGCCTTGAGCCTTGCAATCTTCTGTTACAGGGTTTATGCCTTGAAGGGCTTCTTTTTTTTTTTTTTTTGTGGTATGCAGGCCTCTCACTGTTGTGGCCTCTCCAGTTGTGGAGCACAGGCTCCAGACGCGCAGGTGGCCATGGCTCACAGGCTTAGCCGCTCCGCGGCATGTGGGATCTTCCTGGACCAGGGCATGAACCCGTGTCCCCTGCATCGGCAGGCAGACTCTCAACCACTGCGCCACCAGGGAAGCCCGAAGGGCTTCTTTCTTTACAGGATATTGATTAATTCTGGGAAGAAGTTTTGAAGGATCTATTTGAATCTTGATGGGAGGTGGGCTGTGAAATTTGCCCATATCAGTTGGAGATTTTGCCCACAAGGAGTGTGGTAGCTGATTCAATAGGGACAAATTATCAGTGTTTCCAGAATCAGTCTAGTAGCGTCAGAGATGGAGCAAGGGTCCAGAGATGTCAAAGGGTCACTGAGTTCACTGGTTGGCTGCTTTGATGGCTATTATCAAGTTCTAGAATTATTTTATCCTTCTGGGAGAAAGAAATTCCAGCATGATACTTCCCTAACAAATCTCAGTGTAGTAAATGGATAGGGGCAGAGAAACTAGGGAGAAAAGGGTATGTACCTCTCGAAGGGCCTAAACGAAAGAGAATAACTTTAGAGATGAAACCTCTTAAGGTTCATTAGAGATCCCCAGTATAGGAACTAGGTTTTTGTTGTTGGGTTTTTTTTTTTTTTTTGCCACGCCACGCAGCTTGTGGGATCTTAATTCTCTGACCAGGGATTGAACCCGGGGCCATGGCAGTGAAAGTGCTGAGTCCTAATCACTGGACTGCCAGGGAATTCCCTCAACCATTTTAGTACTCCAAGGAGGGGACTGCTTTATAGTAGTGGGGTTGAAAAGTAATCCATGTTGGAAAAGAAGTAAAACTGTCACTGTTTGCAGATGACACTACACATAGAAAATCCTAAAGATGCTACCAGAAAACTACTAGAGCTCATCAATGAATCTGGTAAAGTTGCAGGATACAAAATTAATGCACAGAAATCTCTTGCATTCCTATACACTAATAATGAAAGATCAGAAAGAGAAATTAAGGAAACGATCCCATATAGTAGTGGGACTGAGCACTGAGAGTGTGGCCCCAGTGTCAGGACTGGAAAAACTTCATTCCCAATCAGGGGAAATGTTTCTTCAAGCTGATTGAGAGGGAGGATTGGGAAGAGTTCCTGTAGTTCTGTGGAGCCCCGTCACTGAGAATTGGGAGGATGTCACAAATGCTAGTGAACGGGCTGAAGGTGCCTAAGTACTTAAATTTGTAACAATCTCTTTTCCAATGTCCTGGCTCTTTGCAATAATAGCAAAAACTTAGGAGGCTTTGGGTTTCATTTAGGAGCCTTCATACGTTGGAGATGAAGATTAAGAATTCTGTCAGTCTCCCTTTCAGGTGGGAGAGTGGGAGAGAGCTGGTCTGGCAGAGTAACCAAGTCTAGAGTAGACATCGTTTCCCGTTCCATCTTGGTCCTTTTTACTAGAAGGGAAAGATCCTGGTTCAGCCCATTAATAAAGTTAAAATTAAAAGCTACCAGGGGGGCTTCCCTGGTGGCACAGTGGTTGAGAGTCTGCCTGCCAATGCAGGGGACACGGGTTCGTGCCCCAGTCCAGGAAGTTCCCACATGCCGCAGAGCTGCTGGGCCCGTGAGCCATGGCCACTGAGCCTGCGCGTCCGGAGCCTGTGCTCCGCAACGGGAGAGGCCACAACAGTGAGAGGCCCGCGTACCGAAAAAAAAAAAAAAAAAAAAAAAAAAAAGCTACCAGGAGGGAATCAGCATCTGAAGGAAGAGTAGAATTTTCTTTAAAAATAATGCAAAGCCAATTGTTCCCTGGTGGCGCAGTGGTTGAGAGTCTGCCTGCCAATGCAGGGGACACGGGTTCGAGCCCTGGTCCGGGAGGATCCCACATGCCATGGAGCAACTAACCCCACGGGCCACAACTACTGAGCCTGCACTCTGGAACCCACGGGCCACAACTACTGAAGCCAGCACGCCTAGAGCCCATGCTTCACGGCAGGAGAGGCCAACGCAATGAGAAACCCGTGCACCCCAGCGAAGATCCAACGCAGCCCAAAATTAATTAATTAAAAAACAAATGCAAAGTCAATTGTAATAATCATGAACATATTTAGATTTTTTTGTGCAAGGCTGAATTTTGTTCCAATCCACAGGCTTTGGCAAAACCCTATGAATTGCTCGATGAAGTCACCTAGGGATTGCCCGAGCCTGATCATGTAAGTTAGTAGGCTGATCTCCTGGTTGTAATTCTAGAGACCTTTCAGGATGTTCCCAATTAGCAGTTTTCATCTAATGCTGGGCCTGGCCTTCACTGACAAGCATATGAACTAGCTGGTATATAAGTCAGAAAAACCAGGTTGATAAGTTTGAATGGCTATATTAAATTCCTCAGCAAATCTGTGAGGATTTCAGCTACTTTGGGAAAATATTTGACTATGGCTCACAGCTCAGCTTTAGTCCAGGGAATATAGAAATTAAAGGTTTAGCCTCTGGATCCTCAGAAGTCTTCATTTTAAAGGGAAAGGTTCTGATACGTTCAGAGGAAAAGGGATCGGGCAGAGTTTTGGAGAAACAGGGAAGTTTGGCAAGAGAATTAGTACGGGGAACCTGAGGGTCTAGAGGGGGATGGCAGCGTAGGAAGGGCGGAGGAAGATGGACCAGAGGTGGAACCAAGGAGAAGATGGACCAGAGGTGGAACCAAGGAAGCGCCTGAGGCTTCGGGAGCCATCTTATCTTTCTTTAAGTCTGTTTGCCTCAGTTAATCTTAAAATCTTATTTTGCAGAGAGGCAATTTTAGGCTCCTGATAACACTTGGGAAGTCTCAAAATACCAATCAAAATATGTGCTCTACTCAAGTTACGGAAATTTTAGAGCTATTGTGGTCTAGTTTGTTTTTAAGAAATTTAAGTTTGGGGATGTCAAAAGTTCCCCATAATGGCCATTGATATTTTAAATTGCCTTTGGTCAGTTTGGTCCATTTAGTTAGAAATGCACATGAGGATGAACTGTGGATTTTTTAAACATAAAATCAGCCAGAGTTCCTGGGGTCGGGGACACCCTCAAAATATTTAGGTAACTGGGATCCCATTTCTCAGAGGTTTTTCTCTAGAACAATTTTCAAACAGCTTAAACAGCTCAAATAACTCAATTCAAACAGCTTAAACAGGGCCTCCCTGGTGGCGCAGTGGTTGAGAGTCCGCCTGCCGATGCAGGGTATACGGGTTCGTGCCCCGGTCTGGGAGGATCCCATATGCCGCGGAGCGGCTGGGCCCGTGAGCCATGGCCGCTGGGCCTGCGCATCCGGAGCCTGTGCTCCGCAACGGGAGAGGCCACAACAGTGAGAGGCCCGCATACCGCAAAAAAAAAAAAAAAAAAAAAAAAAAAACAAACAGCTTAAACAGGGCTTCCCTGGTGGCACAGTGGTTGAGAGTCTGCCTGCCGATGCAGTGGACATGGGTTCGTGCCCCGGTCCGGGAAGATCCCACATGCCGCGGAGTGGATGGGCGCCTGAGCCATGGCCGCTGAGCCTGCACCTCCAGAGCCTGTGCTCCGCAACGGGAGAGGCCACAACAGTGAGAGGCCAGTGTACCGCAAAAAAAAAAAACAAACAGCTTAAACAGTTCAAGTATCTCAAACATCTTGCAGCTTGAATAGCTTGCAGGCCTAATACCAGCCATTTCTAAGGAACAGGTTGGTCCCAGAGGAGCCAGGCCAAAGGTTTTTCAGCCGGTTGCCATAGAACAGCCCCTGTTTCACAGAATGAGGCTGACACTTCTCAGCGCTTTCTGTTGAAACCATCTGATCTCAAAATCAGACCGAAGTGCCAACGAGAATTTGCATACAAAACCAGGCCTTAACCAGAAAGGACAATTTGCATACAAAACCAGGCCTTAACCAGAAAGGACAAAACCTTAAAATAGATCCCGAATAAAGCCTGGAGAGCTTCAGACACAAAGCGGGCAGAAACTCACATCCAGGAGAAAGAAAGACCTTCAAATTCCAAGGTTGGCAAGAAAAGCTGTGAGCACAATGGGCTCAATTGTGGGTACCACACCTGTTTGCTCACCAGCCCTAGGGCCATATGGTCTTCAGGGGTCTTCTCTGGTCCCCATATGGGCCACCAAAATGTTAACCTAAAACAAATAGACTGCCAGTTATTTCTGCAGCAAAAATGGGTTTATTTGGGATCAGGAGAGAGTAGTAATTTGGGGTCTGCAACCACGGCAAGGCAAGTGCAAGTCCCCTGAACAGGGAGGGGAGGAGATCTCTCCTACAGAGGGGAAAAGGAAGCCGGGGAGGCTATAGTAAACATAGAGTCCATCGTTTTTTCATTGGCAAAATCCTTGCCAGGAAAGAAGTCTTTCTTCTTCCCACTGGGCCTCCCCTATTGTTTCAGGCCATGAGAGCATCCCCTTCCGGTCTCCTATTTAATTGAGGCTTCGGTTTATTAACTTTTTACAAAGGCATGAAGACCACCTAGAGCACACCAGTGTTGGCTCCACTCTGCTCCACCATGTCTAGGGCCTCTGCTGGGCTGGCTTGAGAACCCATATGGCTGGGGCCTAAGCCTTTTCCTGCTTGACGTCTTCCAGGGCCAGAAAATCCAAGACAGCTCCTTCAACTCATGTCTGGTGCCTGGGCTGAGATGTCCAAAACAGCTGGGCACTCGCCTTATCAGGGTCCATAAAATTGCCCCAAAGTAAGAATTCCAAGAGCCCTGGTATTGCTGCAAGGCTTCTTGGGACCTGGCCTTGGGAGTCCCAGACGTCATCTGCACTGCCCCCTACGAGTCACCAAGTCACTTAGGCCGGCCCAGATTCAAGCGGTGTGGGCAGAGGAAGCCTTCTGGTGGAGGATAGGCATGGCAGACTGGGAGGGAAGGAACCAACAGTGTCCATCTTGGAGACAGGCTGCCACAATCACAGTTCGTTTTCTTTCGTGGCATCAGCAACCTTAGTAGTTAATAAACAGCCCATTGGTTATGAAAATCATCAGTGTTTGACTTGCTTCTAGATAACTCCTCCATATACAACTCCTGCTATAAACTGTGAGAATCCAAGGGCGACACAATGAATCAGACATCAGCCCCATCCTCAAGGACTTCATTAAAAAATGGCCTCGGGCTTCCCTGGTGGCGCAGTGGTTGAGAGTCCGCCTGCCGATGTAGGGGACACGGGTTCGTGCCCCGGTCTGGGAAGATCCCACATGCTGCGGAGCAGCTAGGCCCATGAGCCCTGGCTGCTGAGCCTGCGCGTCCGGAGCCTGTGCTCTTCAACGGGAGAGGCCACAACAGTGAGAGGCCCGCGTACCGCAAAAAAAAAAAAAAAAAAAGGCCTCAACAAAAAAAGAAAAAAAATTTTAAATGGCCTCCAGGAGCTTTTTTTTAAAATTAATTTATTCATTTATTTAATTTTTGGCTGCATTGGGTCTTCGCTGCTGCACACGGGTTTTCTCTAGTTACTGAGAATGGAGGCTACTCTTTGTTGTGGTGCACGGGCTTCTCGTTGTGGTGGCTTCTCTTGCTGCGGAGCACGGGCTGTAGGCGCATGAGCTTCAGTAGTTGTGGCACATGAGCTCAGTAGTGGTGGCTCGCGAGCTCTAGAGCTCAGGCTCAGTAGTTGTGGTACACGGGCTTCAGTAGTTGTGGCACGTGGGCTTCAGTAGTTGTGGCTCGTGGGCTCTAGAGTGCAGGCTCAGTAACTGTGGCGCATGGGCTTAGTTGCTCCGCGGCATGTGGGATCTTCCTGGACCAGGGCTCGAACCCGTGTCCCCTGCATTGGCAGGCAGATTCTTAACCATTGTGCCACCAGGGAAGCCCCTCCAGGAGCTTTTGAAGACCAAAGCTGTCTCCATGATTTCAGTGCTTCTAAGTTAACCCCAACTGCTGCCAACCCAATCTGTCTATAAATTTAGAACAAGACCTCCCTCATCCATTTACCTGAAACAGCTGAGCTAGTGAAAAGATTAATTAGAGCTAATGGAGGATTATGTGCATGTGATGCATTCATCATACCGGCTTTGTTCAAGTCTCCAAACTGCCTTCCTGCCTCCCCTCTGCCCCTTGGCCCCGCCCACTTTCCTCCCATCTCTGCTCAGACTTGCCTGTCCCTGCATTAAATCAGGTGCACCTGTTAGGCAGCCCTCGGTATTTTTCCTTTATAGCACTTCTTATCATTGATTATTTATACTATTTGTTTAATCTTGGTCTCCCTGTTGGTAAATCCCTGGAGGACAGACACCATTTCTGTCCTATTCACCAGTGTACACCCAGAGCTTGGCATGATGCCCGACACACCAGTCTATTTGATTGATGTTTGAATTAGTGGATGGACTTAAAAGCAACATTATAAAAACAGTTAAGATCCAGAGTCAGCTCTTGAGAAAACCTGCCTAAATGCAGATGTACTTGAAGGGTTTATTACTGTGTGATATACCCACTTGGTGTAAGATTTCCCTGATCTCCCTGACCTGTTCTTCCCATCCCCACGCAGGGAGGGGAAATCCCTGCTGGGAAACAGCTCTAAGGCGAGCAAGAGGGAAGTACGTCTGGAAGTCGCTTTCAGGCGTGGCCCACGGAGAGCCCGGGAATAACAACTCCCACCCCACAGAGGAGCGGCTGTTCCCCAGAAACAGGGGCAGGAGAGGTCTACACCAGAGGCAACTCGCGGAAGTGACAAAGCCCTTTGCAGATTGAAAAGCAGGAAACATTAATACGTAAGCCACCACTGAAAAGAAACCAAGAAAACCTCTGAGTGGCAGTTCCACTCAGTACTGCCTGGATGCTTATTATATTCATGACCCTGTGCCAGGAAGGAGAAGCACTTAGACTGCAGGGGGCCGGGCGGTGAGGATGCCTGGACGGCTGGTGCTGTATCAAAGTGTCCGCGTGTATACAGTTACCCGGGAAACGGGCCTTTCCACACAAATCTTTCTTCATCCAATAGATGGATACCGTCATGAGAACACTGTGATGAAAAACTGGCAAAGAATATAGCTAGGGGATTCACTTAGGGTTTTTGCAGGTCTTTCCAAGTAATATTGTTACGAAAAACTGACGACTAAGAAGTTTTCAAATATCTCTTTATGACTGAAAGTGCCTCGCTCCTTTCTTGGGAAATTGATGGGGGAGATACCCGGCCATTTTCATTCTAGTTCCTTCCTGCAGGTAGCCTCCCTCGATTAGTTTTCTTTGCGTAAAGGGCCCGGCAGGACAGAGGAGAACCCTAATCCACACGCAGGCATCTCCTCCGACCCTGCCTGGCATCACTTCTCTCGAGGGTGGACGGTAAACTGTACTGGGTTATAATATAGACGCTCCAAGTTATGTTTGCTGTTGTTTCATTTCTATCATATGTCTCACCTAGCTAACCATTTTGAATCTGTGAATAGTTTCCTCTGAAAATTAACTTTGTAGTTACCGCAAGTTCCCACAGGTTCCACTAGAGGGCGCCAAATGGCTACATCTGAGGGAAGATGGAGAAAAAAGTCTTTTCTGGGAATAGGCCAGATCTGAGAGGGCTCTGCTCCCTGGCTTTCCACAATAACATCACTGTAACTGCTAGAAGCATCACAGAACTTTAATAAGCACACTGGGCCAGCAGTGTGAGTTGTGAAATGCACACCAAGCTTTCTTGTTGTGTCACTGACACGATGTCCCCTGCCACCCCAAATATTTTTGTCATTGTAGGGGGTCCAATGGTGGCGCCCCCAAAGACATTTTCATGTCTTAACCCTAGCACCTGTGAATATGGCTTTGTCTGGAAAAAGTTAAGGATCTCGAGATGAGATATTCAGGATTATTGGGGCAGACCCTAAATCCAACCACAGCTGTCCTTGTAAGAGAAAGGCAGAGGGAAATTTGACTCAGACAGAAGGAGGGAAGACACAGAGAAGAGAGTCCGTGTGAGGATGCAGCCACAAGCCAAAGAACACCTGGTGCCGCCAGAGGCTGGAAGAGGCAAGGAAGGATTCTCCCCCAGAGCCTCTGGAGGGAGCACCCCTTGATTTTGGACCTTGGGCCCCAGGACTGTGAGAGAATAAATTTCTGTTGTTTTAAACCACCAAGTTGTGTTAATTTGTTACAACAGTCCTAGAAAATGAATACAGTCAGCCTATACCACACATTCTCAAAGGGGTTTATATGGCCCCCAAGGAGGAGAAAATTGGTTTTTAGAGGGGGGCAGGGAATTCCTGAAAAAATCTTAGATACTGCAATGATTTGTCACCCTCCAAAGGACCACAGTACATAAATAGACATGCAGTATATCTGTGGTACTAAACTTTTATTCGTGGAGGGGTAGGGAGGGAAAAGACAACCAAGGAAAAAACAAAATCTAAACAAGGTTCCTTATGGGAATAGCCATTTTTTTTTAAGTTGAGAATCACTGCCCTACACTTATGCTGCATACACATCAGTGTTACCTTTAAATTTTAAGATGACATGAGGAAAAATTAAGATGTAACAAAAAAGACAGAAGTAAAATACAAGTGGAAACAATGAAATTTTTTTCCTCAGAGAAATGCATTTTAGACTCCTCCCTCTTTTCTAACTCCATAAGTACAAAGAACCTGTGTGCTGGGCACACAATATACCAATAAATATTCAAGCTCACTGCTCTTAAGAGACACACAGCCTAGAGATGGGATGGACCAGGCCACACTTACAACCCAATGGCTGAGGGGGATGGTGGAGGGGAGGCCAGGTGGGGCACACAAGGGGACCCCACCCCTCCCGGCTGGGGAAGGGAGGTAGCATTCAGGGCGGACTTCCTGAAAGAGGAGTTGGAGTGCATGGGACAAGTTGGACTCAGCCAGGAAAGGAGAGGCAGGGGCTGGAGGCAGAGAGAATACCCCCATATGAAAACAGACGCTTCCTCCGCACTCTGTCTCAGGTCATCCAGCCTCTTCACTTCTGCTGTTACCTCGTTACTTAAGATCTTCCAGTCCCATCAGTAGCAGTCTCCATGCCATCTCTGTTCCCCTCCCCCGCGATCTCCTGTACCCCAAACTAATCTTCCCTAAACAATCTGCAGCAAACATGATCAAGAACCCTCCATGGCTCCCCATTACAGGCTAAAGCCTTCCCCAAGCTTGCTGCCCCACAACCTGGTGCTTCTTTCTTCTTCTCTACCTCTCTTCCATCTAGTGAGTCCTGCGTTTCCCCAGACACTGTCACACTTGAGCTAAAAATTTGATCCCGTTGACGGTAACAAAAAGGCTATTTCTTTGGCTCCAGCTCTACCCTTTCTGTGAGAACCTTGGACTGTCTCAAATTCCTTCCACTTAGTCCCTAGAGTCCCCAAGCAGGCTCAGACGTGGCCTTAGGATCCTCTGCTAACTAGAGTAACATCACCCGTGGGTGAGATTTCTTTTGTGTGACGTGGGCCCCTGTGCCGACGAGCCTTGAGGTGCCCAGTGGACAATGTGTCCCTCCGCCCTGTCCCAAAGCAGCATCCCCATAGCCAGTGCGCCCCCACTGGAGAGAGAGGTTCCTGGAGCAGCTCCATCGCCTCACTATGGCCCCGCAACTCTTGCAGGAAGCTGCGTCATAGGAACACAGACTGAGGTCCAGACCCAAAGGCTATACTTAAACTTGTCCCCTCGGCCATCTCTAGCCTGCTGTCTTTGGGACATATCTCTATACTTTGACCGCTAACTCACAGTGCGTTCTTTCCTCTGAAGATCCCGAGACAAGGCTGATTCTCAGTAAATACAGTTTAGGTTCTCAAACTGAGGCCCCCTTGTGTCCATATATCTGGTTCTTGGGGCAACTGAAAGTGTTCCTTGACCCTCCAACCCAGTCATTTTTCCAGCCTCCAAAATCGTTGTGTTTATCATCTGGGCCTCTATTTACCATCATCAATGCTGCCTCTGTGCACTGCTGGTACATAGTGTTTGTTTGTCTGTCTGTCTGTCTGTTTAAAGCACTGAGAGAGGAGGACAGAGGTTGTCTGACAGCAACCTGACAAGTCATCCTGTCTCCCGGGTTGTTGAGTGCAAAGACCTGAGAAACAAAGATCTGCCCCCATAGGTCCATCCATGAGATGCTTCCCCAGACCTCCTGGTCTCTCATTTTGCAGTCTTGTTCTTCCACACCCATGAGAAGCAGAGAGAAGCAGGCACTGGATGTGGGAAACTGATGGTGTGCATAGGAAGAGTCTCTGCTGCAGAAATGAGCCACGGGAATATCTGCTGTATACAATGATCCCATTTTTCCAACAAGAGTCTCCAGCGTTGCTTTAGTTTGCATTTCTTCTGTGAGTGAGGTTGATTATCCTCTGTGTACGAGAAGTCACATGCAGTTCTTTTTCTGTGAACTGTTAGTCATGTTGTTTGCTCACTTTTCCTATCAGATGGTTGATTCTTATTGATGTCTATGAGCTTTTATGTATGAAGGAAATTAACCTCTTGCTGTAAAAGGAATGGCTGTGTTCTCCCAGTCTGATGTGTGTTTGACTGTGGTCTTGGTGGTTTTGGTCACGCGTAATTTTTTGTGATGTAGTCAAATTTGTCATTTTCCTTTATGGCTACAAGACTTTTCTTCTTTTTATTTATTTATTTATTTTTCTTTTTAAATGTACATTTCCAACAAGAAAGAAAGGATATCTCAGAAAATACAAAAACTGATTAGGGCTGGACCCAGACATCTGAGTGCCCCAGGGAGGCTAATATTGAGACTTTTCAAGCTAATAGTTTAAATATTTGTTTGAATTCCCTTACAGAACAGGGTGAAAGGTGAGGAGGCAGTGCAGCTGCCCTGAGCAGTTCAGCTCTGGCCCTGAACATGCATACCTCCCGCAGAAAACAAATGTTCCATGTTAACGAGACCCAATTCCTCGAAGGCAGCTGGCAGCCAGCAGGGTTCCTGGAGCAGCCCCGTGGTCCTGCCCCTTACCCCAGACACACCTGAAGCAGCCCTTTGCTAATCACATCTGTACTTTTCCTGAGAGGAACTCTTGTAAATGCAGTTTCCTTCATCTGGTTGTATTTCAAGGGTGGTTCTGGCATTTCAGTGACATTTTCTTGTCCCTTGTGCCCTGAGGGATCCGCCTAGCCAGCCAAGACCTCCACCCTGGCTCTGTCCTGGTGAATGATGAGAACAGACAAAGGAAGTGGGCTCAGCCCCAGGAAGTCCAGGCAGGGTTGGCAATCTTTTGAAGGAAGAAAACAAGTCTGATGGGCAGTGTGAAAGGAAGCAGCTGGGTGTGGTGAGGGGCCTGGCCTCCTTGTCCCCTGTGAGCCACAGAAAGGGATTCCAAAAGCGACAGGGAGCTATGTGAGCCCCATAGGTCTTCAGGGATAAAACACTTGTGTGTTAACCAACCATGAGCCAGAAAAGGACCCCTACTAATTTTATTTTTTTTATTTGAGGGCTTTTAAAAAAAGTTTCAACTTTATTGAGGTATAATTGCCATATGAAATATTTAAAGATACTTAAAGTATATATCATGATGATTTGTTATATGTACACAAGGGGCAAAGGATTGCCCCCCACCGAGTTACATAGCACACACATCACCTCACAAATTTATCTTTTTTTTTCGGGGCGGGGTGTGGGGTAGTGGTGGAGGGCATGTGGGTTCTACTCTCTTAGAAAATGCATTACTCCCTCATGCCTCTTTTCCTTAAAGAGTGTCAACTGTAATTATTTACATTCAAGGGAGGTTAAGAATAATAATGATGAATAATGAAGAATAATAATGAGGGTTTAGAATAACCATCATTGCTGGGAGTCTCCTTCGTACTCTAGTGGTTAGAATTCAGTGCTTTCCCTGCCATGTCCAGGGTTCAATCCCTGGTAGGGGAACTGAGATCCCGCGAGCCACATGACATGGCCAAATAAATAAATAAATAAATAAACCATCATTGCTGTCAAATGAGTAAATGAGTGGGGAGGAAGGAATGGACTTTTATTGAGTGAAGACGTTTGTGAGGGTTTTTTAAAATGTAGATAGAGGCTCTAAAATCAAGAGAAAACTTTGTTAGTATTTCAAACATTTCTGAGTAAGTCAAGAAAAAGGCAGGTTGTCACTGGAAGGCTACGTTCACTCATTCAACCCCTGTCCTAGGTCACACAGGACAGCAGAGTCTGAGGGAGGCTCCCGGGGTCCCCATGCTCCTGGTAAGATGCCCACCACCACCCCACCAGAAGCCGGAGTCTCAAGACCACAAGCCCTGGGGGATCTCTGACAGTCACCCTTTCCTCTTGCACCCAGCATCCCAACTTTGCTCCGACATTAATGTGCACATTTCCAGGGGAAGTGCCAGGTCTGAGCCAGTCTTGCATCCTGTATCCTGTTGACAGTGGGGATTGAACTAATGCACTGTTAGGGTTTCTCCACTTTTTTTCATTGCTGGCTTCCTAAGGAATCATTTTAGGTATTTTTTCCCTAATTGCACACTCCTGCCCTCATGCAATTTTAATACCACTGATACAGTCATCCCTTGGTATCTACGCGGCATTGGTTCCAGGACCCACCAATGATACCAAAATTTGTGGATGCTCAAGTCCTTCATGGCCCACCCTCCATATCTGACTGTATAATGAATATGTGTTTATGTACTGTATGTATAGCTGTGCTTTATAAATAAAAAGAGAAAGATTTCTCTGCCCCTGCCAAGAACCCATTTTCACCCCTTTTGAAGGCAATATGATTCTCACTGAGAATGCACAGCAGAAGGGATTTCAACACTGTTGATAATCATAGCAGAAGACTGGAAATCACCTAATGTCCATCAGTAAGGATTATGCTACACCCAAAGAATATGATGCTGTGTAGACATGCACACACACACACACACACACACCCCCAAAGGAGTCCTTCTATGTACTAATGTAAGATCTCCAAAACATATTAAGTAAAAAAAATGCAAGGATCGGAACATTAACAAAATGGTGTCATGCTTTTAAAAGCAGAGAGGAAGAATACGTATCTGTATGCACCTAAATTATGACAGAAAAGATATATGTCGCACTGGTGACACTGGTGGGCTTAAAGGGAAGAAAACTGAGTGACAGAGATGGGGGATAAACTTTTGACTGTGTACCCTGAACCATGTCATTGTGTTGCCTGTTCAAACCTTAAATTAAGAGTAAAAAAATCTGACTGTAAAGTTAGTGCTTATGCTTTTTGGTGTATCTTCTTAAAATATTGGTGCTAGTCAAATCAGTCGTGTTTCACTTTCATATCACCAACTGAAGGAGTCTCTCATTAGCAGGATTTAAGCACCTGATAGACGAGCAAGTGGCTTTTGCCTCCATGTTCTGTTTCTACAACATTGGACTGAGGTTTTACCACCACAGGGTTTTCCATAACACCTCCATAATTGGAAGAAAATTCTGGTGGACCTCGAAATGGAACTTCCCGGACTCCCCATTTTCATCTCTCTACTCAAGCACTCAGGTAACTCCCGCATAGCTGTGGGTTGATTACCCCCCCTGTGGTTTCTGTAATGCCTTTTCACACCTGCCACAGTAACTTCTGTCCTTGGGCAAAGTGTCCTTGTCCAGTTTGGTGAATATCCTGTGGCCAAAACTTCCCCCAAACATTCTTGCCTTTAATGACTCATTTTCTGGAAATGGAGAAGCATAAGCCAATAAGGAGCCCTTTACATATTCAGTTTCCTGGGTCCTCCCCTTTCTATCATTAATGTTGTTACCCAGTTGGATGATGCTTCATTAAGCTCTTGTCTAAATTTAGTCATCAGGTTGCCACCAACAAGTATTAAGTGAGTGCTCACTACGGACTCATGGACTCAGCACTGGTTCCACTCCTGACAGAACCCATGGCTTTAGTCCAAAAGTCACTGCCAGGGCATTCTGGTGATGATTAACTTGCACCATATCATCGACAAAAATAAAAAAACCATGGAGGATCACTGACATACTTTTCATCAGGTGTGGAAGCACTGTGAGAATAGTAGCATGTTCACAGCAGTCAGCAGTCAACAGTGGTGATGTCAGTGTGCTGATAATTATATTTTCACCGTTAGTTCATCAATATTCGATTTTTCAATGCTTACAAATATGATCTTCAGAGATAACTCACTGCTGCCACCTTAGGTTTTGTTAAAGGACTCTGATTGATGTAGCCTGGCCAAGAGTGGGGATGAAATCTGAAGATCTGTGGGTGAAGGATGGGATGTGGCCCTTCCTGTTGAGGTGCTGGGGTCAGTGGGCTTTGTGGTGGGTCAGGAGCATAGGGCTGATAAGAAGGGAGGGGTCATAGTGGTGTTGAGGGCCTAGAGTTAGAGGGGCAGCAGACTTCTGTGGGTCTCTCTTGGGTGACAGAGGACCCAGTCACCCAGGCCAGCCTGCTGCAGTCATGATTAATGACTGAAGGTCTTTCAATGTGGGGCTTCAGCACCAGGACACTGAACTTCTAGTCTTCCAGCTTGAACAGGCACCAGTTTGAAGCTGTTTCACTTTCTTCACGAAGGGCCTCTCTACATCCTCACCTAACAGCTGGTGTCCCAAACATTTAGAGATTACCAAACTGTAGTCAAACTTCTTCTGAAGACAATTTTGTTCAATAACTGGGGTCTGGCTAATAAATGATGATACATTCTTATATGAGACATGTGAGACTACTAAAAAGCAAGACATTGGTCTTCCCTGGTGGCGCAGTGGTTGAGAGTCCGCCTGCCGATGCAGGGGACACGGGTTTGTGCCCTGGTCTAGGAAGATCCCACGTGCCGCGGAGCAGCTGGGCCCGTGAGCGATGGCTGCTGAGGCTGTGCATCCGGAGCCTGTGCTCCGCAATGGGAGAGGCCACAGAGTGAGAGGCCCGTGTACTGCAAAAAAAAAATAATAATAATAAATAAATAAATAAAAAGCAAGACATTTTCCATAAGAACTCCTGGAGATATCATATACCTAAAATGAATACAATGTTATATGGCAATTATACCTCAATTGTGATCAAATCAGCTGTTGGTCATCATTTTGCCTTCCAGGGAAAATGAGTTAGTTGTACATTTAGCAAGTGAAAGTCTTCCATTCCTTTGATGCTTATGAGAACTTGTTCAAATTTCCAAACTGAAGCAGAATTAAATTAAAATGTATATATTATCTTTTAGATTTATTCTGGAAATAATAAAAAAAAGGAATTTATCATGAGGATATGGGGTAGGTCTCAGAATCACACAAAAGCTGAAGTTGCAGGCAGCTCTAGTAGTCCAGCTGATTGAAACTGTTAGCACAACTGTTGGAGATGATTCAAATCCCTAAGCTGACCCCTCAGCCAGGATAGGGCAGGGCACTTGATTGACAGCCTCACTAAGTCTGTGTAGTTTGGGGGAGAAAGAGAAAAGGATCACTGTATACGGTGATGGATATTAACTAGGTATATTGTGGTAATCATTTCACAATATATACAAATGTCGAATCACTATTTTGTACACCTGAAACATATACAATGTTATTTCAACTATACCTCAATTAAGAAAAAGACGCCTGAAGCGGAACCTGAAACTAGGATCTGTTTGTGACTCTCCCTCTGACAGTCTGAGACGCAAGAATCTCCTGCAGTGATTTCCAGCTTTTTCTCAGTATGATTTTTTTTTTTTAAATTTCCAGGACCTCCATGTAATTCTCATACTTTTGTATACAAATACAGTTAATGAACTAGGAATGCACAAATGCATTTACCTACAGCTTGCAAAAACTCTAATTTCCACCAGGAGGCATCAGCGCACATGTTTTTAACCAGAGTGCAAAATGGCAAACTGTTTAGATTAGACTGACCATGTGACTTCTAATAATTCAACTAATTTGTTGACAGCTCTCCATGCACCACTAATGTAAGGATGGACTTTAACTGTGTTGGAGACATCTGTGGGATAAAAGAAAAGACATGATTCTAGTTCTGCCTTTCTGTTTGTTGGCTGTGTGATCTTGGCAAATTATTAACCTCAAATTGAAATAACCCATACCCTGTCTTCCTCATAGAGTTGTTCTGAAGAGAAAATGTCTTTAACCTAAGGTATCATTCAGCTGAATCCTCTGCAAAACTCTCACCTCTCTCTCCACCGTGCTTCTTTGTGAGCAGTTAATAATAACTGATATTAAGTGCTCCTTTAGGGACAAATAGATTGTAACTGCTCCACAATTGTTTTCTCCTTGTCTCCTATAAATATCTCCCAAGTAAAAGAAAAGTTTGAAAGAAAGAAAGAAAGAAAGAGAGGGAGGGAGGGAGGAAGGAAGGAAGGAAGGAAGGGAGGGAGGAGGGGAGAAAGGAAGAAAAGAAGAAAGATTCTAGATCTGCGCTGTCCAATATAATATCATTTGCCCCATGTGACTATTGAACACTTGAAATGTGCCTAGTCTGAGGAGAGGTGTGCTGTAAAGTATAAAACTTTACACCAGTTTTCAAGATTTAACATTAAAAAGCTGTAAAATATTTCATTAATAATTTTTTATTATATGTTGAGATGATAATATTTTTGATATATCAGCTTGAATAAAAATATATTACTAAAATCTGAAAGTGGAATCAAGGAAACACTCCCATTTACCATTGCAACAAAAAGAATAATATATCTAGGAATAAACCTACCTAAGGAGACAAAAGACCTGTATGCAGAAAATTATAAGACACTGATGAAAGAAATTAAACATGATACAAATAGATGGAGAGATGTACCATGTTCTTGGATTGGAAGAATCAACATTGTGAAAATGACTCTACTACCCAAAGCAATCTACAGATTCAATGCAATCCCTATCAAACTACCACTGGCATTTTTCACAGAACTAGAACAAAAAATTTCACAATTCGTATGGAAACACAAAAGACCCCGAATAGACAAAGCAATCTTGAGAACGAAAAATGGAGCTGGAGGAATCAGGCTCCCGGACTTCAGATTATACTACAAAGCTACAGTAATCAAGAGAGTATGGTACTGGCACAAAAACAGAAAGATAGATCAATGGAACAGGATAGAAAGCTCAGATATAAACCCACGCACATATGGTCACCTTATCTTTGATAAAGGAGGCAGGAATGTACAGTGGAGAAAGGACAGTCTCTTCAATAAGTGGTGCTGGGAAAGCTGGACAGGGACATGTAAAAGTATGAGATTAGATCACTCCCTAACACCATACACAAAAATAAGCTCAAAATGGATTAAAGACCTAAATGTAAGGCCAGACACTATCAAACTCTTAGAGGAAAACAGAGGCAGAACACTCTATGACATAAATCACAGCAAGATCCTTTTTGACCCACCTCCTAGAGAAATGGAAATAAAGACAAAAATAAACACATGGGACCTAATGAAACTTAAAAGCTTTTGCACAGCAAAGGAAACCATGAACAAGACCAAAAGACAACCCTCAGAATGGGAGAAAATATTTGCAAATGAAGCAACTGACAAAGGATTAATCTCCAAAATTTACAAGCAGCTCATGCAGCTCAATAACAAAAAAACAAACAACCCAATCCAAAAATGGGCAGAAGACCTAAATAGACATTTCTCCACAGAAGATATACAGACTGCCAACAAACACATGAAAGGATGCTCAACATCTTTACTCATTAGAGAAATGCAAATCAAAACTACAATGAGATATCATCTCACACCAGTCAGAATGGCCATCATCCAAAAATCTAGAAACAATAAATGCTGGAGAGGGTGTGGAAAAAAGGGAACACTCTTGCACTGCTGGTGGGAATGTGAATTGGTACAGCCGCTATGGAGAACGGTATGGAGGTTCCTTAAAAAACTACAAATAGAACTACCATATGACCCAGCCATCCCACTACTGGGCATATACCCTGAGAAAACCATAATTCAAAAAGAGTCATGTACCAAAATGTTCATAGCAGCCCTATTTACAATAGCCCGGAGATGGAAACAACCTAAGTGTCCATGATCGGATGAATGGATAAAGAAGATGTGGCACATATATACAATGGAATATTACTCAGCCATAAAAAGAAACGAAATTGAGCTATTTGTAATGAGGTGGATGGACCTAGAGTCTGTCATACAGAGTGAAGTAAGTCAGAAAGAGAAAGACAAATACTGTATGCTGACACATATATATGGAATTTAAGAAAAAAATGTCATGAAGAACATAGGGGTAAGACAGGAATAAAGACACAGACCTACTAGAGAATGGACTTGAGGATATGGGGAGGGGGAAGGGTAAGCTGTGACAAAGCGAAAGAGCGTCATGGACATATATACACTACCAAACGTAAGGTAGATAGCTAGTGGGAAGCAGCCGCGTAGCACAGGGAGATCAGCTCGGTGCTTTGTGACCGCCTGGAGGGGTGGGATAGGGAGGGTGGGAGGGAGACGTAAAAGGGAGGGGATATGGGAACATATGTATATGTATAACTGATTAAATTTGTTATAAAGCAGAAAAAAATAAAATTAAACTTTAAAAAAATATATATATATAAAAGATATTAAAAATATATTACTAAAATGAATCTGACTACTGAAAAATTTAAATGATGTCTCTGACTCACATTATATTTCCATTTCCTCTTAGAGGGAAAAGAAGTTCCAGGTACACCTGGGACTTAGCTCTTCCACAAACTATCCTATGGAAATACACACGTAGGTACCTGTACAATGTGTGTATGTTTGTAGTATTGTTTATAACATGAAGAAAAGAGCTGAAAACAACCTAGATGTTCAATAACTGGGGTCTGGCTAATAAATGATGATACATTCTTATATAAGACATGTGTGATGGCTAAAAAGCAAGACATTTTCCATAAGAACCACTGGAGATATATACCTAAAATGAATACAGTGTTATATGGCAATTATATCTCAAATTTTCAAAAAGTTTAAAATTAAAAAAAAAAGTCATCTGAGACACTTATTCTGATTCAGCTGGTCTGGGGTGAGACCTCTCAATCTCTATGTTTAAATAATGCCCTCAAGAGATTCTGACTTCAGATGTTTGAAACATTGAGACACACTAAAATAATTTATATGTATATGTAACTACATGGAAAAGATATCCATGACAGTGTTTGGAATAATATTACATGATGACTTTTGTTTATAAAATAGTATTTACATGTGTGTATGTGTGTACAAAGACATACTTATGCATAGAAAAAGATTTGGAAGGATAAGCCCCCAGACTGTTACCTGTGGTTGCCTCGGGGAAGTGGAAGAGGAAGAGAAGACGGATTTTCCGTGTTTACTTATATACTTCAGTAGTTGTTTGTTTATACATCATTTAAAGGGAGGAGGAGGACTTGTCATTTCATCATCGTTCCCAAGCGTTGGGGAGGGAGGCTGACGGAGGCTGTCAGGCGTGCTCACAGCCCAGGCGAGGCAGCTCTGGGGGCGGCCCATCGTGGGGTCCCTGGGTGGGGCAGGTCCTTTCCAGGATCCCCAGCCCGGCTCCGCCCGGCTCTTCCCCCTCGGCTGCCCAGACGCAGGGGGGAGCCCGAAGGGGACTTAAATCAATGGCTTAGGAAAAGAGCTTTCCAGTTTGCAGCTTGGCCCGTGGCAGAGCCGGGCCTGTGAGGTCACCCGGCACAGCTGCGAACTATTTCAAGGAAACAGGTGGTGGCTCTGGCCTCTTCCTAGGCTGGGAGTTTGCTGCGAGAGGCCTCTTCAAGGGCGACCTCAAAGCCCAGCCCTAGACGCCTCTGAGACTGGGAGAGGGGAGCACAGGGTGACCTGGCGTCTTCCCTCCAGAACTACGGCTTCAGCCCTGGTGACACATTCATTCACTGGGAAGATTTAGAACTCCTCTGCCGGGGCTGCACCCCAGATCTACAAAATCTGAAACTCTCGGATGAGGTCTGGGCATCAGCATTTTGAAGGCTCCCAGGTGATCTAATATGCAGCCAAGGTTGAGACCACTGGTCTAACCCTTGCAACAAAAGTCCCTGGATCTGCAGCATCCCTGGGAATTTTGTTAGAAATGCAGAGTCTCAGGCTTCACCCCAGACCTAGTGAATCAGAATCTGCATTTCCACAAGGTCCCGGGAGACTTGTGTGCACCTGAGGGTTTGGAAGTTTTGCTGTAGACAGGGGCTAAAAGATAAACAGGCTCTGGGGCCTTGCAAAAGGAATGGAATACTAGCAAAGCCCCTGCCTCCTGTGTGCCCCTGAGAGACCTCCTTACCCTCTCTGAGCCACATTCTCCTCATGGATACAATGAAGATAAGAAATGCTCCTCTTGGATTGTTGTGATGATTAAGCTTGACAATGCCTATAAAGTGCTGGTCCTTAGCACCAGTAAATATGAGCTCTGAGGTCCTTAGCACCAGTAAATATGAGCTCCGAGTTTGTTAGGATCGTACTGATTTTCGTCCTGAAATGCAACCTGCTCAGTTGGCCAGCCTGCTATGAGTATGTGCTGGCCATGCTTTTTGTCCAGCTCATGCACCATCCCACCAGCCCTGAATGTCTTTTCTTTCCAGGGGCTCAGATATGGGGACCAGAAAGTCCATGGTTCAATCCAGACAGTGTCCAATTCCAGAGTTGTTTTTCCTGTTGAAATCATGTGATTGCTCCATCGTTAGGAAAAGAAAAACAATATAAGGGAGTAGGTTCTCGTAATTGCCATGCAAGCTGCAAATGTGGAGCATTTCTGTGCCAGCTGGAGAGGAGAAGGGTTTGGGGAAGGGGGTTGCCAAATCTCCGCCTGCCTGGGCTTCTCAATAGCAGATCAACCTCAGCTGGAGAGTATGAGAAGCTGTGTGAAGGCCTCCAGGACGATTTGGGGAATGGTACATCATAAGGACAAGTAGTGGACAACATTAAGCAATGCTGTGCTTTCAGAGACAGCACGGCTTCATCCAACAATGGTACTGGCTTTTTATAGCCCTCTTCATTCGCTTAACAAACAGTAAGCATTTTCTAAGTTCCAGGCGCTGCACTATTGTCTTATTTCATCAACAAAATTACCCCTGGAGGCTGGTATTACTCTCATTTTATAGGTGAGAAAATAGGCTCAGAGATGTTTGGTTTGAAAGTCAAATAGCTGTTGAATGACAGAATTGGGATTCAGACAGACGCTCTCCGGGGGCCACAGCCCACTCTGGCTCACTCTACCTACCATAGGGCTTCTCCTCAACCCTGGAGGATGTGGCTAGGGGGGCTGGAGCTCTTTCCGGTTAAAGATTAGATTGTTATTCTTGGTGTTTTTTCCTCCTAGTGTTGAGAGGGCCCACCTGCCTAAGTCCTCTGACAATCCCTTCATCTTTTGAGAGGGAGACACAAGTTCCAGTATGAACTATGGTTCTGTATTTGTCTGCAAACGACAAGAGTTTAAAATCATCCTTTCCACTGAAGAAACATTTACTGAGGACATCGGGAAATACACAGATGAGTAAAAAGGAGAGATGAGTCCTATTTGAGGGACAGGAGCATGAGAGAGTAAGCCTTGGCCTTGGGGGAGTGGAGAATATGTAGTGGTTTTATGGGCCAAAAAAAAAAAAAAAAAAGGGAGGATTTTAGACAAAGGGGCCAGCACAGGTAAAGACATCAGATGTATCTTTGCGCTCTTTTATCCCCCCAATCGTCTTGAAATAAAAGCCCATGGGGATTTTCAAGAACAAACTTTATTTTGAATTTTTTAAATAATTCAAAATAATAATATGAATAGTATATAGTAATTCCTAACACTATGCGCCAGCCACCACCCTAAACACTTGATACACATTAACTCATTCACTCCACACAAGGACCCATTTTAGAGGTGAAGAAACTGTGGCACAGAGAGGCTAAATAACTTGTCAAGGGTCTTAGAACTATTAAGTGACCTAGCCAAGATTCACACCCAAGCCTCCTGGCTCCCAACTCTGCACTCCTGCCCACTTGCTGTATTGCCTCTCAAATGCCAGATATTCTGACCGACCACTGCAGCCTCTGGCAATCTCCCTTTAACAATGTTTTCTCATAACTCACTTTTAATGCAGAGCAAGGCTGAGATCCAGGAGCTCTGTAGCTCTGCTCCAAGTATCTGTGTAGTAAAATAACAGTAAGATTAAGTATTTGTCAAGCACCTACTATGTGCCAGGCACAGTGCTAAATTCTTTATAGGCATCTCCTCATTTAATGTTCCCCTAAACCCTCTGATGTAGGTATATTATTATCCCCACTTTATAAATACGGAATTGAGGCTCAGGAACCAACCTAGGATGACACCAAGGAGGTGGCAGAACTGGATGTCAATCCCAAGCTGTCTGAAATCAGTTCTCCCTCCCTCTCAACAAAAATCCCATGGTGCCTCTTTATCTTGGGGGGTCATTTAATTTTCCTCTTTTTTAGCTTTCCTATCTGTCAAATGGGACTAATAAAAATAACTAACATCTCTATGTAATCGTGTAGATTATGAAGGATTCCCAGGTGTATAGTCTCATTTGAGTCTCAGCAACCTGATCATGGTAGAATGACACATCTTCCAACCAGGTCTTGGAAGTCCCAAGGTATGATGCTCCATGACAGCAAAAGGAGCTAGGCTCTTTCTTTCTGCTTTTTAGTCCTTGGATTTTTGGCTTTATTTTAGGTTTGTTGCCTTGTGAACACAAGGAGGTTGCCACAGCTCCAAGTATCTCATCTTTAGAAAAGCATATGAAAAGAAGGAAGAAAGTAGACTGGGCTGAAAAAGAGGCTTTCATTTATATCAGGGAGGAAAATCTTTCTCAAACATTCCCTCCTCCCCATCTGGTAAACTTCCCCTTATATCTCATTGGCTAGAACTAAGCCACATGGCCATCCCTAGCTACAAGCGAGGCTGGAAAACTAGTCCAGTTATGACTTTTTCAACCTTAACAGTGAAAAGTAGGTATACTACTGGCAGTACCATCCTTAGACCAGGCAAATGGGGTGCTGACCCAGGCTCCAGGCCTCAGGGTCCTGTGTTTTGGAATGCCTTCCTCACAATTTTTCAGTTTTGTGCCTGAGACTGGTTGGGGCTGAAAGTGCTATCTGGGCGGGGTACCCTGAGCCTGGGTCAGTCCCCACCTGTTCCCACTTCTCCCCTTGTAAGCACTCTTGGACTCCAAATGTGCACATGGAATTGATCAGAGCCCCAAAGAGCTCTTAGATTCATACTGCCGGGATTTTTTGGTACCCTGTGGCTGGATGCTCCATCCAGGAGGCTGGCCTGGAGCATGGATTGCTTCACTGGCCTGTGCACAATTTCTTTGCAGGATTGCACAAGATGGGCTGCCAGAATGGTCCTGGTATACTGATTTTGGATGTCTCATTCAAATCATACACAGGATAAGTTCAGGGCTCTGGGCTACTGACAGTTCACTGCCGAATTTTGACTTGAGCTGTGTGTGTGGGCCCCTGCATTGGTCTTGACTGGCAATATTCCAACTATGGTGCTGCCTCTGGTCTATCTGAGGCATTCTCTACTCTGTGCGGGCACCCAGGGCAGTGACTCCCTCCTCTCCATGGGTTCCCCACCAGTCCTCCAGGGTGATCATCCCTAGTTCCTTCTGGGGCTTTCCAGCCCATTGCTCCACAATGCCAACAGGCTTCTCTGGTTGATGTCCTCTCTTGTCTCTATCAATGTGGTGACATCATGCTGTCCCTGATCAATCTTAAGCTGTATAGATGAGGGATGGACATTCATCATGTGAATGAGATTGTTCTTCTCACTCATCCTGTCCTCCCCTCTGGGCAGTATGTGGCAGGCAGGGGTGTGGTTGACATTGAAAGAGATTGCATTCTAGGAATGTAGAGATTAGAACCTTGAGTTCAAGAGAAGACCTGGCAATGAAGAGCCACTGAAGGATTTTGGATAAGAGAGAGAGAAATGATAGCATTTACATGTTAGATCATTCCGATAGCTCTGAGAGGAATGGATCAGAGCAGTGTTTAGCAAAGAAAAAGCAGGGCCTCAAACTCAGAACTTTCAGCAGCCAAGAGTATCCAGCTAAGATTAGATAACATGGTTTTATTTTCATTGTACTATTTTTGTGGTCAATGTTCTGTTTATGGCAACTGATACTGGTATTCCACTGATGACAATGATATAAAAATTTCCTTTCAATAAAGTTGAGCAAAATGAGAGCCAGTTTAAAGAAACAGTTAAGTATATAATATTGCAGCTGATACATGGAGAATCAGGTACATCTGCAAGAAGGGTGACAGATGGTGGGACACAGATGACTGAAATTTATGATACACTGGAATAGAAGAAAATAAGATTAAACACAAGAGACCAACGAGAAGGGTATTGCAATAGTACAGGTGAGACATTTTAAACTTCTTGAGATCAGAGAGACATAATTATTTTGTTTTGCTCTCAGGATTAAGCCTTGAGGGCAGCCAGAGTGACTGTCCAGTTAATACCCTTGTTAGCAGTGCAAACCATTATCACAGATGTTGAGCTGGATTTGATGTTAATGCATTCTTTCAAACATTGGTCCCCAGAGCTTTTCTTGACATACTGCCTCAAATCCAACTTTGGGAGGTGGACAGTATAAATAAGTTAAAAAAATTTCAAAGTTGTAAAGAAAAAAATAGCATCTCGGGCTTCCCTGGTGGTGCAGTGGTTGAGAGTCCGCCTGCCGATGCAGGGGACACGGGTTCGTGCCCCTGTCCGGGAAGATCCCACATGCTGCAGAGCGGCTGGGCTCATGAGCCATGGCTGCTGAGCTTGCGCGTCCTGAGCCTGTGCTCCGCAACGGGAGAGGCCACAACAGTGAGAGGCCCGCGTACTGCAAAAGAAAAAAAAAAATAGCATCTTACATTTTAAAAAGTGATAATCATTTCACAATATATTCAAACATTGGATCATTATGTTGTGCACCTGAGACTAATATAATGTATGTCAATTATACCTCAATTAAAAAAAATAACATCTTTAAAAAAATGTTTTAAAAACTCTTATTCATCTTTCAAATTTCTTCAGTTCAAATGTCACCTCCTTTGAGACACTTTCCCTGATTTCTCTATGCATACTCATTTGTTCCTTGCCCTGTGCTTTCAGTAAACCTTCTTACACATCTAAGCCAAACTCTGTAGAACAATTTCTTTGTGTGTCTTTTCACTAGGCTCTAAGCTGCCCAGTGACCCTGTCTTTCTTTTCATCCATGGCCCCTAGGACCATTCTGGCACAGAAATAAGCAGGAGTTCAATAAACATTTGTGTAACAAATGAATCTTGTGGTGGGGACACCACATTACGGAAGAACACTTAGAAAATCATTACGTTCTATTGATTTCAAATTCAATGAAAGTTCACAGAAGGGAAAGAACAACATGAACTGGAAGGTGTATTGAGGGAATTAAGGACATTAAAAGGCTTGAGTGGGAAACAGGAAATCTAAATAAAGATTCTTCAGCATCACTTCAGCATCTTTTTTTTTTTCTTTTTTTCTTTTTTTTTTTTTTGCGGTACGCAGGCCTCTCACTGTTGTGGCCTCTCCCGTTGCGGAGCACAGGCTCCAGACGCGCAGGCTCAGCGGCCATGGCTCACGGGCCCAGCCGCTACGCAGCATGTGGGATCTTCCCGGACCGGGGCACGAACCCGTGTCCCCTGCATCGGCAGGCGGACTCTCAACCACTGCGCCACCAGGTAAGCCCCACCTCAGCATCTTAATAGCAAGATTTCCCACTTGGAAGAGTATGTGTATGTATGAGTAGGAGATGTTGGAGGGAAGGAGGAAAGGAACCAGGTCCTTGTAAGGGATTTCTCTTGTCCCTTCATCCTTTCAGCCTTGTCAAGAACAACCCTTGGGAATTTGGTTGACATTGTCTACATACCTTTCTCTTCCCAGAATTCCACAGGGCGCTTGGTCCATAAATATTTATGGAATGGAAGTACCTTGCCATAAAGACAAAACTAAACACTGTATTTTGACTGAAGTTCATTGAGTTCACAGAAGGGAGGAGGTTGGGAGGAGTGAGATGGTATTGAAGGATTTCTAGTGGGTATAGTGTTGAGCTGGGCTTTGGGACATAAAGACATAGACTCTTCCCCTCCCATGCCTTCCAGTGTTCCAAACTGCCAGTGAAGATGGCTCTAGCCCTCTAAACCAGCAAATGCTACTCTGTCAGTAAAGTAGCCACTAGCCATAGGTAGCTATTTAAATACAATTTAAAATTCAGTTCTTCAGTCACACTAACCACATTGCAAGTATCCAATAGCCACATGTGCGTAGTGGCTTTCATAATAAATAGCTCAGATGGAGAACATGTCCATTACCATAGAATGTTCATTTGGACAATACAGATCTAAGGAGTAAATCTCCTCTGGGTTGTGGAAAGCTAGAGCGTGAGGGGAAGATAATCTGACTTTTAGCTGTTTTTCACAGGCTTTTCTGTTTCTCCACACTTTTATACTTTTAGCTACTACACTTTAGGATTTGACTGACATTTTCTTCATTGACAGTTTCTGCACCCTCAGAATGCATGGTGTGGACTTTTTTAAAAAAACAATTCAGGGACTTCCTTGGTGGCGCAGTGGTTAAGAATCCTCCTGCCAATGCAGGGGACACGGGTTCGAGCCCTGGTCCTGGAAGATCCCACATGCCGTGGAGCAACTAAGCCCATGCGCCACAACTACTGAAGCCCGCGCGCCTACAGCCCATGCTCTGCAGCAAGAGAAGCCACCACAATGAGAAGCCCGCGCACCACAACGAAGACCCAGTGCAGCCAAACATAAAAAAAAATAAATAACAATTCAGTGATTTTTTTGTATATTCACAAAGTTGTGCAACCATAACCATTATCTAATTCCAGAATATTTTCATCACCACAAAAGGAAACCCCAGATCTATGAAGCAGTCACTCCTCATTTCTCCTTCCCCCGGCTCCTTGGCAACAACTAATCTGCTTTGTGTCTCTATAAATTTGCCCATTCTGGAAATGTCATCTAAATGGGATCATACCGTATGTGGGCTTTTGTGTCTGGCTTATTTCACTTAGCACAGTGTTTCCAAGGTTCATCCATATTATAACATGTACTGTATCAGTATTCACTCCTTTTTATAGCTGTATAATATTCCATCATATGGATGCACCACATTTTGTTTATCCATTCATCAGTTGATGAACATTGGGGTGTTTGCACTTTTCAGCTATTATGAATAAGCTGTCATGAATATCTGTGTACACATTTTTGTGTGCACATATGTTTTAAATTCTCTTGAGTATATACCTAGGAGCAAAATTACTGGGTCATATGGTAACTCTATGTTTAATTCTTCGAGGAACTGTCAAATTGTTTTCTAAATCAGCTGCACCATTTTATTTTGCATACATTTAAGAGAGAACTATTATTGTCTTTACCTGATAGTGCTTGACATACAGAAACTCCCTACTCACTGTTGGGTTGGATGGATGATCACTTTGACCCACACTAAATATCCATTCAGTTTGGAACTGGAGGATGCCCTGTTGACCAGGATAGGGATGTGGCCCCAGTCTCCTTAATACTACCCTATTAACCTGTCAGGGATTTTAGTCAATCAGTTCGTGTTTATTGAATACCTATTACTTCCCATTGCCTGACAGCCGTGGGAACTAGAATGCTGTAGTGAGGATATAACACAGGTAAGGGGATGACTACCTTTGCCTGGGAGGGTTAGCGAAGGCCTCATGGAGGAAGAGCTACATGAGTTGAGTCTCGAGTGCTAAGTAGAAGTCGCCAGGGAAGAAATGCCACACAGGAATTAGAACTAAGCAAAGCATTCTGCTAGATGACACAGGGCATAGATGGATACATAAAGGGTTCCTGCCCACAGGAAGATTCCAGAGTGAATGTGATGGAATCCAGATTCTTCTTCCACTTATCCTTCCAGAGGGCTGAGTTTAGTGTGATGATATCAGGGTTGATCCATTTAAGAAGTCATCTTGGGTCAGCCTAGTTCTTTGCCTGAAGTAGCCTTTCTTCTTTGGAGTGACAGTATGACCAATCCAAATGGAATTTCTGCTTTGGCAAAAGCCACAGCCATGGGGAACTGATGCTTGGGGAGGGATGCTGGTGAAAGAAACTTCCTCGTACAATCTTTTGTGCCCTCACGTTTTTACCATGTGAGGCTTAGGCTTCGCCTATGCCCAGTACATCTTTTCAATATAAAGTGAATTGATTGTCCATTGATATAAACTGGAGAAAACGGAGCTAATTTTCTCCAGGGGTCTTGGGCTTCTCAAAGTAAATGTCTTTCAGCTCACGCGAGGGCAAAAAATCAGGCTGTTTAGAATGGGTCAAGCTGGTTTTCACTAGGGTCTTTTATCTTCTTCTTTTTTTTTTTTTTTTTTTCCCCCGGTACGCGGGCCTCTCACTGCTGTGGCCTCTCCTGCTGCGGAGCACAGGCTCCGGACACACAGGCCCAGCGGCCATGGCTCACGGGCCCAGCCGCTCCGCGGCACGTGGGACCCCCCCGGACTGTGGCACGAACCCGTGTCCCCCACATCGGCAGGCGGACCCCCAACCACTGCGCCACCAGGGAAGCCCTCTTTTATCTTCTTTATCAAACTAAATTTCTCACCCAAGGGTTCTGTCAACATAGGAAGCTAGAACTGGGGGAAATACCTGCAGGAAAATGGTTACATACTTGCTGTCAAAAAGACATTACTGCAACCAAAGACAAAGTTCCTGAAATAGAAACTACTATTTATTTCCACTCATTGTCTATCTGGGAGCACCCTGATTTACAGTGGTTGTTTTTAGTCTTTAGAAAGGTTCATTGCCGGTGGGAGAAAATGTTGGGAGGACTAAAGACTATGAAATGCAAGAAGAAATGAAGATGGGAATAATTTTATTCCCAACAATTCCTCTCCATTCTAACTTGTGCCTCTCCGTAGCAGTGTGGAGTTACTGAGTGTGTCTTCCAGATGAAAATCTCTCCATACTCAGAGCTGATGTCACTTGTCCACACGGGACATGGGGACATCCTTATGACAGATGTTTCCTGTATTTCTGAATTAATATATGTAAAATACTTGGAAAAGTGACTGGCAAATAATATGCGTCACGGAAACGTTAGGGTTGATGTTGTTGTTATTGTTATTATTCAGGCCCATCTCCCTCGCTAGGTATAAACTCCTTGTAAAGGAAGATCTAGTCGTCCTTCTAGTCCTTAATAATTTGTTAACGTGATTAGGACCTTGGACAAGTCGCTTACTCTTTGCAAGCTCTGGTTGCACCACAAAAGATTGCGTGTCAAGTACGATTTGAGTCCACGAACACAATTTGGCGCCCACTGTTTATAAGCTACTGCCCTGCGTCCTACGCCGTTTTTATAGTAAAAGTATTAAATGAACGTGAAGTCAAAACCCCATGTAGGAGCGACACCGGAGAAGCAATGATCCCTACTGTCCTGCCTTGACACGCGGTGTGGGAGAGACTCCTAGGCGATCTCCACTCCCTGCCATCCCCCTGCCACTTCGCAACGCTTTCTGCTCCGCCCCGTGCCTGGAGTCCACTCGTGCGGAGGGGAAGGATCCCGGTTTCAGCGTCTGGATTGGGGCGTCTGGGTGCACTGGAGACGCGAGGCTGCTGTGCGAGGGTCGCCGGGAGCAGGTCCAGTCGGCTCCCGGCCCGCCCCACCTCCCCGGCTCCCGGCTGCCCAATCAGGGCGCAGCTCGGGCGCGCGCTGCGGCCAATCAGGAGCGGCGGGAGCGGCGCCGGGAGCTGGCGGGCGCAGAGCGAGCTCAGACTGTGGAGCGGGCGGCAGGGCTGCCTGGGAGGGAGGGCGGTGAGAGGAGCACTGCGGACCGGGAGCCCCGGGCCAGCCCAGTCCGCTTTGCCGCGGCGACCTTCCGGCCGACTCTCTGGACCCTGCGGGCGGCGTCACAGGTAACCAAGCCCGCGCCCCGCACGGGGAGGGAGAGCGTGCCCGGGGAGATGGGCCCCGCAGGTGGAGCGGGCGGGGGGCGAGCTGGCCGCTAGGTCCTAGCGCCGCTGGCGCTGCCCGAGCCCCTAGCGTCCCGGCGCGTACCTCGTCCGGAGCCCCCGGGAGACGCGTTTCCACCAGCCGCCGGCGTCCAGGGGTGAGAGGGAGTGAGGTGAGTCGGCCTAAGGCGGGCGCGGGTGGAGAGGGGGAAGACAAGACACCTGCGACACCCACACTCATACACAGACGCTGTTTGCCAGTGGGCGTCTTCCCCGAGATCTGGGTCCCCGGGACGTCTTCATTGGCTTGAGTAAGGGAGGCGACAACAGGTGTCCTTGCGGACGGTGCTTTTCTCCCCCAACACCGCCCCCCCTGCCCCCCTGCGCCAGAAATCCCGGTTTGGCATTCTGCCCCACTTTCGGGCTGTCCGGAGACAGGACCCCAGCCTGGCCTCTCAGGCGCGCTGCCCGCTGGACAGCGCCCAGAGGCGGCCTGGACCCGGCGGACCCGGGCTTTGGATGGAGTTTCCTCCTCGCGTTGCCAAGTAATTTGCAGGACACCCGCCTCTCGCTGAGATGAAGAGAGTTGATGTGGTGTGTGTGTGTGTCCGTGTGTTGCAGCCTCTACTAAAAGGAGCTGCCCGAGGGCTGTGAGTGAATCATTAACTGTGCTCTTGTGCAGCTAGTGGCTTCTGCCTGTCTCTTTTTCTCTTAGGCAGGTCCTTCGTGCTCTGTGTGCCTCATTCTTCTAGTCTGTAAAGCACGACAGTGCTTTTACCTGCCTGATAGCGTTGTTTTGAGGAGTAAATGAGCCAATGCTGAAAAACACTCAGGACAGCGCTAAGTACTCAATAAACGCTGGCTCTTAGTATTTATTACACGGAGTGGATGGTCTTATAAAGAGTAAATCAGACGTGTCCAAACCGGCGCAGTGACTATTTGGAGCTCCGAACAGCTTTTTACACTTGAAGGGGAAAAATACTGTTAATAATGTTAAGGATGGTATCATTTAAAGGTCCTGTATCCTTTCAGGGATTTAAAAAAACCCAAAAAACCTTCATTGGAATGGTGAGAGAGAAATGGATTCCAATTAGTAACAGAAAACTTTGTAACATTCGAAAAAAAATGGTATGAATGTTCTGTGAAAAGAATATCATGGTACTTTGTTGAATCTTTCATTAATATCGCTGATTTGGGGGGAAACTGTGAAGGTTCTTATACTTCCTACTCCTCCCTTAAACAAGTAAAGTTTAAAAAGAGAGAGAGAGAAGAAAAGAAGAACAAACAAACAGCCCAACCACACAACAAAATGCCAGCAGCTCACAGAAACCCAAAGTTGCACTTCCCACCTTAGGCGATTTTTTTTTTTTCCGTTTCCTACCTGGGTGGTCTGGTTCAGTTCTTTGCCACTGTGTCACTTTCCTTGTTTAATTTGAAAAGTCACATAAACGTTTCACTCCATGAATTTGTCTTTTTAAAAGCTAAAGTATCAATGTGTATCAGACTTGTTGGATTTCTGAGCCCTCCGCTACTTACTTGCTTCCTACCCTCTAACAAACCCAAAAGGACCTTACCAAAAATTCTCTAGAGTGATGTTAGTGGGAAACTGTCTTTTCCACCACATTACCCCCATAACCTGGGACCTGGGGAAAGGGCACAGACAAAGGGCCCCAGTTCTCCTAGGGTCTCCAGCGCATTTGCCAGGAGGCTTAGAATAAATACATCCACTTAGAGATAGTGATTATCTTCTCAGAGGGTAAGGAGCCCACTTCCAGATGCAAATCTTTCAAGTGTCAAATTAATTCACCAGCCTTTTCAGGTGTTGATGAGGAGACCTACTCTCTTCACCTGAGTGGGAGGATTTGAAAGCTTCATGCTGGAGGAGGGAGAGAAACGAGTGGGGCAGGGGAAAGATTGCTGAGTTCAGAGCCAGACCCACCCCTGGTGAGAACTCTGTCTCTGTGGCTGATGGCTGGGAAACTTGGACAAGTTGCTTTGTTTATCTGAGCCAAAGTCTCTCACGTTGTAAAATGAGGACTCAAAAAAACATTTTTTTTGGATGAGTTCTAAGGATGGTGCTAATGAATAGAAAGCTCCCAGCACCGTTCCAGGCATGTAGTTATAGATCTGTAGCATGCAGAGGAGGTCCGCAAGGTGAGAATGATCAGCTGTACCTGGGAAAGAAAAAAAAAAAAAAAAAAAGACTTTACTGAGGGGATACACTTGAGCTGAGTGTAGACTAATGAGCAGTTCTCTTGTGCAGACAGAGTTGAGGTGGGATTAGAAGCAAGGGTAGAGCAGAGGGGAGAAGTCCAGACAGAGAGGATATGGGATATCGAAGTGCTATAATAGTCATCTTAGGCAAAATAAACAAATATCCCCCAAATCTCAGTGGCTTACAACCACCAAAGTTTATTTCTCACATATGCTGCATGTCCAGGGTAGGTCACTCTTGGTTCTGGTCCTCATCCGTCTTCATTTGGGGGTCTATTAAGGCTTAAGAAGCAGCCTGTTTCTGGGACAATAACTAATCTTGTTTATGGGAAAGGGAGGAAAAGAGAACATGACAGAACAAAACTATTATAGTACTTAATGTCTGCCCAGAAGTAGTAGTTCTCATGCTGTTGGCCAGGGTAAGTCACATGGCCAAAAATGATGTCAGTGGCATGGGGACTCATAAGCCTCCTGCAAACCCGTGAGGCAGAGCTGATTAGGAGGGAACGTGCCGAAGGAAACAAGGCCAGGAAGGTGTCCTAGAGGCAGATGATGCAGGGCCCTGGGTTGTGTGCCAGGGGGTTGGGACTTTATCCTATGGGCAGGGAACAGCCGCTGAAGGATTTTTTTTTAATTGTTTAATTGAAGTATAGTTGATTAACAATGTTGTGTTATGCTGAAGGGTTTTAAGTTGGGGTTTGGTATGATCAGATGTTCAGGCGGAGCACACATCTCTGGTAGCAAAGCGGGAAGAATGAAATAGGTGAGACTTAACAGGTAAGAGAGGATGAGGGCTCGGACTAACACAGCAGCCTCAGATCTCTCACTATCTGTCACATGACTTGAGTCCACTCCTAGAAGTGGCTCATTTGGCACTTGGGTGGCTTGTCTTCTTAACAAGTCTTCTCCTAAAATGGATGTCTCTCTCATCTTAAAGTCCTTATTTTATAATTGTCACCTAAAGCAGCTGTTCGCAAAGTTTAGGGTGCATTAGAATCACCTAAAGGGCTTGAAAAAACACAGATTTCTGGGCCCCACCCCCAGAGTCTCTGAACCAGTCAGCCTGGGAACGAGCATTTCTGAGGGGTGCTCATGTGATATTGATGCTGCTGGTCTAGAGACCACACTTTGAAAACCACTGAATTAAAGGGAGAAATTAAGACATAGTTGAGGGAAAGGCCGGAATAGAAGGGCCTCATGGAAGGAGGAAAAAAATCTGGAAGGTCCCAGCATAATCCCTGTGGCAGTTTTGCTGAAGGCTGGCTCTGACCACAAACAGTGGGGTCTGTAAGAGTGACTGAGTCTCTAGGTTTCTATTGAATTTCAGATGCAGTTCTCACAGTGAGGAAATGAAAAAAGCTTAGATTCTGAGAGGTAAGAAGTGTACAAGTGCTGCTTTATCCCCTCCCTTGTAATTCTACCCTGACTCCCTGTCAGCGAGCACATTGCCTGCTTCCAGACCTTGCACTCAAGTCGGCCAGTGTATTTCCCACCCTGATCCATCTCACTGCTTGTCATCCCAGTTCTGATATCTTTTGGAGCTGGGTTGGCCCACTGGGTGGACATGTGGCTGAATTTTAAAGTAGTCAGACCAAGAAATTGCTCTCTTCTCTTGAGGTCACGTTTGCGAATAAACATCTGTACCGTATGATCATGCAAATTGTGATCAACCCCCTTAAATAAATAACCCCCTGAGAACCCAAAGTCATCCATGGTTTGGCTTATACTAATGGTTGGCGCAAGTTGTGACAGTTCCCTTAGCTGTGACTCACTGCTCCTGTAATGAGAGAGCATTCCAGGATCAGACGTTAAGGAGAAAATATGTTGGCGTGTACAACGTGACACAAGAAATAAAGCATCGTGAGGGTTTGTTTTCTTTTTACTGTATTTTTCTCAATCTTGGATGTGACAAAAGTTTGAACTCTACTGGGGTCTAGATAATCAGTGATATGCCTGCCCAACAGACACCATGTGAATGAATGAAATACTTTCAGGGTCAACATTTTGAGTGCTAGCTAGCAGGTTACAGTATTTGTTTCAAGGTGGCATGAGTGTAAAATGGTCCATTGGGGTGTTGAATATACTGGCAATTCTATGCCTATTAAATTTGTATAAAGTAAGAAATGTCACGGTGGGCCTAAGCTATAATGCGAAGTCAGTGAGATTTGAAAAGATCCTTTTCCTAATAAAGATTTTTTTAAAATAAATTTATTTATTTTATTTATTTATTTTTTGGCTGCATTGGGTCTTCATTGCTGTGCACGGGCTTTCTCTAGTTGTGGTGAGTGGGGGCTACTCTTCGTTGAGGTGCACGGGCTTCTCATTGCGGTGGCTTCTCCTGTTGCGGAGCGCGGGCTCTAGGCTCGCGGGCTTCAGTAGTTGTAGCACGCGGGCTCAGTAGTTGTGGCTCTTGGGCTCTAGAGTGCAGGCTCAGTAGTTGTGGCATGCGGGCTTAGTTGCTCTGCGGCATGTGGGATCTTCCTGGACCAGGGCTCGAACCCGTGTCCCTTGCATTGGCAGGCGGATTCTTAACCACTGCGCCACCAGGGAAGCCCCCTAACAGATACTTGACAGACAAATGACACCTTAACGGTGTGCTCTTGGTGATGAGAGAATTCCCCAGGATTCTGGGTACCTCCAGAGGGGGGTTGTGAAAGCTTGGAACCATAACCTCTGTCCAGCAGGCCTGAGGCCAACTCTGTTGGTCAGATCTGTCTATTTCCCTGTCCAGGTAATTTTGGAAGGCCAGCTGTTTCCCCTCTTCCTGCAGGGTTGGCCTTAGTGCTACCTTCTCTTGGTCAACTCTACAGTGAACTCCTGCAGTTCCCTCAATCTCAGGTCTCCAGGAAACTTGGTCTAAAGTTTCAAAAGATGTAGCAAACAAAACCCTAGACGTGAGTGAGAGCCAGTGAGGAAAGGGACACTTAAACTAGCCAGGAGGGACTTAAAACACGGAACATAGTCATTAGAAACTGTTACTATTCAGTGTTACTTAGCATTTATCCAGAAATTTATATTAAATAACTAGATAACTGGTATACTCTCTGTATGTTTATATTGAATAAATGCTATAATGTACGGGCTTCCCTGGTGGCTCAGTGGTTGAGAGTCCGCCTGCCGATGCATGGGACACGGGTTCGTGCCCCGGTCCGGGAAGATCCCACGTGCCACGGAGCGGCCGGGCCCGTGAGCCATGGCCGCTGAGCCTGCATGTCCGGAGCCTGTGCTCCGCAACGGGAGAGGCCACAGCAGTGAGAGGCCCGCGTACCGCAAAAAAAAAAAAAAAAAAAAAATGCTATAATGTATACCATATATATGTTCAATGTCTAGCAATTTCAGGTGGTAGATTTCCAGTGCTATTGTGGTCTTTCTGAAATACAATAACGTAGATAGAAAGAACCAAAATTCTATAGACAGACAAAAGAAGGGCGGGATTGAAAACTCCAAGTCCCATGAATCTTCTGTCCATTGTGTACACCTCTGTCACTTCAGCCGGCCCTACACCAACGCAGACTTGTGTGCACTGAGGTGGCCTCACCAACAGGTAACAGATGGTCAATGTTCTTTACAATATTTAGTCACAGTGAGGAGTGTGAAGCTACTTGGCAGATTGCTAATGGCCCAGTAAAATCTTTGGAAGGTGGCTTCATGTGAATGGCATTGAGCATCATCTAGGTGCAAGCCTCCGAGGAAGACATTATGAGGAATTCAGAAAAGTGTAATACTTAGTCCTCTGACACAGCCTCTAATCTGAGAGAGAAAAGGCGTAATATTTGTGCAACATTAATAACGGGTCCATAGCAGTGACGCCAAGAGTAGCCATATAATAAAAGGGGGTACGCATGCTGTGAATCCAGAGATGGGATCTTTCTGAGGTTGTCCTGGACAGGAAGGCTCGTGGAAGAGCAGTCGCACTGGATCGGAGGCAGAAGCAGCATTTGGGTGGAGCATTGGGGTTTAGGGAATGGACCTACGTGATCTGTGGCTCTGATGGTCAGCACGGGCTTGTTTAGCACTGTGATTCGACTTCTGTATCTGGAGTGAAGGGGTCAAGTAAGAGGGGAGAAGGGAAGCCTGAGCTTCTTGAGGTCTTCCTTTCTTGACTGCCATCTGACCATCTGATCCAAGTATTCTGACGGCTCGCACCTCCTGACAAATGAAGCCATTCATTGATTCATTAGAAGATGAGTAACACTGGACTCTCCTTTGACCTTCTTAACATTTCATTTTATTAATAGGAAAGCACTTTGGAGCTAAGGATGACACACCACTTTGTCAGTACAACCTAATCCCATCATAAACTCTGTCAGACTGTCAGGTGGTTGGTCTCTCTCCACTTGCAAAATGACTTGGGAAAGTCAAGTGACTTGTTTAAAGTCATGCAGGAATACCCTGGCACGTCCACATCCCCGGATCCCACCTCCCTGACATTTGGTGGTGCCCAGCGTCCTTTGCTTTGCAGATCTCCATAGGGACGGTGGCTCTAAGAACTTGGGTCCTTGACATTTAGTTAAGGTTTTCTCCATCTATTATTGTAGCCCATGGAGGCCCTCAACCGTAACCCCAAGAGGTCCTCGTTAATTTTAATCTGGGGATGAGATAATTACACCCTTCTCTTGCAGGCTTAATCCTGGCTCTCACTGTAAGAAAGTACCATTTCAGTGCTGTGGGTCTGTGCAAACACTCCCATCTGAATGAAACAGCAGTCTCAGCACTTTTCATGCCAAATGCCAACCAGTATAGCAGGACTATCAGTGGCTTTCAGTCTGCCTGAACTTTGAAGTGAGACACCAGACCCTTACCAGCACGATAGAATCACTCCATTGGCTGCCTTTTGAAGTTAGCTAATTGCTTTAAAAAAAAAAAAAAGTGAGATGCTTTAAATGAAAACAGATTTTATTTCTGTTTGCTTTAGAAACTGAATATGTTTGTCTGTCTTTCCTGACGTAAGTTTTTAAAAGAGGGAAATTATAATACCGTGGTTAAGTGGATAAGGCTGGGGTGATCCATAGCTTATTCAGTTATACATTGTTTAAATGTTGTCTGTTTCGTGAACCCAGAGCTGTCAGAAATACAGTTTGACTTGTACCTTTGCCAAACATAAAGTATTTTTTAAAAATTAATTAGTTTATTTTTGGTTGCATTGTGTCTTTGTTGCTGTGCACGGGTTTTCTCAAGCTGTGTCAAGTGGGGGCTTCTCTTCATTGCGGTGCACAGGCTTCTCATTGTGGTGGCTTCTTTTGTTGTGGAGCATGGGCTCTAGGTGTGTGGGCTTCAGTAGTTGTGGCATGCAGGCTCTGTAGTTGTGGCTCACGAGCTCTAGTAACTCAGGCTCAGTAGTTGTGGCGCACGGACTTAGTTGCTCCGTGGCATGTGAGATCTTCCCGGACCAGGGCTTGAACCTGTGTCTCCTGCATTGGCAGGTGGATTCATAACCACTGTGCCAACAGGGAAGTCCCAAACATAAAGTATTTTTTTTTGACATTACTCCTTGTGCCTCCATCTCCGTCCACTTCAGACTCTGAGCAGTTGAAAGGTATGAAAAACTTTTTTAATCGAAATTATCAAAATCACTATCAATAGCTATTATTCATTGAGTTTTACTAATTCCAGGTCCTTTGCTGGCAGTTCACTCCATATTATCTCACTTAATTTCTGTCTCAGCTCTGTACGGTTGGGAAGAGTGGGATCTCAGTTCACAGACGAGACAAGCAGAGGCTGGAGTTGAGTAGTTTGTCAAAGGTTGTAGAGGACCTGGGCTTTGAACCCTCTTTTAATCGCTTAGCTCTAGAAACTGTGCCCTTAGTCACTATTGTACTGTATCTGGAAACAAAAGGAAAAGTGCTGGGAAGAGTTAACAGGGGCTGTCCGTGCACTCTGACCACACCCACGGAGATCCCTGTGGGAGGAAACGGCCCTTGTTTTTGCTCCCTCAGTTCACACTATCAGCAGGGCTGTCGAAGCACACTTCCTTCTCTTCTTTTCCCTATCTCTTCCTCCTTAAAACTTTTGTTATAAAGTATCATCTAGAAAGGGGGTGAGTTGGGGAGTGGGGATCTGTTTGCATAAATTCTGCGTGTCTCTGTCACTCACATCAGCCTAATTGGCACAGGTGGGCGGGCGTGTCTGCAGCAGCTCCTCTAGCTGCGGCATCCATCACGCACAGCACTGTGCTCGTGGGACTAGGGGCTCTGATCCCTGTCATTTGGTTGCCTCTCTCCTGTGAAGAGGACAGAGAACGTACAGCCAGTCCTGGCTGGGCACTTGGCAGAGGTAGGTCCTGGCCATAAGACAGCCAGATAACACGGTAGGTTCATTTATGCGGACTCTGGAGCCAGACTGTCCAGGTTTGAATTGTGTGGTCTTGGGCATTATTTAACTTCTGTGTGCCTCCGTTTCGTTATCTAAATAAATGGGATAATAATAGTACCTACTTTATAGGGTTCTTTTGAGGAGTGCATGAGTTAGTTGAGTGAGTTGTAAAGCACTTTGAGATCAACGGCTGGGAGATAAGAGGTGTTACATACGTGTTTATCAAATAACACATAAAAAACAAAGTAGTAGGTGAACATCATTGTAGGTAGACAGTGGATAGAGCTCCATTGTCTACGATGGATAAAGCTCACCTAGCTGCTTTAGTAAAGGTACTCATGATGAGTTACATGCAAATGAAATAGTTATTCACTGTACTAGTGGAGTTTGCCATTTTAAAGAATCATATGAGAAATATGTTTGTAAACTGCCTTTTTGTAAAATGAACATGAGAGAAACAGTGTAAGAGGAAGAGGGAAGTTCAGGATGACTTGATTTTTTTTTTTTTTTTTCCAGAGCTACTGGAAAGATAGAGCTGCCATCATCCTGGGCGGGGAAGGCTTGTGGTGGAGTGGTTTTGGGGGACAGAGAGTAGTTCGATTTTGGATACGTTAAGTTTGAGAGGCCTGTTGGACATTGAAGTAAAGGTGCTCTGTGGGCATCAGTGGTGTCAGGGGAGAAGTCAGGGCTGGAAACCTCTGTGTGGTGGTTTATCCCATCTAGCTAGAGATGGGATCCAAAGCCATCAGTGAAGGAATGGAAGCAGACAAAGGAGAGTCCGAGGGCTGAACCAGGGGGTATTCCAGCTCCAGTGGAAGAGTCAGGCTGCTTCCAGTTTTCTAGTTTGTTCTTTCCTTCGATTTGCAAGTGTGAAATGAAGTGTGGACCTACTTAATGCTGGTGTTTTCTTTGGCTAGTTTATCATCTGAGTTCTGTTAATGCTTGGACTTCAGAGTCCATAGGCTCTGATCAGATACCAGTTGACCTCATCCTAGCTTTGTGCCCTTGGGCAAGCTACTTACTCTCTGACACTCTGTTTCCTTATCTTGAGATGGGAACTGGTAGTAAAAATGCCCATCTCAGAGATTTGAGGGCTCAGTAAGTGCAGCTGTATTAATGCTATGAAGCTGTTAATCGCTTTATCACTGTGAAATTCTCCCTGTTCGTGCCAATGTGTGAGAAGTGAGGAATTTTTAAAGCCCTTTGAATTTTTCCTGAACTGGAAACCACATTTTAATTTAACGCACACTGCTGCTATTTTCCTTCCTCCTTTTTATTAAAAATAAAAGAGTGAGGTCAAGGAGGTACTGCAATAAATTTTACATGTCAGCCACTTACACTTCCTCTGTAATTGAAACACTGCATCCAAAGATCAGATCTGGCCCGTAGATGTGGCAACTGGTATGTGAATCACAGACGCACAAGCCGTCAGGGACCTGAAAACAGAAACACGGAAAAAATGGATATCCCTGGCAGTGTCAGTGTTTCAGTATTATATATGCTAACCTCATACGTGCTCTTTACCACTATGAGCTGGGTAAGAAAGTTCTCACTCTTTTCCAATAAATGAACTGATCCTCCCGACTGTTTTAAATTCGAGTTTTACACTTGGTTGGAAAATGCATCTAAGACACTTGGTTTTCACTCAGCAAATAATACAATTCTGAATTTTTAAAAAAGCCTCACTCTCAAAGCTCAGTAAGAACCAAGAGATGTGGCGAATGAAATTCTGAAATCTTGTCTCTCAATTCTCTAATTAGAATGTCTGCCGTGTTTGCATATGTGGTTTATATGCAACGAATTTGTGGCTTTTCTGTTTTGCAAGAGTTACTGTCAGCGAGACGTCTACCAAAAGAAATACTACTATTAGTGGTGATGGGACCAAATATATGTAACGTTGTGGTTGGTGTCTAAATCTCTACTAGAATTTTTGAGAAACCTTCTCCAGATGGAGGTGGGTGGTGTGAGGACTGAAAGAAAACATTAGAAACAACCAAAGCAGAAGAATTAATAGGCAAGAGTTTGCAGTGATTACATTTTTCTTTCTGGTCTTTCAGGTTGAGGAAGTAAGGAGAATAGGCATAAACTGTGGGAAATTTCCGTCAACTTGGAAAAAACAATAGAATAAATAATTCTTAGCCATGAGGTGAGAGCCCAGGCAGTCACAAGGTCAAAGGATTCTGTCCCATTTGTCTGTGGTGACAGCCTCCCCCCACCCCACAACCCAAAGGAACTCTTTACCCTTAAACAATAGAAGTGTCCCTGGGAAGCTGAAAAGGTGCATGCAAAGGGAATTTTTAGAAATCATATCATTTCAGAAGTATACCAGTGGTTATACTGGTTTTCTGTATTTTCTAAATTTTGTTTAGTGAGAGTGTATTCCTTTTATAATAAATAAATAAGTAGGTAGGTAGATAAATAAAAATTAGAAAAATAAATTTAAAAGAAGGAAATACACTAGGAGTGTGGAGATGGGTGTGTTGTCACCATTTCAAGGTGCTGAGTTGCTCACATTTTATAATGTGAGGATTATTTTGTCTATAAGTCATAATACTTAACGTATCTGCTCTCTCCATTTACAGTCTATAAAAATGTGCCAGGTGTCAACAGTGAATGTCACCCATCAAAACCCAAGACCCAGGGGCTTCCCTGGTGGCGCAGTGGTTGAGAGTCCGCCTGCCGATGCAGGGGACGCGGGTTCGTGCCCCGGTCCGGGAAGATCCCACATGCCGCGGAGCGGCTGGGCCCGTGAGCCATGGCCGCTGGGCCTGCGCTCCACAACGGGAGAGGCCACAACAGTGAGAGTCCCGCGTACGGCAAAAAAAAAAAAAAAAAAAAAAAAAAAATACCCAAGACCTGCTCTACAAAAGCAGGGCCAGCCCTCAGTGAACAGATACTTGTTCAACTTTCACACTGTGCGAGACCCACCCCATGTGCCCTGTTCCTTGCCGCTGTCTCTGGCCATCGGAGACACTCACATTCCCCTGCCTTCGTCAGCAGTGTGAACTGGGAGGTCTCTTGTTTGTGAGGGGCCTGCTTCACAGGAATAACGTTGCAATCAGCCCAGGGCCCGGCTGTAGCTGCAGCCCATGAGGCCCACTGCGGTAGCCTGAGTTTTTAGTGTTTGGCTGGGCTGTTTTGGTTTCATATGAGCCTGTGTGTCTGTTTTGTTGGGGCAAGCGGGAGGAGAGGGATTCTTAGAAAAGGGAAGGAGATATCCTCTGCATTACTGAAAATGGAAATAAGGAATTATCAGTTCAGGGTCAGTAGAAGCCACAGTGCCTGGCTTCCTTCTGCTGTGCTCCTCTGGAATGATTTTGCTTAGTTTGGAAAGGTCTGAAAGTGACATGAGCTAGATAAATTGTTCTAGGGTGGAGCTTTTAGCAGGGAGTACAGAGATCCCTAGGGGATTCATGGAGGGACCTTAGGAAAGATGTCCTGAAATTAAACAGAATGTTGCATGTATGTGTTTTTTACCCAGTGATGAAGACTTAATTTATATCTCAAATAAATCCAGAGAGTCATACTTCAAAAAAAAAAAAAAAAGGTTAAGAAGTTCTAGGGGGAGGCCTAGAGTATATCCTGGCCTTGGCCCTAACTAGAGACCCCTTCCTGATGGATGAATTGCATATGTAGTGGAAGTACCCGTGTGTAAAACATCTTAGGTGAAGTGCATGCCGCAGAAAGATGAGGAAGGTTTTACTTCCTCCAGCGCTGGAAAGCTGGAAATCCAGAAATGTACGACTCCTGCGCTTCTGTCGAATGCTTCCTGTTCTCCCTCTCTGTGTCTTATCCTGGAGCCTACAGAGCTCCCTGAACTCTGTATTACCTGAAGAGTTCACTAGTTGAAGTGAACACTAATGTCTCTTTTACCTGGTCTTCCTCTTGATTCTAAGCGAACCAGGTTGAATTTCCCTGCACTTGGGAGGTTGACTTTGGCCCTGGCCTCCACAATGTGACAGGAGAAGGCATCTGTAGTGAGCTCCTGCCTGGCTGTTTATCCTGCGTCCAGCATGCAAATGTTGATCTTCCCACCCTTGGTTCTTGCTTCTCCTCATATTATACATTCTCTCTGGGTGACCTGTCAGTCTATGTGATGAATGTGCTCATCTCACTTCTTCTGAGCTCTCAACCTGTCTATTTAACATTACCCATAGACATCTCAGTGTGGTTGTCCCGTACGCCCATCAAACTCATCAGGTCTAAAACTGAACTCATCATATCCCTACCACCCCTCAAGTATTCTTCCCCCTGAAGTCCTCATCTTGGTGAATAGCACAAAAATCTATCCAGTTTTCCAGGATCCTTTTTATCCACCCACCACTACTCCCTCAATCTAAATGAGCCCCAAATAGACTTTCTCCCCATGTCTTGATGATCTTACATCTTAAATGGCTCATAAAAAACATCCCCCCTTTTATCCCTCAGCTTGCAATGCCTGATCACTATAATTACTAGCTGGTCTTCCCACCCTCTAATCTACCTTCCTCATTGCTTCCAGAATGATCTTTGTAAAATACAACTGAATCATGTTATTATTTCCTCATTTAAAATTGTTTAATTGATCTCCATTGCCTTTATGACAAAACCCAACCTTCTTGGCATGGCCTGCAAGGCTCTGTCTGACCTGACTCCCAGTCTTGCCAGCCTCTTCTCTTACTACTGTCCATCTGACTCATTGCTTCAGTCAAACTGAATTATCTATAGTTCAGAAAACACAACATGTTTTTCTTCATCTCCGAGACTTTGTATGAACACGTTACACTTTATTACAGCTGTTTGGAGTGGGGGACTTATTAAAAACGATACCCTTCAAGGTTCTAAGTCATGTACCAAACAGACACCATCACTTCAGCTCTGCATCACCCCCTCCCCATCTCTCACCCCTTTCCTAACACTAACCCTGAATCTCTGAACTTGAACCTCATTTCTTAGCCCCATCTTCCCTCATACCATGCCTTATCTCCAGATCCTAACCCATCTCTGATACATACTTCGGGAGTCGGGGTCAGTGATGGGTGATGTTCAGGGGCGGGGTTAGGTAGGAGGGAGGTCTGGGGATGAAGGTAAGAGCCAGGGATGTCCGTTGTGCATCCTTTTTTGGTAACAGACAGTGGCTTTGCATGTTAACACAATCATTTAAACAGGGCTAAGTAAAATGGCACCCTCTAATTGACCATATTGTATTGTCCTGTTTTGTTCTTATAGATGCCATACTGCAAGTCCTTTCCCCCTGCCTCTACTTTCTGTTTGTCTTTCAAGCCTCTGCCCAGGTATCATCTTCCCTCAGTTATTCTTCGCTGACCCCAAGACTGGGCTAGGTGAGACTCCTCTGTGTGCTCATGGCACTACTGGGTTCCCCTGGGGTAGCTCTGACCTTACTGTATAGTGATCATCTTTTGTTTGCCTGTCTCCGTCTGCCAGGCAGGGTCTGGGTCTTAGCCCTCTCTCTATCCCTAGGATTTCACTAGAATATGCCTAGCAATAGGAGATGCTGAATAAATGCTATTGAATGGGTGAAGAAGTTAATGGGTGATGTCCTATGACACCTGCAGAAACTCAATGAGCACAAATAGCCCAGAGTTCAAAAAGACCTATAGATCATCTTCTCTGTGTTCTGTGTATGTGGGATTGCATACCAGCATTGATTCCTGTCTAGGTTTAACCTTCCTGTATTGGCTTCTGCTTAGGTACCACCTCAGGTTCTCTTAGCCCCACCTGTCTCTTGGATGCAGTGGTGCCCAGCTCTACTGGCCTCCACCATCCTGCCATCCAAGGCCATGCTGGGGTTCCTCCCACCACTTCTGGACTCAGATGAAGAAACACCCTGCAGGGTATGGGATCTGGCCTCCCCATCTGCTGCTGAAGGGGCCAGATGATACATCCCAATCATGTGGGAAAGTTGGGTCACCATGGAGTGAACTTTGACTGATGGGCAACGAGAAACAGGCAGGAGCTGGCAGATTCATTCCCTCTGCTGGCACCACTTCCTCCGATGGAAACTTTTGAGATGCTGCAGTTCCTAACAGCCTCTCTGGGGACATCCCGTATGACCGAGCAAGAAGCTATGATTCTTGTGAAGTCACAGCCAGTCCCGCTCCATCGTACATTTGCTTTCGCTGCCTCATTTCTCCTCTTCCCTCACTCTTGCTTCCCTGGGATTGCTCTAAAGCCCTGGCATAGAAGCTCTATTTTCTGAGGAATCCAGCCTAACATACATTCAAACTACCACCATTTCTCTAGAAAAACAGGGGCCAATAAAGGTAGAAGAGAAAGGAACACCACAGGCCAGGTGGTCTCTAGTGTATGGATCTGGCAGGCCTTAGCTGGGAGTCTGAGCCTTCAGTCATGCACCCCTTATCCTTCCTTGTCCATGCTGCATTGGACACCCTCATTTAGGGGAACTGGGAAGTTGGGTTCATTGGTAGAAAAAGATCCATCATTTGGAACCTGTGACCTCATTCCTGTGCAGGCTGGCCATCTGTTCCATGATTTCTTATTTGAAGATATCTTTCTAATTAAACAAACAAACAAACATGTATCTTTAAATGTCAGTGATGCAGTAGAATATTATACATCTATGAAAATTGATCCTTATGAGGATTTGTGATATATTCTGGGTTTAAAGTCTAGCTCCACTTACTACTTGTGTGGCCTCGAGAAAGATCCAAGCCTTGGTTTTCTTATCTGAAAAGTAGACATTAATAATAGCACTGTTATAAACTGTGTAAAGCCTAGATAAGATTATGCATGTAAGGCCCTCAGCACAGTGTCTTACAGAGGAAACAGTCAAAAGATATTTGCTGTAGTTACTATCTATTTTTAAAATACAACTTGAGAATGATAGAGTGTACATCTCTGTATAGAAAACAAATTTAAGGTGAGATTTTGTAGTTCTTAGGTTTTATTGGGTTTTTAAGAGGTGTTTTCTTGGTAAATCTCAGTCCCAGTTTTAATCTTGCTAAAACAGGTGGGAGGGCCTGATAAAAGCTTCTGTGGAAGTAGTGTTTACCTGCTAGATATTTTGTTGGAGAACATGTGAGAACCACATAGAGTCTGAGACCAGTTAAGTCTATTTCTCATCTTCCAGGTATTTTCAATAAATTTATATCAATCCCCAGTTAATAAATTTGTGGAAACTAAAGCGGAAAAGTTTTGCAATTTTGTTACGGTCATTCAGAGAATTCATGCCAGGGAAGATGCCAGGAAAAAGCTTCCCCCTCCCCTGAGGTGAGTTTCAGTTTGTGCCAGATAAATAGAAAAGTGCTTCCTCCATAGATGCTTGTAATCAGGGTTAATAATGTGTACGCTGGTATTTTTTGCCTTCTTTTTACAAAAGCTGTATTAAGAGTCGTAAAACTTTAAACTGTGATCATGGTATATTATTATTATTATTTTTTAACTTTATTTATTTATTTATTTTTGGCTGTGTTGGGTCTTTGTTGCTGCACACGGGCTTTCTCTAGTTGCGGTGAGCGGGGGCTACTCTTCGTTGTGGTGCGCAGCCTTCTCATTGCGGTGACTTCTCTTGTTGTGGAGCACGGGTTGTAGGTATGTGGGCTGCAGTAGTTGTGGCACTTGGGCTCAGTGGTTATGGTTCGTGGGCTCTAAAGCGTAGACTCAGCAGTTGTGGTGCATGGGCTTTGTTGCTCCGCGGCATGTGGGATCTTCCCGAGCCACGGCACGAACCTGTGTCCCTTGCATTGGCAGGCGGATTCTTAACCACTGCGCCACCAGGGAAGCCCGATCGTGGTATATTATTAACTCCTTGCAATCGGGCTTCCAGTCTAGCTGCCTTACTTTATTCCACAAATGCTTGTTGCTTTCCTTCTGTGTAGCCAGCCTGGAGCTTTGGCAGTACTGTGAGAAAGGGCATGGACCATCCCTCAAGGAGCCACCACTCCAGTTAACTTTCTTAAGGGTCAGCAGTGACCATCCGTGCCCCATCAATGTCTCTTTACAGCATTTAACACTAGAGAAACTTACCTTCTTGAAAATTCTCTCTTGTCTTCATGATCCTAGAGGCCTCTGTTTTTTCTCTAACCATCTGATGGACACTCTGGGCCCCCCTTTAGTTCCTCTCACTGCCACCATATGTAGGCACAATCCAAGAGTCAGCATCTTTTTTGTCTTTTTACTTCCTCCATTGATAACCTATTCACTCCCTTGGCTTCATATATCTTCATTTTTTAAATGACTCTAAAATCTAACTCTTTACCCCGAATTTTTCTCTAGGCCCCAAATCTACATTTTCTACACCTACCTTCTGGTTTCACAATCCTTGAATCTCAACATATCCCAAATTACCTCATTTCCCACCCCCAGTCCCAATTAATTCCACACTCCTCATTTCCCTAGGCTATTTACTGGGACCTTTTCTGCCCTCAGTTCAGCTGCCATTCTCCTGATTACCCAGGCTTACTTATTATTTCCTATCACTGTTGCTTCACTGGTGAATGAAGAATAAGCCCAAGGATTCTTATGGCCATAGCCAGGTACTTTCATCTTCTTTCCCAGTGGAGGTTTTCTCCTGAACATTCGACATTTCCTTTCTTTTTCTAAAGCGTGGATGTTGAGGTGGGAGGGCGTGTGCTATTTCAGGGCTGCTGGATTTTACACCCGTAGGGCAGCATTCAGATAAGGGGCAGGGTCCCCATTGCTTCGTGCATGAATGGCGCCACTCAGAGTTGTGCAGCCCTGTGCTGTGGGAGTGTGATTTGGGAGGGGATGGAGTGCTGGCGAGGGCTTCTGGGCAGTAGGGATGCTGAACACTGCAGTAGAAAGACTAAAGAGGAGTTGGCAGTTCAGCCCAGGAGGAAAGTTTCATTTCTACAGAAGAAGGATAGGGATATAGTTTTCCTCTTTGTCATCTACCTGGGGGGAATAAAGCTCTGTGTTTTTCTACACAAATCCATACTGAGCTCACTTTATTATAGAGCCACCCATCGAGCTTGAGATCTGTGGCCTAGAGCTCTATTTCCTCTAATCCTTGTTATTCTTGGTATAGGGACCATTGGCAGGAGCTTCTAAAATGAAACTTCCGTGTTCCTGTAGCCGTGCTGTAAATTGCAGTAATCCCACATTCTCTTGTGTCCCAGCTGGACTCCTTTAGGTAGGGTTTCCATAAGGTCCAAAGAGGTTGGTGGCAGTGCAGGTAACACTGCTGCCCCGCCATGAACTGAGACAGCCCAGCTGATCTGGACACACCAGCAGCGGGACACCCTGCCTGGTGCCTCTCGCAGCGGAGTCCTCTGTTCAGGGACCCTTCGAGCGCCCGTCTGGGCAGGTTGCTGCCTTCTGCTACCCAGGTTGTGCGATACACACTGCATAGACACCACTCACGTAGGTGACCACATACATGGGGTCCCAAAGCCGCCCAACGTGGTGTCCCACCTATGGTACCTTCTTTCACTAGACCTTTCCAGGCCAACTAGCGGCCCACATCCAGCTGAGCAGGCTGTTTCCTGTCTCAGGCTGAAGCTCACACCACTACTTCCTTTTTTCCCCAAATTTCTAAGATCTCCCCCTTCCTCCACTTTCACTTCCTGAATGTCACGACCACAGGAATGAAATCAGCAAGTTCGTGCCTTGTTTCTCCTACTCATCCTTTATTAGTGGAAATAATAATGGTGCTAGATAACATTAATGGAGCACTTATAGTATTCACGGTGCTGAAAGTCTGACATGCCGCATCTTTTTTCATCCTTACAGGAATCTCTGAAACGATCAATACTAGGTGAAATTCAGGTTTAGAGAGTTTGAGACATGCCCATGCTTACAGTTAATGACGGGGGGTGTGGGGGGGGACTTGGCCTGCCTGACTGCAGAGCTTGTGCTGTTCATTTTCCTAAGACCCAGGCTAGATATAGGCCTCTTGCAGGAAGCCTCCCTGGGTGACCGCATCCCATTCCTGTGACCTTTGGTGGTCCTCCATAGTAACCCCTGGTGTTATTTCAAGTTCAGGACCGCTTAGACGTAGGGGAGAAAGACCAATATTCCTTCCTGTTTCTGAGGTTCCCAGTATAGTAAAGACTGAAAAACTTCTAAGACAGGGTTAGAAAAGTATTAGGACCTTTTTTGTATATTTGCATGAACCAAATTCAGATGTTCAATGTATACTCATACACATAGAAACCCACGTTGTAATACAATTTTGCTACATACAAGGTAACTATAGGAGCTATAAATGATACTCATTAAACTCTCTGTGAAGGGTGGTTTGGTAATGGGACATGAATTTAAGGTTGGAGGCACATCTTTCAATCCTTTCAGTGTATTTCTGTGAAGAAACATGTGCTTTCATTTTTATTAGTATTTAAAGTCCTTTGTGAGTATGAGGCCATTGGCTAATTGACCTTTCTGGATTCTGTATTATCTACTTCTCTATTCCTAGCGTCTAGCACAGAGTCAGGACTTGGAATATAGTAAGCACTTTAAAAAAAAAAATATATATTCATGTTGTTTTTGGCTGTGTTGGGTCTTCGTTGCTGCACGCGGGCTTTCTCTAGTTGTGGTGAGTGGGGGCTACTCTTCATTGCAGTGCGTGGGCTTCTCATTGCAGTGGCTTCTCTTGTTACGGAGCACAGGCTCTAGGCACGTGGGCTTCAGTAGCTGTGGCACACGGGCTCAGTAGTTGTGGCTCGCGGGCTCTAGAGCGCAGGCTCAGTGGTTGTGACGCAAGAGCTTAGTTGCTCCGCGGCATGTGGGATCTTCCCGGACCAGGGCTCGAACCCGTGTACCCTGCATTGGCAGGTGGATTCTTAACCACTGCGCCACCAGGAAAGTCTGACATTGTAAGTTCTTATTCCTTGTTGGTTGGTTGTTTGAATGAGTCAATGAATTGTTTGAGAAAAGTCTACAAAGTCAGAGCAGTTTTGGTTGGGATCCCAGCACTGCCATTTACTAGCTGTCTGGCCTTGAGCGAGTTACTTAACCTCTCTTTACTCAGCTTTGTCATCTCAAAAATGAAATTTTTTGTTTAGTACTAAGAGTACCTACCTCAGAAGGATGGGGGGAGGAACAAAGGAGATGATCTGTGAGATGACAAAGGTGAGCCTGCACATACGTAGTCCTTGAGTCCAGGGCAAGGAGGTAGGAGATAGGGCTGTGGGCATCACTGTTAGAAAGCAAGAGGCACTGTAGCTGCTCGTTTCCCTGACCAGCCATGGGGAAGAATGGTTGGTGGCCCCAGGAGAGTCTGCAAAGCACCAGACTTTGTTTTCTGGGCCCCTATCCCTTTCCACATTCTCCTTCTTGATTGACAAACATATGCGGAGCTTACTTTTTGAATCATGCTCTGCAGTCTCCAGAGCACTCTCACCCACATTATCTCGCTTAATAATTATTCGGAATTGTAAAATTGTCTGTGGTTTCTGGAAATTCCTGCCCTTGTTATGGAATGCCTGGTACTTGCCCCTCTCTTGCTGATAGAGTTATCACCAAGGACATTTGTTTCTGTATTTACTGAGTTGTTTAGCAGCATTTTCATTTTTTCCACCCAAGCCTGAGATTCAAAGAATCTCATAGAGCAAAGCCGCATTTCCAACCTTTTTCTGAGCAGCCAGCTCTAGAGTGGCCTGCTTGGTCCAGGACCTCTGGCTCCTACATGCCCTTGTATTGAGGGACAGAGCATGGCAGCTCTCCCTAACTTGGGCTCCCTTCTCTTTTCTGTCCATTTGGAGTCACAGGGTCCTAGGGCTTGGCTGGAGCGTCATAGTGTTCAAATATATATAACAAAAAATTTATCATTTAACCTTTTTTAAGTGTATTGTTCTGTGGAATTAGGTACATTCACATTGTTGTGCAGTCATCACCACCATCCATCTCGAGAACTCTTTTCATCTTTCAAAACCGAAACTCGGTACCCATTAAATAATAACTCCCTTTCTCCCCACCCCCACTCCAGCCCCTGGCAGCCACCATTCTACTTTCTGTTGCTATGAATCCGACTACTCTAGGTACCTCATATAAGTGGAATAGTATAATATTTGTCCTTTTGTGGCAGGCTTGTTTCACTTAGCACATGTCCTCAAGGTTCATCCGTGTTATAGCATATGTCAGAATTTCCTTCCTATTTAAGGCTGAATAATATTCCATTATATGTATATACCATATGTTGTTTATCCATTCATCTGTTGATGGATACTTCAGTTGTTGCATTGTCTTTTGTCTCAACTAGTACAGTAGCCTCCTAATTGTTCTCTTTGCTTCCATTCTTTCCTCTTCCAATCTGTTCTCCACTCAGCTTCTAAAGAGGCAAATTGAATTTTGTTCCTCTTCTTTAAATCCTTCATTGGCTTTTCATTGTGCTTAGAATGAAATCTAAACATCTAAATCTGGCTCACAAGACCCCATATCTACATAGTTCATAAAGTGAGCTACCTTGCAACCTTATCCCATGCCCCATCCTCCTTGCTCCCTCTATGCTCAGTTCAAGTTTTTTCTTTCTTTTTTTTTCTTCTTGTTAATTTTTTCCCATCTCAGACTCTTTGTGTCTTTGGTCTTTGGTCTTTTCTACCATGAATACACTCTACTTCTTGTCATGGTCTGGGTCTTCTCATCCTTCAGGTAGTAGTAAAATGTAACCTCTTCAGAGAGAGCTCCAATCACCCTATATATTATAGGATCCCTTGCTATTCCATGTCTGAACCCTTTATCGATTTGCAGGATTCTTATTTGTTTATAGTTGACTTGTCCCATCCCTGTTTTCCCCTCTTGGATAGAAACCCCTTGAAGGCAGGGTCTGTATCTATCTATTTTGTAACCTGACTATCTAGCAGGTCTTTACTAACAATTTGTTGGATGAATTAATACATATCCTATTTTAATTTTTTTTATTTTTTGGAAACATTTATTTTTAATTTTTATTTATTTAATTTATCCTTGTTGTACAAGGTCTTAGTTGCAGCATGCGGGATCTAGTTCCCTGACCAGGGATCGAACCCAAGTCCCCTGCATTGGAGGGTGAATTCTTAACCACTGTACCACCAGGGAAGTACCTACATATCCTTTTTTTTTTTTTTTGCGGTACGCAGGCCTCTCACTGTTGGGGCCTCTCTGGTTGCGGAGCACAGGCTCCGGACGCGCAGGCTCAGCGGCCATAGCTCACGGGCCCAGCCGCTTTGCAGCATGTGGGATCTTCCTGGACCGGGGCACGAACCCATGTCCCCTGCATCGGCAGGCGGACTCTCAACCACTGCGCCACCAGGGAAGCCCCTACATATCCTATTTTTAGAAAGAGGTTGGTGATTCCACAATTGGTTCTACTTTTACTTTCCTTCCTTTGTGCTCACTCTTCCTTCATCCCACCTCTAACACCTTCCAAAAAGCTAACATCCCTAATTGAAGAGTCATTGGCATGATATCATCATTCCTTCTCCAGAAAACTGGTTGAATGTTTGTTGGCCTCCTGATTTTCAAAGGAAAGGCACCCAAAATTGTCGTTTAACATTTTGCACTGAAAATGATCACCCTTTCAGCTTTGCTCCATGTCTCTGGAAAAGCAAGCTAATTTTGCAGTGGCCTAAGTAAGCAAGGCAGAAAAAGAAATTAAACTTTCTAGAGAGAGAAATCCATGTAATATGTTCCAAAGTGCTACATGTAAAGCTTAGTGGTATTTTGCTACTGTATTGTTCTTTAATTTACTCCGTACTATGGGCAATAGTTGATTTTTGTTGAAATTCAGTCCCTTATCCATGTTTGGAAATTATCTAAAGAAGGCTATGCCCAGGCCCTTGAGATTCTGAGCTCTAGAGTTAATTCTCCCATTTTTAAACTGTAGCGCTGGCACAGCCTGGGTGGATCCTCTGCCCAGTATGTGACGGGCTGAAATTAAGGATTGGTCACTGTGTTCTCACCTCGGACTCAGGATCTCCTCTAAGCTTGTGCCTTTTGTTGAGAGAATTCAATTTTTTGTGGTTGTAGGATTGTTGTCTCCTTTATCTTTCTGGCTCTCAGTTGGGTACCACTCTTAGCTCGTAGAGGCTGCCCTCAGATCCTTGACCTGTGGCCTCCATCTCAGCAGTGGAGAACCTTCCTTTCACACTTTGAATCTCTCTGACTTCCTCTTCTGCTACCAGCCAGAGAAAACTCTCTCCTTTTAAAGGGCTCGTTGATTAGCTTAAGCTTGCATGGATAGTCACCCTGTCTTAAGGTTAATTGATTAGTAACCTTAATTGTATCTGCAAAATCCCTTTTGCCATGTACTATGACATAATCACAATAGTAACACCAGGGTGTGGAGATTATGGGAGTCATCATAGAATTTTGCTTGCCACAGTTTCTCTCTTATTTTATTAGAATTGCATTTGCCTGTAAGTATCAGAAAACTTGATTATAATAACTTAAACCAAAAATTTTTTTTTCACATAACAATATATATAGAGGTGAGTGATTATTGATTGTGGTTCGGTGGCTCAGTGACATCAGGATCAATGACTCTGTGATTCTCTTAGCCTTTCCTTGTGGTTATAGTAGCTCCAGCCAGCCATCATGACTGTATTCAAGACAGGAAAAAGGAGAACATGAGTAGGATGAGGACAACATGAGTAACATCTGTTATCTTCATTGGGAATGCAAAACAGAAGATAGATAAAAAACACTTCTCAGAGCTTTATTTCTGACCATACTTCCATTTATGTCTCATTGGCCAGAACTTACCCAAGTGGCCACCCATAGGTTCAAGGGAGGCTGGGAAAGCAGGAATAGGAATTATTGTGATTGGCTCAACCAATAATGACCTATCCTCCAGTGCTGGATGATAAGAGGAAATGGATATTGATGATGTAGCTAACATATCTGTTATACCTATTTTCTGGAAGGTAGAATGTGGTATAGTGGAAAAAATGCAGAATTTAGAGTCAAGAGACTTGTAATCCTGTCCCACCTGTGTCATGGTTAGCTGTGTGACCTTAGACTAGTCAAGAAACCTCTCTGAGCCAGTTCCCTTATCTATCAAGTGAGAGAAATTTCTGCTTTACTTATCTCAGTGTTATTATAAAAATGGATTGAAATTATCCATGAGTTTCTTTGCATCCTGGAAATATATACTAATTGTGGTTTTTGGTAAGTATTTGGTATAAAAATAATGTATTTCATGGATTCTAAGAAATATATGTATGTATATATACAATTTTTAATATTTTATAATCTCTGAAATTAGATGCAGTTTACAATCTATGACAGCTTCAAAGAAATATAATAACAATATTTTGTTAAGCTTCTTGGAAAGTTTTAGGGTTATGCTTAGGAAATATGGCCATTGGGACCCACAAGACTCCTATAGACTCCTAGAAAACTGACAGTCTCATGATAGAACATCTAAAATATAGATGAAAGGAAATTATCCACACCAACTTCCTACTTTCATACAGGGAGATATTAGTATCTCTATTCCAGATGTAAAACTGAAGTAAGCTGAGATGAGTTTACAAGATGGAGTAAGCCATCTTCTAAGAGTTCAAGGTGCTAGAAAGTATTCCACAAACTTTAAAGCTTGACCTCCTACCAGGGTTATTCACTGAATGTGACATACTGTTCAGCTACCTAGGGATGTCATTACGGGTCACTGCCTCAGGAATGCACCGAGATCAGAGGCAACCTGTTTAGCAAGTCAAGTGTGACATAGATCCTTGACTCTGAATGTGGAGCCATGAAGTTGTTGGATAGCATAGCCATCAAGATTGTTTATTTTGAAGAAAAATCACATGATAGAATATTTATAATTATAACCTTGGGATATATATATACATGTATGCATGTACACATATATGTATTTATATGTGTATGTATTTGTATATATATTTTTGTGTATACACACACACAAATAATATGACTTTAGATGGGGCAAAAACAGACATCTGGGGATGGGGGATTATGGTGTATATGATTGAAAGAGAGAAATAGGGGTGAGTGAGTCTATGGAGAGTCATAGATACATACTGACTATAGTTGAAATATGACATATGTTCCTTTAGGAGTTCTTTCTCCTATATGCATGACTTGAGACTGGGGTATTCATTCTATTCACCAATTTCCAATGGAAGAAGAGGGATCAGTCTCTTTTTATTTTTAAAAAATTAAATATTTAAATGAAAGAATGAAAGAAAAAATGGTGACAAGATAGGAAGAACAAACAACCAGGGCCAAACAACCAAGTACTTGGAAGCAGTGTTCCAAGTACTTAATCTGATTTAGGTCTTTGTCACAGGGTAATCAGGTCTTCCAGGCTTCTGCTTATTCTGAGAATTTATGAAGCAAGCAACACTGTTACTTTAACTTCCTGACTAAACTTTTGTGATTTCTGTAGCCCACTGTGACAGAGGCTGCAGAGTGTAAAACCATGCTTGATATTATTTTGTATGACTGTACTGAGCACAATTCTGAGTGCTTAGTAGATGCTCAGTGTAAGTTTGTTGAATGTCTTATTTTAGAAGAACGTTCTAAAGAAATACAAAGAATTCACACAGTCTTATTTTTTCCCATTCTTCCTTTCTTCCCAGTTTTCCTTTTGACCTTTAGTTGCTTTTCCTTGATCAGGAAAAATTTGAGGCTTTACTTTGAAGTTTGGAATTGGCACCAGGATCTGGTTTAAGATATATTTGCATAAACCCCTGATAGCTGGCTGGATAGCATTTGTCAGTAACCTCAAAACCCAGCAAGTGGATGCAGAGATTTTTTTTTTTTTTTTTTTTGCGGTACGCGGGCCTCTCCCGTCGCGGAGCACAGGCTCCAGACACGCAGGCTCAGCGGCCACGGCTCATGGGCCCAGCCGCTCCGCGGCATGTGGGATCCTCCCAGACCGGGTCACGAACCCGTGTCCCCTGCATCCGCAGGCAGACTCCCAACCACTGCGCCACCAGGGAAGCCCGGATGCAGAGATTTTTAAAGTAGCTGTCTAGTTGAATACATATGACAGAGATATAGAAGGAAGATCACTAAATTCTCAGATTTAAATAACCTCTAACCAAGCAAGAATTATTTTATGATATTTTATAGCATAGCTAACCTAACAAAATAGAACATTGTCCCAGCTCTGAAGGGATGGATTTAATCCATATGGCTATATGAAACCCTCCTTTCCTTCTCATATGATTTATAAAAGTTCTGTAAAACTTCTTATTAATATTTCCAGGACAGCAGTATAAAATCACCCTAATATAGATGATCTGAACTAGTGTCTTTTTCTTTTTTAAAAAATGAACACAAGTCAGTAAGGAATGTTTCAGGGGAGGACTTTCAATTCTTGCTATAACTGGTTAACAAACTGGTCCTTCTGCAGTAAACAACCACAAAACCAGGCAACATGTATCAGGTAACTGTTTTCAGGTATTGGTCAACAGAAAGCACAGTATTTCCGTTCTGAGTGAAGGAAAACTCAGGAGGTGAGTCCGATGGTCACCTTGGCTGTCTTCCAGGGGAGAGTTTCTTGATTGCAGCAGAGTATGCTAGAGTCTCGGCTGAGCCCAGCACTCCTGCTGAACTAAGGAAACACAGATCTGAGTTTGGGGCAATGGAAGCAGCTAGAATCCACAGGGCAGTGCACTAGAGAGGAGACGGTTGCATAGGGCTGGGGGGGGACAGGACTCCCTGGGTACACTCTCTGGGTGTACCCAGGGAGTCCTTGGCCAGGCTAGAGTGCCCATGAACAGATCGAAACTATATGAGATTTACCAAAAATGGCGGCTCCAGGGTTGAGACTTGGACAGAGATACTAAAGGTCAAGCAGCTGATACTGAGGGACACTGGTGATCCAGCCCAGAAACAGTGGAAAAACCTTTTTAACACCTTAATAATATCCCAAGCATCCAAAAAAGACACAGAAAATCTGTGTCTTAGGGGCAGAAGTCTATGCTTTCAAGCAGGGTTGGTAAATTTTTTTTTTTTATATAAAGGGCTAGATGATAATTATTTTAAGCCCTGTGAGCCATTCAATATTTCTCACAGCTACTCAACTCTGCTATTGTAGAGCAAAAGCATCCAAAGACAACATGTAAATGAATGGGCATGGTTTTATTCCAATGTCACTTTTTTTTAACAAAAAAGGCAGAGGGCCAGACTTGGTTCATTGCTATAGTTTGCCAACACTTGCCCTACAGTAAAGCCTACTTTAGATCTACCCTAACAAAGCTTAGAGCCAAGTGCTGTCAAGAAAAATTGCAAGGGAAATTGAGTTTGGAAGTTGAGTCCTGCGGTAGTTAGAGGAGGTTGGGGAACATCTTTGACTTTGCGAAGATTCATCCAACAAAGTGGAAGACCAAGCTTATGCAAGCCTATGCAAGATCAAGGTGAGCAGACAGTTTGACTTCTGGCAAAAATCAACTCTGCAGAGGAAGATCAAATCTAGAATGTCTTCATGTATCCTCAACAATTGTTAGGTATGCAAAGAAACAGGAAAATATTACCCATAGTAAAAAAAAAAAAAAAAAAAAAAAAAGTCAATAGAAACTAATCCCCAAATGGTCCAGATGTTGGATTTGGCAGACAAAGCTTTTAAAGAAACTATTATAAATATGTTCAAAGAACTAAAGGAAAATATTGTCAGAATGAGTGAATATAAAGGCATCTCAGCAGAGAAATAGAAACTATAAAAGAATTTAATGAATATCTGAGAATGAAAAAGTTGAATAATTGAGATGAAAAATTCACAGGATGAGCTTAAGAGAACAAAGATGACAGAAGATAGAATCAATGAACTTGAAGACAGATCAACAGGAGAAGAGATAGAGAAAAACATATTTTAAGAATAGTGGCTGAATTTTCCCAAATTTAATGAAAATATTGACAAACAAATTCAAGATATTACACAGACTTCAAGTAGGATGAGTTATAAGAAAACCACATCTAGACATACCGTAGTTAATTGCTAAAAACCAAAGATAAAATCTTGAAAACAGAGAGAAAAGATATAACAGCGAAATAAGAATTACAACCAACTCCTCTCCAGAAACAATAGGGAGAAAAAGACAAGATACTGAAGAAAAAAAAAAGTCAACCTCAAATTCTATGTCTAATGCAAAATATCCTACAAAAACAAGGATTAAATAAAGAATGGACTGTTTTAGAGCAATGCTGTCCAATAGAAATATAGTACAAGCCACATATGTATTGTTTTAAATGTTCTAATGGCCCCAGTGAAAAATTTTAAAAGAAACAGGTAAAATTAATTTTAACAGTATATTTTATTTAACAGTATATTTTATTTATTTAAATATATTTTATTTAAGTATATACAAATATTACCATTTTAACATGTAATCAGTATAAAAATTATTAGATATTTTACACATTTTTATGCTTTTTGAAATCTGGTGTGTATTTTACAGTTAAAGAACAACTCAGTTTGGACTAACCACATTTCAGTAGTTACTTTTGTCTAGTGGCTGCTGTTGGAATTGAATAGCACAGTTTTAGATCAAAGAGAAAGGGTAATGGACAAGTTGCCCTGAATCCAGGTTGTTTCCCAAGCTATCTTATACATAGTGTTTATTTATTTATTTTAAATTTATTTATTTTTGGCTGCGTTGGGTCTTTGTTGCTGCGCGTGGGCTTTCTCTAGTTGCGGCGAGTGGGGGCTACTCTTTGTTGCGGTGTGCGGGCTTCTCATTTCTGTGGCTTCTCCTGTTGCGGAGCACGGGCTCTAGGCATGTGGGCTTCAGTAGTTGTGGCACACTGGCTCAGTAGTTGTGGCTCACGGGCTCTAGAGCGCCAGCTCAGTAGCTGCGGCGCATGGGCTTAGTTGCTCCGCGGCATGTGGGATCTTCCTGGACCAGGGCTCAAACCTGTGTCCCTTGCATTGGCAAGCGGATTCTTAACCACTGCGCCACCAGGAAAGTCCTACATAGTGTTTAAATTAACCTTTCTAAAACATTTGCCAGCTGAGAAGACCTGAAGAAGCTACCTACTATGTGGTAAAACAAGTTAATTTGTCCATTCTTTCATTCATTCATTCAGCTGTTTACTCAATAAACGTTTACTAAATGCCAGACCCTAGTCAAAGAGTTGGAGATATTCACAAGAACAAAATCCAGTCCCTTTCCTCAGGGAGCTCACAGGCTAATTGACATTATAGCCATATTAACAAACAGGTTCATTATCATTTGATAAATGAGAGTAGGTAAGATACTACCAGCATACAGAAGACATGGTGGATAAGGAACAAGTGGGATTAGTGGGAGTCAAGGAGGGGTACGGTGTATCAGAGTTTTTCATTGCAAACAACACAAACTGACTCTGGCTAACATAGGAGTAAAGGAGCCACTGAGGACTTTTTAAGCAGAGCTGTGGCATGGGCATTTTCAGGTTTTAAGCAGACCATGATGGCATAATCGTTTGGATAATAGGTTAGAGGGGATAATGCTGAAGGCGAGGTAATAGACTAGTAATTGTCTGAATGAGAGACATTGAGGGGCTGAACCAAGGCAATGGCTATGGGAAGGGAAAGGGTAGTTTCAAGAGTTCAAACTCATTCTGAAATTGAGAACTGTCACTGTCCCAACCCCTCCTTTTCCAGTGCGCTCAACTCACTCCCACCCTCTTCAGATAAACAGAGCGTAACTCACTGTGAACTAGACATGCCATTTCTGCTCCTTCGTTCTCGAATGCCTTTGCCCCTCTGCTCATTTTCTCAGAGCCCTCCCTTCCCATTTAAGATGCAGCTCATGACCACCTACTACTGCTCAAGCCCTGGTTGCTGTCATTGTTTTGATGGCTAACTTGTCACAATAGGTTAAAGAGCCTGTTGTGTCATTATGTCACTGTCATACCTCCCTGCATTCTACTGTAAGCTACTAGAGGCTAGTGATGCCGTCTTGGTCTTCCTTGTACTGTCAGGCCCTAGAATGGGTCCAGCACAGAGTACCCACTACCTGTTCCTGATGATGCTGGCCCCTGGCTCTGTGCGACACATTAGGGTCCTGTTGTGGCTGATAGCTTCCATCACCAGATTCATGCTCGGTACAGTCTGAGGAATGTTCATCTCCCGTAAGCACATCTCTTGGGTCACTGTCTGCTCGTAGACTTTCACCAACTTCCCATTTCCCACTGAACTCTTCTCAGCTATTAAGGTCCATCAGTCCATTCTCCCCACATTTCCCCAGTAGATACCTCAGCAGTCATCAAACTGACCTGTTTATTGGTCCAAAAACAAGTCCCATGAAGGTCTGATTCTTTTTTTAAATCTTTTTTAAAAAATTAATTAATTAATTAATTAATTATTGGCTGTGTTGGGTCTTCGTCTCTGTGCAAGGGCTCTCTCTAGTTGAGGCGAGTGGGGCCACTCTTCATCGCGGTACGTGGGCCTCTCACCGTTGTGGCCTCTCCCATTGCAGAGCACAGGCCCCGGCCGCGCAGGCTCAGCGGCCATGGCTCACGGGCCTAGCTGCTCCGCGGCATGTGGGATCCTCCCAGACCAGGGCTCGAACGCGTGTCCCCTGCATCGGCAGGCAGATCCTCAACCACTGCGCCACCAGGAAAGTCCCAGGTCTGATTCTTAATTGTCACTTAGACTAACCCCTGTCCCAAGGATGTCCTTACTCTTCCCTTCCAGTGGTTCAGAACCAAGGATGTCCTTCAGATCCAAAAACCTGCTTGGTTCCTTATGGTTCCAGCCCTTGCAGATCTATGACCATACTGTCACAGCATTTCTGGTGTGTCTTCCAGCAGGCAGTTATTCCCAGATTTATTGTGTTTGCTATTCTGAGCATCTTCATCTCCACAGCTAGATTGCAAGCTGCTTGATCGCTCAATATCCCAAGGGTGCCAGATATGTTTCTGGACACCTAGGGCTCCTGAATGCATATTAGAAGATTGGCATAAGGCAGAACTATTTCTCGGACTCCCATCTTATCAGTCAACTGCATTCTCCAACCCCCCACCCCCCACCCATTTTAGTGTGTAAGGGAAGCCAAGGAAGAAGCTTCTCTCTGGAATGGCAGCCCAGAGACTTTTTTTTTTTTTTTTTGCGGTACGCGGGCCTCTCACTGTTGTGGCCTCTCCCGTTGCGGAGCACAGGCTCCGGATGCGCAGGCTCAGCGGCCATGGCTCACAGGCCCAGCTGCTCCGTGGCATGTGGGATCTTCCCGGACCGGGGCACGAACTCGTGTCTCCTGCATCGGCAGGCAGACTCTCAACCACTGTGCCACCAGGGAAGCCCAGTCCAGAGACTTTAGTGAGATTTTTAGTGTCTCTTGGTCAGCCATGCTACTGATAGTGAGTCACTGCTCGTTTGTGGGGATTCTAAGCCTCACTTTATAATTCATGTTCTAAAAACGGGGTGAGGTTTTTATAGAGATACCAATTCCAGTGTGAACATAGCCTCACAATGATCAGGTTCCTCTGAGGGCTTCCAGCTGCTCGCCCAGCACTCCTCAAGGTCAGGCATCTCAGGGTTCACTGGATATAGCTGTTTCATGGCAAATACCTAGAATCCATTTCACAGGGTTATGATAGGGGGTTCCCGGTGATAAATTTGTTCCCCCAGCCTTTCTTGAGACTTTTCATGGTCTGTAACCAGCCATGTCTGGATCTGGGATGGACAAGTTGAGGAAGGGTAGATAAATCTTGGGGGCTCTTCTTTTGTTCATACTTCTGAGTAGTAGTCTTGGTTCCTCAGCCAGAAAGCGCTTGCATCTATAAAGAGGAAGTTGAGTGCTTGTCTCTGCTTAGCATCTGGGAGAACTGCTCTATAAAGCACTGAAAAGGGAAATCACTAAAATCAGAATGTGTAAGTGACAGAAATGGGATGGTTTTGTGAAATTTGTGTTCTGGTCCCAAGACTGCGACTAGCAAACAGTGTACCTTTGTGTGAGTCATTTACCTACGGTAGCGATGACCATAGTTGACATTTATAAAGAGCTTGGATTGGGGCCTGGCATACAGTAAGCCCTCTGTAAGCTCACCTGCTATGATCATCATCATTACATAAGGTTTTTCAGTCCCAGTACTAAGCACTTGGTGTATGTTATCTTATTTAATCCTTAAAATTATGACATGAGTTTTGCTGCAGAGGGGTGAGCTGAGGCTTAAAGACTATACAGTACTCAAATCCAGACAGTGGAACTCCCGAGCCCATTTCAATCTCTGTTGTTATTGTGCCTGATTTCCTTAGGCCTCAGTTTTTTTGGTTTTTTTTTCCATCTGTAAAACTTGAGAGCTGGACTACTGGTCTTTAAAATCTTGGAGCTCTAAAATTTCTAGATATTTTCTCCATTATTTTCACCCTTTTCCTTCTCTCCTTCCCCTTCCCCTCATCCACCCACACTCATCCGTGAATTTCACTGGATTCATCATCATGGGTTGGGCAGGATGTTTTCCCCATTGAGCTATGATGCTGCAGATGTCAGCACGTCGACTTGTAGTATTGTGGCTTTGTGGTGGTTGTTGGACCTGGTTTGCATGCTGCTGTTGTTGGGAGAGGGGGAATCTGACTCTTCAATTGTACTGTCTTATCTTGGCCTGCAGCCATTGCCACATTGAGTGATGCTAACATTTGACGGGCTTGAGAAAGGCTTAATGGGAGAAGCCCACTGGAATCAGCTCTTTGGGTCCGTGGGCTCTGCCTGGTTCTCTGGTGAGATCTGGTTTGGAGCACTCACTCTCCAGGCTGTTAGCCCATGTCTGGTCCTGTGATTGGTAAGGATCTTAGGAGAGGAACTTGGATGAGAGGTTTCTGGACTTTCCATTCTGCTCACAGCTTGGATTCCCTGGCAGATTTCCAGTGAGGAGTTTCACCGATCATTTCATTATGGTCCCATTGTCATGAATGTCTGTAAAGTACTTTAGCTGGTGGTTAGTCTATATATATTCTCTAGTATTTTTCTTTGTGGCTGTGACCCAAAGATTAGAGTGTTTCGGCATCAGAAGACCTGGGCTCAAGTGTTGCATCTATTACTTCCTAGCTTGGTGCATCTAACACACCTGCTTGTTATGACCTCTACTTGATCATTTTTTTGGTGGTCTCTTACTATGGAATAAAAAGAGTCCATTTGTCACTCTCCTAGGATGTGTGAATTCTTCCACTTAGAAACTTGGGAGAAACATCTTAGAATCTTAGGGCACCAAACAAAGGTTTCTAAACAGCAAAAGTGTCGGATAAGTCACTTAACTTCTCTCAGCCCAGATTTCTTCCTCTGTGAAAGAATTATAATAATACTTACCCAACTACAATGGCTATTCAATCAAAGTATGGTATGAAAATAGGTTTCTGTAAATTATAGATTCTGTAGGAAACATTACTTATTTTTAGGAAGTATCATGCAACAAAACTAATTTTTTTAATTACCAAAAAAGCAAAAGCTATTAAATGTTTCTATTCTCATTATTGTTAGCATAGATTATTTACTGCAGATAATAACCTGTAGTAAAATTTCAATGTTTTCTTTTTATTGTGCACCAGGTAGAAGGCTATAAGTTAAATTATTCTAGACTAAAGTGAATATTGTGAGTATTCAGTTAATAAGAACTGATACTGTTCAAGGTGGATAGTAGCTCTTATGTGGAAACATTAATTTTGCATTAATTCAGATTTTACTAATTCATTATAAGATCAAGAGTTAGGTTCCAGCTGTAAAAAGACATTAACTGTACAAGCAATATTATGAGTCTATTAAGTATCCTTACATGGAACATAATTGCAATGTGAGTAAAGGCTAGACTTTTACATACTAATTCAAACTGTCCTAGAGTGAAAATGTGTTTCTTTAACTCACATTTTCCACTAAAGTAAATATGCCCTACCCCCTTACTCCAAATGAATAATATGACTCCATTTCTGTTTTTCTTGATTGGTAAGTCATGCTTGGAGATACCATCTGGAGATGGTTGGGTTTCTGCCAAAGATTTAAATCAGGCTTGCGAAGAGCTACCTGCCTAAGGCAACAAACCACACTGATTTAATAGGAAAGAGCATGCTTTTATTTTGCCATCTGGTAAAGGAAAGTGAAAGCACTTTGAAAAATTTTAATATTTGTTCTACAATGATGGCCTTATAGATAAAAGTATTTCCAAAATATAGTAATTGGGAAAATTGGAGAATCTAATTGCTAAAATCTGCGTGATTATTTATGTCTGATTTGAAGGCACATACAGAGATCTCAATGCTAAAAGCTGATATTTCTGTAAGAGAAGTGAAGGCAAGACAGGGATAGAGAAAGGTAAATAGGTTGGAAACGACCCAGACCTCCTTGTGGGCAGTGTTGAAAGCTCAAGACCTGTGTGGATTGGTTATAATGTGATGATTATCCCTTTTAATTTTTATTTTTTAAACTGATTTCCACTTGGCAGATTAACCAAAGGCAAGAGGGGCTAATCTGTCTACGTTCTGAGTGCCACTCTCCGCGAGACCCCCATAACAGACCCCAGGCCCAAGTCCACTGTGCTACCAGACCCCCACCCCACCCCAGGCATTGCTCTGGGGTCTGCCTGAGGCCAGCAGTGTGAAGATGACCAGCACCTTCCTAGCATGACGACCTTGGACCATGTGATCGCTACCCACCAGTCGGAGTGGGTCTCTTTCAATGAGGAGCCGCTCTTCCCTGTCCCTTCTGAGGGTAAGGAGAACGTCCATCGCCTAAGTAAAAAGATTAACAAAGAACCACACCTGCTTGTTATGGCTTCTATTTGATCATTCTTTTGGGGGGATCTTGATATGGAAAACAGAGCCAGTTTGTCACTTTCTTCAGGTCCAGATACTTCCACTTAGAAGCCTAGAGGAAACATCTTAGGACCTAGGGCCCCAAACAAGGACCTGGAAACACCAAACGTATTGGCTGCTTTCTTCCAATGAACATTAACTTCCTATTTCCAAAGTACTTTATGCTCAGTCTTTTCGGTTATTATTCCCAGCACCAATTCGAATTGTCTCAATTTTTAAAGCATAATTGTCAAGAGTGACAGATGCCAGAGCCAGATCCCTTGGGCTCAAATCATGGCTCCATTACGGATGAGTGACATGTCCTTGGGTGGATAATTGATTTAACCTCCCTGGGTGGTTGTTCATCTGTGCAGAATGGGTAATCACAGTACCTACCTCAGGGTGGTTGTGAGGATTAAATGAATTAACACGTAAAGTGCTTACAGCAGTGACTGGCACATGGAAAGAGCTCATAATTGTCGCTCGTGATCATGATGAAGGTGGCTAGATTGACTTCTGGGGAACTGTGCCCAGGGATGAAGGTCAAGGTAGGATGCGGGAGCTATTTACAGAACCACAACAGCTGCTTCTGTTCCATGGCCACTGCTACTGCCACCTGAAATCATCCCAGCTTCCTTTGCAGCACCTGGAAAGTGTGAGTTTACAGGTGTGCTATCCAATACGGTAGCCATGTGGCTATCGAGTCTTTGAGACGTGGCTAGTCTGAATTGAGATGTGCTATAAATGTGAAATACCCACACTGAATTTCGAGGACCTAGTAAAAGTTAAATGTTTTATTAACAGTTTTTTATCAATTACATGTGGATATTACACATTTTCAACATGCTGAGTTGAAATACGTATTATTAAAAGTAGTTTTGCCTGTTTATTTTTATTTTTTATTTTTTTAAATTATTTATTTATTTATTTATGGCTGTGTTGGGTCTTCGTTTCTGTGCGAGGGCTTTCTCCAGTTGTGGCAAGTGGGGGCCACTCTTCATCGCAGTGCGCAGGCCTCTCACTATCGTGGCCTCTCTTGTTGCGGAGCACAGGCTCCAGACGCGCAGGCTCAGTAATTGTGGCTCACGGGGCTAATTGCTCCGCGGCATGTGGGCTCTTCCCAGACCAGGGCTCGAACCCGTGTCCTCTGCATTGGCAGGCAGATTCTCAACCACTGCGCCACCAGGGAAGCCCCTGCCTGTTTCTTTTTAGTTGTAAAATGTGGCTACTAGAAAATTTAAAATTCATTTATGGCCCACCTTTTACTTTTTTAGGACAGTGCTTATCTAAATAATTACATTCAGGTAGACCTGTTTGTTTGGCTAGTGATGGGAGAGTTTCACATCAGTACTTTTATTTTTTAAACATTTTCATACAATAAAATTGACCATTTTTGGTCTACAGTTGATGAATTTTAACACATGTATAGATTTGTATAATCACCACCACAATTGGGATCTAGTTCTGTTATTTAAAAACACGTTTTTGAAGGCTATTAAATGTTCCAGGACCAATGCAGTGATACAAAAGCTAGAGGAAGGGCCTCTGTGCCATATTTAGCTGGTCATTAGTGCAGGGTTTGCACATGGTGGCCCGCAGATGTGTGTTGTTTGGACTGTGCAGAGTTTGAATTTGAATGTTTTTAGTCCAGACAGAGGCTCTCCTGTTGAGCCACAGTCTCCACCATTCCCCATTGCCTTTCGCTTTTCTAATTCAACCTAGTTCTATCTGTTGCTTGTCCTCTGTAGGAATTTTGTTTGTGACCCCTAAGCACTGGAGTAGATGGTAGGATAAGAATAGTGAACAAGACTCCCAGTCTCAGCCTGCATGGAGACTGCTATGGACATCCTAGGGTATAGTTTTTATACATTTTAAGGTAAACACTCTTTAAGCATAGAGACAGGTGGGCATGGCTGTTTTTCTGCTCTCACACCCTGTAATGGTGAGTCCTTTGATCACTGCTTGCCTGTCCTTTGTTTTTCCTCCACAAGACAGTTCTGAAGGGTGGCCTTCCTCGCATGATGTGATGGCAGTTTCTGGTATCTGTTTCAGGGGGCACTGAAGAGCACCTCCCAGGACCATCGTCTTCCTCAGACCAGTCCGAGATCTCTTCTGGGGAGAACCGTGTGGTGGATGGAGGCTCTCAGGATCTTTCCCCCTCAGAGCACGATGACTCTTCTGAAAAGATGGGCCTCATCTCTGAAGCAGCCTCCCCTCCCCTGAGCCCTGAGCAGCCTCCACCTGACCTGGCTTCAGCCATCAGCAGCTGGGTTCAGTTTGAAGATGACACACCCTGGGCCAGCACATCACCACCTCATAAAGAAGCAGGTGGGACAGGTAGGACAGGTGGGGGGCTGTGCTCACCAGGGACGCTTTTTCATGAGAGGTCTGCAGGGCTGCCAGCATTCTGTTTTGCCTGCTCCAGAGCCCTGAAGCACTGGCCACATAGGAGAGAGCAGACAGAGATCTCATCTGGCTTAATTCTATGACACGTTTTTATTAACATAAGCATGTGCAAGGATTTATGTGTTCTGGGCCATTTCCAGCCTTTTACCCTTGCCCTGGCTGTTAATTTCTCTTTGGAAGTACACATATTTATTCATCTATTATGGACTGGAATTCTGTTTACTTAGCACCTAAATTGTAAGCTCCTGTGAGTAAAATGAATGTCTCTCAAAGTGTGGACCACCAACCATCTCTAATAGAGTCACCAGTTATACATAGATGTTCTTGTGTCCCAGACCTTTAGAATCCAAATCGTCAGGGGTGGGAACTGTCATTAATGGTCAGTCTCTTACTTTGTGGCATTTACATGGCCAGAAGCTGCACTGGGAAGCTGAGTGAAGCCAGGGGAATGATTAGTTCCTAGCCTGATGACCTGGCTACTTATTTTATTGTGCACAGAAGCATACCAAGGGTGATTGGGATAACCTTTGGGACTGTATTAGTTTTCTATTTGCTGCTGTAACAAATTACTACAAACTTAGTGGCTTAACCAACACAACTTTATTATCGTACAATTCTGTAGTTCAGAAGTCTGACATGGGTGTCACTGAGCTAAAATCAAGGTGTTGGTGGGTCTGCATTCCTTTCAGGAGGCTCTAGGGGAGAATCAGTGTCCTTGCCCTTTCTAGCTTCTAGAGGCTGCCGGCATTTCTTGTCAGGTGGCCTCTTCCTCGGTCTCCAAAGCCAGCAATGTTGCATCTCTCTGTGCCTTTCTTCTGTAGTCAAATCTTCCCCTGCCTGACTTCTGCTTTCCTCTTCCTTTTTTAAAATTTATTTATTTATTTTTTTAATCTGTATTGGGGTATAACTGCTTCACAAGACTGCACTAGCCTCTGTCGCACAACAAAGTGAATCAGCCACATGCACACATACATCGCCATATCCCCTCCCTCTTGCATCTCCCTCCCACCCTCCCTATCCCATCCCTCTAGGTCATCGCAAAGCACCGAGCTGATCTCCCTGTGCTATGCTGCTGCTTCCCACTAGCTAACTATTTCCATTCGGTAGTGTATATATGTCCATGCTACTCTCACTTCACCCCAGCTTCCCCCTCCCCCACTGTGTCCTCAAGTCCATTCTCTATGTCTACATCTTTATTCCTGCCCTGCCTGCCACTAGGTTCATCAGTACCATTTTTTTTTATTCCATATATATGTGTTAGCATATGGTATTTGTTTTTCTCTTTCTGACTTCACTCTGTATGACAGACTCTAGGTCCGTCCACCTCACTACAAATAACTCAATTTCGTTTTGTTTTATGGCTGAGTAATATTCCATTGTATATATGTGCCACGTCTTTACCCATTCATCTGTTGATGGACATTCAGGTTGGTTCCATGACCTGGCTATTGTGAATAGAGCTGCAATGAACATTGTGGTACATGTCTCTTTTTGAATTATGGTTTTCTCAGGGTATGTGCCCAGTAGTGTGATTGCTGGGTCGTATGGTAGTTCTATTTTTAGTTTTTTAAGGAACCTCCATACTGTTCTCCATAGTACTTGTATCAATTTACATTCCCACCAACAGTGCAAGAGGGTTCCCTTTTCTCCACACCCTCTCCAGCATTTATTGTTTGTAGATTTTTTGATAATGGCCATTCTGACTGCTGACTGGTCTGAGGTGTTACCTCATTGTAGTTTTGATTAGTGATGTTGAGCATCTTTTCATGTGCCTCTTGACCATCTGTATTTCTTTTTGGTGAAATGTCTATTTCCTCTTCTGTTTTTAAGGACCCTTGTGATTACACTGGGCCCACAAGGTTAATCCAGGATAATTACCCCATCTCAAGGTTTTTAACTGAATCACACCTGCACAATCTCTTTTGCCATGTAAAAGGACATATTCACAGGTTCTGGGGATTAGGATGTAGACATCTTTGTAGGGGAGCATTATTTTGTCTACCACAGAGACCCCTTAGCAAAGCCAAGTTGATGTTTTTCTGTTGGTAGGTTAAATGTTTTGCTAGTTTTGATGTTTAAAAACAATTCCTTTGTTTTTCAAACGTGTTTTCAACATCAGTAAGAACAATTTTAAGAAAATATAAAGCATAATTCTACTGTATAACAAACATTTCCATTTCTACATAACAATTTGCACATTGATACACTTTTTCACATTTAAGCATCAGATTTCTCAGTGAATTGTTGGTGAGAAAGCCATGACACTCAAAGCAGCATGGATGAAATGACAGGTCCAGACAGGCTTCCCAGTCTGGCTGGAGGGAGGATGTAACCTTTACTGAACACCTAACACAAGTAAGACAGTGGGCTAATTAAGCATTTGTGCATTTGAGGGAAAGTTACTGAACACAGGGCAATGAATCAGTACAGAAGTATGCTTGTTTTTAGTAAGATACATTCACTAAATATTTATTCTCTCAGACACTGTGCTCAGTGCTTTAGGTCATCTCATGAACTCTCTGCAACGACCATATGAGGAAGGTATATTTAATATTATATTCATATTACACATGAGAAGACTGAGACAGATAGTGGTTTGGGAATTTGCCCACAGTTGTATGCTAGGAAGTGGCAGAAGAGAGCTTTACTACCAGGCAGACTGGCCCCAGGATCTTTGAACAGCCTAGGGATGCTGTGTGTGGTATGTTTGCCTTGATCTTCCCGCTATTGATATAGTTTCCTCTGCTTCCTCATTCCCCGGAGGCAGGGGAGGCGAGGGATGGCCCTAAAATGGCCCTGCTTTCAGATCACTGATTATATTCAAGGCATTCAGATTCTTTTACAAATTGTTCATACCTTACCTTTAGTTTCAAAGATCTCGTAATTGCTTAGAACTGTTTATATGACAGATGGATCAATTTGCTTTAACTCCACCACTTATTTTTGCAAAACTAACTTTGGAGTTAGTCATAATTATGTTGCCCCCATCTGACTGAGGATTTTAGCTTGTTATTGATAATGGTTTTGACCTTTAATGGTTTTAACCTTTAAATCATTAAAACCTTATCCTTTAAGGCAGCAGTTTTCAAAGTGTGGTCTATAGATCTCTGGAGTTTCCCAAGACCCCCTCAAGGGGTGTGTGGGACCAAAAGTATTTTCATAATAATTCTAAGATTTTTTTGGTCTTTTTTACTGTATTGGCATTTGCGTTAATGGTGTAAAAGTAATGGCAAGTAAAACTTACGGCCACTGTGTACACATGGTAAAAAAAAAAAAAGTCAACTTCACATAATATCCTTCATGAAGTAGTAAAGATTATTAATTTTATTAAATCTGGATTCTTTTTTTAAAATAAATTTATTTGTTTTATTTTTTTATTTTTGGCTGCGGTGGGTCTTTGTTGCTGCATGCGGGCTTTCTCTAGTTGCGGCGAGCCGGGGCTACTCTTCATTGTGGTGCGTGGGCTTCTCATTGCGGTGGCTTCTCTTGTTGCAGAGCACGGACTCTAGGCACGCGGGCTTCAGTAGTTGTGGCTCACAGGCTCTAGAGCGCAGGCACAGTAGTTGTGGCACACGGGCTTAGTTGCTCTACAGCACGTGGGATCTTCCTAGACCAGGGCTCGAACCTGTGGTCCCCTGCATTGGCAGGCGGATTCTTAACCACTGCGCCACCAGGGAAGCCCTAAATCTGGATTCTTAAGTACATCTTTTTAATATTTTCTGTGACAAATTGGGAAATATGCATAAAACACTTGTGTTCCATACCAAGATATAATGGTTGTTTTGAAGAAAAATGGCTCTATTGAAAAAAACTGGGTTTGAAAAATATTTTAATTTAAAAATCAAAATTATTTAAAAATTATTTGAGAAAGTCAAAACAATGCAAAAAAAAAAAAAAAAACCTCTTGATGAGCAAAATATCAGCATTTTAAAGACAAAATTCAACCAACACCTGCATGACTGCCACACTGCACCCTAATCCCAGCCCTGGTTCCAGTAAAACTCTATGTACAAAAATAGGTAGCTAGCCTGTGGGCCACAGTTTGCTGATTTTATATTTTTTAAATGTTGTATTTAAAATGTTCTTTGATGACTAAGTTTTTTGGTACCCTTTTAAATTTTGCACCCGAGGTGAGTGCCTCACTTGCCTCCCCCTCGTGCCAGCCTTGCACTGCGCTAAGGATATGGGATTCACTGATATCGCTAGAGAACAAATCAAGAAATGACAACTTTCAAATGTGTGAAAGCATACCTGTGGCCTGAAAACTGCCCCAGCGTTCATTACTAGTTCCATCTGTTTCCACGTATGAATATTTAACTCAGCTCTGTGGAGATGGAGCTCTCTGCTGCAGGAAGAGCCTGTTGGCTAGTTTCCCAGCAGACCTGAGGCCCAATGTGTAGGGTCAGCCCCACCTCAGCAAGTGTTTCTTTTTTTTCTTTTTCTTTTTTTTTTTTTTGCGGTACGCGGGCCTCTCACTGTTGTGGCCTCTCCCGTTGCGGAGCACAGGCTCTAGACGCGCAGGCTCAGCGGCCATGGCTCACGGGCCCAGCCGCTCCGCGGTGTGTGGGATCCTCCTGGACCGGGGCACGAACCCGTGTCCCCTGCATCGGCAGGCGGACTCTCAACCACTGCACCACCAGGGAAGCCCCTCAGCAAGTGTTTCTAACCCAGGGACCCAAGAACCATAGAGGACTCTGCAGAGCATCAGGGTGGTAAAGAAAATGGTAGTAAATCCAGGACTCCTATCTCAGTTCTCCTGCTGATACCCAACTGCCCATCAAGGAACCCACCAAATAAAGGACCGCTGGGTACATCCCTCTTGCCCAAACTAGCCTCACCAACTAGGCCAGCTCCCTCATGGGTTTCCTCACACAGACTGTGTTTAACAATAAGGAAGAGTGAGGGGTTGGTAGAGCTGAGGCCAGGTGGTAAGCGGGAGAAACTAGGCTTCAGGTCCCTCAACACAGAAAATGCAGGCAGTTCCATCCTGGAGGCTGTTGAGCAGCTCAGATTTAAAAAATTTGAATCCAAAAGATTTGGATACCTGTGCTGTGTCATTGATATCACATACGTTGACTGCAGGCATTACACCAAACTAGTGCAGTGTGGACAGCAAGTACCTTCATGGTGATAGAGACAGCCTGAGGCTTCTTGCAGTCACCGCTCCCTGCTCTATTTTTTGGATAATGCTAAGTTTTCCTGGTGTGGCAGGCCGAATAATGGCCCCCAAAGACATCAGGTCCTAGGCCCCAGAACCTGTAAACTTTATCTTATTTGTAGAAAGGATCTTTGCAGATTGATTATGTTAAGGATTTTGAGATAGGGAGATAATCCTGGATTATCTGGGTGTGTCCTAAATACAATCACATATGTAAGAGGGAGATAGAGGGAGAATTTGCCCACAGGGAGAAGGCAATGAGAAGACAGAACAGAAAGGGATTTGAAGATGCTGGCCCTGAAGATTGGAGTCATGAGGCCACATCCAAGGAATGCCAGCAGCCACCAGAAGCTGGAAGATGCAAGGCATGAATTTTCCCCTAGAGCTTCTGGAGGGAGCATTGCCCCGTTGACATCTTAATTTTGGCCCAGTGCTTCTGATTTCAGACTTCTGGCTTCCAGAACTAGGAGAGAATAAATTTCTGTTGTTTAAAGCCACCGGGTTTTTGGTATAGCAGCCACAGTTAATATATCAAGTCTCCAATATCTTAAAATGGAACCAGACTGAGAATGAGTCAATCTGGGCTAGTGGAGCATCTCTAATAGTGCAGGCCACTTACTAAGCAGATGTTCTGTGCTAGCCACTATGCGTCATCTCCAAAGTTTGCAGCCCTTTACCAACTTTTTAAAGTTTATACCACCATGCATGCAGGTGGTGAAGTTCAGCCAGATCAGAGGTTCCATGGAAACTGATTTTCGGCTTCAGCCCTCTTCCCAGTCACATAAGTATCACCCAAACAAACGGACTCTTTCCTATAACGGAGTTACAGTTTCTCAGTTTATTCCCATTTTCCTCACGTTTGTCCTATTTGCTTCTAGCAAATGCCTAGCACCCTCTGGTCAGATGTCTTTGTGTCAGGAGAAAGGGAAAAATGTGTATCTTGGACTCATCCCATGCAGCCTCTCTATGAGTATCCTTTTATGAGAAAATCATCGTGGCCTCAGAGAAATAGGTGGGAAGACGACAGAGGAGGACTGATTAGTGACATTCCTAGTCTGGATTCCTGGAAGCAAAAAGTGGAGCCTTACTCCGCCAGCTTGTTTCATACCTTAACATCCTGGCTTGCAAAGAGAAGTTGGGAAAGAAATGATCACACACGCAGGAGTGCCTAGGTAGAGAAATGGTATCTGGGATACTCCTTTCCCCTCCCCCAGTCCCCGTTCCTCCACTCCACAGTTTTCTTGACAGAAGAAAAGCAAAACAAAACAAAACACCAAAAAAGCCCACAAAATAATTTGTCTTTTAAGTTGTGCCACCTAAGAATAAAGTCAAGGGGGCATTGGATTTCAGCCTGGAAGGGGAATGTGCAATTTGCCTTCATTAAAATGCAGGAGGCTGTAGACATGGGGAGTAAGGGACAAAGAGACTGTCATTCATGTTAAATCTCTTGTTTTTGTGGCATTCAATGCCAGAAGATGCACAGGGAACTTAGAGAAGCCAGGGAGTGGTTAGTCCCCACCCTGGTGACCTGGCTACTTTTTATTGTTCACTGACACATACCAAGGGTGACTGGATAGCCAGGAGTAACAGCTAGAGGGGAAAACAACTCCAGAAATGCTTACATCCACCAAGGGAACAACTTTCTTTTGGACTTCAACTAGGGCAGGGTTTGAAGGGAATAAGTGCCATCGTGGTTGGTCTGGGAAAAAAGGAGCTACCTGATCTCCCTCAGAAAAATATGAATAAAATCAATTGAGTGACAGAGCCTTTCTATAACTACATATATAGGAAAGAGAGCTGGCACCAGTTCTTTGGACCTGAGGATACTAGGAATGAGAGAGCATATAAAATCATGCCTTTTGATTCTTTTGTAAAAATTGTTTCTTCCATTAAGACCCCTGAAATTTGGTGAAGGCCAAATGTGGAATTCACATATCTGACTTAACAGGACCACTTTGGCTCAGGCTATGTTGATAAACATCCTCTTTTGAAAGATTTTTGTCAGAATCTTAACTGTCAAACACTTAACCTTCGGACTTAAATTAGCACAAGAATACTGTTCACACCTCCAGTTTGAAGATGCTGTGTGATCGACCTGGGTTACATGGTGAAAAATGTCAAAAAACGTAACTGAAAACTTGTTTGCCAAACTCTGAACTAAATGCACAGATATTCTGTTAAACCATGAGCAGAACCAAAGTTTTTTGTTTCTTTTTTTTTTAAAGCTTATGGTGGATCTATTCAAATCAAAATTGAATCTTGATATTGTTCTCTTAAAGAAATATTTTTGAAAATGAACCTAAACACAAGTGTGTTTTATTCACATTGGGTCCTTTAGCAATAGTGTTTCTGAGGTTGCCTAGTTGCACAAAGCTTTCCTAACTTAGTATTTTGCCTGCTCTGACTTTAAAATTCTACCATGCACCAGGAAGAATATAGTAGTTAGCTTCCCTGTCACCTAAAATCTTTACAAAGATTCTCTCAGACCCAAGGCTGATTTCAAACAGATGTGCATTTTACAAGTGTATGGGTGTGCTTAGAATATGTTTGCAAATGCATGCAAATTGACTGACAGAGCAAAGTTCATCCCCAAATTAAAACAAAACAACAAAAAAATTAAGGCACTCTTATCAACATGAGGCTTCCTGTTCACTCATCATGTTATGCGTTGACCTTCTTCCAGGGACATGGCAGTTTTGTGGCAAGGCCAAGGCTGAATTGGACCCATTATGCAGATACTGCAGGATATGCATAATTACAAACATAAAAAAAAAATTTGATTTCCGGAACATTTGTCCCAGAGCCCAAGCAAAACACTACTATTTGCTTGTCCTTCAAATGTCTTCCCTCACAACGTGGACTGAGGCCTTCCCATGGTGTCTGGGGAAGCTAATTATTTGGGACCAGAGAAAGAGCCACTTGTTTGGGGGAGGACCAGAGATGCCTTCAGCCATTTAAGAGGGAGGCAGGGGTGACAGCTGAGAGACTTAATCCTGAAGAAGACGAGCCCACTGGTTAATTTCTGTTATGTTTTTCATTCTGGCTAATGGGGGGTGGGTGAGTGGTGGATGGGGGTGGGATAAGATCCCAGCCATATGGTGAATAGAGAGACCAGATGCCCTGCATTTGACATGCATATATATTTCTCTCCTCAACAGAGGAGGTCTTATTTTCTTGTAATACCTTAAATTATTCTTCTCTGCCTTTACATGTAATTCATGACCTTTCTGGAATCCATCTTAGAGCATCATGCACTCAGGAATGCATTTAACGGAGCCCTTCTTCCTCGGGGTCTGCCGCCTCTCTGCCCCTCCCCACTGAGCTCCACTCGGTTCCAGTTGCCACCTCTCCTGCTGTTCCCAAAAGTGCATTTCTGCTCTTACTGTTCCCTCAGCCTTTAAAGCTCTTCCCCTACATTTTCACTCAGAGCTCTGCTCAGCATCACCTCCGTTCACCAACTCCCTGCTTTTTCTTTTTTTTAGATAGATAGATAGATAGATAGATAAATATTTAAAAAAGAAATAAAATAAAAATGAACTTGCATCCCTTCTGGGTGGGAAGTGTCCCTTTTTGATGGAACAGGGAGTTTCTCTGTGTTCTGGGTGAGACTGGGTGCTCTGGGAGCAGTGTTTTGGGGGGGGTCCCTCCTCAGACAACATTCAGGGCCCAGCTGCCCTTGGGGAGGGGGTAGCTGAGCTATCGAACCCCCCCCATTCACCCCATTTTCAACTAGAGCTGTTCCAGCCATGCTTGTTTCACATGTTGGACGTCTTAAATGATTTCGTTTGAAGAAAGAGATATTTGGGGTTTAAAAAAGAGGGAGAGAGAGAGCTGGAAAGCCACTCATCTGAGGAAGAAGCACTAGGCTAGGAATCGGAATCAGGAAGCCTGGTCTCTCTGCTTTTTCTGGCTTTATATGTCTTTACAGCCCATGTCTCTACCTGAAATTAGGTTATATGCTTATTTGTTTACTCTCTCTCTTCCCCACTAGAGGAAAGGGACTTTGTCTCTCTCACTTAACTCTTTATCCCAGAATACGGTGCATGGACCTTAGTAGGTGCTCACTTTGATTTATTGGATTAATGAATGAAAAGGTGAAAGATGTACCTGAAATCTAATGCAGAAACATTTTGCTAATGTGGGCAATGAGCAGCTAGGTAGAACTTGAAGGGTGGCTTCCTCAGTGAAGTGAATTTTTTTTTTTTTTAATAAGCAAACTATACCAGCCTCTTCTCCATCATGCCTTTCTCTTATCAGCTGATTGTTATCATCAGTTTTTGATTTTCCACTGTTATGCACATAGTGCATGTATAAACATACCACATACGTATACGTAGATACACACATACACAGACATAACATACACATGTAACATGTACTCATACACATAATATACATTTACATATATGCACATATAACATGTACACTTACATATATACACATGCACACATACAACATATATGCCGAACATAACATATACATATTTTATTAAAACTCCAGAATTCTCCTCTTCCAGAGAATATGCTAGCTCACCCAGGGAGCCATGTGGCCTATCTCACCCTCACCCTCAGTGTGGGACACAGAACACAATAAGCTGCCCAAGCATGCATTAATTAACTCATTCATTCATGCAAAGAATACTTAGGTGCTGGGAATGCAATTATGAGAAAGTTGGACACCGTCCCTGTTCTCCCCAAGCTGAGGTTAATCCAGCGGTCGGGCAATCTGTTACCCATGAAGCCTTCTGGGGTGAGCAAGCACTCCTCTGAGCCAGTCCTGGGGCAGCTGCTTTGTATTGCCAGCTATGAAATAGCGTGAAAGCCACAAATGAAGAGTCGAATTAGATCTATTTTGTATTCATGGATGTTTACAGCATTGGAAAAATCACTTAGCCCTAGTGAGTAAACATCCAAGTATAAATAAAGGACATGACATCAAAATGTATATAAGTATTTGAAGTTTTAGTCTACCCAGGATTCCAAAGTATAAAAAGAGAGAACAGTATTTGCTGTATTAATTGTTTCAGGTGACACCTTGTAAGTTTATTATTTATTCAATCAACGGTGCTTTGAGCCCCCACTATTTACCAGTCACTGTTCAAGGCACTGGGGATACAGTGGGATATTCCTGCCTCATGGAGCATCCATTCTGCTGGGGAAACCACACCAGAAACACGATCAAGAAGTAGATACAATGTAAGTGTGTTAGATAATGTAAGTGGGAAGAGAAAAATGAGGCAAAGAAAGGGAATAGGGTGAGGGAGGATGTGAAATTTTACAGAAGGTCAGGGCGTGACTCTGAACAGTAACTTTTGAGTGAAGACTTGAGGGAAGTGAGGAGTGAGCCTTGCAAAAATCAGGGAAGGAGCCTTCTAGGAGGAAGGAACAGCAAGTGACGGGACTCTGGGGAGGTGGCTGTGTTCGTTGGATGTGAATGGAGTGGAGTGAATTAGGGAGAAGTTCGAGAAGAAGATGAGACAGAGACGTTGAGGGGTCTCAGACCACATAGGTCCTTGAGAGCACAGTGAGGACATCTCACCTTTACTGTGGGTGAGATGGGAAGCTATGGGAGGGTGTTGAGCCAGAGGTGTGGTGTGATCCCACTAGGCTTGCACAGGTAATTCTATTAAGACTGTGTGGCTGCTATGTTGAGAGCGGACTGAGAGGACGGGAGACTAGGGGACAGCCACTGCGATCATCCAGGAGAGGATGGTATCTTGGACCAGGGTGGTAGCTTGAAGACGGTGGGAAGGGATTGGATTCCAGGTATATTTTGAAGGTAGGACTAACAGAAGCTGGGATGGACCAAATGTGAGAAGAATCAAGGTTTCATTCTGAACATCTGAAAGGGTGAAGGAGCTGGTGTGCAAGGGATAATAGGAACTTATTTTGTGACTTGTAAAGCTAGAGATCTACGTCAAGATTTCAAGTAGATTTGGACATAAGCTTATGTCTGGAAGTAATAACGACCACTTAACCCTTTTTGAGTACTTCCTTTGTGCCAAGCATTTTTCCAAGTGCCCTGTCAGTATTAGCCTCATCCCTTTATGAGACGGGCACTGTTTTCAGCTCCATTTTAGAGGTGACAACACGGAAGAACAGATGTATTAAGTAACTTGTCCCAGGCTGCAGGGCCGAATGTGAACCAGGCAGTCTGGATCCAGAGTCCTTGCGCACAACCTCATAGGAAAGGAGAGAAGGCAGATCTCTATCTTTTTTTCACTTTATTCCTTGTGGGGTGGATGCAGCTCTGAAGCATCGTGATGATAGCAGCCTGCTGCTCACCCGGCCAGGCTGTCGGAGGTCTGGTCCCTGGGAGAAGAGTCAGCTCCAGACCCAGTACTTTCTCTCACTGTTCAACTGATCTTGTGGCCTGAGGATATTCAATTGAGAACCTAAATAAAATGATTTATCCAAGATTTCTAAGCTGATAAATAAAGTGTATGAGACCAAATGAGAACAGTTTGTAGGATGTAGGGACTGCCTCTCCCAGCTGCATTATTCTTAGTTTCTCTTTCAAGGGAAACTTTGGAGTTTTATCTAACAAATGTAAAGAGCTAATGTGAAAATACAAATAGTTAAAATAGCTTCCTTTCTTGAATAATTAGTCTTCTGATATGTGGTCTTAATAAGCTTTATTATCTACCAAATAAACACAAAGGAGCATGTTTAAAATGTGTATTAAATTAAAAGGACGACAGTACAACCCACCACCCAGTTTAATAGATAGAACACTGTCATCACCCAGAAGCTCTATATTTCCCTGCTGATCATGACATCCTTTTTCCAGACATCCTCTTCCCTCCCTCCTCTGTCACCCACTTCCTGGGTTTTGTGATAACTGCTTTACTTCTTTTTAAAAAAATATTTATTTATTTATTTATTTGGTTGCACCTGGTCTTAGTTGTGGCAAGCAGGCTCCTTAGTTATGGCATGCGAACTCTTAGTTGCAGCATGCATGTGGGATCTAGTTCCCTCACCAGGGATTGAACCCGGGCTCCCTGCATTGGGAGTGAGGAATCTTAACCGCTGTGACACTAGGGAAGTCCCTGCTTTACTTTTCTTAACAGCTTTCCTACCTACATATGCATTGAGAATGACATAAGTGAATTTCCTCTGTTTCTGAACCTTATGTAAGTGGAGTAATACTGCATGTATTACTCTGTGGCTTGCTCCTTTTACACAACATTATTTGTGAGATTTTTCCATGTTATTACCTGTAGGTATAATTCCTTTAGTGTTTATTGCAGTGTATTCCATCTTAGTAATATTCCACAATTCATTTACCCATTCTGTGAGCGATGGATATTAGAGTTATTTCTACTTTTCCGCAATTAAGAACGTGCTTCTATGAGCATACTTTTTGTCTTTTCTATGAGCATTCCTATCCTGGTGAACAAGTGCAAGTGATTCTTTTGTATAAAAAAGTCGGAGGGGAATTGCTATGCTGCAGGGTGTGTTTATTTTCCACTTTCTCAGATAACTTTAACATCAACCCTTTTGCTACAGTGGTTCCAGTTTACTCTTCTACCAGCCACATATGAAAGATGCTGCGGCTCCACTTCCCCGCCTACACTGGCATAGTCATGTTTCACTATTTTTGTCACAGGGAGGCAGGGAGAGAGGGAAGGGGGAAGAGAAATGGTATCTCATGTAGTTTTAATCTGCATTTCCTAGATTACTAATGAGGTTGAGTTTCTTTTTTTTCCATTTAGATTTTTTCTTTCATAAAATGCCTAGTGGCGTATTGTTTTGTTGAGGGTATTTTCCTTTTTCTTGCTGATTTCTAGGAGTTCCTTGTGGATATGATGTGTGACAGATATTATCTCCTACCCTGTGGGTGGCCTTTTGACTCTTTGTGGTGCCTTTTAGTGAAAAGTTCTTAATTTTAATTATATGAAATTTGTTTATTTTTCTTGTATGCTTGGTACTTTCTTTGTCTTGGTAAAGGAAATCTTTCCCTACCCCAAAGTCATGACCATATTAAGCTGTATGCCTTCTAAAATGCATCTTATGTAGCCTTTCACGCTTTGACATTCAATCCACTTAGAACTGATTTTTCTGTATGGTGTGAAGTAGGAGTCTAATTTCATTTTTTTCCATATAGTAGTATTTTCCCAATATTATTTCTGTTGTTTTATTTATTTTAATATATATTTACAAATATATTTATATTATTAAACATTTGATTTCATTCATATCTAAATAGTGTATTCTGCTTAATATGAGGAAAAAACCATGCTAGGATTTTGGTTGAGAGGCAAAACTCTATAATCCAATTTAGGGAGAATTAACATCTTTACTTCATTACTTCTTTAAGTCCCTAAATATAGTATATCTCTCCATCTAATAAGGTCTTCCCTATGGTCTGTTAATACACTTTACAAGTATCTCCTCTGGGGCCTTGCCTATCTTTTGTTAAATTTATTGCTATATATGCTTCATATTTTTTGTTGTTGTTATAGATGCTCTCTTGTTTTCTTGCTGGTTAAAGACTTTTAAAACTTTTAATACTTTTGCTTTGCAAAAGACCCTGTTAAGAAAATAAGGAGACACTCATGTATGCTGGTGGGAATGTAAAATGGTACAACAACTTTGGAAAACAGTTTGGTAGGTTCTTATAAAACTAAACATGCAATTACCATATGACTCAGCAGTTGTACTCTTGGGCATTTATCCCAGTGAAATGGAAACTTATGTTCATACAAAAACTTGTACATGAATGTTCATAGCACCTTTATTTATAATAGCCAACAAATGGAAACAGCCCAGATGTCCTTTAGCAGGTGAACGGTGAAACTAACTGTAGTACATCCATACTGTGGAATACTGCTCAGCAGTAAAAAGGAATGAAGTATTGATACGTTCAGCAACGTCAGTGAATGTCAAAGGCATTATGCTGCGTGATAAAAGCCAATTGTAAAAGGTTACATACTGCATGATTCCATTTATAAAGCATTCTTGAAATGACAAAATTATAGAAATGAAAAACGAATTAGTGGTTGCCAGGGGTATAGGAACAGGGCATGAGGGGAAGAGGTGGGACTGAATATAAAAGGGCAACAGGCAGGATCCTTGTGGTGGTGGAACTGTTGTGTATCTTGACTGTAGTGTGGATACACAAACCTACACGTTGATAACATTACGTAGAAATAAGTACAACACAGACACGTACCACATGTAAAACTGGGGAATAGGAATAAGATGGGTAATCTTATTTTCTCTTTGCTAGCTTTTAAGATCTTCTCTGTGTCTTTGGTCTTGGTGTTGAAAACTCAGCGTCTGTGCACCAGTGCCGACTCGAATTTCAGAAACAGAGTTTGGGGTGAAGTAGAAAACGATAGCTTTATGGCTTTTCCAGGCAAAGGGGGACACAGTGGACTCGTGCCCCTCAAAAATTGTGTCCCAACCTGGGGGGATTTGGTGAAGATTTATAGCAATGATTCAGGGCAGGGTTGCTGATAAGGATCAGGGTGTGTGCAGCGTCTGCACTCCTTTAATCTGGTCTCAGGTGGTCTCTTGAAGAGTTTCTCTGGTCCCTTTAATCGGAAATGAAGAATGCTAAGTCTTCCATTTGTTGGGGGTTTTAGTTCTGTAAAGCGCTCAAAGATATTTTTATGTGTATCCCTGCCCCAAGGCTGCACTACTGTTTCTAGACTATTCCTCCCTTGTCTCTGCAACCCCTCCCTTCCCTGATTAGCAATCTGCCCTGTGGAACTCAGGGAAGGTCATGGAGGCTGGAATCTATTCCCTACAAACAAGAAATGGGGGATACAGAAAGGCTTCTGTGCCCAGGAGCCCCATAGGGTCCTGCTTGGTTTCAGTCTTATATAGTTTTGATATCTACTTATGGAGTTATTTTTGGTTACCCTCCTTGAGATACTTTGTGAGTTTTATTTTATTTTATTTTTTATTTTTTTTTTGCGGTACGCGGGCCTCTCACTGTTGCGGCCTGTCCCGTTTCAGAGCGCAGGCTCCAAACACGCAGGCTCCGGACGCGCAGGCTCAGCGGCCATGGTGCACGGGCCCAGCCGCTCTGTGGCATGTGGGATCTTCCCAGACCGGGGCACGAACCCGTGTCCCCCGCATCGGCAGGTGGACTCTCAACCACTGCGCCACCAGGGAAGCCCACTTTGTGATTTTTAATCTGACAAAACCTTTCATAAATTCTGGGAAATTCTCAGCCAGCATTTTTTCAAATATTGCCTTCATTCTCTCTCTTCTCTTTAGGAACTCAGATTAGATATCTATGGGACCTTCTCACTCTATCCTCCACGCGCGTTTTACTCTCTTTCCACTATCAAAGTGGAAATACTTCGACCAGGTTCTCAGACTGGAAGTTTTTCTGACCACACAAGTAGTTTTAGCTGCAAACCCCTATATGGGACAGCTTGTGGTTATAAAATCTCAGATTTTTTTTCCCCCCTCTATCTTGCATCCTTAGCATGGGGTTACTAGTGGGGGTTATTCCTAATTTACCCTTTAACTGAGCCCTTTGAGAATTCTAGCTTTAGGCACCAGATCTTCTGTTAGATTTTCCATCTTGGGTAAGTCCTAGGTTTTTTCCCCTTTGCCTTGTCAGGGAGGAAGAAATTTTCCTCTACCCTTCTAGGTTCTTCAGACTGGTCTAAGAATTAAATTAACATGAGACAGATTAACAGGAGAAAATCAAACAAAACTTTAATGACACGTATACATGGGAGAGACCCAGAAAAACTGAGTAACTCATCTTAATGGCTGAAGCCCTCACCTTATATACCATCCTTAGCTAAAGATGAGAAAGAGGATGTTGAGGGTGCCAGGAAAAGCAGAGTAAACAAGGCTGATTATGATGCAGATTTAAGTCCAAGCCTTCTCCACTGATAAGAGTTTCTGGAGATTTGGTCATCCTCCTCTTGGTATGAGGTACGCATGAGAGACAAACCCTTACAAATAAGATTTCCCTTACAAATGGAATTTTTTTTTACAAAAGGCTAACTCGGTTTTCAGAGTACTTCTCATGTCTGCTGTTTCTTAGAAAATGACCAGTTTAAGACAATTAGTATCACAAAGACACATTTTAGGGTGGCAAATTCTGTTCCCCTGCATCTTGTTCACAAGAGACTGTAAAAATTCAAACTTAGGAGTCTCCCTGGTTTGTACAAAATCCTCAGGGTATAAAAATCAGGTTGTGTGCTCTGCTTACCATTTCTGGGTTCCAGCTTTCACTCCGCCTCTGATAACTCTTTACTTACTTGCTTACCCTGTAATATATTGTAAATATTGTTGTTACATTTTACCTAGTATTTTACTTTTATTTCCATAATAGTTCAGTGTCTAATCCATGATACTGTAGGAAATGGCAATCCTGTGATAAGTTTTTACAAGTTCAGCTTTGCTTTTTAAAAATATTGTTTATTATTATTATTATTATTATTATTATTATTGGCTGTGCCATGCAGCTTGCACAATCTTAGTTTGCCGACTAGGGATCAAAGCCAGGCCTCAGTACTGAAAGCGCCGAGTCCTAACCACTGGACCGCCAGGGAATTCCCTTTCCTTTTGTTTTTTTTTCTTGGTTGTTTCTTCTTTTTATTTTTAGTGTTGTGATTTTTTTTCCTATGTTTGTGTGGGAGTCTTAACAGTCTGTATTTAATATAGAATGTCTGTGTATAGACTGTTATGGACATAACCAACAAATCCTTACTGAGTGCCTACTTTACACCAGGCACTATTCTAGAAATGGGGATTTGGGGGGAAGGAACAATAATTTTTCCTCTACCCTTCTAGGTTCTTAGCTGAGAAACGCCTGTGATAAAAAATTAACAAGAGAAAAACAAACAAGTTTTTTTTTTTTAACGTCTTTATTGGAGTATAATTGCTTTTCCATGGTGTGTTAGTTTCTGCTGTATAACAAAGTGAATCAGCTATACATATACATATATCCCCATATCTCTGCCCTCTTGCATCTCCCTCCCATCCTTCCTATCCGACCCCTCTAGGTGGTCACAAAGCACCGAGCTGATCTCCCTGTGCTATGTGGCTGCTTCCCAATAGCTATTGGTTTTACATTTGGTAGTGTATATATGTCCATGCCACTCTCTCACTTTCTCCCAGCTTACCTTTCCCGCTCCCAGTGGCCTCAAGTCCATTCTCTACGTCTGCGTCTTTATTCCTAGCCTGCCCCTATGTTCTTCAGAACCTTTTTTTTTTTAGATTCCATATATATGTGTTAGCATACAGTATTTGTTTATCTCTGTCTGACTTACTTCACTCTGTATGACAGACTCTAGGTCCATCCACCTCACTACAAATAACTCAGTTTTGTTTCTTTTTATGGCTGAGTAATGTTCCATTGTATATATGTGCCACATCTTCTTTATCCACTCATCTGTTGATGGACACTTAGGTCGCTTCCATGTCCTGGCTGTTGTAAATAGAGCTGCAATGAACATTTTGGTACATGTCTCTTTTTGAATTATGGTTTTCTCAGGGTATATGCCCAGTAGTGGTATTGCTGGGTCATATGGTAGTTCTATTTTTAAATTTCTAAGGAACCTCCATACTGTTCTCCATAGTGTCTGTGTCAGTTTACATTCCCATCAACAGTGCAAGAGTGTTCCCTTTTCTCCACACCCTCACCAGCATTTATTTGTAGATTTTTTGATGATGGCCATTTTGACTGGTATGAGGTGATACCTCACTGTAGTTTCGATTTGCATTTCTCTAATGATGAGTGATGTTGAGCCTCCTTTCATGTGTTTGTTGGCAATCTGTATATCTTCTTTGGAGAAATGTCTATTCAGCTCTTCTGCCCACTTTTCGATTGGGTTGTTTGTTTTTTTGATATTGAGCTGCATGAGCTGCTTGTAAATTTTGGAGATTAATCCTTTGTCAGTTGCTTCAGTTGCAAATATTTTCTCCCATTCTGAGGGTTGTCTTTTGGTCTTTTTTATGGTTTCCTTTGCTGTGCAAAAGCTTTTAGTTTCATTAAGTCACATTTGTTTATTTTTGTTTTTATTTCCATTTCTCTAGGAGGTGGGTCCAAAAGGATCTTGCTGTGATTTATGTCATAGAGTGTTCTGCCTCTGTTTTCCTCTAAGAGTTTGATAGTGTCTGGCCTTATATTTAGGTCTTTAATCCATTTTGAGTTTATTTTTGTGTGTGGTGTTAGGGAGTGTTCTAATTTCATTCTTTTGCATGTAGTTGTCCAGTTTTCCCAACACCACTTATTGAAGAGACTGTTTTTCTCCACTGTATATTCTTGCCTCCTTTATCAAAAATAAGGTGACCATATGTGTGTGGATTTATCTCTGGGCTTTCTATCCTGTTCCATTGATCTATATTTCTGTTTTTGTGCCAGTACCGTACTGTCTTGATTACTGTACCTTTGTAGTATAGTCTGAAGTCTGGGATCCTGGTTCCTCCAGCTCCATTTTTCGTTCTCAAGATAGCTTTGGCTATTCGGGGTCTTTTGTGTTTCCATACAAATTGTGAAATTTTTTGTTCTAGTTCTGTGAAAAATGCCATTGGTAGTTTGATAGGGATTGCATTGAATCTGTGGATTGCTTTGGGTAGTAGAGTCATTTTCACAGTGTTGATTCTTCCAATCCAAGAACATGGTATATCTCTCCATCTGTTTGTATCATCTTTAATTTCTTTCATCAGTGTCTTATAGTTTTCTGCATACAGGTCTTTTGTCTCCCTAGGTAGGTTTATTTGTAGGTATTTTATTCTGTTTGTTGCAGTGATAAATGGGAGTATTTCCTTAATTTCTTTTTCAGATTTTTCATCATTAGTGTATAGGAATGCACGAGATTTCTGTGCATTAATTTTGTATCCTGCTACTTTACCAAATTCATTGATTAGCTCTAGTAATTTTCTGGTAGCATCTTTAGGGTTCTCTATGTATAGTATCATGTCATCTGCTAAACAGTGACACTTTACTTCTTGTTTTCCGATTTGTATTCCTTTTATTTCTTTTTCTTCTCTGATTGCTCTGGCTAAAACTTCCAAAGCTATGTTGAATAATAGTGGTGAGAGTGGGCAGCCTTGTCTTGTTCCTGATCTTAGTGGAAATGGTTTCAGCTTTTCACCATTGAGAATGATGTTGGCTGTGGGTTTGTCATATATGGCTTTTATTATGTTGAAGTAAGTTCCTTCTATATGTACTTTCTAGAGGATTTTTTATCATAAATGGACATTGAATTTTGTTAAAAGCTTTTTCTGCATCTATTGAGATGATCATATGGTTTTTCTCCTTCAGCTTGTTAATATGGTTTACCACATTGATTAATTTGCATATATTGAAGAATCCTTGCATTCCTGGGATAAACCCCACTTCATCATGATGTATGATCCTTTTAATGTGCTGTTGGATTCTGTTTGCTAGTATTTGTTGAGGATTTTTGCATCTATGTTCATCAGTGCTATTGACCAGTAGTTTTCTTTCTTTGTGACATCTTTGTCTGGTTTTGGTATCAGCGTGATGGTGGCCTCATAGAATGAGTTTGGGAGTGTTCCTCCCTCTGCTATATTCTGGAAGAGTTTGAGAAGGATAGGTGTTAGCTCTTCTCTAAATGTTTGATAGAATTCGTCGGTGAAGCCATCTGGTCCTGGGCTTTTGTTGGTTGGAAGAGTTTTAATCACAGTCACAATTTTAGTGCTTCTGATTGGTCTATTCATATTTTCTATTTCTTCCTGGTTCAGGCTCAGAAGGTTGTGCTTTTCTAAGAATTTGTCCATTTCTTCCAGATTGTCCATTTTATTGGCATATAGTTGCTTGTAGTAATCTCTCATGATCCTTTGTATTTCTGCAGTGTCAGTTGTTACCTCTCCTTTTTCATTTCTAATTCTACTGATTTGAATCGTCTCTCTTTTTTTCTTGATGAGTCTGGCTAATGGTTTATCAATTTTGTTTATCTTCTCAAAGAACCAGGTTTTAGTTTTATTGACATTTGCTACTGTTTCCTTCATTTCTTTCTGATCTGATCTTTATGATTTCTTTCCTTCTGCTAACTTTGGGGTTTTTTTGTTGTTCTTTCTGTAATTGCTTTAGGTGAAAGGTTACATTGTTTATTTGAGATGTTTCTTGTTTCTTGAGGTAGGATTATATTGCTATAAACTTCCCTCTTAAAACTGCTTTTGCTGTATCCCATAGGTTTTGGGTCGTCGTATTTTCATTGTCATTTGTTTCTAGGTATTTTTTGATTTCCTCTTTGATTTCTTCAGTGATCTCTTGGTTATTTAATAGTATATTATTTAGCCTCCATGTGTTTGTATTTTTTTTTTTTTTTTTTTTTTTTTTTGCTGTACGCGGGCCTCTCACTGCTGTGGCCCCTCCCGTTGCGGAGCACAGGCTCCGGACACACAGGCTCCGCGGCCATGGCTCGCGGGCCCAGCCGCTCCGCGGCATGTGGGATCTTCCGGGATCGGGGCACGAACCCGTGTCCCCTGCATCGGCAGGCGGACTCTCAACCACTGCGCCACCAGGGAAGCCCGTGTTTGTATTTTTTACAGATTTTTCCAGTAAATGATATCTAGTCTTGTAGCGTTGTGTTTGGAAAAGATACTTGATATGATTTCAGTTTTCTTAAGTTTACCAGGGCTTGATTTGTGACCCAAGATATGATCTATCCTGGAGAATGTTCCATGAACACTTGAGAAGAAAGTGTAATCTGTTGATTTTGGATGGAATGTCCTGTTAATATCCATTAAGTCCATCTTGTTTAATGTATCATTTAAAGCTTGTGTTTCCTTATTTATTTTCATTTTGGATGATCTGTCCATTGGTGAAAGTGGGTTGTTAAAGTCCCCTAGTATGATTGTGTTACTGTTGATTTCCCCTTTTTATGGCTGTTAGCATTTGCCTTATGTACTGAGGTGCTCCTATGTAGGGTGCATAAATATTTACAATTGTTTTATGTTCTTCTTGGATTGATACCTTGATCATTATATAGTGTCCTTCTTTGTCTCTTGTAATAGTGTTTATTTTAAAGTGTATTTGTCTGATATGAGAATTGCTACTCCAGCTTTCTTTTGATTTCCATTTGCATGGAATAACTTTTTCTTTTTCTTTTCCTCACTTTCAGTCTGTATGTGTCCCTAGGTCTGAAGTGGGTCTCTTGTAGACAGCATATGTATGCGTCTTGTTTTTATATCCATTCAGCCAGTCTATGTCTTTTGGTTGGAGCATTTAATCCATTTACATTTAAGTTAATTATCGATATGTATGTTCCTATTACCATTTTCTTAATTGTTTTGGGTTTGTTATTGTAGGTCTTTTCCTTCTCTTGTGTTTCCTGCCTAGAGAAGTTCCTTTAGCATTTGCTGTAAAGCTGGCTTGGTGGTGCTGAATTCTCTTAGCTTTTGCTTGTCTGTAAAGGTTTTAATTTCTCCATTGAACCTGAATGAGATTCTTGCTGGGTAGAGTAATCTTGGTTTTAGGTTTTTTCCCTTTTATCACTTTAAATATGTCCTGCCAGTCCCTTCTGGCTTGCAGAGTTTCTGCTGAAAGATCAGCTGTTAACCTTATGGGAATTCCCTTGTATGTTGTTTGTTGTTTTTCCCTTGCTGCTTTTAATGTTTTTTCTTTGTATTTTAATTTTTGATAGTTTAATATGTGTCTTGGCATGTTTCTCCTTGGATTTATGCCCTATGGGACTCTCTGTGCTTCCTGGACTTGATTGAGTATTTCTTTTCCCGTATTAGGGAAGTTTTCAACTATAATCTCTTCAAATATTTTCTCAGTCCCTTTCTTTTTCTCTTCTTCTTCTGGGACCGCTATAATTCAAATGTTGGTGCATTTGGTGTTGTCCCAGAGGTCCTCAATTCTTTTCATTGTTTTTTCTTTATTCTGCTCTGTGGTAGTTATTAACACTATTATATCTTCCAGGTCATTTATCCGTTATTCCCCTATTGATTCCTTCTAGAGAATTTTAAATTTCATTTATTGTGTTGTTCATCATTGTTTGTTTCCTCTTTAGTTCTTCTAGGTCCTTGTTAAAGATTTCTTGTATTTTTTCCATTCTATTTCCAAGATTTTGGATCATCTTTACTATCATTACTCTGAATTCTTTTTTAGCTAGACTGCCTTTTTCCTCTTCATTTGTTATGTCTGGTGGGTTTTTACCTTGCTCTTTCCTGTGCTGTGTGGTTCTCTGTCTTCTCATGTTGCTTAATTTACTGTGTTTGGGGTCTCCTTTTCGCAGACTGCAGGTTCGTAGTTCCCATTGTTTTTGGTGTCTGCCCCCAGTGGGTGAGGTTGGTTCAGTGGGTTTTGTAGGCTTCTTGGTGGAGGGGACTGGTGCTTGTGTTCTGGTGAATGAGGCTGGATCTTGTCTTTTTGGTGGGCAGGGCCGCATCTGGTGGTGTGTTTTGGGTGTCTGTGACCTTATTATGATATTAGGCAACCTCTCTGCTAATGTGTGTGGTTGTGTTCCTGTCTTGCTAGTTGTTTGGCATAGGGTATCCAGCACTATAGCTTGCTGGTCATTGAGTGGAGTTGGGTCTTAGCGTTGAGATGCAGATCTCTGGGAGAGCTTTCGCCGTTTGATATTATATGGAGCCAGGAGGTCGCTGGTGGGCCAGTGTCCTGAACTCGGCTCTCCCACCTCAGCGGCACAGGCCTGACACCCAGCCGGAGCACCAAGACCCTGTCCACCACACGGTTGCCTGCAGTCCCAAGTCCCTGGGATGTAGCTCTGAGCGGCTCCCCAGAAGTTTAATAAACATGTATACTGCTATATACATGGGAGGTACCCAGAAAAAATGAATAACTCCCTGAAATGGCCCAAGCCACCACCTTAAATACTAGCTAAAGACAAAAGAGTATGTTGGGGGAGGGAATAGACCAGTTTGGTGAAGTTACCAGGTTACCCTGGTAAACAAGGGTAAGGTTGTTTTGCAGATTTAAGTCCAGGCCTTCTCTGCTGATAAAGGGTCTCTGGAGATTTGGACCTCCTCCTATTCCTGGTACAGAGAGGGACACACCTTTACAAATGGAGATTTCCCTTATAGATGTAAATGTCCCTTACAATAGGGTAACTTTCACTGAGTTTTTAGAGCTTCTCCCTCATCAGCTGCTTCTAAAAAATAATGAACCTAAAATAATCCTTATGCCAAAAAGGCATATTTTGGGGTAGCAAATCCTGCTGGCCTTCAGGGCAGAAGAGTGAACAATAATGAACCAAAATCCTTGCCCCCAAGGAGCTTGAATTCTAGTGGGGAAGACATTGGACATATAGGATGTTAGACAGAGATAACGTTAAGGAGAAAGAAAGCAGAGAAGGGGACTTGCATCTTTGGAGAGAACAGCTCAAGAGTACCTCAATGAGAAGGTCACATTTTTAAGGAAAACGGGGTGTGAGCCATAAGCATTCCAGATAGAGAAAAGATCTCTATTTTTTTAAAATGCCTAAGAAAATAGAATGAAAATTCTCTGTAGTTTCATATTTATACCATGTCGCAGATATTGCTATTTATTTATTCATTTTCCTCTTAAATCTCAGTATCTCTTCCTGTTTCTGAACCCAACACCATAATTTCAATTCTCCAGCCAGGAGGCCTGACTGACTCTATGTTTTTGGACAAGCTACTTAACTTCGTTGAGTCTGTTACCCCCTGTGTAAAGGAAGACCACTGTCTAACCCTCAGGATCCATGGGCAAGATGAGATAACATTTGTACAAGTGTCTGACATTTCATGGGTACTCAATAATTGCTAGTTTCTTTCTTTTTTTTAAATTCTTCCTTCCCTGTCCACACTCTTTTCAGCACTTGTTTTCAGTACTTGTCAGCAAATTTGCAATAGGATTCTTATGCAACACGGTGGAGAAACCATATGATAGGCAATTAACCAAAGACAAATTAGGAACATTAGGAAACTTGATTTTAAAAAAAGAAACTTTCCGAAGTGGTTTTTGCTAAATTTGGTGCTCAAGGTTACAGAGATAAAGCCAAGCCCTGTACACTTCCCCCTTAAAGATATTTTTCATTGTATGCCAGGTCAGCAGTCCTAGTAGATCTCAATTTGTATATGTAACAGTCTACAGATTCTCCAGTTACAGTCAAACTCAAGGCAAGCAGAGACATATCACATTCATATGCAAATACATCTATATTCACATTCTTATTGCTTAATCCAACCTAGCTCTAATTTTGCAGTACAAATTGGTAAGTTTTCTTGAGAGTGTTGGTGTGCCACTAAAAATGGAGGAAATGTAAGGGTAAGGGTGAAACTGCATGTAGTTTAGGTCTGAATGAAGCCGAAACCTAGGTTTAGAAATAAAAGTAGAGCCTAGGGACTTTGCAGTTGGTGCAGTGGTTAAGAATCCACCTGCCAATGCAGGGGATACAGGTTTGAGCCCTGGTCTGGGGAGATCCCACATGCTGCGGAGCAACTAAGCCTGTGTGCCACAACTACTGAGCCTGTGCGCCTAGAGTCCGTGCTCCGCAAGAAGAGAAGCCACCGCAATGAGAAGCCCGCACACCGCAACGAAGAGTAGCCCCCGTTCGCCACAACTAGAGAAAGCCCGTGCGCAGCAACAAAGACCCAATGCAGCCAAAACAGAAAAAAATAGTAGAGCCTAAAATCACTCCTATTCTTTGGTGAGCTTATCTTTGATTTGAGGGTCATTAGACCTTAATTGTAGTACCGGTTTTGATACTGGCTTACTGTGGGGTCTCAGTCAACTAGTTTTCCCTGTCTATATCATGAGTACACTTCCTTGCCTTGTACGGCTGTTGAGATTTCATAGTGCTTGTGTTGTCTTAGTGCTTGTCTGACTTTCATAACATCAAAGTCAGACAAGCACTAAAGATAAACAAAGTACAACTATTTATACTGTATGTTTTTGGTTTTCCGTCTGTCCCCAGCCATATCATTGACCATGCCCTGCTGGACGTGCCCTTCCTTCAACTCCCTGAGGAGATGCCCTCTGCCCTCCGAGAGCAGCTGGACCACACATTCTGAAGACACCAGTAGTCCTAGTTTTGGCCCTTCGTACACAGGCCTGCAGCTCATCAGTGCTGAGGAGCCGAGTAGCCTGGCTTCCAGGGCCGACTCGACTGGTAAGATGGAGCCCCAAGCCAGAGGGCTCTGCAAATCACTTTTGGTGACCTGTGGCCACTCATCAAATCTCTGCAGCCAGCTTTGTTTGCAGAATGAGTTCAGGCATAGTCCTCCAGTCAAAAAGCTAGAATCCTGAGTGGTTCAAAATTGCATTGGGAAAAAACATGCACACAGATTGGCTGGTTGGTTGGCAGGTTATCCATACTGGGAAACCATTTGACAGTATATCTTAAGGGGTTGTTTTCTGACTGTTCTGTACAAGTACGGTTCCCTGTCAATTTATTTTCTCCTTGGTTAACCAAACTATGTGTAATATGCACAAGGCTGAATCCTTCATCCTACCACCCACGCACCTTCGCTGTTCGGCAAGAGGGAGGTTAGATTTAAGCAGAGAAAAAGGAAATGTTATGTGAAGTGGAATGAGAATCAGGATGCCGCCGCTGTGTCCAGAGTACAGATCATTTTGCAGTTCTGTTTTTTCTGTCGTGCCTGGATTGAGCTATGCATCAGTCTATAACATCCCATGTTCTCCTTTATTACATTTCCGGTATGTGTAGGGTGGAATGCTGGCTGGCTTTGCAGGTAGAATATGGGCCTGTCAGCAAGCACTGTATTATGGGTTGGGTTTAGGGCAGCATTGGAAAGATGTTGTGTGTGGTTAGTGTTTTGGTTATTTGGCCCAAGGGATTGCTTTCCTTTGAAAGTGATAAAGTTACTGATGGTTTCTCTGTGGATGAATTTACCCAGTGTGTCCAACAACATTTGTTTTTCCTTCTCAAAGGTGTGCTTTAGGAATTTGTCTCTGGATCATTTTTCAAATTTGGGTAACATTTGTCCTCACGCTGTGTGCTACTGGGAGGTTCTACAAGTAGAAAGAGTGATCCCTCTTGCAGACTACAGGGTTCAGACAGGATTTGGTTTGGTATTTGATAATATTGCAAGGAGTCCTAGTTTATGATGGCCTCTCTGTCTCTCTTCACAAGCCACAGTTCTTTATTGCATTTTGTTTGCACTGACACACTCAATTCTGGTTGATGCTCTGTGACGGATGATCTTAATCAGCAGCTGAAATATGCCCTCATACCCCCCTCTCCACCCTGGGGAGTATTTCATGGATGGGAGCATCTTGTGGATGGGAAGTCACAAGCTGAGGTGGTGAGGAAGAGAGGCGGTGCTTGCCTCCCGTTTGCGTCTCCTTGCTCTCAACCTCTTTGCCAAGCCTTCCTGTGGAGGAGGCTAAGAGCACACAGACACTGGAGTCAGACTGCTCAGCTCCTTCTGCCATTGTGACCTTGGGCAAGATTCTTAGTATCTTTACGACTCAGTTTCCCCATCTGAAAAATGGCCGTAATAACAGTACTTACCTCAGCCAAATTATTACTCACTCCAGATGGGACAGTTTATGTACAACAGCTTAACATAATGCCTGACACAGAATGAGTGATCGTCAAGGGTGTGATTTCTTCTCTCTCCTGCCCCAGGGTCCTTATTGCTTTAGAGAAGTAGAGGTGGGCTCCTCACTGCAGCAAAAGTCAAGATCTCTAGGCTCAGGCTGGTTTTTTTTTTTTGGTGGCCTCTTTATTTAGGTGAAAATTGCTTTAATTCCTAGAGGTTCAAATGATGAAGATCAGAGTCCTAGCCTGAACTGGACATTGTTAAGCTGTCCCCAAAGCTTATAATTATGTTTAGTGTCTCCCTTTTCATTGAGAAGGCCCCCTCCCCAGTGTTGTTTTGGTCAGGGTCCTAGCAGGAAGCAGATGGTGTCTTCAGAGGGGTTTATCTGAAGAGAGTTTAACGAAAGAACTGCTTACAGAGGCAGCAAAAACTAGATTCATGGAAGAGGGGCTGCCCCACAGGTGCTATGCTATAGAAAGAACGCCACCACTGCCAGAGACTTGGCAAAGTGAGGAGAGAGGGGGGAATAAATACCCAGATCTTGTGTTGGTCCTCCCATCAGCAGATCTTGTCGGAAACCAAAGGGCATGGAGCCCTGGTGAGGCAGCCCACAGCAGTCAGCCACCAGGCCACAGAGCAGGTGTAGAGAGGTGGAGAATGGCTTTGGAGTGAGGGGTGGTGGTGAAGCAAATGGAGAATAGCCAACACACTTTGGTCCCTACCAGGAACTAAATGTCCTGCAGGCTGGGGTCACTCCAGAGACACAAATGCAAAACCAGGACTAGAGAATGATGAGTGATGCTCTCAGTTCCCTCCTTCAGCAGGAGGTGGTTTCTGCGGCTACAGGGAGGCTAGAGATATAGCCTTTTAGCAACCGTCCTCTTTTGCAGAAGTAGTAATAATCATAACCAGGACTTACTGAGTGTGTGCTGTGTGTCAGATGTGGATTATCTCTGCCTTTACAAGCATCCTGCTGGCAGGCATCATTCTCATATCCTAGTTGACCCTGAGTCTGTAGAAGGTTCAGAGACTTGTCCAAGAGAACACCGCTAAGGGATGGACAAATCTGTGTCTCAGTCAAAGTTCCAAAGCCTTTTCTAGTGGCTCCCAAACCTGGCAGTGCCACAGAGTCATCATGTTATCAATTTGCTGTTACCTTCCAGACCTTCTGTACAGATAGGTATAGAGGAGATATATATATATATATATGGTATATATATATATACCAGAGCTTGAGAAAAAAGCTCCTGTTTCCTTAACAGATACGAGTCCTTACAGATAACTGCGCTGTGCTCACTGTATTGTGTTACATAGACAAGTTTCTGGACACTGCATTTTGAAAAGAAATACCCTAATTCTTTAGTCTTCAGGCGAGGACCCAGATTGGCCCGTGCTAGCAGCGCCCCCATCTGCTTATGATGGAGAGGCCTTCCTTTGCGTCTCACCTCCAGTCACTCTCCAGGACCAGAGGTGGGAACTGGTGTGCCTCCAGGGCCCTGGAAGATGAGAGGCAGTGAGGTGAGTAGCTCAGAGGGCAGTTCCCTGGGCCGTGTGGACGGTGTTTGGTTGCAGCCTTCGCTGTGGGAACCCCATGAGGCTCTTCCCGAACATTCTGACCGGTGTCAACAGGGTGGAGTTCTGGCTTTGAAAAGCCTTTAACTCATCCTGGGTCCCAGGATAGAAGGAAGGTAAGGAAAAACAAGGTTTAGGAGGACGACCAAGTATTTCGAAGCCTGTGGCACTTACCCATCTACCCCAGCAATGGGGAATTTACAGATGCTTTTAGTTGAGCTAGTGAGAGCTTCAAAGAAATTGATAGACATGGGAAGGTGCCCCCCAGCCAGGTGGCTACCCATCCTCTGCCCGGCACCGGGCTTGTGGCACTGGCCAGCCTCTGGGAGAGCCCTCCTTTGAGTCTGGATGTTCCTGTCAGGGTAAACTGAATCCCTCAGTCTGAGGAGCAGATTCTCATCCACCTCTGTCTCCTCTCCCTGGAGCTTCTCTTCTTCATCTGTGAAATGGGGCTGGGCACCCCTGCACAGGCAGGGCGACAGGGTGTGTGCAGAGGTGCTTCGTACAGTGCCCTAGGAGTAAAAAAAACAATCCTAATTGAATAGCCCTGTGCCTTATTTCCCTTTAGCATGGGAAATGAGGGTAATTATTGCCTACTCCTTTATTGCCCCAAAGAGGACTGTAAACCATATGCGTTGTGGGATGGGATCCGAGAGGGGCTTCGCGGTCCTCAGCAGTGAGCCAGGGTAAGTGGAGAGACGCTGCGGGGTTTCAGGATGATGGGTTCCTGTGCTGAGGGCTTGGGGGTCCTTGGGAGGACCTTCCTTGGGGAAACTTCTGTCATTTATCTGCCCACTCTCGACCCCCATGCCCTTTAGCATTGCGGAGGGAAGAAGAGGGTGAAGAGAAGTTGCCCCGCTGGCCCAGGGGTTTCCCTGGGGATGCGGCTGGGGCAGATGCTCCGCGATTCAGCTCCTGTGTGGAGTGGGATTATGGTGGCCCAGGCCCGGCCTGTCTCCCTGGCTCTGTTGCTCTGTATGAGGCCGCAGCGAGCCATACCTCCTCGCTGTCCTCCACGGCAGGAGTCCTGCAGGAAGCTGGCATCCCCACAGGGCAGTCCCGATTCCCAGCATAATTGTGGAGGGAAAGATTCTGTGATCAACTCTGTGATCTCACTAAGGGGATAGTTAGGAGGAGGAAGGCAAACAAATCCCAAATCCCCTCACCTTGGTTAAATCACGGGCTGCGGCCAGAGCTGGAGAGCAGTGTAGATGTTTGCTCTGGGGTTCGGCTTTCCAGTGCAAATGGCAAAAGTGGGAATAGGCAGGATCCCTAAGAGCACCCCCTGTCTCCCCAGGGTCCCCTTTCCCTAGATGACAGGCACACCCTGTCATCTTCACCAGTCACAGTAGCTCTGTAATGCCCCTAGTTTTACCTGAGTTGATAAATGGTAAGAGGGTCGAAGGAATGAAAATAAGCCTTCTGCCTTGGAAGTCCATTGCAACCAAGAGAAGAGAAAACACAGAAATGTTTACAGTAGCACACGCTGCTGTTAAGTAGCGGGCCTCCATTTTAGTTTTCTTTTATGCATAAGAAAGGTGTCAGTTTAAGTGTGGGATGAGAATGCTCAGGTGTGTATGCAAACTGAGAAACTTGATGCTGGGTGAAGCACATAGCAGGTGTTTAATAATTGTCTGTTGAATGGATCCTTGCCTGAAAGGAGTGGGATTCCAGGTGGTGAGAGTCATCCGCATCCCAGACATCTGTATCCCATTTGGGTTTAAGAGTCCAGCATTTCTCCCAAGTGTGTCCCATGCAGCCGCCTAAGAAAAGCCAGGATGCTGGGGCCAATGAGTTAGGTCATGACCTGCCACCTTTGTTTTTTTAAAAAATATTTATTTATTTAGTTTTGGCTGCGTCAGGTCTTAGTTGTGGCACACGGGATCTTTCATTGCTGTGTGCAGGCTCTTTGTTGTGGTGTGCGGGCTTCTCTCTAGTTGTGGCGCAAGGCCTCCAGAGCACGTGGTCTCTGTAGTTGTGGCGCATGGGCTCCGTAGTTTGCGGCATGCGGGCTCTGTAGTTTGCGGCATGCGGGCTCTCTACTTGCGGCACGTGGGCTCAGTAGTTGCGGGGCACAGGCTTAGTTGCCCCGCAGCATGTGGGATCTTTGTTCCCCGACCAGGGATCGAACCCATGTCCCCTGCATTGGAAGGCAGATTTGTAACCACTGGACCACCAGGGAAGTCCCCCTGCTACCTTTGCTGGAGATTCGTAAAATGTATTAGCTTATTAAAGATTTTGAAAAGTCCTGAAATGATATGGTATTTATGTATGTATCTATGTATATGTATAATTTATATTTATATGTGTGTGTATATATATATACACACACATATATATTTATATACATATACACACACATATATATTTATATACATCTACAAATCATTTTAGTCTTTCATTAACCCATAGTGCCTATCTGGTTACCTGGTCAGATCTCAAGGTATAGAAACCCAAACATACATAAATTAGCAAATTTGAGTTGGAAGTGCATGCCATTGCTAAAGTGTTGGGAAACCAGAGAAACCAGAAAGAAATATTTTGACAAACTTTCCTGGATTTACAAAGGTAGCTCTACTTTCTCTCATGCTCTGCTATACCTCTTGGCCTTTTTTAAAAATTCTAATTCAATAGACTCAGGACTACATTTTGCCAAAAGTTCTTTGTATTTAAACCCTCATGGGCTTTAAAACAAATGTAGACCAGATGTTCTTGATTTATTTGCATTTAACTGATCACAGTGGAATTCTGCCAGAGCAGTAGGAGATCCCCAGGGATTTTGGACTTTTTCCCCCCCCCGCCCCTCAGAAACAAGTGTTTATGATGGGTAGAAACCTATGGACTTGGGAGTTCAATTTTTGTGACAAGCACTTTTTAGATGCTTAGAAGGTTTCTGTTGTCATGACTGGTTAAGGATAGAATGAGAACATCACCGGGGCTGTGCGCCTCTTTATAAGATGTAACACGTTTCTCTGTTGCCTGTTTTGTCGTAATCCTGCTGCAGCTGGTAGAACACTAGACCAGGGGCCCAGATTCCCAGTAAACAGTAATTATCATTGTGCATGATGGGGCTACAGGGGATTCTTGTTATTCTTAAGGCACATTTGTATTTTATGATTTTGTTTTTCACCTTGAATATATTTTGCTTGGAAAACAAAATGAGTTAACTTATTTTAAAAATTCTTTTGCCTAGCTATGAATTTCAGTGATAATTTGTTTTTTTGTTTTTTTCTTTTGCGGTACGCGGGCCTCTCACTGTTGTGTCCTCTCCCGTTGTGGAGCACAGGCTCCGGATGCGCAGGCTCAGTGGCCATGGCTCACGGGCCTAGCCGCTCCGCGGCATGTGGGATCTTCCTGGACCGGGGCACGAACCTGTGTCCCCTGCATCGGCAGGCAGCCTCTCAACCACTGCGCCACCAGGGAAGCCCCAGTAGAACATATTTTTAAAACAAATTACATCTTTTTCTCTTTTCATTAACAAATAGAAATTTGGCCCCATTTCTGTTCTTAGGATACCCCAGGATCCTTGATATCCTTGTTCCCATTAAGTTGTACATTTTGGATTTAAATCAGTATTTTAAAACTCTAATGATTGCTTTCTTTGAAAATTTCTTTTCAAAGAGGTTCAAAAGTTTCTCAGAAACACAAATTTTTATTGAGTAAAACTGGTATTTTACCAGTCATTGCAAATATAGAAAAGAGTAAAGTGTATGACATCTGTCTATGAAGAACAGATAATCTACAAATTTTTGCTGTTAAAAGGATCATTATATATAACTTAAAAAATGGTTTTTAGCTATGGAACATCTACTGTATGCTAGGAATGTGTTATACACATGCATGCACATGTTTAATCTTCATAATCTTAAAAGTAGATATTACTACCCCATTTTATAGAAGCAGAAACACAGCTAAGAAGATTAAATGATTTGGCCAAAGTCACACAACTGTAAAGGTTAGTGTTGGGATTCAGTCCAAGTCTCTCTCCTCAGTTTCCCTGCCTGGTGCCTGGTAATGAGAAGCTGGTGTTTGTGAATGCAGTGAGTTGTGGGCAGCAGTTATAGAGAGCCTTCTGGGGGCCCAGCACTGCTTCCTCTGCATCCCGGGAGCTATGTACAAACCTCCCTCATGAGTTTATCTCATTGGGTGGCAGTGACTTGTTCAGGAGTCCCCCCTGACTAAGGCCTTCTTGGAAGCAGGAACCACATCATATTCATTTTGTATTCCCAGAACACTGCCTGGCACGTTGAACTTATGCAGTGGATATTTGTGGAATAAATTAACTATTCTGATATAGGGCTAGAAGACCTTTGTTCCCAATCCTGTTCTCCAGTTACCTAGGCTTAAGTGTATTTGCTAATTGAAATGTAACTTCATGACAGGGAAGAATTAAAAGAGAACAGATAGGTGCAGCCAGTGTGGAAATAAGACTTTTTTCCTGTGTTTTCACGTTAGCCATTTATCCAGTCGTGTCCATTCATTTTGTTTTCCTGTTCTTATTTGGGTTTTACTATGGTCTTTTAAATTTTCTAAAAAACAATTGATGTATGTGTGTGGGTGCAGTGGGGGGTTTTCTCTCTGTCTGGGTATCTCAGAATTTCACTTACCCTATATATACTTTGACCAAAGCAGCCATATTTTCCTTTCCTATTTATTTAGCTCAAGGAGTGCAAAGAAGGTGATTTGGGGAAAGCTTTTCTGTGATATTGAAATAGGTCCTTGTGATTATTGTACCATCTATGTGGAGCAAAATCTGAGAAGGAGTGGTAGAGTTTAAGATGCTGTGCTCCATACAGATTATCTAAACCAGATATTTTAGAACTACTTAATAAAAAAACCTGTGACCTCCAACCAGAGATTTTGCAAGTCCCTTTTAGAATTGCTAATGCACTAGTCCTGAAGAGGAGGTGACAACTGTAGTGCCTTTTATTCATTACTTTCTGTGGTGATCTTTGTAGTGTTATGATCTTCCTTTTATAGATGACAACACCAATGCCCAGAGCCACACATTAGTTAAGGGACAGAATTAGGATTGATGTCCAGGCTTGTTGACGCTGTGCAGCTCTGCCCGTCCTGTGGCTGAGCTCTCTGGAAGGACCACTTCACTGCACCCAGTCCTACAGGGCGGAGTTTAAGAGGACGGACATGTGGACACAGGGTGGGAAGGGGAGGTTGGGACGAATTGGAAGATTAGGCTTGATATAAATACATTACCATGTGTAAGATAG